>NC_052164.1:52005433-52653225 GCF_902713615.1 Scyliorhinus canicula
TGATTTAACCAGGTCGGTCAAGGCAGCCTTTGGGGAGGAGTTTATAGAATGTATCCACGATAGTTTCCTAGAACAGTATGTAATGGAACCTGTGAGGGAACAAGCGTTCCTAGATCTGGCCCTGTGTAATGAGGCAGGATTGATTAATGATCTCATAGTTAGGGAGCCTCTCGGAAGGAGTGATCACAATATGGTGGAATTTAAAATACAGATGGAGGGTGGGAAGGTAAAATCAAACACTAGTGTTTTGTGGTTAAACAAAGGAGATTACAATGGGATGAGAGAAGAGCTAGCTAAGGTAGGCTGGATGCCAAGACTTTATGGTGAAACAGTTGAGGAATAGTGGAGAACCTTCCATGTGATTTTTCACAGTGCTCAGCAAAGGTTTATACCAACAAAAAGGAAGGATGGTAGAAAGAGGAAAAATTGACGGTGGATATCTAAGGAAATAAGGGAGAGTATCAAATTGAAGGAAAAAGCATACAAAGTGGCAACGATTAGTGGGAGACTAGAGGACTGGGAAATCTTTAGTGGGCAACAGAAAGCTACTAAAAAAGCTATAAAGAGTAAGATATTATGAGAGTAAACTTGCTCAGAATATAAAACAGATAGTAAAAGTTTCTAGATATATAAAACAAAAAAGAGTGGCTGAGGTAAATATTAGTCTTTTAGAGGATGAGAAGGGAGATTTAATAATGGGAGACGAGGAAATGGCTGAGGAACTGAACAGGTTTTTTGGGTCGGTCTTCACAGTGGAAGACACAAATAACATGCCAGTGTCTGATGGAAATGATGATGTGGAGATGCCGGCGTTGGACTGGGGTGAGCACAGTAAGAAGTCTTACAACACCAGGTTAAAGTCCAACAGGTTTAATTCAAACACGAGCTTTCGGAGCGCAGCTCCTTCCTCAGGTGAATTATTAAATTCACCTGAGGAAGGAATTCCCATTATTAAATCTCCCTTCTCATCCTCTAAAAGACTAATATTCACCTGAGGAAGGAGCTGCGCTCCGAAAGCTTGTGTTTGAATCAAACCTGTTGGACTTTAACCTGGTGTTGTAAGACTTCTTACTGTGATGGAAATGAGGCAATGCAGGTGAGGACCTTGAGATGATTGTTATCACTAAGGAGGTAGTGATGTGCAAGCTAATGGGGCTAAAGGTCTCCTGGCCCTGATGGAATGCATCCCAGAGTGTTAAAAGAGATGGCTAGGGAAATTGCAAATGCACGAGGGATAATTTACCAAAATTCACTAGACTCTAGGGTGGTCCCGGCAGATTGGAAATAGTAGTAGGGAAGATGCTGGAATCTATCATCAAGGAAGAAATAATGAGGCATCTGGATGGAAATTGTCCTATTGGGCAGATGCAGCATGGGTTCATAAAGGGCAGGTCATGCTTAACTAATTCAGTAGAATTTTTTGAGGACATTACCAGTGCCGTGGATAACGGGGAGGCAATGGATGTGGTATATCTGGATTTCCAGAAAGCCTTTGACAGGTGCCACACAGAAGGTTGCTTCATAAGGTAAAGATGCAAGGCATTAAGAGGATTGGTTAATTAAAAGAAAGCAAAGAGTGGGGATTAATGGGTGTTTCTCTGGTTGGCAATCAGTATCTTGTGGTATCCCTCAGGGATCAGTGTTGGGCCCACAATTGTTCACAATTTACATAGATGATTTGGAGTTGGGGACCAAATGCAATATGTCCAAGTTTGCAGATGACGCTAAGATGGGTGGTAAAGCAAAAAGTGCAGAGGATACCGGAAGTCTGCAGAGGGATTTGGATAGGTTAAGTGAATGGGCTAGGGTCTGGCAGATGGAATACAATGTTGACAAATGCGATGTTATCAATTTTGGCAGGAATAACAGCAAAAGGGATTATTTAAATGATAAAATATTAAAACATGCTGCTGTGCAGAGAGACCTGGGTGTGCTCGTGCATGAGTCGCAAAAAGTTGGTTTACAGGTGCAACTGGTGATTAAGAAGGCAAATGGAGGACTTCTAGTTGCGGCTATGAGGAGCTAAGCCACACGTTCGGCAGCTCCCGCAGGGAACAGACTTTTGGGCACTTTTTAGGGCCCCCAGCGGTACTTATTCGACGATTCCCGATGTGGGAAGGAGTCAGCAGCAGTTCACCATCGGTATATGGCCTGGACCAGGAGTGGGGCGAGCAAGATAGCGGTGGCAGCGCCAAAGAAAAAGCGAGGGAAGAAGCACAAGATGGCGGCCGGTGGTGACCTAGAGGCATGGAGGCAGTGGGCGCAGGAGCAGCAGGAGACTCTCCAGCGCTGCTTTCGGGAGCTCAAAGCGGAGCTGCTAGAGCCGTTGAAGGCTTCAATCGACAAGCTGCTGGAGACGCAGACATTCCAGGGGGTGGCCATCCGGGAGATCCGACAGCAGGCCTCTGAAAGAGAGGATGAGGCCTCAGACCTCGCGGTAAAGGTGGAGATGCATGAGGCGCTCCATGAAAAGTGGCAGGAGCGATTCGAGGAGATGGAGAACCGGTCGAGGCGGAAAAATTTGCGGATCCTGGGCCTCCCGGAGGGGCTGGAGGGGTCAGACCTGGGAGCCTACGTGGTCGTCCTGCTGAATTCGCTGATGGGAGCTGGGTACTTCCAGGGGCCCCTGGAGCTGGAGGGGGCCCACAGAATACTGGCAAGGAGGCCCAAGCTGAATGAGCCGCCACGGGCGGTGCTGGTGCGGTTCCACCGGTTCGTTGACCGGGAGTGTGTGCTCAGGTGGACCAAGAAGGAGCGGAGTAGCAGGTGGGAGAACGCAGTGGTGCGGATCTACCAGGACTGGAGTGCGGAGGTGGCTTAGCGGAGGGCCGGGTACAACCGGACGAAGGCGGTGCTACACAGGAAAGGAGTGAAGTTTGGCATGTTGCAGCCGGCGCGTTTGTGGGTCACCTACAAGGACCGACACTTTTACTTCGAGTTCTCGGAGGAGGCGTGGGCCTTTGTGCAGGCCGAGAAGTTGGACTCAAACTGAGGGTTGGGTGCGGGGATCTGTATGTAACTGTGCTATTTTTCTGAGGAGGTGCTTTCTGTTTAATGCTGGTTCTGTGCTGTTTTCAGGGTGGGTGGGGCACTGTGGGGCTCGAGGCGGGGGGTAGACTTGCAGTGTGGGGAGCTGATGGTGGAAAGGGGGCTGGGGCCCAGCGAGGGGCTTGGGCCGACAATAGGAGCTGCCTTAGAGGAGGTGGGGTCGGGCAGGTGGAAAGCACGGGCTTTTTCCCGCGCTGAGGGTTGAGGGGGGCGGGGTCGGAGCAGAGAAGCACGGGCTTTTTTTTCCCGCGTGAGAGCGGGAGGGGGAGGAAGAGAGCCTGCTGGTGGGCACTGGGGAGGAGGGGTAGCCCCACGATGGGAGGGGTCAGAGGAGTGGCGGGAGTTGCCGGGGTCAGCAGGAGTCAGCTGGCTTACGGGAGTACTATGGAGGGAGTAACGCGACTAGGAGGGGTTCTAGCTTGGTACCGGGTTGCTGCTGGAATGGCCAGTGAGGAGCTGGAGTATGCAGGGGGGGTTGATATGGGGGCTTGCCGCCGTGGGGAACGGGCCGAGCGGGAGGCGCTGGCCAGTGGCAGGCAGGGGAAGGGTTATGGCTAGTAGGCGGGCGAGGGGGGCAGGGAGCCCCCTGATCCATCTGATAACTTGGAATGTGAGGGGACTGAATGGGCCGGTCAAATGGGCCCGTGTGTTTGCGCACCTGAAGGGGCTGAAGGCGGACGTGGCCATGCTTCAGGAGACGCACCTGAAGGTGGCGGACCAGGTTAGACTGAGGAAGGGATGGGTAGGCCAAGTGTTTCATTCAGGGCTGGATGCACAAAATTGGGGGGTGGCGATCCTGGTGGGAAAGAGGGTGTCGTTTGAGGCGGCAAATGTGGTGGTGGACAGCGGCGGGAGGTATGTGATGGTGAGTGGCAAGCTGTAGGGGGAGCGGGTGGTACTGGTGAACGTATACGCCCCCAACTGGGACAATGCGGGTTTTATGCGGCGCATGTTGGGCCGCATTCCAGATTTGGAGGCGGGGAGCCTGATAATGGGGGGAGACTTCAATACAGTGCTGGATCCCCCGTTGGATCGATCCAGGTCCAGGACAGGTAGGAGGCCAGCAGCGGCTAAGGTGTTGAGGGGGTTTATGGGAGGGGTGGATCCTTGGAGGTTTGCGAGGCCGAGGGCCAGGGAGTTTTCATTCTTCTCCCATGTGCATAAGGCCTATTCCCGGATCGATTTTTTTAAGGAGGAGTTTAAAAGATGGGACATTCCCGTACCAGCCTCCCCGGACAGGTGCCGGAATGTGGCGACTAGGGGCTTTTCACAGTAACTTCATTGAAGCCTACTCGTGACAATAAGCGATTTTCATTTTCATTTTCATGTTGCCGCTGTCGCTAGAGGGCGGGGTGCAGTCAGTCAAGATGATGGTTAGAGGGGAAATTCGGGCTCCCACCGGGGAAAATTCTTAGGGATATGCAGGTAAGGGCGTTTGCCAGGCGGCAGGTGGTGGGGCTCCCTCTGTTGCCCCCACGTGGGGGTCCAGGACAGGGTGCTCTCGGGGGTGTGGGTTGGAGGGGGGAGGATTTTGGACATGTATTAAGTGATGCAGGAGGTAGACGAGGCCTCGGTGGAGGAGCTGAAGGGTAAATGGGAAGAGGAGCTGGGTGAGGAGATTGAGGAGGGGACGTGAGCGGATGCTCTGGAAAGATTGAACTCCTCCTCTTCTTGTACGAGGCTTAGCCTCATACAGTTCAAGGTGCTACATCGGGCTCATATGACCGGGATGAGGATGAGTAGGTTCTTTGGGGGCGAAGACAGGTGTACTAGGTGTTCGGGGAGCCCAGCAAACCATGCCCATATGTTCTGGGCATGCCCAGCGCTGGGGGAATTTTGGAAGTGTGTGGCAAGGACGGTGTCGAGGGTGGTAGGATCCAGGGTCAAGCCAGGCTGGGGATTCGCAATTTTTGGGGGTTTGGTGGAGCCGGGAGTGCAGGAGGCGAAAGAGGCCGGTGATCTGGCCTTTACGTCCCTAGTAGCCCGGCGGAGGATTCTTCTTCAGTGGAAGGATGCGAGGCCCCCAAGTGTGGAGGCCTGGGTCAATGATATGGCGGGGTTCATCAAATTGGAGAGGGTGAAATTTGCCCTGAGAGGATCAGTACTGGGGTTTTTCAGGCGGTGGCAGCCTTTCCTAGATTTCCTGGCATAACGTTAGGGAAAAAGGCCGGCGGCAGCAGCAGCCCGGGGGAGGGGGGGGGGGGGGGGGGGGGGGGGGGGGGGGGCGTGTTTCGGTGGGTTGGTTTGAAGGGATGTGGACATGTGTTCCTTGTCTATGATGGATGTTAATCTATTTCTTCTTCTTTGTATTTACCGGGGGGGGGGGGGGGGGGGGGGTTTGTTCTTTCTTGTTTTTATTAGCTGTTGATATTATTTTCTGTTAATATTTTCTGTTATTGATATTTTGTGAAAATCTGAATATAAATTATTTTTTAAAAAAAGAAGGCAAATGGAATTTTGTCCTTCATTACCAGAGGAATGGAGTTTAAGGTTATGTTGCAATTGTATAAGGTGCTAGAGAGGCCACACCTGGCGTATTGTGTTCAGTTTTGGTCTCCTTACTTGAGAAAGGACATACTGGCACTGGAGGGTGTGCAGAGGAGATTCACTAGGTGAATCCCAGAGCTGAAGGGGTTGGATTACAAGGAGAGGTTGAGTAGACTGGGACTGTACTCGTTGGAATTTAGAAGGATGAGGGGGGATCTTATAGAAACATTTAAAATTATGAAGGGAATAGATAGAATAGATGCGGGCAGGTTGTTTCCACTGGCGGGTGAAAGTAGAACTAGGTGGCATAGAGGGGCTGGTTTAGCACAGGGCTAAAGATAAAGATAAAGATAGATAGTTTTTTGAAGAATAAAGGGATTAAGGGTTGTGGTGTTTGGGCCGTAAAGTGGAGCTGAATCCACAAAAGATCAGCCATGATCTCATTGAATGGTGGAGCAGGCTCGAGGGGGCAGATGGCCTACTCCTGCTCCTAGTTCTTATATTATTATGTTCTTATGTCCTGAGATTTCACATTCAGCAAGTTCAGCACAGCGACTACATGAAAACACGAAAAAAACAAGTCAGAAGTTTAAACGTGGCGTGATAACGTCTGCATATTGTGACATTATCATTAATGTTAGAAATGCAAAGGTTAATGAAATGTCTAAGTCAACCACAAGAGGGAGCTAGATGTACACTGATACATAGATACATAGAACATATAGTGCAGAAGGAGGCCATTTGGCCCATCGAGTCTGCACCAACCCACTTAAGCCCTCACTTCCATCCTATCCCCATAACCCACTAACCCCTCCAAACCTTTTTTGGACAATAAGGACAATTTAGCATGGCCAATCCACCTAACCTTGCATGTCTTTGGACTGTGGGAGGAGCACCCGGAGGAAACCCACGCAGACACGGGGAGAACGTGCAGACTCCGCACAGACAGTGACCCAGTGGGGAATCATACCTGGGACCCTGGTGCCTCGAAGCCACAGTGCTAGCCACGTGTGCTACCGTGCTGCCCATAAATGTATATAAGACAGTGATGCGCAGCCTTATTGGTGAGAGGTTGAGGAGAAAGCCAGAGAACAGACTGATGGAAAGATAGTGTGAATGAGAGCAGATCATAGTTGATGTAGAGATTAGTACTAGATGAGTGGAGATTATATGTTTATTGTCAACTGTGTGTTATCTCAGAGTAAGTGTCAAATCCAAATTAGTAGTGTTAATAAATTTATAGCTTTGTTCAATTTAAAGCTATTTTGTGGTCTTAGTGAACACTACGCAACCATCCTAAAATTAGCAAAACAAAGAAAACCACATGGTGCCAGGAATATATTTCTACAAATAATAAAGTTACATTATACAGTTTAGTTTTATGAAGATTGAAGAAAATAATCACGCCGTGATGGCAATCAGAAAATCTACACAGAAGACAGATCCTAAGATGTAGAGTCTCAAGAAACCCTGACTACTTCAGAACAAAGGGTAAACTATGTAAAAACTGGGCTTTCTTCAAACAGCAGTTTGAAGTTTTCCTATCTGGCTCCACGCTAGAAAATGCTTCTGAATAGAGATAAATAGCGCTTCTTAATTACACAAGATACACAAAACCAAGACTTTGAATGACCAGCAGAAAAACCAGAACAAGACTTGGTTGTTGTTGATACCCTATCCAGAGCTACAAATGATGCTGATACAACAGCTTCAGATATTGTACACATTGTGGAAGCGCAATGAGATGCTACCAGTGTCTGATACAAAACTGTGAATCATCAAAATAAAACAGAAAAGGATCTGATGCTCCCAAAGGTAATCAAAAACCTCAAAGAAGGTTGGCCCAATGGATGTCGCTCAGCTTTTCACAGTATCAAAGATGACCTCACAGTAATTAATGGGTCCCTACTCAAAGGAGACAGGATAGTTGAGAAAAGCAAATTACTGCGGATGTTGGAATCTGCAACCAAAAAGAAAATGCTGGAAAATCTCAGTAGGTCTGGCAGCATCTGTAGGGAGAGATAAGAGCTAACGTTTCGAGTCCAGGTGAGCCTTTGTCAAAGCTCAACAGGATAGTTATTCTCAGACAGGATAGTTATTTCTTCATGCTTCCGACAGGGTATCTTGAGGGTCATCAAGGTATTGAAAAATGTCGTAGACAATCATAGGCAATCTGTCTACTGGCTGGGAATCAACAAGGATGTGGACAATTAGGCGCAGGAATGCAGCATTTGTCAGATGCATCAATCTGTACAATGCAAAGAAAGTTTGGAAGAAATGAACTCATCAGCAATCCATGGATCAAAGTTGGTATGGATCTGTTCTACTTTAAACGTCGTGACTATCTAGTCCTCATCGACTATTATTGCAACTATCAGGACGTGATTGCACTGAATGATTCAGCAACGAGATCTGTAATACGAGCAGCAAAATCCATTTTTGCTCACCATGCCATTATACGTTGTCTCTAACAATGGTCCTTGGTTCAACAGCTGAGAGTGGGCACAATTTGCAGAACTATATAATTTTAATCACATCACATCAATCCCATTGTATCCTCAATCAAATGGTAAAGCAGAGACAGGCGTAGGAATAGTAAAAAAAAACTATTCAATCAGGCAAGCGATGAGAACAAAGACTTACCTTTGGCACTGTTGACATACAGAGCCACACCACTGTCATCAGGCTTATCGCCAGTCGGATGGTGATGGGAAGAAAAATTTGCACCACATTACCAGGGATTGCTGTTCAAAAATGGATCATCAAGAAATACATAACAGCCTAAGGTTAAGAAAACAGAAACAAAAAGAGTATTATGACAAACACACAAAAGTTTTATCAAAATTAAAAGGCGGAGACTACGTACGTATACAAAATCCTGAAGATGGATGGCAACACATAGCTAAAGTTTTAAGCAAGTCACACCCAGATCGTACTTGGTTCAGACAGAACAATGTTCAATGTTCAGAAGAAATAGAAGAGCATTACTGAAAATAAAAAATCATGTTCCATCTCAAACTCAGAACATTATTGCTCAGGATAACATCTTCAAAGACATTGACTTTCCTAATCCATCATTATCGCCAATGGGTCAAGATAATTTGGAAGGTGACTTGAAACCACTGAGAAGATCAACAAGAACCAGGAGACCATCAAACAGATTAAATTTGTAATGACTGTAATAACTATTTATCTGTCATCACAAATGTGACTTAAAAGTTATATTTTGCAAATTAATGTAAAAACACAAGTTAATGATTCATGCTCGCTACTGTAAACAAAGTTCATAACTTTTTTTCTAAAGAAAGGGGGCTATGACATTATCATAAATGTAAGAACTGCAAGGATTAATGAAATGTCTAAATCAACCACTAGAGAGAACTAGATGTACAAGTACATAAGACATTGATGCTAAGCCTTATGGGTGAGAGGTTGAGAAGAAAGCTAGAGAACAGACTGAAGGAAAGATACTGGGCTGAATTCTCCACCGTCGGGATTCTCCGTTTTTCCGGCAGCCCGGGGGTTTCCAGGGGGCACCAGAATTATAGCACGGCGGGACGGAGAATCCCGGCCAGTGTGAGTGAGAGAAGATCATAGCTTCTTTTTATTTTATTTTTAAATAAATTTAGAGTGCCCAATTCATTTTTTCCAATTAAAGGGCAATTTAGCGTGGCCAATTCACCAACCCTGTACATCTTTGGGTTGTGGGGCCGAAACCCATGTAAACACGGGGAGAATGTGCAAATTTCACACGGACAGTGACCCAGAGCCGGGATTGAACCTGGGACCTCAGCGGCATGAGGCAGAAGTGCTATCCATTGCGCCACCGTGCTGCTCCCACACCAACCATCCTAAAATTAGCAATACAAAGAACACCACACATACACCCTCCATATGCCAGAGTTTTCAATAGACATTATGGGATTATATTAATTTCATAATTACTTTCCGCTACTGCATGTTAGCATTTTGTGAATAATGGCCAGGTCCCTCTGTACCATTTAGATAAAATGCTTCTTTTTCATTCTTCCTGCCAAATAGACAATTTTACATTTGTCCACATTATATTCCATGTGCCAGATCTTTGCCCACTCACCTAACCTCTCTGTATCTTTTTGTAGCCTCCTTATGTCCTCTTCGCAATTACTTTCTTACCTATCTTTGTGCCATCGGCAATCAATCCATTATTCCCTCCATCCAAGTCAATTATGTAAATTGTAATAGTTAATTTGCATCAGTCTTCATGGTGGAAGACACCAGTGGGATGCCAGAGCTCAGGAGAACGAGGGGGCAAAGGTGAGTGCAGTGACCATTACTAAGGAGAAGGTTGTGGGGAAACTAAAAGGTCTGAAGGTGGATAAGTCAGCTGGACCGGATGGATTACACACCAGGGTCCCAAAAGCAATAGCTGAGGAAATTGGGGAGGGAATGGTGATGATCTTTCAGTAATCACTGGAGGCAGGAATGGTCCCAGAGATCTGGAAAGTGGCTAATGTAACACCGTTGTTTAAGAAGGGAGGGAGGCAGAAGACTGGAAATTTTAGGCCGGTTAGCCTGACTTCGGTCACTGGTAAGATTTTAGAGTCTGTTATTAAAGATGAGATCGCAAAGTACTTGGGAAGCGCATGGTAAAATAGGATTGAGTCAGCACAGCTTTGTCAAAGGGAGGTCGTGTCTGATAAATCTGTTAGAGTTCTTTGAGGAGGTAACAAGGAAGTTAGACAAAGGAGAACCAGTGGACGTGATTTATTTCGATTTCCATAAGACATAGGAGCAGAATTAGGCAACTCAGCCCATCAAGCCTACTCCACCATTCAATAATGGCTGATATTTTCTCATCCCCATTCTCCTGCCTACTCCCCATAACCCCAGATCCTCTTATTAATTAAGAACCTAATTAAGAGTGTCTTAAAGACACTCAATGATTTGTCCTCCACAGCATTCTGCGGTAAAGAGTTCCACAGATGCACTACCTTCTGGCTGAAGAAATTCCTCCTCATCTCTGTTTCCCCATCTAACCTGCACACTAAGGGGCAATTTAGCATGGCCAATCCAACTAACCTGAACTTCTTTGGACTTTTGGACATCTTGTGAACTGAAAAAGATCCATTGATGGCGACATTTTGCTCTAGAAATGAGTACATCAGGGAGTGATCTAATGAGAGCTTTAGAATTGCGAAGGGGCCTGATAAGTAAATTGTGATGGATCGAGATATACACTGGAAGTTTCCAGTAATAAACAAAGGGGTTTATTGATCAAAGGCACACGGAGTGCTTTGAGGTGAATAGCATATCTGCCATTAATGTGAAGCCAGACAAGCACATGTGGGAAAATTCAATTCCGACCTTGGGTGACTGTGTGGAGTTTGCACATTCTCCCCATGTCTGCGTGTGTTTTCTCCGGGTGCTCTGGTTTCCTCCCACAGTCGAAAGATCTGCAGGTTCGGTGGATTAACGATGATCAATTGTTCTTTACTGGCCAAAGGTTAAGTAGGGCTATGGGGATAGGTTTGGGGAATGGACCTGGATGGGGTGCTCTTTCAGAGAGTCGGTATAGACTTGCTGGGCCAAGTTGCCTCCTTCTGTACTGTAGGGATTGTATGGATTCTATGGGAGTGGTGTAAAAACCCTGGCACAGGCTAGTTAAGCTGCACAGCCAAACCGGGATTCTCCGAAATCCCAGACAAGTGTTGACACCGGCGTCAAACCCGGCACGAGTGACGCCGGTGCTAACGGGCTTCCAGGCCCAGGCATTCACCCCTTCTTCGGGGCTAGTACGGCACCTGAGTGCTCTGCACTTGAAAGCTGCCGCGACAGGGCTGGCGCGGGTCTGTGCATGCACGCCATGGCCGGCGCGAGTCCGCACATGCACGTGGATTGCCGTATCCGCGCAGGCCACTGGGCAATATGGCGGAGCCCTACAGGGGCCCGGTGCGGAGGAATACAAGCCCCCCCCCACTGGAGTTAGCCCGCCCGCAGATTGGTAGGCCCCAATTGGTAGGCCCTGGGCAGCATGGTAGCATGGTGGTTAGCATAAATGCTTCACAGCTCCAGGGTCCCAGGTTCGATTCCCGGCTGGGTCACTGTCTGTGTGGAGTCTGCACGTCCTCCCCGTGTGTGCGTGGGTTTCCTCCGGGTGCTCCTGTTTCCTCCCACAGTCCAAAGATGTGCGGGTTAAGTGGATTGGCCATGCTAAATTGCCCGTAGTGTCCTAAGAAGTAAGGTTAAGGGGGCGGTTGTTGGGTTACGGGAATAGGGTGGATACATGGGTTTGAGTAGGGTGATCATTGCTCGGCACAACATCGAGGGCCGAAGGGCCTGTTCTGTGCTGTACTGTTCTATGTTCTATGTTCTAATTGCGGCCTCCCGCCCCCCGCGGAGTCGTATCCTCCCGCCCCCACCCCCACCAGGACAGTCCCCACAGCCTGAACTCCGAGGTCCCGCCGGGACATGAAAGTGACCACTGTTCTCCAAAAGATCCCAGAATTTGAGAATGGGATTTGTTGCTCACAGGATCACCGGCTCCTGTTGTCTGGAAATTGACTATAGCACTGTGGGTGATCTATGCACCCTCAAAGGTTTCTGAAGATGAACCATGTGTGATGTGTATTTCTCGTGGATTCCGAGTCTCCTGGAAGACATCCTGCCAGAAACATCCAGAAACGTAATTTGTAAAGGTTAATGAGGCGGACGTGATGTCATTTCAATTGCCCATGCTTTGCACTGAAATGCACTTGATGTTAATTTCCCCCCTATAAACTGTCTGTTCAGGGTTCTAGTCTCTGTGCATGAAAACTAAAGGGTATAAAACAGTAAAAACATTGTTGTGATTTTTATTGAGCTGATCATTTCAAGTGCTTCAGGCTTTTTGTTTCCCTCAGGTTAGCCAACACTAAGCAGATGTTTCTGGTTCTTGTTTTCAAACAAAAGTATGAGATATTGCATGCCGATCAAAAAAATAAAGTCAGGTATTGATTGGAAATGTGAAACTCAGGCGTGTAGAGGAGTAAAGGGATATGGAACCATGCAAATTAGTCAAAGCGGTGATGAACGTTATCAAAGTCTTAGCAAAAACAAACAACAAGGATAGATTTTTAGAGGGATGGAATTGAAAAGTAGAGAAGTCACACGGAGTTTGTTTTGAACCTTAGATTTGCGACCACACTGAGAGTACTCTCTTTAGCTCTGTGATGGAACCATCAATTCAGCGAACACGTGTAGTTGGATCTGAACAGAGGCTTTAATACACTTACAACAGAGCCAGCCTATTCGTCATTGAACTTCAGATGAACTGGCAGGCTGGCTCTAAGGCACTGATCTTTATACATCGGTCTCAGGGGGAGGAGTCCTGGGCGGAGCCAAGGGAGGAGCCCAGTACAAACTCTCGCGTACTCCCAGAGCGACTCCCCCTGGTGGTTGGATAGTGCAACTGCACTTACAATGGTGGATAGTGAACATATATACACGGCGTTATATTGGCAACTATATACAGCATTGATCATACAATGGGTAGATAACGAACATATATACATGGAGTGATATTGGCAACTGTATATAGTGTGAATCACATTCACCACATTCACCCCCTGTTAAAAAATTCAAGTCCGGCGGGGGTGATGGCTCAAAGAGTCAGTCTGTCCGGTGGACAAATTTTCCGTTTTGATCTGCGGAGCACCGGGGTTGCAGCCTCTTGCGGTGGCTGGGCGGGCGTTGAGATCTGGGGTACGGTTGCCGGAACCGGGGTGAGTCTTGTCCGAGCCTCATACACCTCCTGGTCGAATGGAGACTGGGGGCGCGGGGGGCGGGCTGGTGCTGGCGCTCGGGACTGGTGGGGTGAGCTCGCAGAATCGGGGGCGCAAGGGGGTGGCCGCATAGGGAACAGGGAAAGGAGTTCCTCGGTGGGGGTAGATGGGGGACTGGATCCAGCGGGTGCCAGGCCCCGGAGGGATACTGTGTCTTGGCGACCGTCCGGGAACTCAACAAATGCGTACTGTAGGTTGGAATGAAGCAGGCGCACCTTTTCAACAATAGGGTCGGTCTTGTGCGCCCTGATGTTCTTCCTTAGGAGAACCGGGCCTGGCGTTCTCAGCCACGCCGGAAGTGGGACCCCTGTGGTAGTGCCCCTGGAAAAAATGAAGAGCCGCTCGTGGAGGGTTTGGTTGGTAGCTGTACACAGGAGGGATCTAATTGCGTGGAGCGCGTCAGGGAGGACTTCCTGCCATTGGGAAACTTGGAGCTTCCTGAACCTGAGGGTCAGTAGGACGGTCTTCCAGACCGTCACGTTCTCCCTCTCTACCTGTCCGTTCCCCCTGGGGTTGTAACTGGTAGTCCTGCTCGAGGCGATGCCCTTGTTGAGCAGGTACTGACGCAGCTCGTCACTCATAAAGGATGCACTCCGGTCGCTGTGCACGTAGCTAGGGAAACCGAACAGGGTGAAGACACTATGCAGGGCCCTAATGACTGTGTGGGAGGTCATATCGGGACATGAGATGGCGAAGGGGAATCGGGAGAACTCGTCAATAATGTTTAAGGAAGTAAATGTTTTTGTTAGTGGAGGGGAGTGGCCCTTTCAAATCGATCGCAAGGCATTCAAAGGGCCTAGAAGCCTTGACCAGGTGGGCCCTGTCTGGTCTATAGAAGTGCGGTTTGCATTCCACACAGATCGTGCAGTCCCTGGTGACCGCTTTTACCTCCTCATTGGAGAAAGGCAGGTTTCGGGCTCTGATGTAGTGGGCGAGCCGGGTGACCCCTGGGTGGCAGAAGTCATCGTGGATGGCTTTTAGGCGGCTGATTTGCGCGCTGGTGTATGTCCCGCGGGATAGGGCATCCGAGGGCTCGTTGAGCTTCCCCGGTCGATATTTGATATCGTAATTGTAGGTGGAGAGTTCAATCCTCCACCGAAGAATTTTGTCATTTTTAATTTTGCCCCTTTGCGAGTTGTCGAACATGAAGGCGACCGACCGTTGGTCGGTAATGAGGGTGAACCTCCTACCTGCGTGGTAGTGCCTCCAGTGTCGGATAGCCTCCACGATGGCTTGTGCTTCCTTCTCGACTGAGGAGTGTCGGAGTTATGAAGTGGATATGGTACGGGAGAAAAATGCAATGGGCCGCCCTGCTTGGTTTAAAGTGGCTGCTAGCGCTGCCTCTGAGGCGTCGCTCTCAACATGAAAGGTAGTGGATTCATCCACCGCCCGCATGGCTGCTTTGGCGATGTCATCCCTGATGCAGCTGAAGGCTTGGCGCGCCTCATCAGACAGGGGAAATAGTGTGGCCTTGAAGAGTGGGCGGGCTTTGTCCGCATATTGGGGGACCCACTGGGCGTAGTACGAAAAGAGCCCCAAGCATTGTTTGAGGGCCTTGGGGGAGGGGGAGTTCTAAGAGGGGTCATGCGGTCCGGGTCTGGGCCCAGGACTCCGTTCTCCACGACGTAACCGAGGATGGCTAGTCTGTTTGTGCGGAACACGCATTTCTCCTTGTTATATTTAAGGTTTAATTTTTGGGCCGTCTGGAGAAAACGGTGGAGGTTGGCGACGTGGTCCTGCTGGTCATAGCCGTAGATGGTAACATTGTCCAGATACGGAAACGTGGCCCGCAGCCCGTACTGGTCTACCATTCGGTCCATTGCTCGTTGGAACACCGAAACCCCGTTAGTGACGCCGAAGGGAACACGGAGGAAATGGAAGAGGCGGCCATCGGCCTCGAACGCCATGTAGTGGCGTTCCTCCGGACTGATTGGGAGCTGATGGTATGCAGACTTCAGATCCACCGTGGAAAATACCCGGTATTGGGTGATCTGGTTTACCATGTCTGCGATTCTGGGGAGGGGATACGCGTCTAGGAGCGTAAAGCGATTGATGGTCAGGCTATAATCGACAACCATGCAGAATTTTTCCCCGGTCTTGACGACCACCACCTGAGCTCTCCAGGGACTGTTACTGGCCTCTATGATCCCCTCACTGAGCAGCCTTCGGACCTCCGTTCTGATAAATACCCTATCCTGCAGGCTGGACCGCCTGCTGCGGGTGGCTACCGGTTTGCAATCCGGGGTGAGGTTAGCGAAGAGAGGAGGGGGGGCGATGCGCAGCGTGGCGAGGCTGCAGATAGTGAGTGGGGGCAGGGGCCCGCCGAAGCTGAGCGTGAGGCTCTTGAGATTACATTGGAAATCCAAGCCTAGGAGGAGTGGCGCGCAGAGGTCGGGCAAGACATACAGTTTAAATTTGGAATAGCTAGCGCCTCGAATCGTTAGTGTTGCTGTAGTGCGGCCTTGGATTTGGATGGAATTGGAGCCCGAAGCGAGCGCGATAGTTTGGTTGACGGGATAAATAGGGAGGGAACAGCGTCTTACCAGCTCTGGGTGTATGAAGCTCTCTGTGCTCCTGGTGCCTGGGGGAGTCGAATTCTTCCGATCGGGCGTCCTGTCAAGTAGATGCCGCTGCATTCTGGCGAGCTGGATGCAGGAACACTGCGCTGAGTTGCGGGCCATGTGGTGACTGCCCGGGGAGGTTGTACTCCTCCAATGAGCTGTTTGAGTCTGGGGTGCAGCTAGGGCCCGTGGATCGCACGTGGAGGGTGGTGATGAAGATGGCGTCCAAGGTGGCGGCCCCCATGAATCGCACATGGCCGGCCGCATGGTGGAGATTTGCCAAGATTGCGGCCCCCATGAATCGCACGTGGCCGGAGGGGGCGGAGCCTGAGCGTAGGCCGCAGCGTTTCGGGCCCCGCGGGCCTGCTGGTGCTGGGGGCGATGTTTTTGGACTGTTGGGGTGTTGAGGGCTGGGGCCCTTCTGCCAAGGCACACTCTAGCCTAGTGGCCTTCTTCCCGCAGCTGCTGCAGGGTCGCGGATCGGGCTGAGCAGTGCTGCCTCGGGTGCGGCTTTGTCCACAGCAGTGCAGGCTGGGAGCAGTTGAATAACTGTTTGGGGAGCTGAATAGTGGCAGGCTGGAGCAGTTGAATAAATGGTTTGGGGAGCTGAGTAGCTGGCTGGGGGAGCTGAGTAATTAGCTGGAGCAGCTGGATAGTTTGAGTAGTTGACTGGGACAGTAGGGCAACCGGCTGTGGCAGCGCGATAGCTGGGGAGCCTTGCAGCACAGACTTGGGGGGTCCTCAGGTCGGGGTTAGAGGGGTCCGCGGGAAACGAGTTGAGGCTGCGGAAGGAAATTTCCATTGTGATAGCAGCCTCTACGTTAGTCTCTATGCCCTGAGCCCCATTTTCTAATAGTCTCTGGCGTACATAGCTAGATCGAAGGTCCGCTACAAAAACGTCCCGCACAGCAAGCTCCCTATGTTCGGCCGCGGTTACGGCCTGGTAATTGTAGTCATTTGAGAGATTGTTCAACTCGCATGCAAATTCAGCTAAAGTTTCAATAGACCGTTGTCGGCGAGTCGTGAACACATGGCGGGCAAAGACCTCGTTCATGGGCCGAATATACATTTTGTCCAAAATCGCCAGCTCTGCGGTGTAGGAACCGGCTGGATTTAGTTGTGTAGAAATTCTGTGGCTTACCCTCGCGTGCAGCAGGCTGAATTTTTGTTCCTCCGTAGTTTCAGCGGTGCTGATTTTGGCCAGGTAGGCCTTAAAACATTTCAGCCAGTGGCAGAAGGTTTCTTTCGCCTCTGCATCCAGCGGATCGAGTTCTAGACGTCCTAGTTTTAGAGCGGATTCCATGCTTTACTTCGGCAGCTTCTTACGTGTATTAAATTGATGGAACCATCAATTCAGCGAACACGTGTAGTTAGATCTGAACAGGGGCTTTAATACACTTACAACAGAGCCAGCCTATTCGTTGTTGAACTTCAGATGAACTGGCAGGCTGGCTCTAAGGCACTGATCTTTATACATCGGTCCTAGGGGGAGGAGTCCTGGGCGGAGCCAAGGGAGGAGCCCAGTACAAACTCTCCCGTACTCCCAGAGCAACTCACCCTGGTGGTCGGATAGTGCAACTGCACTTACAATGGTGGATGGTGAACATATATACACGGAGTTATATTGGCAACTATATACAGCATTGATCTTACAACGGGTAGATAACGAACATATATACATGGAGTGATATTGGCAACTATATATAGTGTGAATCACATTCACCACACTCTGATTACTAAATATATAAAGGCACGATTCTCCGCAGTTTGCTCATGGTGGGATTCTCTTATCCCACCAGCAGGGCACCTCCATCCGTGGGTCTCCCGGCAATGTTGGGTGGTATCAATGGAAAATCCCATTGACATGCGATGGGATTAGAGAACCCAGCTGCCAGCAAATGGCGCGCCAAATTCTCCGTCCTGGTTAGAAGCAGTAGCAGGGCAGACTCACAATGCAGTGCCCCGACCATAATAGAAATAGAGGCACTGGAAACATTGAAATAAAGAACTGTGACTATTAGGAAAGGTATCTGTCGAAAAGGGGTGATGAGACAGATTTTAAGAATTCTGAAAGGTTTTGAATGAGTAGATGCAGAGGTAGAGAAAGTTTTCACTTGACAGCGAAACAAGAGGCCATTGGTGCAGCAGAGTTCCTGGGAAACTGCGAAGACTGCAAGTTACCTACTGTAAAAATGAAGGGAACAATAGACAAAGGAACTTTGACAGATCAAAAAACAACCATAAACAACTGATAATGTTCAAGGACCCATGGATAGGTGTCTGTGTCAGTAAATGATTGAATAGTCTGTGATAGTCTAATTACGTGTATGTGTCTCTGTAGTATGGGGATAATATAATTAGGTTAGCGCGTAGAGATTGTAACTGGTTACATATACTCATATGACATAAATGACGCTGTCAGAACTACTAGCTGTTATTGGATATTGGTTATCTCAGAACAAATGGGGCAGCACGGTAGCATGGTGGTTAGCATAAATGCTTCACAGCTCCAGGGTCCCAGGTTCGGTTCCCGGCTGGGTCACTGTCTGTGTGGAGTCTGCACGTCCTCCCCGTGTGTGCGTGGGTTTCCTCCGGGTGCTCCGGTTTCCTCCCACAGTCCAAAGATGTGCGGGTTAGGTGGATTGGCCATGCTAAATTGCCCGTAGTGTCCTTAAAAGTAAGGTTAAGGGGGGGGGGGGTTTACGGGTATAGGGTGGATACGTGGGTTTGAGTAGGGTGATCATTGCTCGGCACAACATCGAGGGCCGAAGGGCCTGTTCTGTGCTGTACTGTTCTATCTAAATGTATTCTTTTGATTGGTATATGCATTGGTATATGCATATAAATCACTTGTAAGATAAGCTAAAGGTATCATTAGTGTTGCAATCTATCACACTGTAAGTCTGTGAGCCACCCTGATGGATACAGCTTCCCTGTTATACCTTAAAAATAGATCTTGAACTGGGCAGAACAATGGCACAGTGGTTAGCACTGCAAACTCACAGCACTAGGGACCCGGGTTCAATTCTCACCTCGGATGACTGTCTGTGTGGAGTTTGCATGTTCTCCCCATGCCTGTGGGTTTCCTCCAGGTGCTCCGGTTTCCTCCCACAGTCCAAAGATGTCGATTGTCCATGCTAAATTTCTCCTTCGTGTCCAAAGTTTAAGTGAGGCTACAGGTTTCTGGGGATAGGGTGAGGGAGTGGGCCTGGGTGGGATGCTCTTTCGGAGGGTGATGCAGCATCAATTGGCAAAATGCCCTCCTTCCACATTGTAGGGATTCTATTTTATTCTATTACAAGAGGAAGAAAAGTATTTTCTGGGTGAGATCAATCACCCCAGTCATGTATTCCAGAACGCAGATAAAAATGTCAACAGACATATCACCAACTTTAAATTAGATACTGGAGCAAGTGTAATGTTTTTATTAGACAATGAAACTTAGTTACCAACACTGGGGAAACCCAGTTGTATGGTCCAGGAGGGATTGAACTAAAATTCAAGGGGAAGCTCCAGTACAATGAAAGCAGGAATGTGCTACACAATCAGAAATTTTCTATTTTAAATGGAAGAGCATCGAGACCTCAATCTTATCAGCAAAGTGGAAAAAGTCAATCAGCAAGAATCCTGGCCCCAATCACTCAAGTGTGATTGTGCTGCACGTACCTCTCTTTGATGTGGTCAATGTTTGTAAACATTGGGGTTTCACCACTTAAACCACTGAACCATGAAGGGAGATGAATTAATCAAAGCTGTAGGTAGTTTCTAGAAGCTGTCAATCAATGACCTTAACTAGAAAACTATGAATAGTCTGCAGGTAATCTGTGGATCTGTGGGAACAAGACTCAGATCACGGCTGTTCCCCTTCGAGGAATGGACATGTAGAGTTTCAAGGTAAGTGTTACAGGTGTAATTGTTCTCACTGCCTTTGTCTGGACTTCTCTCAAGCTTCCAGACAGAGGTCTTGTTTCCTGGGTGAGTTCGTGGGGGGGGGGGGGGGGGGGGGTGGGAGGGTGTGGTCTGCTGTGGGGTGGATCTGTGAGGGGACGTCCCTTTCAGCAGGGGGTCTCTGTGGGGTCCCTATTCCAGGGTCTCCATGAGGGGTGGTTCTCTTTGGTCAGGGGATCCTAGGGGGTATTCCGATTACAAGGGTCCCTGTGTGCCAAGAGGTTACCCCCTTGGTCCACCGCAAGGTCCACCATATCAGGGCCATGCTGGTAGAACCCACAAGTGATCCACGCCAGTTGATTGGGCTACAGGGAACAGAGAATCATGGAGGGCTGAAGCTGAGCCACTAATAGATTGCAAATGGGTCATTCAGCCCGATTTGTATTCATTTACATGCACAGTGTGGACCTTGATTCCGAGGGTTGGCGCATTGGATTTGCGTCAGCGCCCGGCATCAATCCCGATTTTACCCAGACGCCAGATTCTCAGTCCCATCAAGGACCTCGATCTGAACATCCCGGAACAGAGAATCTCACCAGAACCAAGGAAGGGGCACACAAATTGGCCAGGAATAACAACAGATCGGAGGATTGTGAGCAGTTCAGAATTCAGCAAAGGGGGGAGGGGGGGGCAAAGAGATGATTAAGAAGGGGAAAATTGGTTATGAGAGAAAACTTGAAGGGAAACATAAAAAGGGGCTGGTTTAGCTCACTCGGCTAAATTGCTGGCTTTTAAAGCAGACCAAGCAGGCCAGCAGCACGGTTCAATTCCCATACCAGCCTCCCCAGACAGCGGCAGAATGTGGCGACTAGGGGCTTTTCACAGTAACTTCATTGAAGCCTACTCGTGACAGTAAGCAATTTTCATTTCATTTCATTTTTCAAAATTGACTGTAAAAGCGTCTATAGATATGTGAAGAGAAAAAGATTGGTGAAGATAAATTCAGAAACAAGAGAGGAGGGAACAAAGAAATGGCTAATCAACTGAATACATACTTTGGTTCTGTCTTCATAAACAAGGACACAAATAACGTACCAGAATTATTGGAGAACACAGGGTTTCATGACAGGGAGGAACTGAAGAAAATCAGTATTAGTAGGGAATTGGTTTCGGAAAATTGATGAAATTGAAGGCCTGATAATCTACATCCCAGAGTACTAAGGAAGTGGGCTGATAAATAGTGGAGACATTGTTGATCATCTTCCAAGATTCTGTAGATTTTGGAACAGATCCTGCAGATTGGAAGGTAGTTAACCTCTCTATTTAAAAGGGAGGTAGAGATAAACAAGGAATTATCGACAAGTTAGCCTCACATTGGTTCATTATAAAATGTTTTCAAGCAGAGCACTTGGAAAACAATGGCAGGATCGATCAGAGTCAGCATGGATTTACAAATCTACTGGAATTCTTTGAGGGTGTAACTGATAGAGTTGATGAGGAGGAGCCAGTGGATGTGGTTTATTTGGAATTTCAGAAGGCTTTTGATAAAGTCGATAAAGTAAGAAATTAGTGTTAAAATTAAAGCCATGGGATTAGGGTACTGTTTGAAATGGATACCTAACTAGTTGGCAGACAGGAAACAAAGAGTAGGAATAACGGGCCTTTTTCCAAATGGCAGACAGTGACTACTGGAGTAGGTAAGCCCAGTGGTTAGCACTGTTGTTTCACAGCGCCAGGGTCCCAGGTTCAATTCTGGCTTGGGTCACTGTGCGGAGTCTTCACATTTCCCTGTGTCTGCATGGGGTTGCCTATGGGTACCCTGGTTTCCTACCTCAAGTCCAGAAAGACTTGTTAGGTGAATTGAACATTCTGAATTCTCACTCAGTGTACTCGAACAGGCATTGGAGTGTGGCGACTAGGGGATTTTCACAGTAACTTCATTGCAGTGTTAATGTAAGCCTGCTTATGACAATAATAAAGATCATTATTATTTTATTGTGGTGCTAGGAATCCCAGGGTATTCAAATATATATTTTAAAGATTTAGATAAGGAAAGGTAATAACTCCAAATTTGCATACAACACAAAGTTGGGTGGGAGAGTGAGTTGTGAGGAGGTTGCAGAGATGATTCAGCATTATTTGGACAAGTTGAATGAGTGGGGAGGATGAGTGAAGAGAATGTTTCCACTTGTAGGAAAAACTAGAACCAGAGAGCAGGAAATTATAGGCCAGTGAGCTTAACTTCGGTAGTAGGTAAGATGCTGGAATCTATCATCAAGAAAGAAATAGTGAGGCATCTGGATAGAAATTGTACATTGGGCAGACACAGCATGGGTTCATAAAGGGCAGGTCGTGCCTAACTAATTTAGTGGAATTTTTGAGGATATTACCAGTGCAGTAGATAACGGGGAGCCAATGGATGTGGTATATCTGGATTTCCAGAAAGCCTTTGACAAGGTGCCACACAAAAGGTTGCTGCATAAGATAAAGATGCATGGCATTAAGGGTAAAGTAGTAGCATGGATGAGGATTGGTTAATTAATAGAAACCAAAGAGTGGGGATTAATGGGTGTTTCTCTGGTTGGCAATCAGTAGCTAGTGGTGTTCCCTCAGGGATCCGTGTTGGGCCCACAATTGTTCACAATTTACATAGATGATTTGGAGTTGGGGACCAAGGGCAATGTGTCCAAGTTTTCAGATGACACTAAGATAAGTGGTAAAGCTGAAAGTGCAGAGGATACTGGAAGCCTGCAAGAGGTATTTGGATAGGTTAGTTGAATGGGCTAGGGTCTGGCAGATGGAATACAATGTTGACAAATGTGAGGTTATCCATTTTGGTAGAAATAACAGCAAACGGGATTAATTATTTAAACGATAAAATATTAAGCATGCCGCTGTGCAGAGAGACCTGGGTGTGCTAGTGCATGAGTCACAGAAAGTTGGTTTTCAGGTGCAACAGGTGAATTAAGAAGGCAAATGGAATTTTGTCCTTCATTGCTAGAGGGATGGAGTTTAAGACTAGGGACGTTATGTTGCAATCTATAAGGTGTTAGTGAGGCCACACCTGGAGTATTGTGTTCAGTTTTGGTCTCCTTACTTGAGAAAGGACATACTGGCACTGGAGGGTGTGCAGAGGAGATTCACTAGGTTAATCCCAGAGCTGAAGGGGTTGGATTATGAGGAGAGGTTGAGTAGACTGGGACTGTACTCGTTGGCATTTAGAAGGATGAGGGGGGATCTTATAGAAACATTTAAAATTATGAAGGGATAGATGCGGGCAGGTTGTTTCCACTGGCGGGTGAAAGCAGAACTAGGGACATAGCCTCAAAATAAGGGGAAGTAGATTTAGGACTGAGTTTAGGAGGAACTTCTTCACCCAAAGGGTTAGTGAATCTATGGAATTCCTTGCCCAGTGAAGCAGTTGAGGCTCCTGCATTAAATGTTTTTAAGGTAAAGATAGATAGTTTTTTTGAAGAATAAAGGGATTAAGGGTTATGGTGTTCGGGCCGGAAAGTGGAGTTGAGTCCACAAAAGATCAGCCATGATCTCATTGAATGGCGGAGCAGGCTCGAGGGGCCATATGGCCTACTCCTGCTCCTAGTTCTTATGTTCTTATGTTCTTAAAGGAATGATCCTCTAAAACAGAGATGAGGAGGGATTTCTTAAGCCAAAGGGTAGTGAATCTGTGGAACTCTTTTCCGCAGAAGACTGTGGAGGCCAAATCACTGAGTGTCTTTAAGACAGAGATAGATAAGTTCTTGATTAATAAGGGATCGGGGTTCTGGGGCGTAGGTAGGAGAATGGGGATGAGAAAAGTATCAGGCATGCTTGAATGACGTAGCAGACTCGATGGACCAAGTGGCCTAATTCTCGATGGGCCAAGTGGCTTGACAACCAGGTCTCATTACATATTCCTCTGTCTGAATCTGTAGCCATTCAAATTATAATCTATCTTCCTGTTTTTGCTGCCAAAGTGGATAACCTCACATTTGTCCACATTATACTGCAGCTGCCATGCATTTCCCATAAGACCATAAGATGGTAAGACATAGAAGCAGAATTAGGCCTGGGTTGTCCTTGTATATCAGCCGTTGAAAATTCTAATAGGACATGGTAGATGCAGGCAGGTTGTTCCCGATAGTGAGGGAGTCCAGAACCAGGGGTCACAGTTTAAGGGTACAGGGTAAACCATTTAGAACAGAGATGAGGAGAAATTTCTTCACACAGAAAGCAGTTGAGGCCAAAACATATGGGCTGGAATCTCTGTTTTTGGGACTATGCCCCTACACTGTTGTGAAAACTGTGGTCTTTTACGTCAGAAAAACTGGCGTCAAAAGACCACAGATTGCAGGGGGCTATCAGGCAGCTGTTGTGGAGCTCGCAGCTCCAGCTGCCGATACGGCCCCCCGCACTTCCAGGTCAGAGGCCACTCATGCGTATGGCGGCGGCCTCCAAGATGCGCATAGCGGCGGCCTCCAAGGACCGCTGACCTGGACCGTGGAAATAGTGAGCCCGATTGGCCACCCGCCTGACCCGGACCACCCGCACAATAAAAGCCCAGTCCAAAATGAGGTCCCCCCTGCCCTCCGATCGGCCCGCCCCCGACTGTGGCGGCCACGGACTGATCCCGCAGCCACCTAGTGAGCATCCTGAAAGGCAGGACCACATTAGAATATGATATCGGGAATTCGGCAGGTTGAGGGTGGAGAAGAGTGGGGCACGCCTCTGACAATGGCCTCAGGTGGTGGATACTCTGCACAGCGTACTCCCGAGGCCGCCGCTTTTTGGTGGGTGGAGAATCACCGAACCGGTGCCGTCCCGATTTCTTGCGGGGAAACTTGATTTCGCCGCCCTGTCGCCAAACTCGATTTCGTCGTCAGGGTGCAGAGAATCCAGCCCATGTTTTCAAGAAGGGGTCAGCTATAGCTGTTTGGACTAAAGCTGTGGGAGCAGGGGTATGATGTGAGAAGAGAGGGACAGGAATGAAGCCATGGGTTGGGGTGCTTTTAAACTAATAAGAATAACAATCTTTATTCTTGTTACAAGTAGGCTTACATTAACATTGCAATGAAGTTACTGTGAAATCCCGAGTCTCCACACTACGGAGCCTATTCGGGTACACAGAGGGAGAATTCAGAATGTCCAATTCACCTAACAAGCATGTCTTTCAGGACGTGGGAGGAAACTGGAGCACCTGGAGAAAAACCCGCAGACACGGGGAGAACGTGTAGACTTCACACAGACAGTGATCCGAGCAGGAATCGAACCTAGGACCCTGGCGCTGTGAACAACAGTGCTAACCACTGTGCTACCATGCCGCCATAGCATAGGAGGATGGGAACCTTTGGCAGGGAGATGGGAACCTATGTTTGGATTCCACGCAAGAGGAATCAAGAACAAGAGAAAGGAGAATAAAAATAGTGATAGGCAGAGAAATCAATGGCCTGTATCAAATAACAAAACTATAGAAAATAGTAGGGACGGGACATGGTATGTTAAAAGGACTAGCCTTAAGGTTTTGTACCTGAACGCTTGGATTCAAAAAAAAATGGATGAATAGTTGCGCAGATAGATATAAAGGGACAGATATAGTTGGGATTACGGAGACATGGCTCCAAGGTGACCAAGGATGGGAACCAAACATTGAGGGCGATTCAGTTTTTAGGAACGACAGACAGGTGAAAAGGTGATGGAGTTACAATGTTGATTAAAGAAGATATTGATGCAATAATAAAGAAAGATATTAGTACAGGTGATGTGGAATCTGTCTGGCGGGACTTAAGAAACATCAAGGGGAAAAAATATTTTTGTTGGGGTTGACATAGACCACCAAACTGCCAGTGGTAATTTTGAGAATAGTATCAGACAGGAAATTAGAGATGCATGTGAAAAGGAAAATCCTGTGATTAGGGTGCGGCCATCTGCATATAAATGGCTAAGTCACATTAGTCACAGTACAATAGAGGAAGAATTTATGGAGTGTATACGGAATGATTTTTCTGGACCCAATATGTTGAGGAAACCAACATGGGATCAGGCCAATGAAAGAGAAAATGCTGGAAAATCTCAGCAGGTCTGGCAGCATCTGTAGGGAGAGAAAAAAGCTACGTTTCCAGCCCGATGATTCTTTGTCAAAGCTAACAGACAGAGAAAGTGGGAAATATTTATACTGTGGAGTGAGATGAAAGTTTCGATTCCAGCATCCGCAGTAATTTGCTTTATCCATGGGGTCAGGCCATCTTGGACAGGTGTGTTGTGCAATAAGAAGGGATTAGTGGCAATCTAGTTGTGAGGAGAACCCTTAGGGATGAGTGACCATAATATTTTTTAGAACAGTACAGCACAGAACAGCCCTTCGGCCCTCAATGTTGTGCCGAGCCATGATCACCCTACTCAAACCCACGTATCCACCCTATATCTGTAACCCAACAATCCCCCCCCTTAACCTACTTTTATTAGGTCACTACGGGCAATTTAGCATGGCCAATCCACCTAACCCGCACATCTTTGGACTGTGGGAAGGAAACCGGAGCACCCGGAGGAAACCCACGCACACAGGGGGAGGACGTGCAGACTCCACACAGACAGTGACTGTTGCACGTTTACTATGGGCGTAAAACGCGTTTATTGGAGTGTATAACACGCCTCCGAGTTCGACGTGTGCTTAACACTGCTAGGGCTCTGTTCTATGTAATTATTTAGCTCTGGAGTCGCCAGTTGCCGTATAGGCAACGTCACAAGTATTCCAAGGTCAAATTCAAAGTAATAAAGACGATACACCGATTAGTCAAGTTCAAACGATCAATATTTATTATACAGTTAATAATAAATACTCATGCACACACTAAGAGACTAAGCTATAACTAAACTTAAGCAAACAGATACTTATCTAACAGGAACAGGCAAGGTCAGAGAACGAGGCCTTCGTCCTGGTTTTGTCTGCAGCCTTCAGCAAGCGTTCTGGCACTTAGGGAGTCTAGTGGGCTTGGATCGCGTAGCGAGCGTTGAACTTACGGTTTCGGCGGCTGGTGCTCAACGGCTGGGAGTCAGGATACCAGGTGTCAGTCGGAGCCGGAGCACGGGTTTAACAGACCGGGACAACACGAGGTCCCTATCTTTTATAGGGGTTCCGTTGTCCTTCCCTCTTCTCGGGCGGGGCTCTACCTATTGGATCAATTTCTTATCGATACTGGATTAATTCCCCAATGCGAGGGGGTCTCCGTGATGGAGGGGGCGTTCTTATGTCCTTTTGTTCGGAGGTTTCTGGTGCCTCGATGTCTGGGTCTTGATTGGAATGTGTCCATTCAAGAACCAAATGTATCTATTGTGTGGGTGTTCAAGTCTGATGGCCTCATTAGCATGCAAAGCGTTTGCCATTTGCACCTAGCTAAGGTCTTTTCACCTGAGCCCAAACTGGTTTCTGCTGCTGCAGAATGCAAACTGCTCTTTGCAGACTGCTGTTCTGGCTGAACTGTCTGTTTCCCAGCAGCCTTCCATTTTAGTTTGGCTCAGTGTCCATTTTGCGTGGCCAGCATGGCTACATTCCCTCCTTGTGATCCTCACAATCGTACTATTGTGAAGGATCACCTATGTACTTTGCCTCCTTGTGTTCTGACCTCTTGCCAGTTCCTGTTCTACTCTGTTCTAAACTATGGGAAGAAGAGAAAAATTTAACTAACATCTCTACTTGGCCCTATGTCAAAAGGGACATGCATTACTACAATTGGGAACCTCTACCTATCACTATTAACCTTAACCTTAACTTAAACATTTAATCACTCTAAAATCTTAACCATTCACACCACAACATCACACTTCCAACTCGGCAGTCGAGTATGGAACAATATAATACATGGCTGAATTTTATTTACAGAGTGTTGTAATCAGTGAGGGGTTGAGGGGTTTGGTGGAATCCGAAGATGGGGGATTGCACTCTATAGATGGGTGAGGTGCTGGAACGAGAGGCTCTCCTCTTCCATTTCCTCAACCTGAGGGTCTGCACTAGGATGGTGAGGATCGCGATCACCAACAGTGATTCGATTATGTAGGACATGGAGTACCACGTCATGAATTTAGTACACCAGGTCTGAACCTCGCTGATCAGAGCTGAGCACTGGGGGTTTGTTGTACTAACATTTACGGTGGGGGTTGTGGGGGAAACGTGTCTTGTTTCCACACATATACATATGACATTGAACAGTAATAAGTGGGCTTCCATCATTTTGCTGTTCTTCCTCTTCTCTTCCTTCTTCCTCCGGTATTGACAATCCTGGCTTCGACCTCTGTCTCGTCCTTTGAAACCTTTGGGATCAAGCACAGTATCTGTCAGTACACAGTTTAAGACCTTTACTTGTTAGTGCATCTGTCTTTCAAATCCCAATTGACCCTTTAAAATGACTGGCTAAGTCACGCCCTGTGACTCCCCTCATTTTTTTTCAAAAAGCGAATTTAAAGACCAGCATACACCTAACAATCCTTCCTTCTGCGAGCCGTCTCGCAGGCTTTGCTGATTTACCATCCGAATGTTCCCGGATGTAAATAGCATGTGGGATGGTGGCCGAAGGGCTACCTAACGTAAAATGAAAACAAACTTGGAAATAAACATCCGAATGAGTTGCGTATGGGCCGCTACGGGTACGAGTTGGATGGGATCCCCGGGTAGGGCGTGCTGTGCCATACCCGAGCTTGGCTGACCAAGGGTTGGTTCTCAGACAGGGCGGGTCCTCAGTGCCGTTTGTCCACTGCCTGAGTAACCTGGAAAGAAACGGGTACGAATGTGTTGACCATGACTTGCAGCCTCTATTTCGCCGAATAGAGGGGCACCTAAAAAAAACCAAGGGAGCCAAGATGCTCCAACTGAGGACATCACTGAAGTTCTCAGAGATATCTGCGGACAAGCTATTTGGCGTGTGGCCTTACAACTTTGGAAAAGATCTCCAATCAAACCGAAGTTCTCAAAAGTTTCGGCAGACAAGCTAACGTGTATGTGAGGTGGTCACAATCTTTTCAGCTGAAAAGAAGATGTCCATCCTCCAGCTGAAACATTTACATTCCTGAAAACAAACAAACATAAAACGAAGACAAACATACGTGCAGGTTCCATCAGAAAGGACATCGTTTCCCTCAAACGATTCCTATCTTGCATCATCTGGACACCTCACTTTGATTCTGCCTCTGTGAACAGGGTCACAAAGGGGTTGCCGTGTCGGGAGTCAGACACCGTGTCGTCCTGCTCTCCCGGATCCCACACCCTTGTGTGGATCAGGCATGAAACTTTAGCATTGTGTGACCGGGGGTCACTCTCGTCATTGCGGACAAGTCTGTAGGAATTGTCCCTGTGCCATTGTGTAGCGTCGAGTGTGTTGTCGGGGTAGTCGGGGTCGGGTGGTGGTTCTGGATATTTGAGGTAAGTGACTTCCATGGGGTCACTGGAGTCGGGGTCGTAGTTGGTGCAGTGTGGGCTGTATGGCTGTGTGGTGTCGCTGTCTTCAGAGGCAGTGTCTGTCCTACTGTCTCTGCTGTGGCAGCTTGTGGGCGTGTCGGGGCGTGGTCTGTAGTGGTCTGTGGGCGGAGTCGTGGGCGAGTCCGTTGATGAACTGGTCTGTGAGGGGGATGGTGGAAAAGTGTCTCTGGTGGGCGGGGTGAAGTGTTCTGCTGCATCCAGCAGGACATGGTGAGCATGGTTGGCCTGTGTTCCATATGCCTTTAACTGGTTTATATGGAACCACGCGGTCTTCCCATTAGGATACTTGATCCTGTATACGGAGGGGCTAATTTTGTCCGAAATTGAGTAGGGACCGGAATATTTTGGAGCCAAAAAACTGCTGGGGTTATAAACAGATAACATTACCTGTTGCCCAACCTGGAATTCTGTGGTGTGTACGGTCTTGTTGAAACAGGCAGTACGTTGCTGTCGGCGTTTCCCTAGCTGGACTGCGGCTGCGACCTGTGCAGACCTCACAGTCTCAACTAGTTCTTTAACTGCCTTTTCATGTGTGAGGGCCGTCACTTCGGGGCTTGTCATGTCCAGTCCTAAAAGGAATTCTGTACCTTTCATAGGGCGTCCGGTCATGAGTGTGTGTGGTGTGTATCCTGTCGATGTGGAGACAGTGTTCCTTATGAACATAAGTGCAAAGGGGAGCACTGAATCCCATGTGGAATTGTTCTCTTGAACCATTTTCCTAAGGGTAGTTTTTAGGGTCCGATTCATGCGCTCCACAATCCCGCTGGACTGTGGATGATACGCAATGTGGAAGTTCTGTTTGATTCCGAATATTGTCAGGACGTTCCTCATGACCCGTCCTGTAAAGTGAGATCCCTGGTCCGAATCGATACTTCGGGGTAAACCCCATCTCGTGAAGATGTGGTGGGTCAGGATCTTTGCAGCTGTCTTTGCTGTATTTGTTCGTGAGGGAAATGCCTCTACCCACTTGGTAAAGGTATCTATCACCACCAGAACGTATTTATAGCCATTCCGACAAGGGGGCAATGGACCTATAAAGTCGATCTGGAGGTTTGTCCAAGGGCCGTTAACTGGGCGAGTATGCCGAAGTTGTGCTTTCTTGGAATACCGCTCCGGGTTATTCTGAGCACAAATCAGGCAATTCTCTATGTAGTGCGTTACATCATTCCTGAGATTAGGCCACCAACAGAGTTGCCTGAGGTGCCTCGTTGTTGCATCAATTCCCTGATGCCCGTGTCCGTCGTGGAACAAGGCAATCATCTGATTCCTGTCCTGCTGTGGGACCACATAAAATTGGTCCTTAATGATCACACCCTCATGTGTGGTCAGTGCGTGTTTAAAGTGCTCGTAAGCAGGCACAAAGTTTCCCTTGAAAACCTCCCTGAGGTCTCCGTCCTGTTTTTGTGCTGCCACGAGATCTTTAATATCAGTCTGTGAGACTTGGACTGCGCTCACAGGGGCGCTAGCTGGTGCGCTAGCTGGGGGGGTCCATAAGTGTCCTCTCCTGGAACCTGCCTTAGCCAATGCGTCGGCCTTTACATTCCCAGGGGGTGATGACCTATGGTGGCTTCTTACTTTTATTATGCCGAAGGTCCTGTCCTTCGCTTTTGCTAAAATATGCTGGAGTAGAGGGGCTGATGGAAGGGGTTTCCCGTCTGCGGAGACAAAACCTCGTGTCCTCCACAGGGGCAGAAAATCTGTTAGGCTATTGCAGACATATAAGCTGTCTGAATATATGTCTGCTGGGCTGGGAAAGAATCGGGGTGGTCCACTATGTACGCTATGGCTGCTAGCTCTGCTGCCTGCGCGCCTAAGTGACCTGGTAACTTAAGAGCGATTTCTTCGAGAGCGCGCCCCTGCGCGTCCTCTACATAGATGCCGCATCCTGTGATACGCTCACCATTTAAAACTGTGGAGGAACCGTCTACATAAATCCTCAAGGGTCCACACGTGTCTGTGGGCTGGGGGCTTTGTTTCGGGTTCCCTATCTTCCTGGGGGGTGTTTTGGCTAAAAAGGGTCCTGTGTTATGCAGGGGAGCTACAATTTCACAGTCAGGGGGCTGTCCGGGGTATTGGAGGTTGTCTGCTAAGTATGTGTGTGTGCGTGTCCGTTTACAGTAATGTCCCGTCCTTGTAAAAGTAGGGTCCACCTAGCTGCCCTAATCTGGCTAACTGAACCGTCCTTCAGTCGACCGTCTAGTAGTAGCTGTGTGGGTGTGTGTTCGGTTAGAATGGTGATGGGGTTTAGTCCGGTGATGTATGAGAAATACTGCACTGCCCAGAAGACAGCAAGGAGGTGCCTCTCACAGGCCGAAAATCCTTGTTCTACTGGGTCTAACAGTCGGGAGGCATAAGCCACTGGTCTTAGCTGCTCGTGCCGTTCCTGAAGCAACACGGCCGAGAGGGTCAGATCGGTGCTCGCTACCTCTATTGCGTACGGTGAAAGTTGGTCGGGGACTAGCAGCGCGGGTGCTGCACTAAGGGCTCGTTTCAACTCTTCCACAGCGCCTGTATGCTGCGGAAGCCATTCCCAGGGGGCTCCTTTCTTAAGGAGGTCTGAAAGTGGGGCGGCTTTTGTCGCGAATCCGTCTATGTGGTTCCGACAATAGCCAACCAGTCCTAAAAACGACCGGAGGGCTGAAACATTCTGGGGAAGGGGCAATTTGACAATCGAATCAATTCTTTTGAATTCGATCTCGCGTTTGCCGTGCGTGATGACTGATCCCAAATACATCACTTTACTTTCCAATATTTGGGCCTTTTTCGGGTTAACTTTACAGCCAATTTCAGTTAAGAGTTCCAGGAGTTCGGCCAGAAGCGAAATGTGCTCTGCCTTTGTGTCTGTCTGCAGTAGTAGGTCGTCTACATACTGTACCAGACATTCGGGTCGGGAAAATTTTTCTAATCCACTTGCCAGCTGTCGGTGGAAAATGGAGGGTGAATTGTGGAATCCTTGTGGGAGGCATGTCCACGTGTACTGCTGTGTTTTAAAAGTGAATGCGAATTTGTATTGGCACGCTTTTGCCAATGGTATTGACCAGAATCCATTACTGATGTCCAATACCGTGAAGTACTTGGCGTTGAGACCCTGCTTGAGCATGGTCTCGGGACTAGTAGCTACCGTTGGGGCTACTGCGGGGTTACTTTGTTGAGTTCCCGATAATCGATGGTCAGACGCCATGATCCATCGGGCTTCCTCACTGGCCAAATAGGGGCATTGTTGGTGGAGGCTACCGTTCTCAGTACACCTTGGTCCAACAAGCTAACTATAACTTTTTCTATTTCCACCTCTGCCTCGAGGGGAAATCTATACTGCTTTTGCGGTCGGGGGTCCTGTCCGGTAACATGAACTTGTCCAGTCATTCTACCACAGTCATGACGGTGACTTGCAAATGCTGTCCTGTGTTTGTTTAGTAGGGCCTTAATTTGTCTGTCGGTGTGGAGTGTAGTCAGGTCGAATGAGTACTCTCCCACTGCGCTAATCCGATTAGCGTAGTCTCCTACTGTGAGGGTGGCTGGTGCTCTGTCTGATCTCGCCATTCGCCAGACACACTGGTTCACTGGGTCGAACGACAAGCTATGAGCGTTCATAAAATCTATCCCCAGGATGTGCTCTGCTGTCCGGGGAAGATTTACTAAAACTACGGGGTGTCTTGTGGAAATGTTCCCTAGCTGGATCGCTACGGGTGCTGTGATATGTCCCTGCTGCGAGTGTCCGGTGAACCCGCTAAGTGTGATGGTGGAGGTGGTCGGCCACGTGTCTGAGTGTGCCGTGGTTGTGGAGTTAATGGTGGTGCGGGATCCTCCTGTGTCCCACAGTAACTCTATGGGCTTCCCTTTGACTTTTGCCGTGACTACGGGCCTCCCTGATGAGTCCCATAGTGTGTCACAGACCCAAGTGGGGGAGCCCGAACACCGTCAGTTCGTCTCGTCCACATTGGTGGGTCCTGACTGTACTGCTACATTGTGGATGGGTTTTGCCTTACTGCGGTTCAGAGTGCCTGTCTGCTGGCCTCTCTGAGATCGCTGGGGTGCATTACACTCTTTTGCCCAATGCCCTAACTGTCCACAGTTATAGCATTCCTGTCCTTTCTGTTGTGGGCTGCTCTTGCCTTCGTTTACCCATGCGGGCTTCTGGTGCTCTCTGACTGCTTGGATGTCTGCAGCAGCCTGAGCCTCTTCTGGGGATCTAACCTTTCCTTTTGCCTGAAGCGATTGCTCCCAAGCGCGGGACAATCTTTTCAGGACCCATTTTTCGTTATGGGCCTCTTCTGAGGGGTCGTAACTGTTGCAAGCGCTCTGTCCTGCTTCTGTTGCGTGTGAGATAATTGTGCACGTCCACTTAACCATGTTTTCGCGGGTTAAATGCGCTCTATCTAACTGTCCGAAAACTGCGCTGAAATGAATCCACAGCCTTCCTGCGAATGCTGTGGGGTGTTCGGATCTCTTCTGCCTGCACTTATTCAATCCTTCTACGGGGTCACCTCTATTGTACCCGATGGCATCTAAAATGGCAGTGTGCATCTCCTCTAGGCTGCCTCCTGCCACGTTTTGTGGGTCGGGGAGGGCTGCCACTACACTCTGGTCTAAGCTCAGCACGGTGAGCTTAACCTGCTCTCTCTCATCCAGGCCGTACATGGTAGCCTGCTGCTTTACTTTAGCAAAGAACTGGTGGGGGTCTGCGGTGGGGAGGAACGGAGTGATCTTTTCACAAGCGTCCCTTAGCTGGGTTACTGTTAAAGGGGTGGTGTAAGTTATGTCTGGGGCGCCTTCTGATTCGGCTTTCCTCTGTGTGGTTACGGGATTCATGGGTGCGGTTATGATCTGAGCTGTGGGGGGTTGGGGTGCCTGTCGTTTCTGCTGAGCTGCGGGCGCACATGTTCCCTGAACATAACGCTGCGCTGTCTCGCTTAATTCCTGCCAATCTGGGGCATTTTCCCCATCTAACTGAGCTCCAAAGGTGCTTTGGAAGCCATTCTGCACCGAAAGCAGAGATTGCAGTTCCGCAATCTGTTTCCTGCATTTCGCGTGGTCAACTGTGCTTTGTCTTTGTTCGGTCGTTGCAGCGTGGAGTGCTCTCAAAGCTGCTTTGAGATCGGAACATTGCCTCTGCAATGCCTCCACCTGCTTTTCCGATTCCTGTCTTATCAGAACGGCACGTTGCACGTCCTGATAGGCTTTCTCATACTGGGTCTGGGAACTGCTCAGATGAGCTAGACAAGACTGGTGAGCCCTCTTGGCATCATCCACCTCTCTACCCTTCTCTGCCAACTTCCCTTTTAATTCCAGGTTTTCTTTCTCGATGTCCCTGACATCGACCTTACTCATTCGGTTCCTTTCCTCTAAATCTGCCCGGAGCGTCCTGATGACCTCCTCTGCGCCTCGCAACTGTGCCAAGCAGGACACAATCGCCATCGGCTTGCGTGCTTTACCTAAACTCTTTTTGTGTATCTGAGAGAGGTTCTCCCACCAAGTATGACCTATACTTCCGGGACCTGTCTCCTCATTTGCACAAAACTCTTTCCAAAGGGGCCATCCCTTTCCCTGCAGATATTTGCGGAGTTCCAGCTCCCACGTGGGACACTGGCCTACCCTGCTACTGCTGCTGGTCGCTGCGACCACAAACTTTGCTGGATCCATCAGACGTTCCATTGCCTGCATGGCCATTTCCTCTGACTCTCTTTTTATAATTTGGAACAGGGGGTTGCTGGGGTGGTGTTTCGTAAAAAGGGTACGGCTTACGCTATTTTCCGATCACAAAACTACCGAAAGTTTGTCGCAACAAAAAGCTTTCAGTTTTACCTTACAGCCCTGTTAGTACGCATGCACTAAAACACACTTCCGAATTTCGCTTATTATTTTGAACACCTTGAATACTTGTGATCTCTTTCTTTCTCTGCAATTTGGAGTTCTAATTCAAATTTCAGGGTCCTGGACACTGTGGTGTTTCCACTTACAACAGGGTCCCGGCGGATGTCGCCACTAAATGTTGCACGTTTTACTATGGGCGTAAAACGCGTTTATTGGAGTGTATTAACACGCCTCCGAGTTCGACGTGTGCTTAACACTGCTAGGCTCTGTTCTATGTAATTATTTAGCTCTGGAGTCGCCAGTTGCCGTATAGGCAACGTCACAAGTATTCCAAGGTCAAATTCAAAGTAATAAAGACGATACACCGATTAGTCAAGTTCAAACGATCAATATTTATTATACAGTTAATAATAAATACTCATGCACACACTAAGAGACTAAGCTATAACTAAACTTAAGCAAACAGAATACTTATCTAACAGGAACAGGCAAGGTCAGAGAACGAGGCCTTCGTCCTGGTTTTGTCTGCAGCCTTCAGCAAGCGTTCTGGCACTTGGGAGTCTAGTGGGCTTGGATCGCGTAGCGAGCGTTGAACTTACGGTTTCGGCGGCTGGTGCTCAACGGCTGGAGTCAGGATACCAGGTGTCAGTCGGAGCCGGAGCACGGGTTTAACAGACCGGACAACACGAGGTCCCTATCTTTTATAGGGGTTCCGTTGTCCTTCCCTCTTCTCGGGCGGGCTCTACCTATTGGATCAATTTCTTATCGATACTGGATTAATTCCCCAATGCGAGGGGGTCTCCGTGATGGAGGGGGCGTTTCTTATGTCCTTTTGTTCGGAGGTTTCTGGTGCCTCGATGTCTGGGTCTTGATTGGAATGTGTCCATTCAGAACCAAATGTATCTATTGTGTGGGTGTTCAAGTCTGATGGCCTCATTAGCATGCAAAGCGTTTTGCCATTTGCACCTAGCTAAGGTCTTTTCACCTGAGCCCAAACTGGTTTCTGCTGCTGCAGAATGCAAACTGCTCTTTGCAGACTGCTGTTCTGGCTGAACTGTCTGTTTCCCAGCAGCCTTCCATTTTAGTTTGGCTCAGTGTCCATTTTGCGTGGCCAGCATGGCTACATGACCCAGCCGGGAATCGAACCTGGGACCTTGGAGCTGTGAAGCATTTATGCTAACTACCATGCTACCCTGCTGCCCCTGTGCCCCTAATATGGTAGAAAAATTTATCAAGGTGAAAAGAGAGGTAGTTGATTCTGAGACCAAGGTCCTGAACCTCAATAATTTAACTGTGATGGTAAGAGGCATGAGCTGGCAATGACAAACTGCGGAACATTACTGAAAGAAAGAACAGCGGATTAGCAATGGCAGATATACAAGGAATGAATAAGTGAACTCCAAAAGTTGTTTATTCCTATTTAGAACATAGAAAAATACAGCACAGAACAGGCCCTTCGGCATGACATTTGTCCTAGATTAAGAACAAATTAATCTACACCCCCTCATTCTACCGTAATCCATGTATTTGGCGCAAGAGTGGAAAGGGAACTATGGCCAAACCATGGCATACAAGGAAAATTATCGAGGGTATTAGATTCAAAGGCATACAAATTAGTAAGAAAAAGCAATAGACCTGTGGATTGGGAACAATTTAAAATTCAGCAAAGGTAGACCAAGGGATTGATTAAAACAGAGAAAATACAATTTGAAAGTAAACAAGCAGGGAACATAAAAATTGACTGTAAAAGTTTCTGTAGTATGTAAAGAGAAAAACTAATGTAGGCCCTTTACAGTCAGAAACGGGGGAATTCACAACAGGGAATAGGCTGAGGAAGTAAATTCGTACTTTGCTTCTGTCTTCACAGAGGAAGACATGAATAATGTACTGGAAGTTCTGAGAAGCATAAGTTTTAGTGAGGAACTGAACTAAATTAGTTTTCATTAAAAAAAATGGTTTTGGGGAAATTAATGGGATTGAAGGCTCACAGGTCTCCAGGGCCTGATAATCTCCATCCCAGAATAATTAAGGAAGTGGCCCGAGAAATAGTGGATCCATTGGTGGTCATTTTCCAAATGCTTTGGACTCTGGAATGGTTCCTACAGATTGGAGGATAGCGAATGTAAACCCGCTATTCAAAAAGGGAGGTAGAGAGAAGACTGGGAACTATAGCCCAGTGAGCCTAACGTCGGTAGTAGGGAAGTTGCTGGAGCCTATTATCAAATATTTCATAGCACAGCATTTGGAAAGCAGTGGTGTAATCAAGCAAAGTCAGCATGGATTTACAAAAGGAAAAGCATGCTCGACAAATATACTAGAATTCTTTGAATATGTAACTGGTAGAGTTGACCAGGAAGAACCGGTGAATGTGGTTTATTTAGACTTTCAGAAGGCCTTTCGACAAGGTCTCACAAAGATGATTAATATGTAAAGTCAAAGCGCATGTGATTATGGGTAGTGTCTCGAGATGGATAAAAAGTTGGTTACTGGCAGGGAGCAAAAAGTTGGAATAAATGAGTCTTTTACTGATTAGTGGGGTATTGCAAGGATCTGTGCTAGGATACTGTTCACATTATATATTAATGATTTGGAGGAGGGAATTAAATGTATTATCTCCATATTTGCAGATTATACGAAGCTGGGTGGAAGGGTGAACATTGAGAAGGATGCAGAAATGCTTCAGTGGGATTTGGTTAGGCTGCGTGAGTGAGCACATGCATGGCAGATGCAGTATAATGTGGATAAATGTGAAGTTATCCACTTTGGTGGCAAAAATAGGAAGGCAGATTATTATTTGAATGGGTGTAAATTGAGAGAGATGGATATTCAGCGAAGACTTGGTGTCCTCCTGCATCAGTCATAGAACATAGAACATACAGTGCAGAAGGAGGCCATTCGGCCCCTCGAGTGTGCACCGACCCACTTAAACCCTCACTTCCACCCTATCCCTGTAACCCAATAACCACTCCTAACCTTTTTGTAGTCACTGAGCGCAATTTAGTATGGCCAATCCACCTAACCTGCACGTCTTTGGACTGTGGGAGGAAACGGGAGCACCCGGAGGAAACCCACGCGGACACGGGGAGAACAAGCAGACTGAGCACAGACAGTGACCCAAGCCGGGAAACGAACCTGGGACCATGCCGCTGTGAAGCCACAGTGCTAATCACTTGTGATACCGTGCTGCCCAGTCACTGAAAGTAAGTGCACAGGTACAGCAGGCAGTAAAGAAGGCAAATGGAATATTGGCTTTCATAGCGAGAGGATTTGAGGATAGGAATAGGGATATTTTACTACAGTTGTATAGGGCATTAGTGAGGCCACACCTGGAGTGTTGTGTGCAGTTTTGGTGTCCTTATCTGAGGAAGAATGTTCTTGCTATGGAGGGAGGGCAGCGAAGGTTTACCAGGCTGATTCCTGGGATGGTAAGACTCTCATATGGGGAGAGCATAAATCAGTTAGGATTATACTCATTGGAGTTTAGAAGAGTGAGAGGGGAACTCATAGAAATTTACAAAATTCTAACAGGATTAGACAGGGTAGATTCAGAAAGAATGTTCCTGATGTTGGGGGAATCCAGAACCAAGAGTCATAGTTTGAGGCTAAGGGGGAAACCTTTTAGGACTGAAGTGAGGAGAAATTTCTTCACCCAGAGAGTGGTGAATCTGTGGAATTCACTACCACAGAAAGTAGTTGAGGTCAAAATGTTGTATAATCTCAAGAAGGAATTTGATACAGTTCTTGGGGCTAAGGGGATCAAGGAATATGAGGGAGGGGGAAGGCGGGACCAGGGTATTGAACCTGATGATCAGCCATGATCATAATTACTGGTGGAGCAGGCTTGAAGGGCTGAATGGCTTCCTCATTCTATTTTCTATTGAAAAGAGTTGGTGGTTCACACGAGCTGCCCTAAGCAGGTTGTTTATCTTCTTGTGACACTGTGTGCCAGTTCACCCAGTGAGGCTTGCAGCACTAACCGCCCCGACCACCTTGGCCCAGGCCCAGGTGATGACCCCAGCTGGGAGCCTCTTGGCCACCCTGGGGAAGAGGGTGACCCCCTCCCCACCACAGCATCCAACAGTCTATCGAGCTCCGAGCTCGAGAAGCAAGGTTCTGCTCTTATTGGAGCCATCATCTTGGCTGGAATGAGAGTGTATTGGAGAGTGTTTATCAGCAGCTCCAGCTTGTCAAGCTCTCCAGTATCAATTCCGGCCCACACCCTGTGAATAAAGTCTTTTCTGTCCTATATTAAGAGGCTGTGTGAAAGGCGTGTACTCACTGGACTTTAGAAGAATATGAGGTAATCTCTTAAAAACATAGAACATAGAACAGGCCCTTCGGCCCTCGATGTTGTGCCGAGCAATGATCACCCTACTCAAACCCACGTATCCACCCTATACCCATAACCCAAACAACCCCCCCTTAACCTTACTTTTTAGGACACTACAGGCAATTTAGCATGGCCAATCCACCTAACCCTGCACATCTTTGGACTGTGGGAGGAAACCGGAGCACCCGGAGGAAACCCACGCACACACGGGGAGGGCGTGCAGACTCCGCACAGACAGTGACCCAGCCGGGAATCGAACCTGAGACCCTGGAGCTGTGAAGCATTTACGCTAACCACCATGCTACCGTGCTGCCCATATAAAAACATGGAAGATTCTGAATGTAGACACTAAGAGGTTGCTTCTGCTGGTTGGAAATCTAAAACTGTAGGGCACAGTACTAGGATAAGGGATTGATCATCGCGGACTGAGATTAGGAGAACGATCTTCACTCAAAGTATTGCAAATCTTTGGAATTCTGGTGGATGCTTCTTCACCGAATACATAGATTTTTGGCCTCTTGGGCAATCAAGGCATATGGGGAATGACTGTGGTAAGTGGAGTTACAGTAGAAAATCAGCCATGTCTGTGTTTAATAGAAGAGAAAGTCCCATGGGGCCTGGGGTCTACTCCTGTTCCTATTTTTATGTTCTTACGTTTATTTACAACCTTTCCCACTTAAGATGCTGCTTTTAATGTCTTGCAAACCTTAACCCTCAAATCCCTCTGCTCCTCCAAATCCTCCAGCTTTTTGCTGTTCAAACTATAAGTAGTTTTCATTGCCAATGTATCAGCTCCAATTTTCTGCCAATAAACTCCAGAAGTTGCAGCGGCTGCGCGGACCCGGCCTGCAACAGAGTGCCCCCCTTTATCCGGCTCGCGAGCCCCGGACCACCCCGCAGCAGTGCCCCTAGCCCCTGCCAAAGTACCCCCTGCCCGTGGATCGGCTCTCCCCAGACTGAGTCCACAGCCGCCACACCAAGAACCCAACAAGTAATAGCATGAGAAACCCACACCGTTGGGAACTCGGCCAGGGGGCAGAGCATCGGGTGGTGAGCCTCAGACAATGTCCTGAGGTCGTCGATATGGTGTGCAGCGTACACCTAGAGTACGCCGCTTTGGAGGGGCGGAGCATGGCGAAAGCGGCGCCGACCCCAATTTTGTTGGAAACGGGGATTCTCCGGCTGAAAGCAACCGGAGAATCCCGCCCCATTCTCCCATTCTATCAATGTGCCCTTGCTCATAAATCATTTGGTCTCCAGAATGATTTATTTTTCATCCTGTTTTAGATTAGCTGTAAATTTGGACTGCAATCCCTCTTGCCTTGTCACAAAGTTATCGATGTGCTCATTGAACAGAAATGGTTCCACTACTCTCTTCCCACACTCTGACAAACTTCCTTTATCTCTTTATTTTCTTTTATGCTAACCATCATGCTACCGTGCTGTATCTTGGGCGAAATTCTCCGACCCTCTGCAGGGTCGGTGAATCGCCCTGGGCCGACGTAAATCCCGCCCCCGCCATGGCCGGAATTCCCGCCACCCGGGAATTGGCGGGGGCGGGAATCGCGCCACGCCGATCGGCGAGCCCCCTGCGGCGATTCTCCGGCCCACGATGGGCCGAAATCCTGCCGCTGAGAGGCCTCTCCGCCACCGTGGTTTCAGCCACCTCTGGTGGGGGCGGGATTGGGGCCGCGAGCGGGCCCCCGGGGTCCTGGGGGGGGGGGCGTGGCGATCGGACCCCGGGGGGGTGCCTCCACGGTGGCCTGGCCCGCGATCGGAGCCCACCAATTGGCGGGCGGGCTCGTGCCGTGGGGGCACTCTTTCGCTTCTGCCGCCGCCACGGCCTCCACCATGGCGGAGGCGGAAGAGCCGCTGACGCACAGGAGTATGCGCGAACCGGCGAAGGCCTTTCGGCCAGCCCCGATGCCGGCCAGCAGGCGTCAAAGGGCAGTGGCGCCAGTTTTGGCGCCAGTCAGTGTGGCGCCAACCACTCCGGCGCGGGCCTAGCCCCCAAAGGTGCAGAGAATTCCGCACCTTTGGGGAGGCCCGACGCCGGAGTGGGTGGCGCCACTCCGCTACACCGGGACCCCCCGCCCCGCCGGGTAGGGGAGAATCCCGGCCCTTATTCGTGTTCTCATATGTGAAGACAGAACCAAAGTATGTATTTAGTTGCTCAGTTATTTCTTTGTCCCCTATAATACATTCCCCTGTTTCTGACTGTAAGGGACTTTCATTTGTCTTCACCAATTTTTTTCTCTTCACGTACCTATCAAACTTTTTTAGCAGTTTTTATGATCTTTGCAAGCTTACTTTCATACTCTAATATCTCTGTCTTAACCCTTGGTCCTTCCTTGCTGAATTCTAAACAGCTCCTAATCCTCAGATCAGTTGTTTATCTTGGCCAATTTTTGTGCTACTTCCTTGGATCGAATATTATCCCTAATTTCCATTGTAAGCCATGGATTGGCCACCTTACCCATTTTACTTTTCTGCCAGACAGGAATAAACAATAGTTGCAGTTCATCCATGCGCTCTTTGAATGTTTGCCATTGCCTATCCACTGTCATCCCTTTAAGTAACATTCCCCAGTCGATCATAGCCAACTCACGCCTCATTTTATCATAGTTTCCTTTGTTAAAACTCAGGACACTAGTCTCACTGTCAACTACTTCATTCTCCATCTTGATGAAAAATTCTATCAAATTATGGTTGCTCATCCCGAAGGGGTCTCGCACAGCTAGATTGCTGATGATTCCATTCTTATTGCAAAGGAAGAGTCGAGGATGGCCTGTTCTCCAGTTGGTTCCTCAACATATTGATCCAGAAAATGCTTCCGCTTACACTCCTGGGATTTCTCCTCTGTGGTATTGTGGCTAATTTGATTTTCCCAATCTACATGCAGATTCAAATCACCCATAATTACAATTGTTCCTTTATCACATGCGTCTCAAATTTCCTGTTTAATGCCAATCCTAAATATCACTGATGTTTGGGGATCTATATATGATGCCCACTAACGTTTTTTGCCCCTTGCTGTTTCTCAGCTCTACCCATACAGATTCCGCATTGTCGGACCTAATATCCTCCCTCCCTATTGGGTTAATTTCCTCCTTGACCAGCAATGAAACCACTGCCTTTTCCTTTTTGTCTGTCCTTCCTAAATACTGAACAGCCCTGGACATTCAGTTCCCATCCCTGGTCACCCTGTAGCCATGTCTCTGTAATCCCAACTATATCATATCCGTTCATGTCTATTTGTGTGATTAATTCATTCACTTTATTGCGAATGCTCTGCGCGTTAAGGCACAAAGCCTGTGGCTTGTCTTTTTAACTTTACTAGTCCCCATCCCAATATTTTTCAAAGTGGCCCTGTTTGAATCTGGCTCTTGGTTTATCTGCCGATCACTTTTCTTATTCCCATTTCTGTCCTTTGCTTTTGTCTTTATTTCCTTCTCCTCTGACTCATTACATAGGTTCCCAGCCCCCTGCCATTTTAGTTCCAACCCTCCCCAACCACTCGAGCAAATGGCCACAGGAGATTCCTGCACAATTGTTACCTCTCTTGTTCTGCCTGGTGGTCACCCATTCCCTTCCTGTCTGTGGGGTCTGAGCCTGCGGTGTGACCACTCTCTATCCGTGCTATCCACGATACTCTCAACTTTGCAGATGCTCCACAGTGTCTCCAGCCACCAAACCTTCTCCTAAACTTAGGCTTCCAGAAGCTGCAGCTGGAGACTCGTCCTGCACACAGGCTGGTCCCGGGCATTGGAAATGTTCCTGGCCTCTCACATGGAGCAAGAGAAGCAAACCAAGGCTTGAGATCTCCTGCCATGTGTAACCCTTTGAATTAAACCGTTAGAAGATGCTTAACCGTGGGCAGCACGGTAGCATTTTGGATAGCACAATCGCTTCACAGCTCCAGGGTCCCAGGTTCGATTCCGGCTTGGGTCACTGTCTGTGCGGAGTCTGCACATCCTCCCCGTGTGTGCGTGGGTTTCCTCCGGGTGCTCCGGTTTCCTCCCACAGTCCAAAGATGTGCAGGTTAGGTGGATTGGCCATGATAAAATTGCCCTTAGTGTCCAAAATTGCCCTTAGCGTAGGGTGGGGTTACTGAGTTATGGGGATAGGGTGGAGGTGTTGACCTTGGGTAGGAGGTAGGGTGCTCTTTCCAAGAGCCGTTACAGACTAGATGGGCTGAATGGCCTCCTTCTGCACTGTAAATTCTATGAATTCTATGAATATCAGGTAATATCCAATTCTCTATGCCCCTTCTTTCCTTGTCCTCATTATTACCAATTGTAGCCCTTGCAGATTATGAACCACAAAACGGATTTTCAAACCATACAAGTGATCGAAGTTATAAAGACTTACTGACCTTGCCAACTATTTACCAATCAGCTCTCCCTCTTGTAGCCTCTTCTCCCAGTTCCACCTAACTCCCTGTTTCCACCAAATTCCAAAAGCACTTTCACTCAGCCAACCAGCACTCAGTGCAAACAAGCCAGCACTAGACAGCACTGCTTTAATAGGTTTCAAATTACAATACTCTCGTTTGGACCAGTCGCCCAATTAACCTGTCAGAGCTAAAGTTGAGTGCAATAGATGTGCATGTGTGTGTGCTGTGTCCTGTATCTATGTAAGTAGATCTACATGTGTGTATGTGGTGTATCTACGTGAAGAGAAGTACATGTATGTGTGTATCTGCATGAGGAGAAGTACGTGTGTGTGTGGTGTATCTATGTGAAGAGAAGTACATGTATGTGTGTATCTGCATGAGGAGAAGTACTTGTGTGTGTGTGTGTGTGTGTGTGTGGTGTATCTATGTAAAGAGATGTACATGTGTTTGTGTGTGTGAATTAGAAGGGGTGAAGCTGTGTGATCATCCAGCCTGCCAATATTTGCTGTAAAGATCCATACTTGACCAATTAACAATTGGATAAATCACAAGGATGGAGATGTATGCCAACAGGAACCTGAAATAAAAATAGAAAATGCTGGAAAAGTCCAACTGGTTTGGCAGCATCTGTGAAGAGAGAAGCAGAGTTAACGTTTTGAGTCCGTCTGATTCTTCGACAGAGCCTGTGCCTCTGGAACAGCAGGAGAGAAAAAGTTGAATCTAAAACTAAGATGAGGTCACTGAAATTTGAAAGGTTAGTAAGTGGCAGGGGCGATTCAGCTTGAAGTGACTGTGACACATCTCTGTGGCTTGTCACAGGGCTGTACAGCCGTCTTGTGCCTTCAGCTATTTTCTTGGTCTGTCAATGTCCTCCAGTGTACAAAGATTAGAAGAGACAGGGATGAGAAGGAGGAGGGTTAGTGCTTTCTGTAACCGTGCCAAGCATGTGATGTTGGTCTGTGTGTGTTTCATCTTTTTACTGCAGAGAAAGGGCTTTTGCTCTGGGGCACAGGAAAGCACGAACAGCATCTGATGGCAAATGAAATCTTACCCTTTCACTGGATTTGACAGAATTTCACCCTGTTCCCAGTCCACCATTCAACAGCTTAATAACATCTCACTCATGCCAACGCAGGAAATAGGAACAGAGCATTGAGCCCCTCCAGCCTGCTCCGCCATTCAATAAGATCCTGGCGAATCTGTTTGTTTCGAATTCCACGTTCCCATCTGACCCCGGTGTGGTAGTCACCACTGATGTATTATACTGTATCTATGGGCTTTACAGTAAGGCTCCTGCACTACAGGTGTGGGGGTAGATTCCTGCCTGCTGGCTCCACCTAGTAGGCGGAGTATAAATGTGTGTGCTCTCCGTACAGCAGCCATTCCGTCAGCTGCTGTAGGAGGCCACACATCTCTGTGTAATGAAGCCTCGATTATTTCCACTCTCGTCTCGTCGTAATTGATAGTGCATCACGCGGTGACCTTTGATCCCCTTGCCTAACGAGAATCTATTTGCCTCCACCTTAAAAATATTCAATGACAACGCCCCCCCCCCCCCCCCCCCCCCCCGCCCCACTCCAGTGTCCACCAACTTCTGAGGTGGAGAGTTCCAGAGTCACACAACCCCCTGAGAGAAAAGAAATTCTCTTCATCTCTGCCCTAAAAGGGTGATCCCTCATTTTTTTTAAAAATGCCCCTGAGTTCTGGACTTACCTAAAGGAGGAAACATTTCCATCTCCACCATGTCGAAAATGTTCAGGATCTTATAGACTTCAATCATATCCCCCTCACTCTTCTGAACTCTAGCTTTGCTTTACTCGTTGGCGAGATGTGGGCATCGCTGGCTGGGCCAGTATTTATTGCCCATCCCTAACTGCCCTTGAACTGAGTGCATTCCTCAGCCATTTCAGAGGGCATTTAAGAGTCAACCACGTTACTGTGGGTCTGGGGCCACGTGTAGGCCAGACCAGGTAAAGATGGCGGATTTGTTTCCCTAAAAAACATTAGTGAACCAGATGGGGAACCACAGCCTGGCCACATGGTCTGTTTCCCCGTCACTTCCCCTCGCTTCCCCCCCTCCCAAGCCAGCCCAGCCGGTGACCGGCCGAGCAGCCCGCAGTCGCTCCTCTCTGCGTCCCCTCTCTTCCTCATCAGCCACAACGCCAGTTTCCCGAACTGCACTGTCGGGAAATCAGCCCATTGGAGGCAGAGAATATGGAGGCCCCAGAGAATACTAGGTCAGTCCCACTAATGACATGTAAACGGTGTTTACTGTACGTGCACTACAGACCACAATGATGCTGCTGTAGAGGTGATAGAGATGAGAAGGAGGAGGGCTAGAAGAGGGATGATTGAGGTTCTTGGATGGAGTTCCATGAGAGGCCAGGCTGCATGGGCAGAGGGGATGAGGCCTGAAAACCTTCACAAATTGATGAAGTTGACCAATCTAATTGCAGTCTTCACATGAACAGGTGTGCTTCGCCTGCCGCAAGGGGAAACCAGTTGCCTGATTGGTTCCCTGACCCGTCCTTGACAAGTTAATTGTGTCCCTTTAGTCAGCATTGCAATCATAGATCATAAAATTTACAGTGCAGAAGGAGGCCATTCGACCCATCGAGTCTGCACCGGCCCTTACAAAGGGTACCCTACTGAAGCCCACGTATCTACCCTACCCCCGTAGCCCAGTAACCGCCACTTAACGTTTTTGTGGACACTAAGGGCAATTTATCATGGCCAGTCCACCTAACCTGCACATCTTTGGACTGTGGGAGGAAACCGGAGCACCCGGAGGAAACCCACGCAGACACGGGAAGAACGTGCAGGCTCCGCACAGGCAGTGACCCAGCTGGGAATTGAATCTGGGATCCTGGAACTGTGAAGCAACTGTGCAGACTACTAAGTTGCCGTGCTGCCTTCTATGCTACCGTGCTGCCAATGCCACTGATTGGCAGCCAATTTAAACCCATTGTATGCCGAGCCATTTTTGAATGCAAGCGATTCCACTCCCTCAATGTCGAGATCATCTTGGCCACACAATGTACATCATGCAGATATACAAAAGGTACCCACTCAGGAGGTGGCTGATGGCACTAAATACCCACTGAGACTCGATACAGTGAGGACCATGCATCAACGCCTGTACTGGTTGACCAGGCGATTAGACTGCTCAATATGCTGTTCTGGGACGGAATTCTCCGACCTGCCCCTGCCGTGGCCTGAATTCTCCGCTATCCGGGAATCAGCGTGGATGAAAGATGGGAGAAAGTTCATTTATGTGAGGCTTGCACCATGGCTTCATGCCTTGATCGTTCTCACTTATGTCGTGTGCTCTCGCCTTGCACTCTGCATAGTTGTGGTCCTGCTCCTCGCCAGCCAGCTCAGCGGTGTTAGGGTTCTGGGCATGACTCCGGCAGGCAGTGCCCACTCAACGCGGTTGAGCTTGAGTTCATCCTGCAATGAGACAGATGGGGAGAGTGTAGGTGGGAGTTGTGCCAGGTCAGATGGCGATGAAGTCTGGCATGCCTGGGACGTGAGTGAGTACGGGGATGTGAGGAGCAGATTATTTACTAGGGGAAACCATGGGGAGTGGAGGGTGGGAGGCATGGTGAGTGGGGGGAGGCGGGGGGGGGGGAGGGGACTTGAGTCAGGGTGTCACGAAAAGACACCCCTGTGAGGTGGCTAGGTGAGAGATCACCATGCAAGTGCGGTGTGTGAATGGGTGCAGTAGAAGGCACATTTACTCTGGCTGCACAACAAAGATAATTCATCTTCTTCCAGCACTGTAGCTCCAGCATAACGAGCTGTATAATGATATGTATATTGACTGGGATGTAAAGAGTTAACAAGTTAATGATAATGCTTCTCACCACGAGAGGGAACCACAGAACAGTCATATAAATATCATGTGATTCTGGGATTAGATTAGAAAATGATTAGATGATTAGGAGTTAAGAGTTAGGAGAGAGCTGTATAAGAGTGTCAGGCATAAAGGCAATTGTATACTTGAGAGTTCTGTAAGTTAGAGATAGCATAGTTTTATATAATAACCTTCTACTTTAGGAATGTGAACGAATCTTAGTTAGTAGTGTAATACATTTATGGTTTTGTTCATTAACAAGGCTTTGTGTTCTTTGTTCAACACTTTGCACCTGAGCAGGTAAAGCAGAATAGAGAATATAACATGGTACAGCTTTAAATGTTAATGTACCACGTTACAACATGGTACCAACAGTGGTCCTGGAGTACATTAGTCAGGTTAAGGGGGAAAGAAAGAATCTCCATGCAAAGAAAAAAACATGCAAAGAAAAATCTCAACCAGACTCCAGTTTCAACAATAAGACTCCAGCAACAACCAGAATCATCACAAGAAAGAAATACCCAAGAGTCATGTAAAGTCTGCAATTTCCAAAGGCATTCAGCATATAGGGTCATGTAGATGTAAACTGGAAAATATTCAAACAAGAGTTTGAACTGTATCTCTCATCCCCCAACCTAGAAACTGCCAGTGATAAGCAAAAAACTGCTTTGTTATTACTAATGGCTGGTCAACAGGCTATAGAAGTGTATAACTTTGAAGTGGTCATTAAAAAAATTGATCTGTATTGTGATTTTAAAAGAAATGAAAATCTCAATAAACAACTGCGAAAGAATCAAAAAATGATGCTGGAAGATTCAATTAAAATGTCCCATGCGACGAAAGAATCTAAAAATAGGAGTGCCAAAACACTGAATCAAGAATATAGAACATACAGTGCAGAAGGAGGCCATTCGGCCCATCGAATCTGCACCAACCCACTTAAGCCTTCACTTCCACCCTACCCCATAACCCAATAACCCCTCCTAACCTTTTTGGACACTAAAGGCAATTTATCATGGCCAATCCACCTAACCTGCACGTCTTTGGACTGTGGGAGGAAACCGGAGCACCCGGAGGAAACCCACGCAGACACTGGGAGGACGTGCAGACTCCACACAGACAGTGACCCAGCAGGGAATCGAACCTGGGACCCTGGCACTGTGAAGCGCTAGCCACGTGTGCTACTGTGCTGCCCCATAAATGAAGTTACTGTGAAAAGCCCCTAGTCGCTGCATTCCAGTGCCTGTTCTGGGAGGCTGGTACGGGAATTGAACCATGCTACTGCTTGTCTGCTTTCAAAGCCAGCGATTTAGCCCTGTGCTAAACCAGCCATGTGCTAAAAGAATTTTTGCTGTTCAAGCTATGGCGCAGTTGAAAATTCATCGTGCTGAAAAGACCTATATGCGCAAGTGCACCCGAAAAAAACACGTGTTTGGAAGTTGGACATTTCACACATGTGCAGTTAAAAGAAAAAATGCGTGATTCAGAATTTGAACGTTCTGCACATGTTCACATATGTGCACATTGAAAAATGACGAGATCCAAAAGAGTACCGTTCTGCGCATGTGCACTTGAAAAAAGCATTCTCCGGACGAGGATCGATTTGCGCGTGTGCAATGCATTTTTGGGCCTGACGTCCCGAACATGATGATGTCAGAATGTTGTGGACACGCCCACTTAAAGGTAAACTGCTCAGAAATTGAAAAAACAAGTTGTAAAAGGCACAAAACAGAAGTTGTTTTACCTCGCAAGGCAGAACATTGCCTGAATTTGAACAAACAGCTGAAGGAGTCTATTGCAGCACCATGGAAGAAAATGTTTGCAGCATGCAACAAGAGGAAAATGTTAAAAAATCTATAACTAAAGAAGATAAATCCTACATTGAAGAATATTACTCAGATATGGCAGAGATATTCGGTTTTGATGATCATTCTGTTAGTAACAAGATTGAAAATCTAAATAGCAGTCTATTAATGGTAGATGAATCCAATACATTGATGGAATGGCAGATCATTGCGACATCGGATGACAGTAATATGATAAATGAACAACAAGAGGGGCTGGTTTAGCACAGTAGGCTAAATAGCTGATTTGTAATGTAGAGCAATCCCAGCAGCTCGGGTTCAATTCCGGTACCGACCTCCCCGAACAGGCGCCGGAATGTGGCGATGAGGGGCTTTTCACAGTAACTTAATTGAAGCCGACTTGTGACAATAAATGATTATTATTACAAGAAGAAAAAGACTCCACAGACAGAACAATGAAAGACTCCAGAGAGAGAGCAATGAAAGACTCCATAGTGAGAGAAATGAAAGACTCCAGAGAGAGAGCAATGAAAGACTCCAGAGAGAGAGCAATGAAAGACTCCAGAGAGAGAGCAATGAAAGACTCCAGCGGAAGAGAACTGAATGATTCCAGAAAGAGAACAATGAAAAAGAAGACTATGAGGGTCTATCTTGTTTATTTGATCAACAAAAAGAAGACTATGATGGTCTAGCCACTGTATTTGCAAATAGTGACAAAGTGATCACATGTAGCATACAAGCTGCGCAGGCTAAAAGCAAGACTGACAGACCTCAGTTGGACTGTACAACAAAACATGACAATCAAAGTGCAACAATGAATGATTCAATTGAGAACACATCAATCCTGAACAACCTATAAGAAAATGACACCTTGGAGAAGTTGACTCCAGAGTGGAGCACCAAGAGATCAAAGATCAATCAGATCATCCAGAAGGGAATGATGTCGCAAAGCTCAGCAATGCATGAGATCATCCTGAGATCATAAAGTCCAGTGAAACACCAGAGAATACAAAGGATACTGACATGAAAAAGTTTGAAAATGAATTAAACAATCCAGAAGGAACACTTCTTCAACGCAAAAAGCAAAACTACGGACCAGCAGACTGTACACAATGGTACGACTATGAAACCAAAGGGCAACTAAACAGCACAGTCCAATGCAATGACGAGAAAGTGTTGAAACTTGCAGTCACACTTGACAGACCATATAGTATGGAAAGAAATCCAGCTGGCAACCGAGCAAGGGACTGCACGACATGTGTGAAACACAGCTACCGGTCGAGGTAACAAGGACAAATGCGTGGTAGACAATACAAAATTCATGCATAATGGCACCAATGTCAGAAAGAACAGGACATTGTTTAGACAAAAAAGTTATGCCAAAGATTTTAATGAGTTCGTATTTGCTGAAAGACCAAAAAGCAAACTAGTTTTTAAGGAAAAGGAAACACAAAATCAACACCACAAACACAGAAAAAGACCAGGGGCGGGATTCTTCGGAAACCGGTGGGGCAGGAAACTCTGGCATGAAGGAGTGGCGTCATCCCAGCACATGCACGGGAGGGGGGGGGTTAATCTCCGCGCCAGCCATCGTGGACCGGAACACCAGCCGGTGCGGAGGAATAGAGTGCCCCCACGGCACAGGCCCGCCCGTGGATCGGTGGACTCAAATTGCGGGGCAGGCCACCATGGGGGCACCGCCCAGGGCCAAATCACCCCGCGCCCCCCCCTCCCGAGGACTCCGGAGGCTGCTCGCGGAGCCAGGTCCCGCCGGTAAGTACCTGTCGTGACATACGCCGGCGGAACCAGCCAAAAACGGGCAGCCACTCAGCCCATCACGGGCCGGAGAATTGCCGGGCAGGGCCGTTGCCAGCAGCCACCGACCAGCACAGCACGATTCCCACCCCGCCAAATCCCTGGCGCCAGAGGATAGTGTGAAATAGACTGGTAAGCTCGAAGAGATACTTGTTAGGAAGGAAGATGTGTTGGGCATTTTGAAAAACAAGTCGCCTGGGCCTGACGGGATATATCCAAGGATTCCATGGGAAGCAAGAGATGGAACTGCAGAGCCATTGGCAATGATCTTTTCGTCCTCGCTGTCAACAGGGGTTGTACCAGGTGATTGGAGAGTGGCGAATGTTGTGCCCCTGTTCAAAAAAGGGAATAGAGATAATCCTGGGAATTACAGGCCAGTTAGTCTTACTTCGCTGGTAGGCAAAGTAATGGAAAGAGCATAGAACATAGAACATAGAACAGTACAGCACAGAACAGGCCCTTCGGCCCTCAATGTTGTGCCGAGCCATGATCACCCTACTCAAACCCGCGTATTCACCCTATACCCGTAACCCAACAACCCCCCCCCCCCCCTTTAACCTTACTTTTTAGGACACTACGGGCAATTTATCATGGCCAATCCACCTAACCCGCACATCTTTGGACTGTGGGAGGAAACCGGAGCACCCGGAGGAAACCCACGCACACAGGGGGAGGACGTGCAGACTCCACACAGACACTGACCCAGCCGGGAATCGAACCTGGGACCCTGGAGCTGTGAAGCATTTATGCTAACCACCATGCTACCCTGCTGCCCCTTAGGGATAGGATTTCTGAGCATCTGAAAAGACACTGCTTGATTAGGGATAGTCAGCACGGATTTGTGAGGGGCAGGTCTTGCCTCACAAGTCTTATTGAATTCTTTGAGGAGGAGGTGACCAAGTACATGGATGAAGGTAAAGCAGTGGATGTAGTGTACATGGATTTTAGTAAGGCATTTGATAAGGTTCCCCAAGGTAGGCTTTTGCAGAAAGTAAGGAGGCATGGGATGGAGGGAAATTTGGCCAGTTAGATAACGAACTGGCTAACCGATAGAAGTCAGAGAGTGGTGGTGGATGGCAAATATTCAGCCTGGAGCCCAGTTATCAGTGGCGTACCGCACGGATCAGTTCTGGGTCCTCTGCTGTTTGTGATTTTCATTAATGACTTGGATGAGGGAGTTGAAGGGTGGGTCAGTAAATTTGTAGACGATGCGAAGATTGGTGGAGTTGTAGATAGTGAGGAGGGGCTGTTGTAATGGAGCTTGCTTGCGGCATGGGTTAGTACCTGGGACTTCGATGTTGTGGCCATTTCGGAGACATGGATAGAGCAGGGCGAGGAATGGTTGTTGCAGGTGCCGGGGTTTAGATATTTCAGTAAGTTCAGGGAAGGTGGTAAGAGAGGGGGAGGGGTGGCATTGTTAGTCAAGGACAGTATTACGGTGGCTGAGAGGACATTTGATGAGGACTCGAATACTGAGGTAGTATGGGCTGAGTTAAGAAACAGGAAAGGAGAGGTCACCTTGTTAGGGCTTTTCTATAGGCCTCCGAAAAGTTCCAGAGATGTAGAGGAATGGATTGCAAAAATGATTCTGGATAGGAGCAAAAATAACAGGGTAGTTGTTATGGGGGACTTTAACTTTCCAAATTTTGACTGGAAACACTATAGTTCGAGTACTTTAGATGGATCCGTTTTTGTCCAATGTGTGCAGGAGGGTTTCCTGATGCAGTATGTAGATAGGCCAACAAGAGGCGAGGCCGTATTGGATTTGGTACTGGGTAATGAACCAGGACAGGTGTTAGATTTGGAGGTATGTGAGCATTTTGGTGATAGTGACCACAATTCGATTACGCTTACTTTAGCGATGGAAAGGGATAGGTATAAACCGCAGGGCAAGAGTTATTGCTGGGGGAAAGGCAATTATGATGCAATGAGGCAAGACTTAGGATGCATCGCCTGGAGAGGAAAATTGCATGGGATGGACACAATGGAAATGTGGAGCATGTTCAAGGAACAGCTACTGCGTGTCCTTGATAAGTATGTACATGTTACGCAGGGAGGAAGTGGTCGAATGAGGGAACCATGGGTTACTAAAGCAGTTGAAACACTTGTCAAGTGGAAGAAGGAGGCTTATGTGAAGATGAGACATGATGGTTCAGTTGGGTCGCTTGAGAGTTACAAGTTAGCTAGGAAGGCTCTAAAGGGAGAGCTAAGAAGAGCCAATCGAGGACATGAGAAGTCTTTGGCAGGTAGGATCAAGGATAACCCTAAAGCTTTCTATAGGTATGTCAGGAATAAAAGAATGTCTAAGGTAAGAGTAGGGCCAGTCAAGGACAGTAGTGGGAAGTTGTGCGTAGAGTCCGAGGAGATAGGAGAGGTGCTAAATGAGTATTTTTCGTCAGTATTCACACAGGAAAAAGACAAAGTTGTCGAGGAGAATACTGAGATACAGGCTACTAGACTAGAAGGGCTTGAGATTCATAAGGAGGAGGAGTTAGCGCAATTCTGGAAAGTGTGAAAATAGATAAGTCCCCTGGACCGGATGGGATTTATCCTAGGATTCTCTGGGAAGCTAGGGAGGAGATTGCTGAGCCTTTGGCTTTGACCTTTAAGTCATCTTTGTCTACAGGAATAGTGCCAGAGGACTGGAGGATAGCTAATGTTGTCCCCTTGTACAAGAAGGGGAGTAGAGATAACCCCGGTAACTATAGACCAGTGAGCCTTATGTGAGGTAATTCATTTGGAAGGAATAGCAGGAAGGCAGAGTACTGGGCTAACGGTAAGATTCTTGGTAGTGTGGGCGAGTAGAGAGATCTCGGTGTCCATGTTCATAGATCCCTGAAAGTTGCCACCCAGGTTGAGAGGGTTGTTAAGAAGGCGTACGGTGTGGTAACTTTTATTGGTAGAGGAAATGAGTTTCGGAGCCATGAGGTCATGTTGCAGTTGTACAAAACTCTGGTGCGGCCGCATTTGGAGTATCGTGTGCAGTTCTGGTCGCCACATTATAGGAAGGATGAAGAAGCATTGGAAAGGGTACAGAGGAGATTTACAAGAATGTTGCCTGGTATGGAGGGAAGATCATATGAGGAAAGGCTGAAGGACTTGAGGCTGTTTTCGTTAGAGAGAAGAAGGTTAAGAGGGGACTTAATTGACGCATACAAGATGATCAGAGAATTAGATAGGGTGGACATCGAGAGCCTTTTTCCTCGGATGGTGATGTCCAGCACGAGGGGACATAGCTTTAAATTGAGAGGAGATAGATATAGGACAGATGTCAGAGGTAGGTTCTTTATTCAGAGAGTAGTAAGGGCGTGGAATGCCCTGCCTGCAACAATAGTGGACTCGCCAACACTAAACGCATTCAAATGGTCATTGGATAGGCATATGTACGACTCGGAAGGACAGAGTGGATGGTAAGGGAGGTGGTGTTGCTCTGTTATTTAAGGATGACATCCGGGCAATAGTAAGGGATGACATCGGTGCTATGGAGGATAAGGTTGAATCCATTTGGGTGGAAATCAGGAATAGTAAGGCGAAAAAGTCACTGATAGGAGTAGTCTATCGGCCACCAAATAGTAACGAGATGGTGGGGCAGGCAATAAACAAAGAAATAACTGATGCATGTAGAAATGGTACAGCAGTTATCATGGGGGATTTTAATCTACATGTCGATTGGTTTAACCAGGTCGGTCAAGGCAACCGTGAGGAGGAGTTTATAGAATGTATCCGCGATAGTTTCCTAGAACAGTATGTAATGGAACCTACGAGGGAACAAGCGGTCCTAGATCTTGTCCTGTGTAATGAGACAGGATTGATTCATGATCTCATAGTTAGGGATCCTCTCGGAGGGAGCGATCACAATATGGTGGAATTTAAAATACAGATGGAGGGTGAGAAAGTAAAATCAAATACTAGTGTTTTGTGTTTAAACAAAGGAGATTACAAGGGGATGAGAGAAGAACTAGCTAAGGTAGACTGGGAGCTAAGACTTTATGGTGGAACAGTTGAGGAACAGTGGAGAACCTTCCAAGCGATTTTTCACAGTGCTCAGCAAAGGTTTATACCAACAAAAAGGAAGGACGGAAGAAAGAGGGAAAATCGACCGTGGATATCTAAGGAAATAAGGGAGAGTATCAAATTGAAGGAAAAAGCATATAAAGTGGCAAAGATTGCTGGGAGATTAGAGGACTGGGAAATCTTTAGGGGGCAACAGAAAGCTACTAAAAAAGGTATAAAGAAGAGAAAAATAGAGTATGAGAGTAAACTTGCTCAGAATATAAAAACAAACAGTAAAAGTTTTTACAAATATATAAGACAAAAAAGAGTGGCTAAGGTAAATATTGGTCCTTTAGAGGATGAGAAGGGAGTTTTAATAATGGGAAATGAGGAAATGGCTGAGGAACTGAACAGGTTTTTTGGGTCGGTCTTCACAGTGGAAGACACAAATAACATGCCAGTGACTGATAGAAATGAGGCTATGACAGGTGAGGACCTTGAGACGATTGTTATCACTAAGGAGGGAGTGATGGGCAAGCTAATGGGGCTAAAGGTAGACAAGTCTCCTGGCCCTGATGGAATGCATCCCAGAGTGCTAAAAGAGATGGCTAGGGAAATTGCAGATGCACTAGTGATAATTTACCGAAATTCACTAGACTCTGGGGTGGTCCCGGTGGATTGGAAATTAGCAAACGTGACGCCACTGTTTAAAAAAGGAGGTAGGCAGAAAGCAGGAAATTATAGGCCAGTGAGTTTAACTTCGGTAATAGGGAAGATGCTGGAATCTATCATCAAGGAAGAAATTGCGAGGCATCTGGATAGAAATTGTCCCATTGGGCAGACGCAGCATGGGTTCGTAAAAGGCAGGTCGTGCCTAACTAATTTAGTGGAATTTTTTGAGGACATTACCAGTGCAGTAGATAACGGGGAGCCGATGGATGTGGTATATCTGGATTTCCAGAAAGCCTTTGACAAGGTGCCACACAAAAGGTTGCTGCATAAGATAAAGATGCATGGCATTAAGGGTAAAGTAGTAGCATGGATAGAGGATTGGTTAATTAATAGAAAGCAAAGAGTTGGGATAAATGGGTGTTTCTCTGGTTGGCAATCAGTAGCTAGTGGTGTCCCTCAGGGATCCGTGTTGGGCCCACAATTGTTCACAATTTACATTGATGATTTGGAGTTGGGGACCAAGGGCAATGTGTCCAAGTTTGCAGATGACACTAAGATGAGTGGTAAAGCGAAAAGTGCAGAGGATACTGGAAGTCTGCAGAGGGATTTGGATAGGTTAAGTGAATGGGCTCGGGTCTGGCAGATGGAATACAATGTTGACAAATGTGAGGTTATCCATTTTGGTAGGAATAACAGCAAACGGGATTATTATTTAAACGATAAAATATTAAAGCATGCCGCTGTTCAGAGAGACTTGGGTGTGCTAGTGCATGAGTCACAGAAGGTTGGTTTACAAGTGCAACAGGTGATTAAGAAGGCAAATGGAATTTTGTCCTTCATTGCTAGAGGGATGGAGTTTAAGACTAGGGAGGTTATGTTGCAATTGTATAAGGTGTTAGTGAGGCCACACCTGGAGTATTGTGTTCAGTTTTGGTCTCCTTACTTGAGAAAGGACGTACTGGCGCTGGAGGGTGTGCAGAGGAGATTCACTAGGTTAATCCCAGAGCTGAAGGGGTTGGATTATGAGGAGAGGTTGAGTAGACTGGGACTGTACTCGTTGGAATTTAGAAGGATGAGGGGGGATCTTATAGAAACATTTAAAATTATGAAGGGAATAGATAGGATAGATGCGGGCAGGTTGTTTCCACTGGCGGGTGACAGCAGAACTAGGGGGCATAGCCTCAAAATAAGGGGAAGTAGATTTAGAACTGAGTTTAGGAGGAACTTCTTCACCCAAAGGGTTGTGAATCTATGGAATTCCTTGCCCAGTGAAGCAGTTGAGGCTCCTTCATTACATGTTTTTAAGGTAAAGATAGATAGTTTTTTGAAGAATAAAGGGATTAAGGGTTATGGTGTTCGGGCCAGAAAGTGGAGCTGAGTCCACAAAAGATCAGCCATGATCTCATTGAATGGCGGAGCAGGCTTGAGGGGCCAGATGGCCTACTCCTGCTCCTAGTTCTTATGTTCTTATGTAAGGGAATAGTGTAGAGGGACTTTAGAAGGGTTTCACAGGACGGTGCAACATCGTGGGCCGAAGGGCCTGTACTGCGCTGTAATGTTCTATGTTCTATGTTGTCGGCTGCAAAGAGGCATAGATTGGATGCAGAGCTGGGCTGAGAAGTGGCAGATGGAGTTTAACCCTGAAAAGAGTGAGGTTGTCCATTTTGGAACAACAAATATGAATGCTGAATACAGGGTTAACGGTAGGGTTTTTGGCAATGTGGAGGAGCAGGGAGATCTTGGGGTCTATGTTCATAGATCTTTGAAAGTTGCAACTAAAGTGGATAGAGCTGTGAAGAAGGCCTACGGTGTGCTGGCGTTCATTCACAGAGGGATTGAATTTAAGAGCCAGGAGGTGATGGTACAAAACCTTGGTCAGGCCACATTTGGAGTACTGTGTGCAGTTCTGGCCACCTCATTTTCGGAAGGATGTGGAAGCTTTGGAAAAGGTGCAAAGGAGATTTACCAGGATGTTGCCTGGAATGGAGAGTAGGTCTTACGAGGAAAGGTTGAGGGTACAAGGCCTTTTCTCATTAGAACGGAGTGAGGGGTGACTTGATAGTGGTTTATAACATGATCAGGGGAATAGATAGAGTAGACAGACAGAGACTTTTTCCCCGGGTAGAACAAACCATGACAAGGAGACATAAATTTAAGGTGAATGGTGGAAGATATAGGGGGGATGTCAGAGGTAGGTTCTTTACCCAGAGAGTAATGGGGGCATGGAATGCACTGCCTATGGAAGTAGTTGAGTCGGAAACATTAGGGACCTTCAAGCAGCTATTGAATAGGTACTTGGATTATGGTAGAATGATGGGGTGTAGATTAATTTGTTCTTAATCTAGGACAAAAGTTCGGCACAACATCGTGGGCCAAAGGGCCTGTTCTATGCCGTATTTTTCTGTTCTATGTTCTATGAATCTTAGTTAGTAGTGTAATAAATTCATGGTTTTGTTCGTTAACAAAACTTTGTGTTCTTTATTCAACACTACGCATCCGAGCCATCCAGGTAAAACAGAGTAGAGAATACAACAAGCTGGAACTCACTCCACTGCCTCCCAGACGGGATTGATGACCTTACTTGTTGGACCTCTGCTCGATCATGGGTACATGATATCACACCTCTGCTCCGCACCATCCAGGTGTTTGGTAAAGCTCCCTCCGTGAATCGTGGTGCTGTCTTCCTGGCAGTATAACCCCCCTCCCCCCCAAATGGATTTGGAACAAATGCCGGAGAGGTGTATAAAAGGCACGTCCCACTGATTACGTTTTCCTGGAGAGTGCAAATCAGAGGCAAGTCGCCACGACACAGCGTGAATCATGGGGAAAAAATAATAATTTGGTGAGTTTTCCTACCGGCGTTGACAGGATTCTTCCTGGCTCTCTCACCGGAATCCACAAAATTGGAAACATTTGTTAACATTCTCACCCGTTATAAATGAACTGCTCTGCTGATTAGGTCAAACACAAGGGTTAACCTGTCTTCAACCTTTTCAGATGCTTCTGGACCGACCAGGAGTTTCCTGCATTTAGTTATTATTTTTATCCTTGGAATGTTTTGAAAAATTTGACATTCTGACCTTCAAAAATGAATTTTGAGAGCGTTAGTGAAACATGTGTCCAAACCTCAAAATTAATTGGCAGGAATTAGCATAATATTGAAGTAATTACTCAAGTGCTGAAAAGGCTGATGGAAAGAAGAAAGCAGGTTGCTGCCCCCTTTTCACTGACTGACCACAGTTTCGAGCTCAGGCTGAATACAGGAGCAGCTACATAACAAACACCTTTTCCCAGAAGTGGTCAGTGTCTGATGTAGATCAGAATTAACGGATAGGCAGCATTTTCCAGACTATATTTGTTGCCAATACTGGCGGTTAAAGCATGGTGCATGGGCCCTGTCAGAGATTCCCTCTGCCTTATTTTTATCTTTTCATTTATTTTCACCAGTTGCAGAACTTATCTTCATGAAACTATATGGTGATTGTAAACCTTCAGGAAGGCTATTACAGCCAAAGTTCTGCTTCCGTTCCATTTCCCCATTTTTTACAAACCTTTTCAAAAGGCTCAGATTCATTTAGTGTCATTACCAATGGCTGCCATCTTTGTAAAGGTTTACACTGTGACTTTACACTGTGGCGCATCACAACAATCTCGCCAAGTACTTCAAGTGTAACAATCTATTTTTAAACCACTGATCCTTTTTACGTAGACAAAATAAGTGTAATATTGCACATAATAAGATCCAGCAAGAGCCCTTTTTGTTGATTTCCTTATCTCCTTTTTTATTTTGTTGTTATCATTTTTGATCCATGGATCTTTAATGGAGAGAGACCTTTAAGTCGAGCAGGGAAAGTGAGGAACTCAAAAGTTCCAAATTAGTGCTATGAAGATTTAGATTTTGAACAGAAGAACTCAGACTTTATGGCGCCTGGGAGATTGAAGGGATTTGGTTTGATTGGTTTGCTGAAGTGCAATGAATTGGCTCGGGACCATGTTCTGCTGACAACAGACAGCAATTGGGTCCTGCCAGGTGGGATATTCAGTGGACCTGGCAGAAAACCCCTGGACCCTGAAAGGAGAGGCTGTGTGGTGCTCTGTCTCTCTTTCTCCCAGATATTTCCGAGTTGCTGTTTCTGAGTCTGCAGAGAAGTTTGAGATCCTGATGAATCTACAATGTAAACCGTGACGGACTGAAAGCAATATCAACTAAAGCACTAGACTGAAGAGAAATAAAACTAGAAGACGTCCATCTAAAACAGGGGGCTGGATTCTCCAATTCTGAGGCTATGTCCTCACGACGGCATGGGAATGGTGGCGTCTTACGACCGAATATTTGGCGCAAAACGGCCACCGATCCTCCGTTTCGCTGAGGGCTAGAGCACCCGGCTCTTGCTGCTGATATGGTCGAGAACTGCCGTGCACGGACCTAGCCTGCAAGATCGTGTCCTCCTTTGGCCAGCTTGTGAGCCCCAGATCACCCCCCAACCGTGCCCCAGTCCCAGCCCGCGGATCGGCCCTCCCTGACTGTGGCGCCGCTGGACTTCCTTTGTCCTGTTGAAGCATTATCCTCCTGATGGTTCTTGACATTTCAGAGTTTTGTATCATCTACCAGTTTGCACCCAAGTCCAAGTTTTTAATATGTATCACAAGAATCTGGGTTCTGCTACTTAGAGGAACTCGACAGTTTACCTTGCTCCAGTCTGAAAAATAGCCATTCACCCCCCCCCCCCCTGTTTTCTGTCACTCAGCCATGTTGCCACCATCCTTTAATTCATGGACTTTGCTAGCGAGCTTGTTGCGTGAATGCGTCTCTAATTCACTTGTCTCTCAGTCCGGAGGAAACAGTCTCGAACATGTTTGTACTTCAGAATATTCTTTATTGCGATCGGGGCAGCCCTCTAGGTATTCCGGAGAACCACCTCGGAGAGTGGCAAAGTATTGCTCAAAACATCCCTTTTTTATATGTTTTTTAAGGGGCTGTCTCTTACATTCACTTGAGCTCGCCCCCATTACAAAGCATAAATGTGTTATTAATTAGTTATTGCGATAGTTCCAAAACATAATTATACAGACTTTAAAGTTGTCTATTGGCACATGAGTATGTAGCAGTCTTCACTTAATTAGCAGGTGCTAGTTATAGTTGCAAGCGGCTCCCACATTTCATACCCTGTCACCTGGCCACCTTCCTTGTTTCTCAAGGCTATTCAACTCCCTTATTTCAGGAAGTTCGTTCTCCTTCAATAACAAGCTTTTACACTTGTAATTTTCCACTAACGTATCCCATATTCATTCTGGCTTGTTCTAGCTATTAACCCTTGCTTCACATTCTCAGTTGCGTTGCACGTTAAAAAGAGTCTTCTGGAAGTCCTTAAGCACAACAACAACAACTGCATTACCCCCATTAAACAGGGGGAGGTGGTGATGTAGTGGTATTGCCACCAGACTAGTAAGTCAGGATAATGCCATGGCGACCCGGGTGAAATTTGATTTCACCAAAAATCTGGAATTAAAAGTCTGACGATGACCATGAAACCATCGTCATGAAAAACCATCTGGTTCATTAACTGTCCTTACCTGGCTGGTCTGCATGTGACTCCAGATCCATAGCAATATGGTTGACTCTAAAATGGCCTTGCAAAGCACCCAGTTCATGGGCAATAAATGCTGGCCCAGTTAACAACGCCCACATCCCATGAATAAGTAAAAATAAAACCCTTTCTATTCCCTCAGAGAAAGACTCACTCTGGTTATTTGGGCATGATTTGTCTTTAAGAAATCCATGCTTACAATTTTTATTCATCACACTTGCCGAAGTGACTGTTTATTTTGTCTTGGATTATCTTTTCTCAAGCTTTTTCACCAACAAGGTTAAATTGACCGGCCTGTATTTGGTGGGTTTATCCTCACAGGTGTGTCCAACACGTCAATGTGATGCGTGTAGTATGTGGGTGAAGAGGACGAGCAGGATTTCCCCCTCTTTGTGTTAGTTTTCTTCTCATTTTCAGCCTTAACTGCTGGTTGGCTGTAATTTGAAAAAGAGAGCCATTTGCGTAAATCTCTCTGTCAGTACATCGGTATGGGGACATCAGCAAGTCTTCAGTTGTGCCTCTTTATGGTGATAGAGAAACAGGATTTCTTGCAGCCCAAGACCAAAGTTTCAGAGATTTGGCTCCGAAGCATGCAATCTGCAGACCCAGTAGCACATGGACATAGCCCGGCACTCACGAACCAAGCTCCCAGTTATGGGTGAATATCTCCACTGTCTTATGGATACCCCAGCAGAGGTGAAGGGTAAAATTAGCAAACGTGACGCCACTGTTTAAAAAAGGAGGTAGGCAGAAAGCAGAAAATTATAGGCCAGTGAGTTTAACTTCGGTAATAGGGAAGATGCTGGAATCTATCATCAAGGAAGAAATTGCAAGGCATCTGGATAGAAATTGTCCCATTGGGCAGACGCAGCATGGGTTCGTTAAAGGCAGGTCATGCCTAACTAATTTAGTGGAATTTTTTGAGGACATTACCAGTGCAGTAGATAACGGGGAGCCGATGGATGTGGTATATCTGGATTTCCAGAAAGCCTTTGACAAGGTGCCACACAAAAGGTTGCTGCATAAGATAAAGATGCATGGCATTAAGGGTAAAGTAGTAGTATGGATAGAGGATTGGTTAATTAATAGAAAGCAAAGAGTTGGGATAAATGGGTGTTTCTCTGGTTGGCAATCAGTAGCTAGTGGTGTCCCTCAGGGATCCGTGTTGGGCCCACAATTGTTCACAATTTACGTTGATGATTTGGAGTTGGGGACCAAGGGCAATGTGTCCAAGTTTGCAGATGACACTAAGATGAGTGGTAAAGCGAAAAGTGCAGAGGATACTGGAAGTCTGCAGAGGGATTTGGATAGGTTAAGTGAATGGGCTCGGGTCTGGCAGATGGAATACAATGTTGACAAATGTGAGGTTATCCATTTTGGTAGGAATAACAGCAAACGGGATTATTATTTAAACGATAAAATATTAAAGCATGCCGCTGTTCAGAGAGACTTGGGTGTGCTAGTGCATGAGTCACAGAAGGTTGGTTTACAAGTGCAACAGGTGATTAAGAAGGCAAATGGAATTTTGTCCTTCATTGCTAGAGGGATGGAGTTTAAGACTAGGGAGGTTATGTTGCAATTGTATAAGGTGTTAGTGCGGCCACACCTGGAGTATTGTGTTCAGTTTTGGTCTCCTTACTTGAGAAAGGACGTACTGGCGCTGGAGGGTGTGCAGAGGAGATTCACTAGGTTAATCCCAGAGCTGAAGGGGTTGGATTATGAGGAGAGGTTGAGTAGACTAGGACTGTACTCGTTGGAATTTAGAAGGATGAGGGGGGATCTTATAGAAACATTTAAAATTATGAAGGGAATAGATAGGATAGATGCGGGCAGGTTGTTTCCACTGGCGGGTGACAGCAGAACTAGGGGGCATAGCCTCAAAATAAGGGGAAGTAGATTTAGGACTGAGTTTAGGAGGAACTTCTTCACCCAAAGGGTTGTGAATCTATGGAATTCCTTGCCCAGTGAAGCAGTTGAGGCTCCTTCATTACATGTTTTTAAGGTAAAGATGGGGCAGCAGGGTAGCATGGTGGTTAGCATAAATGCTTCACAGCTCCAGGGTCCCAGGTTCGATTCCCGGCTGGGTCACTGTCTGTGTGGAGTCTGCACGTCCTCCCCCTGTGTGCGTGGGTTTCCTCCGGGTGCTCCGGTTTCCTCCCACAGTCCAAAGATGTGCGGGTTAGGTGGATTGGCCATGCTAAATTGCCCGTAGTGTCCTAATAAAAGTAAGGTGGGGGGGGGGGTTGTTGGGTTACGGGTATAGGGTGGATATGTGGGTTGAGTAGGGTGATCATGGCTCGGCACAACATTGAGGGCCGAAGGGCCTGTTCTGTGCTGTACTGTTCTATGTTCTATGTTCTATAGATAGTTTTTTGAAGAATAAAGGGATTAAGGGTTATGGTGTTCGGGCCGGAAAGTGGAGCTGAGTCCACAAAAGATCAGCCATGATCTAATTGAATGGCGGAGCAGGCTCGAGGGGCCAGATGGCCTACTCCTGCTCCTAGTTCTTATGTTCTTATGTTCTTATGTAAGGGAGAAAACCCTGACAAAAGGCAAAGTTCAAACTTGGCCAATCACTTCCTATCAGTCCACAAAGTGTTGGGAAGTTGCCATAAACAGTACCATCAAATGTCACTTACACAACCTGTTCATCATTGATCAGTTGAGGTTCTATCCAGGTCACTCAGCTCTATGTACTCATTACAGCCTTGGTTCAAACATGGACAAAAGAGCTAAACTCAAGAAGTGAGATGAGAGACTGCTCTTGACATCAAGGCAACTTTTTGAGGGCAACATCAAGTTATCAAGGAACCCTAGCAAAGCTGGAGCCAATGGGAATCAGGGGGGAAACTCTCCGCTGGTTGGAGCCATTTCTGGCCCAAAAGAAGATGGTTTTGTTGTTTCTGTAGGGCAGTCATCTCAGGCCCAGGACATTACTACAGGGTAATGGCCTAGGTACTAATTACCTTCAGCTGCTTTATCAATGACCTTCCTTTCATCACAAGGTCAGAAGTGGGGATATTCACTGAAGATTGCGCAATGTTCAGCACCATTCATAACCCCTCAGCCACTCAGTTTGTGTCCATAGGTAGTACGACTTACGGGGAGGTGTTGGTGTAGTGGTATTGTCACTGAATGAGCACTTCAGAAAACAGGGCAATGCTTTGCTTTGAGTACCAGTTTAGAAATTGTTCCCTTCACACCCAAGTCTAAGTTGTTAATATGTATCAGCATACACATTGTCAGAAGGTAGCTCATATCTCCATGGAGAGATTCATTAACTCTGCTTTGAGTGGGCAAGGCTTGTGCTAGCCTTGGCACAGAACAAATACATCACAATACATCACAGGTACCTTGGGTAGACAAGCATGGTAATCTTTCGGTGTTACAATAATAATAACAATAATAATCTTTATTGTCACAAGTAGGCTAACATTGCAATGAAATTACTGTGAAAATCCCCTAGTCGCCACATTCCAGTGCCTGTTCGGGTACACAGAGGGAGAATTCAGAATGCCCAAAGTACCTAACAGCACGTCTTTGAGTGGGAGGAAACCGGAGCACCAGGAGGCAACCTGCGCAGACACAGGGAGAACGTGCAGATTCCGCACAGACAGTGACCCAGCCAGGAAATGAACCTGGGACCCTGGCACCAATGGCAAACCATTGTGCTACCGTGTTACATACCAGTAATTGCGTGGACTCCCCCTCGATCGCTGAATCCTGCTTGATTATCTGAAGGCGCCTTATTTGCCCCTTAATCCAAACAAAATTGCATTAGCCAAAGCTTTTTACAATGTCCTAATTGCACCCCTGGTTCCTAATCTTTTAAACCAGGATCATTTTAAAATGTGAATGCAGCAGTGACACACACTAATCCCAAGTAAATATATTATAATATATCTGGAATTCCGGCACTCCTCACATCTTGGACTTTATTAATAGGGCAAAGATTGTAAAAGTAAATAAGTTGTCTTAAACTCATGGAAAGCACGAATTTGGCTTCAGCTGAAGTATTGTGTCTGGTTTTGGGTGGCACTTTATAGGAAGGATGTGATGGTACGGGAGAGGGTGCAGAAAAAATTCACATGAATGGTTCCAGGGATGAAGAACTTCAGTTATGTAGATGGATTGGAAAAATTTGGACTGTTTTCCTCAAGGCTGGGAAGGTTGAGAAGAGATTTGATAGAGGTGTTCAAAATCATGATTTGGACAGAGTCGATGTGGAGAGGTTTTTCCCATTGGTGGAAGGAGCAAGAACTAGTGAGCAGATTTGAGTTAAACAGCGAAAGAAGCAATGGCGACATGATAAGCTTTCTCACATAGCAAATGGATGACATCTAAAATGTATTGTCTGAACGTTGTGGAGGCAGGGCCAATTGAAGTATACGAAGGAATTAAATTATTATCCAGAAAGGAAGAATGTGCAGGGTTATAAGGAGGAAGCAAGGGAAGGGCACAAGGTGAATTACTATGTGGGAGAGATAGCACAGACACCATTTTGTGGAATATCTCCTGGCCTAATATGTACTGGATGTATAATCTATACACATCAATAACTCATTACCATAATTATTATTGATTGATTTATTGACATCGAAGTCCAGTGAAAAGGATTTTTCTGCAGCCAATGGAATGTGTACAGTACGTACATAGTCAACAAAAAGAATAATCGACAGAGTACATTGAGAAATGGTGCATCAACAAATAGTGATTGGTTACAGTGCGTAACAAAGGTCAAACAAAACAAATTTGTTTATTGTGCCACAGACACCATAAAGCCGAGTGACTTCCTTCTGTACTGGTACCATTCTGTGGTTCTATGTAACCACGCACATAACTTCCTTGTTCCCCAGCGCCACATTTAGGGGGTACCCCAATGATGCACTGGGAAATACCTCTTAGAGGTTCCCATGTGAGGGTTTACCTGGCAATGGCCCAGAAGTGTAAACTCCCTCTGGACAATGGTGCTGGGCTTGGAACCATTCAACAGAAGCAACTTCAGTTGCTAACTTCAGATGGTACTGCCAGTTTTACCCTGACAGTTGTGGTGATATGCATCACTGTAAATACACAAGGGGTTAATGTAAATACACGTAGACTAGCTAGACACTAGAGGGAACACCAGAGACATGACACATGGACATTCAACCAATAGGTCAGTAAGATAGGACACGACCAATGGGCATTCACGCGACACACACTACCACAGGGGGGCATTACACCAACCCATATAAAAGGACACAGCACACATGATCTTCCTCTTTCCAGTGGAGACACTCAGTGAGTACGTAGGGTTGATCTGAAACACATCACACCCACCACGTGGATTGTAGCAGACTGGTTTGTCAGTCTGAGTACTATAACAGGGTTAACAGGAGAATCGAATCCAAGTAGGAGAATCGTTAACAGTTCAATAAATGTGTTAAACCTATCTCCAAGTCTGAACCTTCCTTTGTCAGAGTGCACATCAAGGAAGCAGCTTATGCTGTCAAGAGTATAACAAAACAATAGTTACTCTGAAAGAGTTTCCAGAGTAACTATTTAAACACCCAGACCCTATATTGCATGGGACCACACACCACCCTCTCCTGATTCAACCCCTTCCCTCCAGTCTGCCCCGCTCCCTCACCTCTGTTCTGCCCCACCCACTCGTGTCAGGTCCAATCCGTACCACCAGCTCCTGTCCAGTCCGCCACGCCACCTCCCCTGTGGTCCACCCTGCCCCCTCCAGTCCATCCCGCTCCCCCTCACACTTCCCCTTCATCCCTCCAGCTATTGTCATAAAAAGAGATGTTCCTAAATTGCCTGACCCCAGTTGTTCCTAGCTAATACAGCTGGGGGTACGCGTCACTGCTCCTGTCTCTCCCAGCCTGAGTGAAGAAGGTTAGGTGAGACAGGGGCTTTGTAAACACAACAAGGGTAAATTCATCCAGATTGGAAATCCGCCAGATTATGGGTGCTCAAATTTACAGAGGGTAGAATGTGTAATGCTAGCCAGGCAATGAAGGCACGGATGAGGGTTTCAACAACTGATGAACTAAACAGGGGGTAAAATCAGGTGATACTGAAAAGGAAAAGAAATAGACAATTTTAGTGATAGGATGAAGCTCACCTTGAGGTCAAATATGACACCAAGGTTGTGATCAGACTGGTTTAGTCTCAGATTGCAGCCAGGAAGAGGGATAAGGTTGGCAGCTTTCAAACAGAGTTTGGAGTAAGGACTGAAAACAATGGCTTCAGTCTTCCCAATATTTAGGACAACAAAGAACAAGGAAAATTACAGCACAGGAACAGGCCCTTCGGCCCTCCCAGCCTGCGCCGATCCAGATCCTTTATCTAAACAAAGTATTTAAGTGGAGGAAATTTCTGTCCACCTAATTCTTCATATCAGATAAGGATCTGATAATTTAGTAACAGTGGAGGACTGAAAAGAGGTGATATTGAGGTCGAGCTGGGTGTCGTCAGCACACTTGTGAAAATTAATGCTGAGCTTTCAGATGATGCTGCCGGCACACTCCGGCAGTACTGAGAGAGCATTGCACTGTTGACGGTTCATCTTTTGGTTGAGATATTAAACTGAAAGTCGATTAACCAGGTGTCATAAAAGACCCTGTGCTATTGTTTTCTTTCTCAGCCATAATCACTGAAAACATTATCTGACCATTATCAGATGGTTGCTTGTGAGACCTTAAGTTATCTGTACATTTTTTTAAAAACTCATTTACATTTTCTATGTGTTTCAGGCGCAAATAGCTATGCGAGAACATGACACTGCGTCGATAATGGAGATGTGGCTCAAAACGGGACAGGAATGTGTAATTAAATATTCTTGAATGCAGGCTGTATAGGAAAGATAGGTCAGGAAAGAAAGGAGGAGCAATGACAGTATTGGTTAAGGAGAATATTACAGTTCTGGAGAGAGAAAGGATGTTCTGCAGAGGTCAAGGACGTCATTGATTTGACTAAAGGTAAAAAGCAAGAAATGGGTGACAGGGCTGTCACACTGCTGGGTGTATTTTATAGCTACCAGTCATGATACAAAGAAATTATAGAGGTGTGTAAAAATAATAGATTGTGATAATGGGGGACTTTAATTATCCTAATAGAGACTATGATAATAATGGTGTAAGGGGTAAGGAGAAAGAGTTTCTGATTTGTGTTAAGGGGGATTTAATTAATCGGCCTATTACCAGTCCAACACAGTAGCAGGCATAACCTGATCTGGTTCTGGGTAATGAGGTGGGTCAAGGGGAGCAAGTGTCATTGGGGAAACATTTAGGAAACAGTTATCATGGCATCATACCATTTGTTAGGCATGGAGAAGTATCGGAACTAATCAAAATTAAAATTACTAAATTGTAGAGGGGTCAATTTTGGTGGGGCCAGGACAGATCTGCCCCAATTAAAATGGGTGGAACCAAAGAGTAGCAACAAAATTTGCAAAGTGGTTTGGTTTCAGTTGAGGTACATTACCATCAAGAAAAAGGATTGGTCAACCAAAGAAAGAATTCCCTGGAGAAAGAGAGAGTAAGATAAAGCATGAAAAAGGTGTATCATGACAAATGCATTCGTTCATGAATACCCTGTCTGAAGGCAGGCCCATGCGTCATTGCCTGCTGATGTTTCATTCTGAGCTGTTTCATTCACAGGTTTTTGAATGACCAGATTGATAATATAAATAAAAACCAGGCTGAATTCCGAAAGATCAAAATGTAAATGAAAAAAAAAATCAGGGAGCCAAAGAGAGAGTATGAGAAAAGGACAGTATCAATTTTTACATAAGGGAATCGCAGTCTTCTTCTTTCGGCATATAAATTGTAAAAATACAACGTAAAGACAGGACTGGTGAGAGACCAAATGCATGCAAACAAATGTCAATACTAAATGAAATACTAAATGAGATGAGATCTTTGCTGAGAATGAAATCAATGAAAAAAAGACAGGTCAAACATTGGATGGGCTGAAAAGATTGATGACAAAAAGGAAGTGTTAGAAAGGCTGACTGTAAAGTAAAGTTGACAAGTCACCAGGATCAAATGAGATGCACTGGGGGATACTGAAAGAAGTAAGGGTGTCAATTCAGAGGTACAGTCAGAATCTTACAGTCGTCAGTAGATACAGGTATCATGTCACAGGACTGGAGAATTGCAAATATTGCAACATGGTTGAAGAAAGGGTGCAATTGATGAGCCCAGCAACGATAAGCCAGTGGAAAGTGGGAGCCCATTGGAATAAGAGAGAAACTGACACCATTGATACAAAGTTGGTTGAATGACAGGAAATGGAATAGTGGCGAAGAACTTTTCTGGCCTAGAGGAAGGTACACAGTACACACTGGGTGTTAGTGCCAGACCCACTATTCGTTCTGACACATATGAATCACTTAGACTTGCTTATGCAGAGTGTAATTTTAATTTTGCAGATGACACAACACTTGGAAGCATTGTGAACTATGAGAGAGTAATAATCTTCAAGAGAATATAGGTGGAAAGGATGGATGGGCGGAAGGTGAAATTTATTGTAGCAAAGCGTGAAATGACACATTTTGTCAGGAGAACAGTAAGAGGCAATGCAACATATGGGGCACAATATAGGCAAAAAGAGCAGAAACCTGAGAGTATGTATACACAAATTAGTGAAAGTGACAGGACAGGTTGAAAAAATGGTTAACAAAGCATATGGGATCCAAGGGTTAATAAATAGAGACAAAGAGTGCACAGCCAAAGAAGTTATGATGAATATTTATAAGGCTCTGTTTTGGCCACAATATCATATTATGTCCAATTCTGGACTATGAATATTTGGAAGGATGTAAAGGATTTAGAGGGGCTGCAGAAGAGAATTACTGTTTGTTGTCTGTTTAGGGTTTCGGCTGGGTTCTGGGGTTTGTCTATTCTTCCCAAGTAACCTGCTCCAGACTGTAGTTTGTTAAAACCATTACTCTTTATTTACAACTACCATGTACATTTCAGGACCTCTCCCTCCAGATTTCTGTTAATCAATCATGTGACATGAAATCAGCATGACATCAACATCATGTGCTTCTGACTTTAACCCATTACTCTAAATCTTCCCCACATGCACCCCCCCCCCACCCCCAAGTCTTTACCCCAATTATAAGGGGTAAGGTAAATATTGGTCCTTTAGAGGATGAGAAGGGAGTTTTAATAATGGGAAATGAGGAAATGGCTGAGGAACTGAACAGGTTTTTTGGGTCGGTCTTCACAGTGGAAGACACAAATAACATGCCAGTGACTGATAGAAATGAGGCTATGACAGGTGAGGACCTTGAGACGATTGTTATCACTAAGGAGGGAGTGATGGGCAAGCTAATGGGGCTAAAGGTAGACAAGTCTCCTGGCCCTGATGGAATGCATCCCAGAGTGCTAAAAGAGATGGCTAGGGAAATTGCAGATGCACTAGTGATAATTTACCGAAATTCACTAGACTCTGGGGTGGTCCCGGTGGATTGGAAATTAGCAAACGTGACGCCACTGTTTAAAAAAGGAGGTAGGCAGAAAGCAGGAAATTATAGGCCAGTGAGTTTAACTTCGGTAATAGGGAAGATGCTGGAATCTATCATCAAGGAAGAAATTGCGAGGCATCTGGATAGAAATAGTCCCATTGGGCAGACGCAGCATGGGTTCGTAAAAGGCAGGTCGTGCCTAACTAATTTAGTGGAATTTTTTGAGGACATTACCAGTGCAGTAGATAACGGGGAGCCGATGGATGTGGTATATCTGGATTTCCAGAAAGCCTTTGACAAGGTGCCACACAAAAGGTTGCTGCATAAGATAAAGATGCATGGCATTAAGGGTAAAGTAGTAGTATGGATAGAGGATTGGTTAATTAATAGAAAGCAAAGAGTTGGGATAAATGGGTGTTTCTCTGGTTGGCAATCAGTAGCTAGTGGTGTCCCTCAGGGATCCGTGTTGGGCCCACAATTGTTCACAATTTACATTGATGATTTGGAGTTGGGGACCAAGGGCAATGTGTCCAAGTTTGCAGATGACACTAAGATGAGTGGTAAAGCGAAAAGTGCAGAGGATACTGGAAGTCTGCAGAGGGATTTGGATAGGTTAAGTGAATGGGCTCGGGTCTGGCAGATGGAATACAATGTTGACAAATGTGAGGTTATCCATTTTGGTAGGAATAACAGCAAACGGGATTATTATTTAAACGATAAAATATTAAAGCATGCCGCTGTTCAGAGAGACTTGGGTGTGCTAGTGCATGAGTCACAGAAGGTTGGTTTACAAGTGCAACAGGTGATTAAGAAGGCAAATAGAATTTTGTCCTTCATTGCTAGAGGGATGGAGTTTAAGACTAGGGAGGTTATGTTGCAATTGTATAAGGTGTTAGTGCGGCCACACCTGGAGTATTGTGTTCAGTTTTGGTCTCCTTACTTGAGAAAGGACGTACTGGCGCTGGAGGGTGTGCAGAGGAGATTCACTAGGTTAATCCCAGAGCTGAAGGGGTTGGATTATGAGGAGAGGTTGAGTAGACTGGGACTGTACTCGTTGGAATTTAGAAGGATGAGGGGGGATCTTATAGAAACATTTAAAATTATGAAGGGAATAGATAGGATAGATGCGGGCAGGTTGTTTCCACTGGCGGGTGACAGCAGAACTAGGGGGCATAGCCTCAAAATAAGGGGAAGTAGATTTAGAACTGAGTTTAGGAGGAACTTCTTCACCCAAAGGGTTGTGAATCTATGGAATTCCTTGCCCAGTGAAGCAGTTGAGGCTCCTTCATTACATGTTTTTAAGGTAAAGATAGATAGTTTTTTGAAGAATAAAGGGATTAAGGGTTATGGTGTTCGGGCCGGAAAGTGGAGCTGAGTCCACAAAAGATCAGCCATGATCTCATTGAATGGCGGAGCAGGCTCGAGGGGCCAGATGGCCTACTCCTGCTCCTAGTTCTTATGTTCTTATGTTCTTATATACATCCTCCTTCATCTCCCCGCAAAATCTCAGACATCAAAGGTTTAGTCTTGGAGGTGCCTTGACCAATCTTCCTGATATTGTTCTGATTTGATTTTGAAGTCGAGGATATTCTGTACTCACTCTTCAGTCAGTGTGAGTGATCTTCTCCTGGGTGACTGGAGAGCTTTGACTGATGTCTTTCTCTTCGGGATCTGAGTAGGAACCCAAGTTTCTATTGGCTTTCTGTCCATGGATATTGTCACTGTGGCTTCTCCTCATGATATCCTAGTTTGTCCCAGTTCTGTTTGATCTTTGTTGTGAAGTCCTTTCAATGGTTGGACCATCTCTCAGTTGGTCTCATTTTCATGCTTTCTTGCCGGGTTTCAGCACTAGTAACTCACTGCCAGTGGTTAGAGAGTTTGTTTCTCTGTTTTTCCTCATGCTATGATGTGGGGATGCCGGCGTTGGACTATAGAGAAATACAGCACAGAACAGGCCCTTCGGCCCACGATGTTGCGCCGAACTTTTGTCCTAGGTTAATCATAGAATTTTGGACAATTTTTCATGGCCAATCCACCCAACCTGCACATCTTTGGACTGTGGGAGGAAACCGGAGTACCCGGAGGAAACCCACGCAGTCACGGGGAGGATGTGCAGACTCCGTACAGACAGTGACCCAAGTCGAAATCGAACTTGGGACCCTGGAGCTGTGAAGCAATTGTGCTATCCACAATGCTACCGTGCTGCCCTTAAGAAGTTAACCTACACTCCCTTATTCTACCCTAATCCAAGTACCTATCCAATAGCCGCTTGAAGGTCCATAAATTTTCCGACTCAACTACTAGGGTTGAGCACAGTAAGAAGTCTTACAACACCAGGTTAAAGTCCAACAGATTTGTTTCACATCACTAGCTTTCGGAGCACTGCTCCTTCCTCAGGTGAATGAAGAGGTAGATTCCAGAAACATATATACAGACAAAGTCAAAGATGCCAGACGATGATTTGAATGCGAGCACGACGGCGTGAACACTTAGTCCCGCGATCGGTGAATCGCACGCTAGGAGTTTCCCGCTCTTTCTGTAGGTTAGTGTGTGTAGTGCAGCTAGAGTAACGACGTGACAGATCAGAGTGTAGTGTATTATAATTATTGTTAGTTTAATCTAATCTTAATCATATTACTAGTCAAAGTATTAAAGTGAAAAAACCCACGGAATAACAGCAAAAGGGATTATTAATTAAATGATAAAATATTAAAACATGCTGCTGTGCAGAGGGACCTGGGTGTGCTAGTTCATGAGTCACAGAAAGTTGGTTTACAGGTGCAACAGGTGATTAAGAAGGCAAATGGAGTTTTGTCCTTCATTGCTAGAGGGATGGAGTTTAAGACTAGGGAGGTTATGCTGCAATTGTACAAGGTGTTAGTGAGGCCACACCTGGAGTATTGTGTTCAGTTTTGGTCTCCTTACCTGAGAAAGGATGTCCTGGTGCTGGAGGGTGTGCAGAGGAGGTTCACTAGGTTAATCCCAGAGCTGAGTGGGTTGGATTACGAGGAGACGTTGAGTAGACTGCGACTGTACTCGGAATTTAGAAGGATGCGGGGCGGGGGGGGATCTTATAGAAACATATAAAATTATGAAGGGAATAGATAGAATAGATGTGGGCAGGTTATTTCCACTGGTGGGTGAAAGCAGAACTAGGGGGCATAGAAGGGATCGTTTAGCACAGGGCTAAAGAGCTGGCTTTTAAAGCAGACCAATGCAGGCCAGCAGCGCAGGTTCAATTCCCGTACCAGCCTCCCCTAACAGGCGCCAGAATGTGGTGACTAGGGACTTTTCACAGTAACTTAATTTGAAGCCTACTTGTGACAATAAGCGATTTTCATTTCATTTTCATTTCATTTAATTTTCATTTCATCCATAGCCTCAAAATAAGGGAAAGTAGATTTAGGACTGAGCTTAGGAGGAACTTTCTCACCCAAAGGGTTGTGAATCTATGGAATTCCCCGCCTGGTGAAGCAGTTGAGGCTCCTTCAGTCAATGTTTTCAAGATAAGGATAGATAGTTTTTTGGAGATTAAAGGTATAAAGGGTTACGGTTTTCGGGCGGGAAAGTGGAGCTGAGTCCACAAAAGATCAGCGATGATCTTATTGAATGGCGGAGTAGGCTCGAAGGGCCAGATGGCCTACTCCTGCTCCTAGTTCTTATGTTATTATGTATATTATTTTATTGTATGTATATAATTTGTCATCAACTGGAAGACTTTGACTGTTTATCATCAAGTTAAATACAACTTGGCAAGACAAATGAGTAATATTTATATTACATTTCTGTAATATAACAATTGCTACTAGGCTAAACGAGAGTGGTTTTGGAGTTGAATGAAAAACAGGATGTTAGTTGAAACTGTGAGAAGGTGAAGCTAAAGGGGGATGACCACAGGTGCCACATGGGCGGCATGGTGGCACAGTGGTTAGCATTGCTGCCTCACTGCACCAGGGACCTGGGTTCCATTCCAGTCTTGGGTCACTGACAGTGTGGAGTTTACACTTTCTCCCCATGTCTGCGTGGGTTTCCTTGGGGTGCTCCAGTCTCTTCCCACAGTCCCAAAAAGTGCAGGTTAGTCGGATTAACCATGTACAATTGCCCCTGAGAGTCCAAAGATGTGCAGGTTAGGTGGGGTTATGGAGTTACAGGGATAGGGCGGGGAAGTGGGCCTAGGTAGGGTGCTCTTTCAGAGGGTCAGTGTAGACACGATGGACTGAATGGCCTCCTTCTGCACTGTAGGTATGCTATCATTCTATCGTTCTAAAAAGGCTGAGTACCGAGCTCAGTCTCAGTCCAGATAGGAGTGGACGGCAGCTATGTTTCATAAACATCAAGGTCGGATTTCTGTTGTCATTGACCTCACAGTCAGCATCACAGTCAGGCAGTTACTGTTTAAAAAGTGTTCTTTTTTGGGAGGAAGGGGTTAACTGAGAAACACCACAAAGATCATAATGATCGTAACTGGAAAAGGACAAGGATGGGCCTGAGATCAAAGTTCTAAAATGGGGGAAGGCCAATTTTAATAAAATCAAATATAATGTGGCCAGAGTGAACTTGGAGTAGACACTTTTAGGTAAATCTGTGACACAACAGTGGGATGCATTCAGGAAGGAGAAAGGGAGAGTGTAGGGCCAACATGTTCCAATCATTAAAAAGGATGAGATCAACAAACGCAATGAACCCTGGATACTGAGGGATGTACAGCATTGGATAAGGAGAAAAAGGAAGGTTTATGGCAGATATTGTGGGCTTAATACAGCAGGTGCCCAGAGGCATAGAGAATATGTAAGAGGGAACTTAAAAAGAAAATTAGGACATCAAAAAGGGTACATGAAAGGAGACTAGCAGGTAAAATAAAGGAAAATCCTAAATTGTTTTACAAGTGCATTAAGGGTAAAAGAATAACCAGGGAAAGAGTAGGGCCCATTATGGATGGCAGTGGTAATTTGTGTGTGGAGCAGGAGGACGTAGGTAGTTTCTAAATGAACACTCTGTGTCGGTATTCACTCGTGAGAGGGATGGTACCAGAGTAGAAATCATGGAGAAGGAGATTAGCGTGGACAGAGAGGATCGTCTGAGTGATCTGGCAGGTTTAAAAGTAGATAATCTGCAGGGTCAGATGAAATGTATCCCAGGCTGTTAAGTGAGGCAAGGAAGGAAATCGCTGGTAATAATTTTCAATTTCTCTCTGGCCACAGGAGAGATGCCGGAGGACTGGAGGATAGCCAATCTGGTACCAGTATTCAAGAAGGGAGGAAGCATGGTAGCATGGTGGTTAGCAAAAATGCTTCACAGCTCCAGGGTCCCAGGTTCGATTCCCGGCTGGGTCACTGTCTGTGTGGAGTCTGCACGTCCTCCCCGTGTGTGCGTGGGTTTCCTCCGGGTGGTCCGGTTTCCTCCCACAGTCCAAAGATGTGCGGGTTAGGTGGATTGGCCATGCTAAATTGCCCGTAGTGTCCTAAAAAGTAAGGTTATGGGGGGGGGGGGTTGTTGGGTTACGGGTATAGGGTGGATACGTGGGTTTAGAACATAGAACAGCACAGAACAGGCCCTTCAGCCCTCGATGTTGTGCCGAGCAATGATCAAACCCACGTATCACCCTATACCTGCAACCCAACAACCCCCCCCATAACCTTACTTTTTAGGTTTGAGTAGGGTGATCATTGCTCGGCACAACATCGAGGGCCGAAGGGCCTGTTCTGTGCTGTACTGTTCTATGTTCTATGAAGGGATCAATCAGGAAACTACAGACCAGTCAGTCTAAACCTCAGTGGTGGGGAAACTATTGGAAGCAATTTTGAGAGACAGAATTAATAAGCATTTGGAAAGACAGGGATCAATCAGGAACAGTCAGCATGGTTTCATTAAGGGGAGTTCATGTCTGGCCAACTTGATTGAAATTTTTGAAGAGGTGACCAGGTGTGTAGATGAAGGAAATGCATTTGATGTAGTCTACTTGGACTTTAGCAAAGTTTTTGATAAGGTCCCACATGGGAGATCGATAGTGAACGTAAGCCCATGGCATCCAAGGAAATTTGAAAAATTATCCAGAATTGTCCGAGTGGCAGTACAGTAAGAAGTCTTACAACACCAGGTTAAAGTCTAACAGCTTTGTTTTGAATCACTAGCTTTCGAAGCGCAGTTCCTTCCTCAGGTGAACCTGTTGGACTTTAACGTGGTGTTGCAAGATTTCTTACTGTGCCCACCCCAGTTCAATGTCGGCATCTCCACATCATGAGTGACAGTAAGCAGAGGGTGATTGCCGAGGGGTGCTTATCAAACTGGAAGCCTGTGTCCAGTGCAGTCCCGCAGGAATCAGTGTTGGGCCCTCGGTATTTGTGGTTGAAATAAACGATTTAAACGTGAATGTAGGAGGGTTGATCAGTAAGTTCACGGATTATATGAAAATTGGTGGGATAGTAAATAGTGAGGAGGATATCCTTAGATTACAGGGAGATATAGACGGGCTTGTCTGATGGGCTGATCAGTGGCAAATGGAATTCAATCCGGATAAGTGTGAAGTGATGCACTTGGGTAGGACAAACGAGGCAAGGGAATACATGATAAATGGCAGGACCCTGGGAAGCATCGAGGATCTGAGGGACCTTGATGTGCATGTACACCGGTCCCTTAAGACAGCAGAATAGCTGGATACAGTGGTTAAAAGGCACTTAACCAGCTTTATTAGCTGAGGCATAAGAGTTTACACAGTGGTTAGCACTGTTGCTTCACAGTGCTAGGGTCCCAGGTTCGATTCCCGGCTTGGGTCACTGTTGGTGTGGAGTCGACAAGATATTCCCGTGTCTGTACGGGTTTCCTCTGGGAGCTCTGGTTTCCTCCCACAAGTCCCAAAAGATGTGCTTGTTAGGTGAATTGGACATTCTGAATACCCGCAAAGTGTAATTGAACAGGCGACGGAGTGTGGCGACTCGGGATTTTCTCAGTAACATCATTGCTGTGTTAATGTAAGCCAACTTGTGACACTAATAATTGTTTTAAAAAATATAAATTTAGAGTAGCCAATTATTTTTCTTTTCCAATTAAGGGACTAAATTGTGGCCAATCCACCTAACCAGCACATCTTTGGGTTGTGGGGATGAAACCTTGGGAGACATGGGGAGAATATGCAAACTCCACACAGACAGTGACCCAGGGCTGGGATTCGAATCCGGGTTCTCAGTCCCAACAAATCCAGTTTGGACCTCCCCTATCACCCCCGGGACACAGTCTTCGATGCTAGTGGCCAAAATCCTAGCCAGCAGCTTGGCATCTACGTTCAAAAGCGAGATCGGCCTATATGACCCACATTGCTCTGGTTCCTTTTCTCGTTTAAGGATGAGCGAAATCGAGGCCTGCGACGTTGTTGGGGGGAGGATTCCCCTCTCTTTAGCCTCATTAAAGGTCCTCATCAGCAGTGGGCACACAACTCTGAGAACTTCTTATAGAATTCTACCGGGTAACCGTCCGGCCCCGGAGCCTTACCTGACTGCATGCCCTCCAGTCCTTTACAATTTCCTCTGCTTCAATCGGGGCCCCCAGCCCCTCAACCAGGTCCTCCTGCACCCTCAAAAAAATCAATTGATCCAGGAACTGCCTCATCCCTTCTACACCAGGCGGGGGTCCCTACGCATATAATTTGCTATAAAATTCTTTAAAAACTTTGTTCCCCCCCCCCCCCCCCCCCCCCCGGTCCAAGCCCATGTTGCCTTCCCTATTCTTTACTCCTCCAATCTTCCTGGCTGTTTCTCTCTTCCTAAGCTGGTGCGCCAACTTCCTGCTCGCCTTTTCCCCATATTCGTAGATCGCCCCCTTGCCCTCCTCAACTGCTCCACTGCCCTCCCCATGGTCAACAACTCAAAATCTGTGTGTAGTTTCCGACGCTCCCCACATCCGCTAACAACCTCACATCCAGCCTCCACACTCTCCAGCGCTGCCCTCTCTCCTCACTCAACCGCAAATCCACGCAATGCGGAGCATGATCACAGACTGCAATCGCCGAATATTCCGGCGCCGCCACCTTCACACTTAGCGCCCTGCTCAGAACAAAAAAATCATTGTGGGAGTAAACTTTGTGGATATGAGAAAAAAACGAAAATTCCTTTACCCTCGGCAGTTCGATTCTCCACGGGTCTACAACCCCCTCCGCATCTGCTCCATAAATCCCCTCAACTCCTTCGCCGCAGCTGGCCCCCTTTCAGTCCTGGATTTTGACCGGTCCAGATCAGGATCAATGACTGTGTTAAAGTCTCCCCCCATGATCAAGCCATGAGACTCTAGGTCCGGAATCTTGCCTAACACCCGTCTCATAAATCCCACATCATCCCAGTTCGGAGCATATACGTTCGCAAGCACCACCTGCACAGCCTCCAACTTCCCACTCACCATAATATATCTACCCCCTTATCTGCCACAATTCTTCCAGCCTCAAATGCCACCCGCTTACTGATCAATATTGCTACCCCCCTGGTCTTTGAGTCCAGCCCAGAGTGAAGCACCTGACCAACCCACCCCTTTCTCAATCTCGTCTGATCAATAATCTTTAGATGTGTCTCCTGAAGCATTGCTACGTCTGCCTTCAGCCCCTTTAAATGCACAAAAACGCGAGCACTTTTGACCGGCCCATTCATACCCACATTCCACGTAATCAGCCTAGATGGGGGGCTGCCACCCCCCCACCCCCTCCCCTGCCGACTAGCCATAACCTTTTTTCCCCGATAGTAGTTCCTCCCCAGTCAGCGAAGCAGCCTCCACCTCCCCCCCCTCTGAAACCTAATCCCCCAGGTCAAGCAACATCTTAGCACATGTTCACCCCCCCCCCCCCAACTCGCTTCCAAGAGTCAGCTGACGCCTGCTGACCCCGACAGCCCCCGCCCCTGGTGCGGAACAGGCTGGCTCCCTATTGTTCGAACCCCTCTCCCGAAATGCATAAACCATTTGACAACACCGCAGTCCCCAGTGAGCAAACAACCTGAAGTAAAATAAATTAACATAAGCCAATGAAGAAACAATCGCTTGAAACCAGACCCAACCTCCCACAGAACAGCACCAACTTTGAGGCCCTCCTCCCCCCTCCGCATCCAATCTCTGCAAAAACAAAACACCCTCAAACACTCCCAGCCTAATACTTAACCCAGAACCCAATGAACCGATACAAGACTTACAAAAAATTTACAAACCGTCGCCACATAACTCCTTTAAGACTTAAGTGTCCTTTGAGATGCTTCCAACTTCTTTTCTTGGATAAAATACCATACATCGTCGGGTGCCTCAAAGTAAAAGTGCCGGTCTTCGTGAGTAACCTACAACCGCGTTGGATACAGCATCCCCAATTTCACCCCCTTCTTGAAGGATCGCCTTCACCCGATTGAACTCTTGGCCAGCTCCGCTCCCAGGTCCTGATAGTTGCGCACCTCGCTGTTCTCCCATCTGCTGCTTCTTGGCCCACCGCAAGGCGAATTCTTTGTCCGAAAAACGGTGGATACGCACCACCATGGCCCTCGGTGGGCCATCCGCCTTAGGCTTCCTTGCGAGGGCTCGATGCACTCCGTCTACTTCCAGGGGCCGAGAAAACGCCCTGGGCCCCATCAGCGTCTCCAGCATGCCCGCCACATATGCTCCCGCATTCCTTCAAGGGACGCCAACGATTCTTAAGTTCCGCCTCCTGGACATGTTCTCCAGGTCCTCCAACTTCTCCTGCATTCTCTTGCGGTGCTCATCCAACATCTCCACCTTGTGCTCCAGCACGGTTAGATAGTCCTCCTGGCTGGACAGCTTCAGCTCAATTTCTTGTTTGGCTTTCCCTCGGGCCGCCTGATTCAAAACCACTTGATCGATCGCAGCCTTGATCGGGTCCAGCGTTTCCTTTTTCAGCTCAGCGAAACAGTCCTTAAAGAACTTCATCTGCTGCTCTTTAGACCACTGAGCCACCGCTCCCTGGTCCTGAGCCTCCGCCATGTTGCGCCGTGGTACCAGCTCCGACTGCTTCACTCTATCCGGGCTGAGTCTTTTCACATGGCCACTTCTAGTCCAATTAGCCATACATCGGAGGGGGAATCCTTCTTAATGTCGTCCACTACACCGATCTTTCCCCTAAAATCCGACAAAAGTTGGGAAAAAAAGTCCGAAAGTCCGTTTCAAGCAGGAGCTATCGAATGTGCGACCTACTCCTCCATGGTTGTCCATCTTTAATTTTTGTAACCCTCTCCCAGCTTCTCCATTAGCCTGAGGATAACAAGGTGAACTGGTTACATGAACATATTCCTTTGCAAAATTTTGGAAGAAACTGAGCAAACTGTGATCCATTGTCAGACACCACAATGGCTGGAATGTGGCATCACTTCTCTTCAGTTGTGAATGACTGCTACTGTTCAATCTGTTTACTTCAATCAACCTTGACTAGATAATAACAATGATAATAACAAAGGATTTCCCCTTAAAAATCAAATAAGTCCGTTCCCAGGCATACCCACGACCTTGATGGGAAAATGGAAGGTAATAGTCGTTCCTTTTGCTCTTTGTTCTTTACTGCACACATAAGACAATAATGCCTGTGAACCAGATTGATTTCTGGGATTTTGCACCATGTTTTGTTATCGTTAAGTGACCTTGGTGAAGTGTTTGAAGCATATCGAACCAAAGTGCTCGTGGTATGATGGTTCGTTCATTGGAGACTATCAATAACTATGAGGTGCTTGCTAACAATATTGGCATCGTACTGGATTACTGCCGATGTAGTCTGGCCACCTTTGGGGACACCTAGCAGTGTGCCACCAGGCACCCTGACAGTATCGTTCTGCCACTGCTAGGGTGCCTGTGTGGCACTGCCAGAGGTAAGACCCTTTCAGTTAGAGGGGGTGAAGAGTGGGTCCAGGGGCTCCCAAGGTTGGGAGGGTGGGGGGGGGGGGGGGTCAACGATGCGGAGGGGGACATTCCTGGAAATGGGGGGGTTATTATTGGGGCTGCAGAACAAAATGGCGCCCCGATCTGCGACGATCCTGTCCTGCTGGCTAGCTTCAGCTTTCCAGCAAGAAATCCCTCAAAGTGCAGCCTCAGTAGAGAGAGCTCCTGCCCTGCCCACCTCCCCCCTGCCCAAACCACCAAGCCCCCTCCCCCCACCCCCCCCTGCCCCCACCACTCATTTCCCCCCACACCCATCCCCACCACCCGCCCACCCACCGCCCACCTCCCACCCCTCCACACCCAGCCCTCCCGTCCGAATCTGAAAAATATGGCAAATTGACGTTGGACAGAGGGGTGTTTCTCAGCACTGCAGATTATCCTGATCAACGCGCCATTCTGCGGACTTTATATTCAGTCTGCTGAATGGCGCCCTAATTGTCATTTTGGGCAGGTTTGGCGGGGTGTTTCCCGTTGGCTTTTTTGGGTGGGATCCAGACTGGATTCATCCACAGTCATTTTTTGGTACCTCGGGGAGCTTTTCACCTGATGTTATTTCTGCAGTGGGGAGCTGAACCACTGTGCCAACATACCGTAGAGAATGGGAGTCAGATTCTCCCCTTCCCCAGCTGCATTTTTCTCGGCAGCGCACCATTCACTGATGGCGGGATTCTCTACTCCCGGCGCGTGTAAATCCGATTTTCCATTGAAGCCACCCCACAGTGCCGGAATCCTGTAGGAGGAGGTGCATTGCCAACGGGAAGATTGTATTGCAACTGCTGGAGAATTCCAGTCCAGTACTCATCGGCACCCAGTTGAGGCCTCGCTGGTGCAGCCGATGATTCCCTGACGCTGGGAGAATGTGGCCTCGAATTACTCATTTACATATGATTATCTCTTGCTGGGCGTGAACCAGATCGCGCCGGACTCCACGGGTCAGGTGACTCGCACGTGGTTTTACTCCCAGTGCTCCATGATGCATGGGCAATGGGTTCAGCGCCAGGTGCAACAGGCTGGCAACAGGGTGGCTCCCTTGGTGCTATTACCCCTGATTCACTTTGTGTTCTCTTTCAAACCCTGGTGGAATGTTGTTTAGATTTGGGGTTTGTACATTTCCCTTAACCCACGAAGCCCTCAACACAAAGTCAGCCTGGTTTAGGGCACAATAAAACCAGAGCTCAGCTGTTCTTAGTGATACCGAAAAGCATTTCTGTACAGAAAGAGTAAAGGAAAATCTGCACTCTCCCCCCACAAACAACAATGCATCTGGAGGCCAACGGAACCTGATAGGCTTTTGTTAGGTGATAGTATTCAGGTCTACACAAACAATGGCAGGTAGATAGGGTTAAGTTACTGATTAGCCATGACATGATCTCATTGAATGGTGGAAGAAGTTCAAGTGGCTGAATGGCCTTTTCCTGTTCCAATTCTCTTCCCACACCTATTGATGCACTAAGGCACACTTTTGTCCCTTTCCATAGATAGTAATTCCTGGAACAAGTTGTCACCAGGGGGGTTATAGCTTGAGGGACACCACTCCACATCCAGTGTGGCCGACCAGGAATCTCTCCAGCTCTTACCGCCAGCCATTGGCGTGTTTGGAAGGATTTTGCAGGTTGACACTCGACCTGTTTGGCTGCATTATGAATGCACTTTCCATGTCCATCAATTCCTGGGGTGAGCTTCTGTTTCAGAGGTGGTGATGCTAGCCCACTGCACCACAAGGTCTGTGGTCCTTGTTACAGTAGCTCTGCCAAACCAGTGAACTTTGCATTTGAACACCTTACAGTTGTAGCTACAAGCTTTCCAGTCAGATATGATATATCTGCTGTGTCCCTCTCACTAACATCTGACTGCACAATCTCAGTACAAAAATGACATTTTTTTTGTAAAATTGTGAGCTAATAGTTTCTGTGTTAACTGTGTTCAGTTTCCTGGAGCAGATTTGTTTGCTGCTGACAGCTTGCCATTACATAATGAGGTCACATGCTTCACTCCATATTTATTTATTAATTAGAATGTTTATTCAGCGGATCCCTGTTAAAGCCTGTGGCGTGTGTGCAATGAATTTACGCCCAAAGATGAATCACATTCTGGAGACAACTGCAGTAAATGGAAGAGCTGTACAGTATCTGACATTTCACATTCCTATGGTGTCGCCATCACTTCTAAATAATCTGCAGAACTCATGCACTTGAGTTTTGACTGTTAAAGCGACAAGGGAGAAATTGTATGTGTTGCTCTGTGACAGGCCGAATGGGAAAGGGGGAGAAAGACAGATGGACAAAGGTTGGACATAGTACAGTAATGAGGCAGCTAGACAGAGAGAGGATGGGTCAGAGACAGAGGGAAGGACAGAATGCAAATGTTTCCATTGAGAATCACTCGGCGTTGACGCCGGGGCAGGATTCACGGATTTCCATGGCAGCAAAACTGGTGCCGCACCTGGGCCGATTTAGCGACCGTTGATAGCCTAGTACTGGCATCACATGGAACACAATTGATTCCAATGAGAAACGGTGCGGAATTCACCGGGTCCGTGATTGAGACTGGGGAGGTTGACAAGCTGCAGCCGCATAAAGGGGCAGCACGGTAGCATGGTAGTTAGCATAAATGCTTCACAGCTCCAGGGTCCCAGGTTCGATTCCCGGCTGGGTCACTGTCTGCACGTCCTCCCCGTGTGTGCGTGGGTTTCCTCCGGGTGCTCCGGTTTCCTACCACAGTCCAAAGATGTGCGGGTTAGGTGGATTGGCCATGCTAAATTGCTCGTAGTGTCCTAAAAAGTAAGGTTAAGGGGGGGGGTTGTTGGGTTAAGGGTATAGGGTGGATACGTGGGTTTGAGTAGGGTGATCATGGCTCGGCACAACATCGAGGGCCGAAGGGCCTGTTCTGTGCTGTACTGTTCTATGTTCTATGTTCTATATACACACTTCACTCTCCACACACCCTTATCCCAGCCAACAAGGTAGCACTGGCTGCAGCTCGCCCATTCTGTTGATGGATCAGCTGGGACCAAAGGGCACCTAGAGGGGTGGCCTGGGGAACACCCTTACCACTCATGGCCCTATGTTCACAGCGGGCTGTCAACGGCGTGCACAGCTGCCATGGCTGCCTTGTCGTCTGCAGCAATGGTGTTCCGTGCCCATCTACCGAACTCCACAGCCCATCTCCCCCCCCCCAACCCCCACCGGCTACTCCCCCCCCACCCCCACCCCGGGCCCTGGCAGAAGCCCCCCCAGACAACGGCATGACTGTCAGCAAACTATGGCGATGTTGGACACTTTCCATATTCCTTCGCTCTCCCTCAGCAGCTGTTTTGTTGCTTTTAAAAGCATAAGTGAACTTCATCGTCAGGAATTCACCTCAGTGGAGGCAGAGAATCACAGAGGCCCCAGAGAATACTGAGTCAGGCCCTCTAATGATATGCAAATGCAGTTTACTCTACGTGCAAAGTGGAACGCATTGACGCCACTTTCAAGGCACCGGAGAATTGCGATTTGGCGTGAAACTGGCGCCCACCATGATTTCAGCATCAAAAGCAATTGTAGCATTGTGAGTCAAGTAAATAAACCTCATTGTTATCCTGCCTACCTGGTGATGTATGAAGTCCTTACCTTCGACTATCACAATAACGTCACCACAACTGTTGAAAGGTACACGTGGTCACATGTGAGGGGCATGAACTGATGTTCCATCTCTCCATGGTACAGTACATTGCAGACAGAATTTGCCAACTACATCTCCTTCAGAAGAACATAGGATCTAAGAGCAGGAGTTGGCAATTCAGCCCCTCAAGCCCACTCTGCCATTCAATACAATCATGGCTGATCTCATCTTGGCCTCATCACCTTCCTCCCTGCTCCCCGTAACCCTTCATCCCGTGACTAATTAAAAACCGATTCATCTCCTCCTTAAATTCGCTTAGTGTTCCGGCGTCCACTGCACTCTGGGTTGGAGAGTTCCACAGATTCATGGCCATTTGAGTGAAGTAATTCCTCCTAATTTCTGTTTTAAATCTGCCATCCCTTAGCCTAAAACTATGTTTTTTAAAAAATCTTTGCGCTAATTGGCCTTTGCTGGAGTTCTTTGACAACTGTTGATGACGGGGGAAAGTTTGATTGTTGGTGCAGTAGTGTTTGCCAGCTTGGCTCAGCTGGTATCATTCTAAACTTTACATCAAATGTGTGAGGTGAAGCCTCATTCTTAGCCTGGTGCTCACAGCTCAGTCTGGCATTGAGGGAGAGCTGTCTTGTGGGAGAGCTGATTTGTGGGAGAGCAGTCTGTCATGATATGCAGACATGCACATAATGAGGAACAGACGGACAGCGAATGAACACAGAGAACAGCACATAACCAATCAGCAGGCAGAACACTTGGGGGTGGTTTCCCACTATAAAAGGCACAAAGCGCCCACGCTCTGCCTCTTTCCACTGGGGACATCTACAGAGTGAGTCGGGTGTATATAATCACATAACACCTACAGCACGTGGCTAAGAGCTAGCCTGGTTCAGTCAGACAGAGCAATCACACTTAGGTTAGCAGAGAGTCAAACTAACAGAGAACTGAGCTAACTGTGTGACAGGTTCAATAAATCAAATTGAACTAACTTCAAGGTCTGGAGTATCTTTCAGTTATAGCTGCATCCAGTTGCAGCCCGTGTTATCTCAGTGTGCTTAACACGACACTTTCTTGTGGGAGTGCTGCCTTGTGGGAGAACTGCCTTGTGGGAGTGCTGTCTTGTGGGAGAACTGCCTTGTGGGAGTGCTGTCTTGTGGGAGTGCTGTCTTATGTGAGGGCTGTCTTGTGGGAGAGCTACCTTGTGGGGATGCTGCCTTGTGGGAGAGCTGTATTGTGGGAGAGCTGACTTGTGAGAAAGCTGTATTGTGGGAGAGCTGCTTTGTGGGAGTGCTGTGGGAGTGCTGTCTTGTGGGAGTGCTGTCTTGTGGGAGAGCTGTATTGTGTGGGAGTGCTGTATTGTGTGGGAGTGCTGTATTGTGTGGGAGTGCTGTTTTGTGGGAGTGTTGTTTTGTGGGAGAGCTGTCTTGTGGGAGAGCTGTCTTGTGGGAGAGCTGTCTTGTGGGAGTGCTGTCTTATGGGAGTGCTGTATTGTGGTAGAGCTGTATTGTGGGAGTGCTGTATTGTGGGAGATATGTATTATGGGAGTGCTGTATTGTGGTAGAGCTGTCTTGTGGGAGTGCTGTCTTGTGGGAGTGCTGTATTGTGGAAGATCTGTCTTGTGGGAGTGCTGTTTTGTGGGAGTGCTGTATTGTGGGAGAGCTGTCTTTTGGGAGAGCTGTCTTGTGGGAGAGCTGTCTTGTGAGAGAGCTGTCTTGTGTGGGAGTGCTGTTTTGTGGGAGTGCTGTTTTGTGGGAGTGTTGTTTTGTGGGAGTGTTGTTTTGTGGGAGAGCTGTATTTGGGGAGTGCTGTATTGTGAGAGAGCTGTATTGTGGGAGAGCTGTATTGTGGGAGAGCTGTTTTATGGGAGTGCTGTATTGTGGTAGAGCTGTATTGTGGGAGTACTGTTTTGTGGGAGTGCTGTATTGTGGGAGAGCTGTATTTGGGGAGTGCTGTTTTGTGGGAGTGCTGTATTGTGGGAGAGCTGTATTGTGGGAGTACTGTTTTGTGGGAGTACTGTTTTGTGGGAGTGCTGTCTTGCGGGAGAGCTACCTTGTGGGGGTGCTGCCTTGTGGGATAAGTTAGCCAACTGAAATCCTGTATGGTTGTTGTGTGAACAAGATTCTTTGGCAGAATTTGAAGAAGAGAGTTCTATTGGTAACTCGGCCAAATTCCTTGATTCAGACATCAACCAGAAATAAGGAACAAAATCAATCCTCATTTGAATGCCTTGATTAAACCGACATTGCTAACATCATGACAGCCTGATCAGCTGTTTCCGCCTCATCCCTCACCTCCACCAGGTCATAATTTGTTGAAATCTTCCCCCTTTCCCTTCCCCCTAGCCCTGAACTCACATTGCTCTAGTTTGTCTCCTATCTACTCTCATGACCACTCCGAGCTCATCTTGCCCATGAAACCCATCTCCTATTCCTTCGACCCTGTTCCTACTAATCTGCTGACCACCTCACTACCAGACCAAGCCATCATGTTACTGATATTGTGAACAGTTCTCCCTTTTCAACTGTTATCTCGGACTCTTTTTAAAAACTGCTGTCCTCGTTCCTCTCATAAAAAAATCCCTTGACCCTTTCCACTCTTGCAAACTACCTTCCCATCTCCAACCTCCCTTTCCTGTGCAATCCTTGAATGTGTTGGCATGTCCAAAATCCCTGCCCATCTTTGGAACTCCATGTTTGAATCCCTCCAATCAATTTTTCCTCTCCTGCCACAATACTGAAGCCGCCCTTTTCAAAGTCATAAATGGTGTCCCATTTGTCTGTGACAAAGGAAAGGTTCCCGCTTTGCCCTTCCCAAACTGTCTGCAACGTTTGACACGGTTAACCACACTATCTGGGTCCACACTCTCTAACATTACCCAGCTGGGTGTGCCTGCATTCACCTGGTTTCATTCTACCCAGTGAATTGTAGCCAGAGAATTACATGCACCGGTTTCTCTTCCTGATCCTGCATCATTACCTCTGGTATTTCCTGAAGATTGATTCTTCACTCCTCCTATTTCTCCCCTATATGCTGCCCCTTGGTGACATCATCCAAAAGCATCATCATAAAGCACAACTTTAGCTTTTCACATATATGTCGACAACACTCAGCTCTACTCCTCACCGCCACCTCTCCTGACTCCTCCACTGTTACTGACAAAGAGTCATCGGTCTCGAAACGTTAGCTCTTTTCTCTCCCTACAGATGCTGCCAGACATGCTGAGATTTTCCAGCATTTTCTCTTTCGTTTCAGATTCCAGCATCAGCAGTAATTTGCTTTTATACAGAGTTATCACCTTGCTTATCCAATATCCTGTACTGGATTAACTGAAATTGCGAAGAGCGGTGTCATAATATACACACAAGTATATGATGGTGCACAGACAGGCACTGACTGACACACTGAAAAACCAATCAACACACAGAACACAGCAGCCAATCACCAGACAAGACATGGTCACTATAAAGCCAGAGGGCACTAGTTTTCCTGCTGATTAGGGATGCAGCCTCTGAGACAGCCAGAGCCCGAGGATCAGCAACACGAACATCTGCCAGCAGTATAGTCTGGTCAGGTTAGCCTCAGGTCTCCAGTTAACCTAACATAGTGTCAACCCACAGTGCAAGTATGTTTAACAGCTCATAGTTAAATAAAATAGAGTTGTACTTCTACAAGTGTTGGTAGCCTGTCTCTCTCTCTGCTCTGGTAAGCGCAGTCCTTGCAGATCCAGCATACCCAACACATCAAGCAGAACTATTGTTTTGGTTCCCCACTCTAAACTCTGTTACCTAACTAGTGATTTCATCTCTCTCACTCACAACAGTCTGAGATTAAGCCAGTTTGTTCACATCCTTGGTGTCGCATTTGATCCTGATTTGGGCTTTTGAGAACACCTTCATGTCATCACTCAGACCTCCCATTACCACCTGAACAATATAACCCAACTCTGCACCTGTCTTAGCTCATCTGCTGCTGAAACACTCATTTTTATTTGCTTCCTTTGGACTTGATCATTTCAACACATTTCAACACCCGCTCTCCCACATTCTACCATAGACCTGAGGTTCTCAAAAACTCTGCTGCCTTGTCTGAACACAAGTCAACTCTCTTTCCCCTGTCACCCCTGTGCTCGTTGGCCCATGTTGACTTTTAAACTTTCATCTTTGTTTTCAAATCCCTCCATGACTTCCCTATCTCTTCTCCAGGAGATAGGAGCAGGAGTATGCCATTTAGCTCCTCACCCTGATCCACTGCCATTCAATTAGAACATGGTTGATTTTCAACCTCCACATCATTTTCCAACACATTTTCCCACAACATTTGATGACTTTACTATGTAGAAATACAAAGATTTCGGACTGAAGAAATTGCTCCTCATCTCAGTCCTAAGTGAGTCCCTTATTCTGAGACGGTGCCCCCTGGTTCAAGACAGTCCCCAGCCAGGGGAAACATCCTTCCGGTATCTAACATGTTGAGCTCTGTAAGAATTTTGTATACTTCAATGAGATTGCCTCTGATTCTTCTAAACTCTAGAGATTGACCCGCTTATTCCTAGTCCATTAACCAATTCTCAATCCATGACAGTATATTACTTGCAATTCAATGTGCCTTAATTTTAATAACTTAGTTCATGAGTGGGAATTTATCAAAAGCCTTCTAAAAATCCAGATACACCACATCCACTGATTCCCCATTATCAATTTTGCTCACTACATCCTCAAAAAAATTCCACGAGGTTTGTCAAACATGATTTCATAAATCCACGTTGACTTTGTCCATTCTTCCCATTATTTTCTAAGTGTTCAATTATCACATCCTTATAGATTCTAGCATTTCTCTTTCTACTGATGGAACAGGTCTGCAGTTCCCTGGTTTCTCTTTCCCTCCTTTCTTAAATAGTAGGGTTACATTTGCTATCTTCTAATCTGCAGGAATTGTTCCAAACTCACTAGAATTTCCCGTACCAGCCTCCCCGAACAGGCGCCGGAATGTGGCGACTAGGGGCTTTTCACAGTAACTTCATTTGAAGCCTACTTGTGACAATAAGCGATTTTCATTTTTCATTTTTTTTCCAGATGATCATTAATGTATCTATTAGCTCTACAACCACCTCTTTCAATACTCTGGGATCTAACACACCAGGTCCCAGGGATCTAGCAATTTCCAGTCCCATTAATTTCTCCAGTACTCCTTTGTTTACTAATACAAATTTATTTCAGTTCCTCATTCTTGCTAGTCCCTTGCTTCTCGATTATTTCTGAGAGTTCTTTTTGCGACTTCCTTTATGAAGAAGAGAAAGTATTTGTTTAGTTTCTCTGTTAATTTCTTATTCCCCTTATAAATTCTGCTGTCTCTGCTGTAATGAACCTAATGAACCTACATTTGTCTTTGTTAATCTTTTCCTTTTTACATAACTAGAGAAGCTTTTAAAGTCCATTTTTATGTTTCTTGCTTCTTTACTGTCAATTTCTATTTCTCTTTCTTAATCAGTTTCTTGGTCCTCCTTTGCTCTCAATTCTTAGGCTTAGACTTTTTTGGCAACTTTATACACCTCTTCTTTTGATCTAATTAATTTTTTAACTTGTGTGAGTCACAGCTGGATCACCTTTCCTGTTGGGTTTTTGTGCTTCAAAGGAATGTATATTTGTTGTAATTCTTTAAACATATGTGCAATCATGTCCTTTTAATGGAATTTACAAATCTACCATAGCCAAACCCCTTATACTTCCATAGTTTCCTTTGTTTAGATTTAAGACCAGAGTTTCGAATTGAACTGCATCGCTTTTAAACGTAATGTAAAATTCTATCATACTATGGTCACTCTTCCCTAAAGGCTCCTTTACAACAAGATTATTAATGGTCCCTTTGCAATTGCACACTACTACATCTAAAACAACCCATTTCCTAGTTGGTTTCCCAACAAACTATTCGAGAAAACCATCTTTTGGACATTCCAGGAATTAATCTTTCACAGCATTAGTACTAATTTCCCAATCTATATTTAGATTGAAGTCTCCCATGATTACTGTATTTCTCTTGTTACACGCACATCTAATTTTGTGATTGAAACCATGTCTGACATCGCCACTCTGTTTTGTGGCCTATAAATAACTCCACCAATGTTTTCTGCCCCTTGTTCCCTAGCTCCGCCCAAACAAAATCTACATTTTGATCTTCCAACCTAAAATCCTCTGTCATGAATATACTGAGTTCATTTTGATTAACAACATTACCTCACATCCTTTTTCTTTTTTCCCAGTCATTCTGGTATATTGACCTTCATTGCAAGAGGTTTCGAGTATATAAGCAGGGATGTGTTGCTGCAGTTGTGCAGGGTCTTGGTGAGGCCACACCTGGAGTATTGTGTGCAGTTTTGGTCTCTTTCTCTGAGGAAGGATGTTCTTGCTCTCGAGGGAGTGCAGCGAAGGTTTACCAAACTGATTCCAGGGATGACGGGACTGTCATATGAGGAGAGATTGACTAGGTTGGGATTGTTCTCGCTGGAGTTCAGAAGAATGAGGGGGGACCTCATGGAGACTTATAAAATTCTAACAGGCCTAGACAGGGTAGTTGCAGGGAAGATGTTCCCAATGATGGGTGTGTCCAGAACCAGGGATCACAGTCTGAGGATTCAGGGTAAACCATTTTGGACAGGGATAAGGAGACATTTCTTCACCCAAAGAGTGGTTAGCCTGTGGAATTCATTACCACAGGAAGTAGTTGATGCTAAAACTTTGAATATATTCAAGAGGAGGCTGGATATAGCATTTGGGGAGAGTGAGATCAAACGCTATGGGGAGAAAGCAGGATTAGGCTATTGAACCATGATCGTGATGATTGACGGAGCAGGCTCAAAATGCCAAAAGGCCTCCTTCTGCTCCTATCTTCTATGTATCTATGTATGTATGTATTCTAAATGTTGAATATCCTTGAATATTCAGTTCCCAGTCTTGGCCACCCTATTTCCATAATGGCAATTACATCATACTTGTTTGCTTCTATCTGTGGCATCAATTGTTGTGAATGCTGCATGCATTTAGATAGAGTGCCTGTAGTTTTCCTTTTCACATATTTCTGTAAGTTGACCCTATTTGTTGCTGGCCTTTGTTTCCACTACCTTCCTACCATTTTCAGCTTTGAATTTCCCCTTTCTCAATTTCCCCTTTCTCAATTTCCCTGCCAAGCCAGTTTAAGGTAAAGGTAAAGTTGCCCTAGTCCCAGATGACCACAGGGGGGCAGCTGGCTGTCATGATTTAACCTGAGGAGGTTTACCCTCAGTCAAAATGCAAGATTGAGAAGGCAGGAACCTTAGCCGGTATGGGAATTGAACCCACGCTGTTGGCCTTACTCTACATGACAAACCAGCTGTCCAGCCAACTGAGCTAAATGGTAACCCCTATGCAACTCCAGAAGTAAATCTCCCAGTGAGAATATTGTTTCCTGTCCTGCTGATCTGCCTTGCACAAGTCGCATCTGTCCCACAACCAGTCCCTCGACATCTAAAGCCCTCCCTCCTGCACCATCTCTCCAGCCACACATTCATTTGCTCTCTTTCCCTATTTCCTATTCACTAGCCTATGCCACTGGGAGTAATCCTGAGATTACTACCTTTGAAATCCTGCTTTCTAAAATCTGCTTTCAGTCCCTCATCCTTCGTTCTCCCTCTCTGCCAATGGTACCGATGTGGACCACAACATCTGGCTGTTCACTGTCTCCCATAAAAGGACCTGCAGCCACTCAGTAACATCCTTGACCCTGGCACCAGGGAGGCAACACACACTATCTGGGTGGCATGGTGGTACAGTGGTTAACACTGCTGCCTCGCAGCTCTACGATTCTGGGTTCAATTCTGGCCTCGGGTGACTGTCTGTGTGGAGTTTTCATTTTCTCCCAGTGTTTGCGTGGGTTTTCTTCGGGTGCTCTGGTTTTCTCCCAGAGACCAAAGATGTACAGGGTAGGTGGATTGGCCATGATAAATTGCCGCATAGTTTCAAAAAAGGTTAGGTGGGGTTATGGGGCTAGGGTGGAGGTATGGGCTTAAGTAGGTGCTCTTTCCAAGGGCCGGTGCAGACCTGATGGGCTGAAAGGCCTCCTTCTGCACTGTAAATTCTATCATTCTATCATTCATACCTACGGCCATCCATCCCCCCTCTGAACTGTTGAATCCCCCTCCACTATTGCTCTTCCACTTTACTTTATTTTCCACCTTCCTAAAAAAATAACTGTCACCAAGCTTCTGATCATCTAATCTAATACGTCTTCAAGTGGCTCTTTGTCATATTTTTTGTTTCATAATCCTGTGAAGTACCTTGGGATGTTTCATTACAGTATATGTAGAGATCTCAATTATTGTTTATTTATATTTATTATTGTCCAGAAACCTGAAAATTGTGCCAGGTTTGGAAAATACTTTCGAAAACAATGTATCAGGGACAATCCTTGAATCAGAAGTAGCAATAGAAGCCCAAAGTCACCCTGTGGAATGGGTTCTATAAGGCAATTCCAACCCCTTCCTGCTGGGGACAGGTTGAGGGATATGGAAGTGTGGGGGAAGGGAGGCACGCTGGCACAGTGGTTAGCACTGCTGCCTCACATTGCCAGGGATTCAGGTTCGAATCCAGCCTTGGGTGACTGCCTGTGTGGAATTTGCACATTCTCCAAGTGTGTGCGTGGGTTTCCTCTGGGTGCTCCGGTTTCCTCCCATAGTCCAAAGATATGCAAGTTAGAAGGATTGGCCACGATAAATTGCCCTTATTGTCCAAACAGGAAAGGTGAGGTTACGGGGTTACATAACATTTATTTATGTTATGTTACGGGGAACAGGGTAGGGGCGTGGGCCTAGGTAGGATGCTCTTTCAGAGGGTTGATGCAGACTCGATGGGCTGAATGACCTCTTTCAGCACTGTAGTGATTCTGTGTCCTAGGAGGTGAGGTGGAGGGACAGAATGAGGAGACTACATTGTAGATGTAACAGCTCATCTCAGTATCCTAGTGCCTCCACTATATGGTCTGCGAACGCTCACTGTCAGATGGGAAAGTAATAATATTGCAGACAAAGATTTGTTTTCTGTTCCATTTAAGGGCCTGTGGCCCATCCATAGAATTGGAGGATAGAATGGTGTAGCACAGAAGAAGGCCATTCAGCCTGTCATGTCTGTACCGGCTCTTTGAAGAAGCAATTCACCCCACCTTCTCTCTGTAACCCTGCACATTCCTACTTTCCTGATAGCAATTCAATTCCCTCTCAAAAACCTCAAGTAAACCTATCTCCACTACACCGTCAAGCAACACATTCCAGATCTTAACCAGTCACAGTGTGCAAAATGTCGCCATTGCTTCTTTTTTAACTACAATCTGTGTCCTCTTGGATTCTTCCAACAATATACCCTTGTATTCCAGCACATTTAGTATTAAGAATGTATCAAATAATTAGCTACAGCACCATTAATGGCTGGCCGTGACGTGTGAATGTTATTCTCGTAAAGTGCGCGTAGACTGAATTAATTTTGATGGACATTAGTAAATCTTTAGTATTGACCAATGTTTGATTAATAAATTATTTTCCAAGTCACAGACATTTATTTGAATAAATCAAGAGGTCTCAGCTGAGAATTAGAAACCGATGAGAGTGAATGAGGGAGTAGACCATCAATAAGAATTTCCTTGAGAGAAAGACCTTGCAGTTAAGGGGTTGTCCCGAATTTATGCTTTCATTAATTTTTGAACTATCTATTGATTTACTTTGTTTTTGAAGTAATTTCTTTCCACTTTTCTATGTTTTATGTTTGGAATGCTTTTTGCTATGTTCCAACTAGTTTATGTATTATTTTGATATACGTTTTTGATTCAATTCTTATGAAAGTGTATTATGGTGAATAATTAGCAATAAAAGTTGTATTTTGGACACCTCCAATTAACCGGACTTTTGACTATGGTGAGAAGATAGAATGAGAGATCTTATAATTAGTGATGTGTACACCAGGAATCTGAAGCTGTCAACCATCTCTATCTCAGCACCATTGATGCAGTCAGTGGTGTGTACGACACTTTGTTTCCTGTAGTCGATGACCAGCGCCTTAGTTTTGCTGACATTGAGGGAAAGATTGTTGTTGTTACACCACTCCACTAGGTTTTCTATTTCCCTCCTATACTCTGAATCATCGTTGTTTGAGATCCGACCTGCTATGGTTGTGTCACCAGCATACTTGTGCTTATGGCAAATGTACCCCAGGTCCCCCTGCACCTCTTTTAGAATTGTACCCTTTAGTTTTGTTTCCTCACCACATCCTTCCTGCAAGAATCAATCTGTCTATTTTGGTTTGGTTTGTGCCGATGCTTATGTTAGTTCTATAAATGAATTCTCTGACCCCCCAGCTGCCTGTTTCCTGGTGGCACGACATTCACTGGTGGGAGGATTCTCCACTCCCGCAGCTTGTCAATGGGATTTCCCATTGTAGCTCCCCCACACTGCCGGGAAACTCATGGGCGAGGGTACACTGCCGGCGGGAACAGAGTTTCCCGATGGCGGAGAATTCACATCCTTGCCTGTTCCCTTACACCCCATCAACTATCAAGCGTATTAAGTTTAAACTACTCAGAAACTGATGCCCCTGGAGAAAGCTGTGTTGCAGACGTGATTGACACAAGTTCCCTCCTTTTCATTAAAATCCAGGACCTCATCAACAGGTCCATACAATTTTGGCTTTGCTTCAAGTCCCAACTTCAGGTACCATAAGGCAGACATGGGTCAGGTTCAACTGGACCTTGCAATTATTTCTGATTAAAGCATTAATCACATCCCAATTAATGACATTTATTAGAACTTTTTACAAACATTTTGCCAACTTCAGACAATTGAAAACTATTTATTCTGAGCTATGTCATTAATCAAGTCTGATTAAAGAAGCTGTGGAAAGAATCTTGTCAGGTTTTCAAAATGATAAATGGTGCACTCTGCAGCACTGGATCAATCAGAGTTTTAACCGACAGAGAGAAGGACATTCATGAATTCATACCATTGATATCCAAACTTATCAGTTCCCTCAGTAACTTACTTAAAGGTGACTAGTAGTCATCTGACTAGAACATTAGCCTAGTCCAAGGAGCTGACAAAAAGGCAAGGATTGCATTGTTTCTGAATGCTGATTGGTGAGATATACAGAACTGCATTCTGTTCCTCTGTTATTTCCCCCCTCTTTTCATTTGAACAAAGCTTGTCATATGTTTACTGAGACATGTTATACTGAAAAGCCACACAGTGTTCTGGACCCATTTCAGGTTGAGAAAATGTTTCATAGATTGCAAAATCATGTTGCGATCTCTGATGGACAACTCAAAGCAAAAACCGAGCTCAGTTCAAGGAGCTAAGAAGAGATCCTCTTATCCTTTTACACACCTGCCCTGGGAATGATTAATGGGACAGTGTAGAGAGAGCTTTACTTTTCATCTGACCTAACCTATGCTTGTCCTAATTTCCACCCTCCATTAAGTTAGCTGCAACTATCCCAGCTCACACCAAATCATATTTACCCACCATTCCTGTGCTGACTGCCCTACATTGGTTTCTAATCCAGCAGTGCCTCAATTTGAAAATTCTTGTTTTGAAATTCCTCCACCACCTTGCAACTCCAGGGGGCTGGGTTTTCCCATTATGACATATGGGTCAACCTGAGTGAGGCAGGCTTTAAAGCGCCTATTCTATCCCTCAGTCTCATTACCAGCAATTTTCAATAACATGGGATAAGGTGTGTGACACGATTTCACGTGCAACAGCCAAGATATTGCCAACTGCATTTCAGATCTTCTGGGCCTTTGAAGGTGGCATGATTCACACTATCTCTGAGGTGCCATGGACTATAGGGAAGTGACGTTCTGGAGTTGCGAACATTTTCATTGGTAAATTCAAAAGGTGTTGACAACTTCATATCTCATAATGTAATGCTGTATATATTAAATAGGCCTTTATTACAACGATTGGTAATAGGTCTTTGTTCTTAAAAGATAAGTGACCATTAAGTTGACCAGCATTGTGAGAGTAGAAAAGGTTTCTGATGCATTAGAGTATGTTATCCAATGGATAAGGCACCCTTCTGTGTTGAAGATAATATCATATGATTATAAGAAATAGGATCAGGAGTACGCCATTTGTCCCCTCAAGCTTGTTCAACCATTCAATAAGAGCATGGCTGATCTGATTGCAGCCTTAATTCCACTTTTCTTCCTTTCTCCCATAACCCTGGTTCCCTTGTTGATCAAAACTCTGTCCAACTCAGCCTTGAATATATTGAACACCCTGCTGTCTGCTGGGGACGAGAATTCCAAAGACTAATCACCCTCAGAGTGAAGGCAGTCCCCCTCTGTTCCATCTTAAATGGAAAACTGATTAATTTTAAACTGTGGCCCCAAATTTAGATTCCCCCACAAGGAGATACAATCCTCTTGTTGTCCCCCCACTTCTGTTACCAACCTGGGCCTGCTGCGAGAGGTGGCAGTCTCGACACCAGCCCATCCTTGCCACACCACCATTGCAATAGCATGGGTGAACAATGCCGGGAAGGAGCTGGGACCATGAGGTCGCAAATGGCCGTACTCATGATTCCTCACTCCAGGATGGAAAACTGACTTCTTGGCAGGAATTCTCCTTTGGGAGACTAAGGTCTCCTGCCACTGATTTGCACTTGCGCTAGGAGTGACAATCCAGAGGCAATTCCCTATCCCTTGCCATGTAAATGTATACATGGAGGAGATTGCAAGGGACTTTGTCATGAATTCTGTTATTGAGCTGCAATTTTGAGTGGGAGTCCCGATAATGAGGTCCGGCAGCTGGATCCCATCCTCCCGCAATGCAATTCCATCCCCCCACCACGAGACGTTATAGGACACCCCCTCCCCCACAGTACAAGTGTGACCCGACGCCCCTACCAACCCCTCACCAGAAACCCCCATTACAGAGACCCCCACCACAAGCCCCCCCCAAAAGATGGACCCCCACCAGAAACCATAAGAGAGACACTCACCAAAAAACACCCATAATTGAGACACCCACCAGAAGGCCCCTAACCCCCCCCCCCCACGAGAGATCACCCCCTCCCCCATAAGAGAGACTCCCCACCAGAGACCCCCCCTCCCCCCACCAGAAGAGAGACACCTCCACCTGGAATCCCTGCATTTCAGAGACTTCTGTCTGGAAGCTAGAGAGCAATCCAGAGAGAGACAGTGGGGAAAAAAATCACTTCTTTAAAATCACCTGGCCAATATAGCTGCTCTCTCTCAGGCAGAGGAAGCAGCAGCTGTAACTTCCGAGAAAGGGAAACCCACATCAGCTGGGTTTAAATCCCCTCAGATCTTTGATCTGCAAGGCTTTAATTCACATCAATGGGAAATTGGGTTTACTAGGCTGTGATTGACAGCTTACACACAGCCAGCTGTGGGAATTTATTTTCTGTGCTGATTGGAAGGGCATTCTGAAAGAAAAAGGAGAAAATTCACGCATTGTTGTTGATGGATGTAATCTATGTCACCACTGATCGAGGAAATGTTTCACGGTACAGTGTAGAGGGAGATTATTTTGTTTCTAACCCCAGGCTTCACCTGCCCTGGGAGTGTTTGATGGGGACAGTGTAGAGGGAGTTTTACTCTGTATCTCACTCCATACTGTAGATTCCCTTGGAGTGTTTGAGGGGACAGTGTGGAGGAAACATTAATCTGGACCTAAACCCATGTTCTATCAGTCCTGAGAGCATTTGATGGTGATGGTGTAGAGAAAGAACTACTTTGTACCTAACCTCATTCTCTCCCTGTCCAAGGAGTATTTAATGGGGACAATGTAGAGGGAGCTTTACTCTCTATCTAATTCCATGCAGTACCTGCCCTTGAAATATTCAATATGGACAGTGCAGAGGGAGTTGTGCTCTTTATTTAACCTTATACTGTACCAGTCCTGGGAGTGTTTGATGTGGACAATGTGGATGGAGATTTACTCAGTATCTAAACCCTCACTGTTACTGTCCTGGGAGTGTTTAATGGGGATAGTGTTGAGGGAACTTTCTTCTGTATCTAACCCTGTGTTGGACCTGTCCTAGAAGCATTTAATGGGTCAATGTAGAGGAAGCTTTACTCTGTGTCTAACCCCGTGCTGTACCTGTTCTTTGCGTATTTGATGGGAACAGCCTAGAGGAAGCTTTAATAATAATAATAATCTTTATTTCACAAGTAGGCTTACATTAACACTGCAGTGAAGTTACCGTGAAAAGCCCCGAGTCGCCACACTCTGGCGCCTGTTCAGGTACACAGAGGAAAATTTCAGAATGTCCAATTCACCAAACAACACGTCATTCGAGACTTGTGGGAGGAAGATTTACTCTGTATCTAAACCCTCATTGATACTGACCTGGGAGTGTGTGATGAGGACAGTGTAGATGGAGCTTTAATCTGTATCTAACCCCGTTGTCATGTGAGAGTACCTTTAAGAAATGGATGTTTAAGCAATGTACCTTTAAGAACTGGAGCAGCTCATATTACTGAAGTGATGTCAGAGTGTGGGTGGAGCTGGGTTTTTAGCACAGCCATTTTGCAGTGTTTAGTTTCAGTTTGAGAGAGAGCAGCTGAAAAGTGCCTGGCTGGTTTGCTGTGAGCTGTTTGAAAGGAAAAGCCAGTTTTGAGGAAAAGGGCTTGGGGTGTGCCTGTGTTTGCAGTGAGCTGGATCTGCGGTGATCTCTGCCAAGAAAGACCATCTCTGAATCATTTGGGTGATTTAAACTCATAATAGTAATGTCTTTAACCTGATGTGTTTCTGTTTAAAGGTGTTAAGTCTTTTGGAGGTTTGAAGGAACATTTTGAGGGATTATTTATTGTTGTATTATTTTCGGGGTTATCTTTGAAGTAAGGGGTGTTAAGGGATCCAATGTTTATTGAAAAAGATTAAGTTGAATTCATGGAATAAACATTGTTTTGTGTTTAAAAACCCACGTGTCCATAATTGTAATACCACACCTGGAGACCAAGCCGTGTGCTTCAAAAGCAACAATACATTAAAGGGAGAGGTTGGTTGAACTCCATGATACATTTTAGGGTTCTGAAAACGCCACTCCCATTACACTGTGCTGTACCTGTCCTGGGAGTGTTTGATGGGGACAGTGGAGAGGGATATTTACTCTAAATCTTAGCCTGTGCTGTACCTGTCCTGGGAGTGTTTGATGGGGACAGTGGAGAGGGAGATTCACTCTATATCTTAGCCTGTGCTGTACCTGTCCTGGGAGTGTTTGATGGGGACAGTGGAGAGGGATATTTACTCTAAATCTTAGCCTGTGCTGTACCTGTCCCAGGAGTGTTTGATGGGGACAGTGGAGAGGGAGATTTACTCTATATCTTAGCCTGTGCTGCACCTGTCCTGGGAGTGTTTGATGGGGACAGTGGAGAGGGAGATTTACTCTATATCTTAGCCTGTGCTGTACCTGTCCTGGGAGTGATTGATGGGGAGAGTGGAGAGGGAGATTTACTCTATCCTTAGCCTGTGCTGTACCTGTCCTGGGAGTGTTTGATGGGGACAGTGGAGAGGGAGATTTACTCTATATCTTAGCCTGTGCTGTACCTGTCCTGGGAGTGTTTGATGAGGACAGTGGAGAGGGAGCTTTACACTGTATCTAACCCCGTGCTGTTACTATCTTGAGAGTGTTTAATGGGGATAGTATAGAGGAAGATTTACTCTGTATCTAACCCTATGCTGTTACTATCTTGAGAGTGTTTAATGGGGATAGTATAGAGGAAGATTTACTCTGTATCTAACCCCATGCTGTTACTATCTTGAGAGTGTTTAATGGGGACAGTATAGAGGGAGATTTATTCTGTATCTAACCCCGTGCTTTACCTTTCCTGGGTGTGTTTGATGGGGACAGTGTTGAGGGCGCTTTACTCTGTATCTAACCCCATGCCATTACTGTCCTGGGAGTGTTACATGGGAACAGTGTAGAGGGAGATTTACTCTGTATCTAACCATGTGCTGTACCTGTCCAGGGAGCATTTGGGGTGACCGAGTTGCCAATCTCTAATAAGGGTGTGTGTGCCGAAGTCTTTTCCCTTTCCTGTGGGATATTTTTGGACACCTGCTGCTTCTGACCATGGAGTAGGCAATGTTGACACAGGTGGGTCAAATTCCCACATGCCAGTCTTCCACACTGTTGCTTATTGAAGCTATGTGAATGCAGGAGGCTCCACAGACAGCTCAGGAGCTGTACCATGTGTAGAATCACACCCAGTTAGTGCTGATACTCGGGTAACTAAGTTAGGGATATTTTTCATGTGGCTTGGAGCTGTTGTGTATGTTTGGGGATTATATTATGGAGGCATTTTGGAGCTGTCAGACTTTTTGCAATTAAAGGTCAAGCCAGGGGAGGCCATTTAGTGTTTGTACTGTCCTCTACAGCCTGTCATTGGTTGCTGCTCTAGGACATGCAAGAACGTGGCTTAAAATCCCAATATAATGGGAAGTAGAATAGAGAACGTTTGATTCCCTCCGGGGTCAATTGTAGCTCAGGCAGGCGAACGTCTCCTCCCTCTACAGGCTATGACTGTCCGACATGAACTATTTTCATCCTCACTCTGGGTCCAAATGACTTTTCCTTAGAGGCTCGGGCTGACCCAGTTTGTTGGGATAGAGTGCTCTGAATCCTTCTCCATCTGACAAGAAGTTTTTCCATTTCTAACCCGTGGTGTATTTACCCTGAGAATGCTGGCTCAGAGAGCACAGCGAGAGTATTGTCTCAAGCACCAGACCAAATGTAACAATCTCGCTGACACTCCAGCACTGAGGTAATGCTGCATTGTTGAAGGTCCTGTTTCTAGATGAGATGTTAAACCGAGGTCCTGCCTGGCCTTCCAAGAGGATACAAAAGATTTCTTGGTGGCAGTTTGAAGGAGAGCTGTTGTGGGGACGGGGACGGGGGGGGTAGATTTAGCTCAGTGGGCTGGGCAGCTGGTTTGTGACGCAGAGCAAGGCCAACAGCGGAGGTTCAATTCCCGTACCGTCTGAGGTTATTCATGAACTTTCCCCCTCCCCTGAGCTGTGGTGATCCTCAGGTTAAATCACCACCTGTCAGTTCTCGCTCTCTCTCTCTCTCTCTCTCTCTCTCTCTCTCTCCCCACCCGTCCACCCCCCCCCCCCCCCCCCCCCCCCCACCCTCCCCACACACACTGGGGAAAGCAGCCAATGGTCATCTGGGATTTCAGCAACTTTGCTAACTAGACATCCTGTGATAATTCCAATAATCATACATTGAGCCTGAAATTGGCATGTGATGTGTTGGGCAGGCTGGGTCGATGTGGACTGCGCTTGATTCAGTGCAGCGAGAGACAGACTTCCAACACTTGATGAGATGCGAGACAATTTTATTTAACATCTAACTATTATACATGTTCAACTGTGGGTTGACACTATGCTGACTTGACTGGAGACCTGACACTAGCCTGACCAGACTTACTAGCTACCACATGGTGTTTGCACTGGCCAGCTCACGAGCTCCGACTGTCTCAGAGGCTGGGTCCCAAGAGAGCGGGAAAATTGGTGCCCTCTGGCTTTATAGTGGTCGTGTCCTGTCTGGTGATTGGCTGCTCTGTTCTGTGTGCTCATTGGTCATCCTGTGTGTCAATCACTGCCTGTCTGCACTCCATTATATACATAGATGTATATTATGACAGTTTGTACCTCATTTAATACGTTCATGGGGACTCCACACCAAGTAAAATAAAGAAACATAGTTTTATTTATAACACAATATGTACACTGCTGGGCAGATCTCGACCAAGTTTCTGTTCTGGCCGGTACCTTACTTAGATTCCTAGCTTGACTGGGGAGCCTGGAGCACTGGCCCTCCTGCTGCCTGCCTGTGAGTACCCCTAGACTGGCAGCGACATGTCGCACGTGGGCCGGAATCACCAACAGCCGGACCTGGTGATGTTGAACATTTCAGTGGCTGGCTCTTTGCCCAGAGGCCGGAGTCGCTCTGGCGTTCCGTCCAGGCCGTGGGGATACCATCTGAAGGGTGACGCCCAAAATCATTTACCTCCGTTCCTTGTAGATCTTGGATGCCTCATTTAGCGCTTTATCAGGACAAGGAGATCTCAGTGCCTGCTGAAAGGTCAGGGAGATTCCACCCAAAGGTTTTTCGGTATTTCTATATTATTTATACCACAGACCAAATTATCATGGAACATATCTGATAAAGCAGTTCCATACTCACAAAATGCGGCTATCTTCTGTAGCGAATTATAAAAACTCGGCGACTGACTTGGGGGGGGGGGGGGCTCCTCTGCCGTATTAAACCGATAATTTTGAGCGGTCACTGACAGGGTTGGTTTAAAGTGTTGCACCACAACTGCCAGGAGCTGGTCGAATGATCGTGTATCTGGTGCCGTGTGAGACACCCGACCACCCTGAACATGTGCACTCCACAGTCCGTCAACAGTATGACCGCCTTTAACTCATTCTCCATAATGTTGTTGGCCTGGAAGGAGTAACGCACCCTGGTTCCAGTCATCAATACCGGTGTCAAATGCATCTCACCACCCAAATAGAGGCATTGCAAATCCAAACCTGGGTCCAGAAAATCAGGTGAGGTGGCTCAGCCGAGCAGGTTGCAACGTTGATTGCAAACCAGTTTACTCCTCGTCGCCAGTTTGAAAAGGACATGGGGAGTCCACACTTAGTAAAATAAAGGAACAAAGGGCGCAGTCTAACAAAGACGTTTTTTTTAAAATTTAGAGTACCCAATTAATTTTTTCCAATTAAGGGGCAATTTAGCATGGCCAATTCACCTACCCTGCACATCTTTGGGTTGTGGGAGCGAAACCCACGCAAACACGGGGAGAATGTGCAAACTCCACACAGACAATGACCCAGGGCCGGGATCGAACCTGGGACCTCAGCGCTGTGAGACTGCAGTGCTAACCCACTGAGCCACCGTGCTACCACAAAGACGTTTTTAAGGGTGGTAGCGAGTGAGAACTGCCATGAGCTTCCTGACGCTTGGCCCGGTGAGGCTGTCAGAGCGATAAAACGTTAATTGGTCTACTTCACACGTAAATGATAAACTCGCCGGCTGATTCTCCAGGACCGCACTCGCCAGCCCCCTGCTAACAAGTGAGAGCAGCACTGAAACCAATGCTGCACACCCAACCCCACTCAGCTCACAAACATGCTGCTGAGACAACAGCCCAAAGATTCAGAGATGCCCACCTGTGTATACTACTCAAAGCGGTTGGGACCAGACAGGATGCCGTTTTACCCCAAGGGTCTTTGAGGGTAAGCTACGGGGCAGCCAGTGCTACCTTGGAGGAAGGAACAGCAGTCGTCAACTCAGCAAGCATAACCAGGAAGATGAGGATGCAGAGATCCTACAGCATGTTCTGGACAGATTGGGCGAGTGGGCAAACCAATGGCAGATGCAGTATAATTGAAATGAAAAACGCTTATTGTCACGAGTAGGCTTCAATGAAGTTACTGCGAAAAGCCCCTAGTCGCCACATTCCGGCGCCTGTCCAAGGAGGCTGGTACGGGAATCGAACCGTGCTGCTGGCCTGCTTGGTCTGCTTTAAAAGCCAGCGATTTAGCCGAGTGAGCCAAACCAGCCCCATAATTTGGATAAGTGGGAGGTTATTCACTTTGAAAGCAAAAACAGGAAGGCAGATTACTACCTGAATGGTTGTAAATTGGGAAAGGGGAGTGTGCAGCGGGACCTGGGTGTCCTTGTGCACCAGTTGCCGAAGGTAAGCATGCAGGTGCAGCAGGCGGTAAAGAAGGCAAATGGTATGTTGGCCTTCATTGCGAGAGGTTTTGAGTACAGGAGCAGGGATGTGCTGTTGCAATTATACAGCGATAATTTGGTGAGACCACACCAAAAGGAGTGGGCCGGTTAGATCGCAAACAGATCGGCGCGGTTCTCATCTTTGGCCTCTTCTGTGATTTAACAGCTTCGTCGCGCTTTCACTTCCGCGCAACGTGGTCATTAAATTGCACACAAAGTTTTATTTATTTACAACATGATATTTACATTTCCCAGTAGAGCCCTACCAGGTTCTTGCTCTAAATATGGATTCCCCGCCCCTCGTGGAGGAGCTCATACTTTGCAAGGACCACGGGGAGGCCAATCATTCCCACCCAGTAGACCCAGTGCTGGACAGTACACCTTAAATCAGGTCTATTTCCAAGACAGCAAAGCAAAATCACAGCAGTTCCTCCTTATAGACAATTGGAGGCTTTATATACTATAGACAGTTATAGATATAGATATAGAACAGTACAGCACAGAACAGGCCCTTCAGCCCTCGATGTTGTGCCGAGCAATGATCACCCTACTTAAACCCACGTAACCCAACAATCCCCCCATTAACCTTACACTACGGGCAATTTAGCATGGCCAATCCACCTAACCCGCACATCTTTGGACTGTGGGAGGAAACCGGAGCACCCGGAGGAAACCCACGCACACACGGGGAGGACGTGCAGACTCCACACAGACAGTGACCCAGCCGGGAATCGAACCTGGGACCCTGGAGCTGTGAAGCATTGATGCTAACCACCATGCTACGGGTAAGATAGGTAGAGAGGGACATGAGCCAAATGTGAGCAATTGGGACTAGCTTAGTGTAAAAACTGGGCGGCATGGACAAGCTGGGCCGAGGGGCCTGTTTTCATGCTGTAAACCTCGATAACTCTATACTGTAACAATGATTCCCTCATCTATTCCCAACTGGGACACCTGTGCTTAATTACCAATTTAAAGCATGCATTTCATTCAACGTTAATACCTGAGAACCATTTTAAAGCCTTAGCTCAGGCTTGTGTAAGGCACCGCCCACAGGTCCGATGTGGCTCAATGTACAGCCCAGAAGTTTCAAAATGTCAGTAAGTGGAGTGGAAGTTTCTGAAAGAAACTGCTCCTCCAATCACAGACCATTCCTCTCCTGCGTATTCCATTGATAGCCCCACACCTGAGCCTAACAACTGCAAACGTGGGAGAGAAGTGATTGGAGGAGCAGTAACACTGGCATCAGCTAGTGGGCTCCCCAAAATAGAGACGTGGGGTGGGGTTGGCAGGGGAGAGAAACTGCCATGTCACACAGGGTGGGGGATATGGAGACTCGTGAAGAAGCTGGGCGAGGAGAGACTCACTGTCGGACCAGAGTGGGTGGGGGATGGAGAGACATGCTGCAAGGTCAAGATGGGCGGGAGGGGAGAGACTGGATGTGATGGTGAGAGCAATGGGTGGGGATGCACATGATGACGATGAAGAGTTTCGCTGCTCAGGGATGCGGAGGAGATAGAAAGGGTGAGTGTGGGAGAGGGGGAGAGTGAGTGTGGAAGAGGGGAGAGAGTGTGTGGGAGAAAGAGTGAGTGTGGGAGAGAGAGGTTGAGTGTGGGAGAGGGGGAGAGTGTGTGTGGTGAACGTATTGCTACTACAATGCACCATTGTATTGTGTTGTATTATGTTGAAGCCCTTGTGGGCTCTGTCTGTGGCTCCGCCCCCTTGGGGGTTGTCTATAAATCTGCAGCCTTTAGGCAGCACTTAATACAGAGCAGTCGCAGGCAGGCAGAAATCTAGCTTACTAAAACCACTGTTCACTTCTACTAATCGTCTCGTGCGAATTGATGGTCGCATCAATGTAATACGCTAAGATGTCACAACGGAAGCCGCCCTCAAACCTAATCGACTGGAACTCGACTCGACTCACAGGCAGCTGAAGCCAAAGGAATCTTTTCACACTGGCTCCGCTGCTTTGAGGCCTACCTCGCCGCCTCCTCCTCACCCGCCGTCACCGAGGACAGAAGCTGAGTCTCCTCCATGCCTGGGTGTGCCACAGAATCTCGGTATTAATCGAAGACGTGACCATGTATGCGGTCGCGATCCTGAAAAAACATTACGTGAGGCTGGTGAACGAAGTGTTCGCGCGGCATCTCCTCACCACACGTTGTCAACGCCCCGGTGAATCACTGGAGGAATATCTTCGCAACCTGAGGCTACTCGCTCGAAACTTTAACTACAAGGACGTCACGGCCTCGCAGCATATGGAACTCGCCATCGGGGACACCTATGTGGCTGGAGTCCGGTCCAACTATGTCAGACAGCGCCTGCTCGAAAAGGGCGCCCTCGACCTAGAAGAGACGGTAAAACAATCCACCTGATTAGAGGTAGCCTTCCAGAGCTTAAATGCTTTCCCCTCTGACCACGCGATTTCCTCATGGGCGCTGGATGTGCGACCATCACCCGACCCGAGATTGTCCAGGCCTGTGCCCGCCCGCCCGCCCGCCCGCCCAACCCAAGGGGCGGTCTTGCTATTTCTGCGGTCAGAACCAGCACCTCAGGCAGCGTTGCCCAGCTCGGAACGCGACCTACAGCGACTGCGGCAAGAAAAGACATTTTGCCAAAGTCTGCTTGGTCCAACCCAAAGTTCCAAAATCGCAGGCCTGACTCTCAGACTCACAGGCCCGCAGACCCCGCAGCGTAGCTGCGTGCCCGCCGGTACTGCCCCCTTCTGACGCATCATCCGCCTTGTGCTATCCATGGGGGCCGCCATCTTTAACTCTACCCGACACGTGCGACTCATGGGTGCCGCCATCTTGGCCGCCACCTTCAACGCCACCTGACATGCGCGACCGACGGGGGCCACCATCTTGGCCGCCATCTTCAATGCCGCCCGATACGTGCGACTGACGGGGCCACAATCTTGGCCGGCATCTTGGGCATTTTCCGCACAACCCGACTAGCCGTGGAAAACGGAGTCCTAGGGCCCGACCCCGACCGCATGCATCCCTTCCTGTAACTCCCCTTTCCCCACTGCCCCAAGGCCCTGAAATGATGCCTGGGGTTCTTTTCATTTTATGCCCAGTGTGCCCCCAACTATGCGGACAAAGCCCACCCACTTATCAAAGACATCATCTTTCCCCTGACGACTGAGGCCCTCCTGGCCTTCAGCCGCATCAAGGCAAACATTACCAAGGCCGCAATGCACACGGTGGACGAGTCCACCCCCTTCCAGGTTCAGAGCGACGCGTTAGATGGCGCCCTGGCCGCTACCCTTAACCAGACAGGCAGGCCCGTGGCCTTCTTTTCCCGTACCCTCAACGCCTCCGAGATTCGACACTCCTCTGTCGAAAAGGAATCTCAAGCCATTGTGGAAGCTGTGCGGCATTGGAGGCACTACCTGGCCGGTAGGAGGTTCATCCTCGTCACCGACCAATGGGTAGCCTTTATGTTCAACAACACACAGCGGGGCAAGATCAAGAATGATAAAATCTTGAGGTGGAGAATCGAACTCTCCAACTATAATTACGATATCGTGTATCGTCCAGGGAACCTCAACACGCGCCCAGGTGCCCTGTCCCACGGCACATGCATCAGCGCGCAAGATGGCCGACTTCAGGCCATCCACAATGACCTCTGTCACCTGGGGGTCACCCGGCTTCTCCACTTCATCAAGGCCTGCAACCTGCCCTACTCCACCGAGGAGGTCAGGGCCATGACCAGGTGATGTGACCATCAGTTCACACAAGACGGAGAGTTGAAGTGAACAGTGGTTTTAATCAGCTAGATCTGTGCCTGTCTAAGACTGCCCTGTACTGAGTGCTGCCTATAGGCTGCAGCTCTATATATGTCCTCCGAGGGGGCGGAGCCACAGGCGGAGCCCATAAGGGCATCAACATAATACAAAACAATGTAATACAATTACAATGGTGAATGGTAGCAGTCATACATTCACCACACCAGGGATTGCCAAGTCTATTGGCCAGACAAGGCCCACCTGGTGAAGGCATCCCGCCTCTTTGAGCGCCTCAGCGTCGATTTCAAAGGGCCCCTCCCCTCAACTGACCGCAACATGTATTTTCTCAACCTCGTTGACGAGGACTCCTGTTTCCCCTTTGCCATCCCATGCCTCGAAATGACTGCAGCCACTGTCATTAAGGGAGAGGGTGAGGTTGAGTGTGGGAGAGGGGAAGGTGACTGTGGGAGAGGGGAGTGTGAGTGTGGGAGGGGGAGGGGAGCGTGGGAGAGGGGGGTGAGTGTGGGCGGGGGAGGGGAGTGTGGGAGAGAGGGGTGAGTGTGGGAGGGGGAGGGTGAATGTGGGAGAGGGGTGGGTGAGTGTGGGAGAGAGAGGGTGAGTGTGGGGGGGTGAGTGTGGGAGAGGGGAGGGTGAGTGTGGGAGGGGGTGTGAGTGTGGGCGGGGGAGGGGAGTGTGGGAGAGAGGGGTGAGTGTGGGAGGGGGAGGGTGAATGTGGGAGAGGGGTGGGTGAGTGTGGGAGAGGGGAGGGTGAGTGTGGGAGGGGGCATGAGTGTGGGCGGGGGAGGGTGAATGTGGGAGAGGGGTGGGTGAGTGTGGGAGGGGGAGGGTGAATGTGGGAGAGGGGTGGGTGAGTGTGGGAGAGGGGAGGGTAAGTGTGGGAGAGGGGAGGGTGAGTGTGGGAGAGGGGAGGGTGAGTGTGGGAGAGGGGAGGGTGAGTGTGGGAGAGGGGAGGGTGAGTGTGGGAGAGGGGGAGGGTGAGTGTGGGAGAGGGGAGGGTGAGTGTGGGAGAGGGGAGGGTGAGTGTGGGAGAGGAGGGGATGAGTGTGGGAGAGGGGAGGGTGAGTGTGGGAGAGGGGAGGGTGAGTGTGGGGGAGGGGAGGGTGAGTGTGGGGGAGGGGAGGGTGAGTGTGGGGGAGGAGGGATGAGTGTGGGAGAGGGGAGGGTGAGTGTGGGAGAGGGGAGGGTGAGTGTGGGAGAGGGGAGGGTGAGTGTGGGAGAGGGGAGGGTGAGTGTGGGAGAGGAGGGGGATGAGTGTGGGAGAGGGGAGTGTGAGTGTGGGAGAGGGGAGGGTGAGTGTGGGAGAGGAGGGGATGAGTGTGGGAGAGGGGAGGGTGAGTGTGGGAGAGGGGAGGGTGAGTGTGGGAGAGGGGAGGGTGAGTGTGGGAGAGGGGAGGGTGAGTGTGGGAGAGGAGGGGATGAGTGTGGGAGAGGGGAGGGTGAGTGTGGGAGAGGGGAGGGTGAGTGTGGGAGAGGGGAGGGTGAGTGTGGGAGAGGGGAGGGTAAGTGTGGGAGAGGGGAGGGTGAGTGTGGGAGAGGGGAGGGTGAGTGTGGGAGAGGGGAGGGTGAGTGTGGGAGAGGAGGGGATGAGTGTGGGAGAGGGGGAGGGTGAGTGTGGGAGAGGGGAGTGTGAGTGTGATGCACGATCAATTGGACAAGGACTAGAGTTGGATACAACTGAGGCTTTATCGCTCTAAGATGTGTGGCCTCCCACAGCAGCTGGCGAAATGGCTGCTGCACGGAGGACACACATTATTTATGCTCCGCCTACTGGGCAGAGCCAGCAGGCAGGGACTACCGTCGTACCTGTAGTACAGGTACTACCATACATCACCTAATAAAGGTGTAACAGTGGTTTACCACATTCACCCCCTGTTGAAATTGTGTCCGGCGGGAGTGGTGGAGAACTATATACAGCAATGAATTTATATTTACAATATTTGTGAGCAAAAAAAATGTCTTTTGAAGTCCAGTGGACCAGTTAGAGGTTTAACTGGTCCGGGGCCTTAATGTTCCGCTGGGAGCGACGTAGTGGTGGTGGCGGCGATGTCGATGCTGGCCTCCTGTTCGGTGACTCCAGGAGCGAGCCAAAATCCTATTCATCCTCGGGCGTGGGCAGGGGAAGGACGGATGGTCCTGGTGGGGTTGATGCTGGGAATGCTGGGGGTGGGGAGAGTGGTGCCGGGCCGGAGGGGTGTGTATGTGTGGAACCTGCTGGTGCCAGGTCCCTGGGGGAGAGCACCTGGCGGCCGTTGGGGTACGCCACATTGGCATACTGGGGGTTCGCATGGAGCAATTGGACCCCCTCCACCAACGGGTCCGCCTTGTGGAGTCGAAACGTGCCTTCGGAGCAGGAATGGTCCTGGAGCTGCGAGCCAAGTCGGGAGCAACACCCTGGATGTGGACTTCACGGGGAAGATAAAGAGACGTTCGTGGGGTGTGTTATTTGTGGCGGTGCACAGTAGTGACCGGATGGAGTGTAGTGCATCAGGGAGGACCTCCTGCCAGCGAGAGGCTGGGAGGTTCCTGGACCATAGGGCCAGTTGGACGGCCCTCCATCCCGTCCCGTTCTCCCTCTCTACCTGCCCGTTTCCCCGGGGGTTGTAGCTGGTCGTCCTGCTGGAGGCGATACCCCTGCTGAGCAGGAACTGACGCAGCTCATCACTCATGAATGAGGATCCCCTGTCACTGTGAATGTAGGCAGGGAAACCCAACAGAGCGAAGATTGTGTTGAGGGCTTTGATGACAGTGGCAGACGTCATGTCAGGGCACGGGATGGCGAAGGGGAATCTGGAGTACTCATCGACCACACTGAGAAAATACATGTTATGGTCGGTGGAGGGGAGGGGTCCTTTGAAATCCACGCTGAGGCGTTCAAAGGAGCGGGAGGCCTTCACCAGGCGCGCCCGGTCCGGCCGGTAGAAGTGCGGCTTGCACTCCGCACAGACCTGGCAGTTCCTAGTGATAGTCCGTACTTCCTCGACGGAGTAGGACAAGGTACGGGCCTTGATAAAATGGTACAACCGTGTGACTCCTGGGTGACAAAGGCTGTCGTGCAGGGCCCGGAGTCGTTCTACTTGTGCGTTGGCACATGTACCTTGTGATAAGGCGTCCGGGGGCTCGTTGAGTTTGCTGGGGCGATACAGAATCTCGTAATTATAGGTGGAGAGCTCGATCCTCCACCTCAAGATCTTATCGTTCTTGATCTTGCCCCGCTGTGTGTTATTAAACATGAAAGCTACCGACCGTTGGTCAGTGGGGAGAGTGAATCTCCTGCCGGCCAGGTAATGCCTCCAATGTCGCACAGCTTCAACAATAGCTTGGGCCCCTTTTTCGACAGATGAGTGCCGAATTTCTGAGGCATGAAGGGTGCAGGTGAAGAATGCCACGGGTCTGCCTGCCTGATTGAGGGTGGCGGCTAGGGCGACGTCTGATGCATCGCTCTCTACTTGAAAGGGCAGTGGCTCGTCTACTGCGTGCATCCCGGCCTTGGCGATATTGGCTCTGATACGGGTGAAGACCTGTTGTGCCTCGGTCGTCAGGGGAAAGTGGGTGGACTGTATGAGTGGGCGGGCCTTGTTCACATAGTTTGGGACCCACTGGGCGTAGTATGAGAAGGCAGCGTTTGAGGACCTTGGGGCAGTGGGGAAGGGGGAGCTCCATGTGGGGGCGCATGCGGTCGGGATCAGGCCCCAGAACTCCGTTCTGGACCACATATCCGAGGATGGCTAAGCGGGTCATGCTAAACACGCACGTCTCCTTATTGTAGGTGTGGTTTAGGAGAGTGGTGGTGTGAAGAAATTTGGCAAGGTTGGCATCGTGGTCCTGCTGGTCATGGCCACAGATGGTGACGTTGTCTAGGTACGGGAAGGTGGCCCGCAGACCGTACCGATCGACCATTCGGTCCATCTCCCTTTGGAAGACCGAGACCCCGTTAGTGACGCCGAAGGGAACCCTGAGGAAGTGATAGAGGCGACCGTCCGCCTCGAAGGCCGTGCATGGACGGTCCGATTTATGAATGGGGAGCTGGTGGTAGGCGGATTTAAGATCTACCATTGTGCAATCTGATTAACCATGTCAGATATGCGCCGGAGGGAGTACGCGTCGAGCTGCGTGTACCGATTGATGGTCTGGCTGTAGTCCATGACCATTCTGTGTTTCTCCCCAGTTTTAACGACTAGCACTTGGGCTCTGCAGGGACTGTTGCTGGCCTCGATGATGCCTTCCCGAATCAGCCGCTGGAGCTCGGACCTGATGAAGGTCCTGTCCTGGGTGCTGTACCGTCTGCTCCAGCTGGCGACGGGATTGCAATCCGGGATTAGGTTCGCAAAGAGGGAAGGCGGATAGACCTTTTGGGTCGCGAGGCCGCACACAGTGAGGGGTGGGAGGGGCCCGCTGAATTTGAGTGTTAGGCTCTGGAGGTTGAACTGGAAGTCCAGTCCTAGTAATAGGGCAGCGCAGATGTTAGGAGGACGTAGAGGCGGAAGCCGCTGAATTCTACACCCTGGACCATGAGTGTGACCGTACAGTACCCCCGGATCGCCATGGAATGGGATCCGGAGGCCAGGGAGTTTCTTTGGTTGGCAGGGTGTACCGCGAGTGAGCAGCGTCTTACTGTATCCGGGTGGATGAAGCTTTCAGTGCTCCCGGAGTCCAGCAGGCAAGAGGTCACGTGGCCGTTAGCTTTCACGCTGGTCAATGCAGTGGCCAGGTTGTACGGACGAGACTGGTTGATTGTCACTGAGGCGAGTTGTGGTCGGTCGTCGCTGGCGTCGGATGATGGGAAGCCTGGGGGGCCCAGGTTCTGCAATGCTGTCGGTGTCCATGTGCCCTGCGGGGGACAAAATGGTGGCGCCATGGGCAGCACATTGCGGGGGTTGGACAAGATGGCGGCGCCCATGGGCCGCACATGGTCTGAGGGGGGGAAGATGGCAGCGCCCATTAGCCGCTCGCGGTCCGGGGAGGTGAAGGTGGTGGCGCACATTGTGCGCAAGCGAGGGGGGTGGGGGTGATAGTGGCGGCTGAGTGGGCCTGGCACACCGCGGCGAAGTGCCCCTTTTTACCACAAGCTTTACAAAGGGCAGTGCGGGCCGGGCAGCATTGGCGTGGGTGTTTCTGTTGGCCACAAAAGTAACATTGGGGGCCCCAGGGGTGTGCTGGCTGGCGCGTGGCGCAGGCGTATTGGCTGGGTAAGGCCCCCACTCGGGTGGCCGTCTGTAGGGTCCACAATGCGTAGGAGGGGTGGTCCGCGCTGCTGGGAGTGTAGGCCTGAATGTTGTGCGAGGCGACCATCATAGGGAGAGCTAGCTTCTTTGTCTCAGCTAGATCGAGCATGGCCCCCTCTCACAGTCTTTGGCGTATGTGGTCCGACCCAATCCCCGTAACAAACATGTCCCGCATAAGGAGGTTAGAATGTTCAGTGGCTGTAACGGCCTGACAGTCACAGTCCCAGACGAGTGGGATTAGGGTCCGCCAGAAGTCTTCGATGGACTCACCAGAGAGTTGAGAGCGAGTGGCGAGTACGTGCCTGGCGAAGAGTGTGTTCGTCTTCTGCGCGAAATTTCATTTGAGAAGCGTCATGGCTTCGGCGTAGGTCGACGCGTCCTGGATCAGCGGAAAAACGTTGGAGCTCAACCTTGAGTACAGGATCTGTATCTTCTGAGCCTCCGAAATAGCGCTCGGCACCGAGTTGATGTACGCCTCGAAACAAGCTAGCCAGTGATTAAAGTCCTTTTTGGCGTCGCTTGATTGTGGATCCAGCTGCAGGCGATCTGGTTTGATACAGAGGTCCATCTTTTGAAAATCTTAGAGCAATAAATTGATGCACGATCAATTGGACAAAGACTAGAGTTGGATACAACTGAGGCTTTATTGCTCTAAGATGTGTGGCCTCCCACAGCAGCTGGCGAAATGGCTGCTGCACAGAGGACACACATTATTTATACTCCGCCTACTGGGCATAGCCAGCAGGCAGGGCTACTGGGGAACCTGTATTACGGATCCTACCATACATCACCTAATAAAGGTGTAACAGTGGTTTACCACAGAGTGTGGGAGAGGGGAGGGTGTGTGGGAGAGAGAGAGTGAATATGGGAGAGGGGAGAGTGAGTGTGCGAGAGGGGGAGTGTAAGTTTGGGAGAGGATAAGTGTGGGGGAGGGGGAATATTGGAGAGGGGGGTGTGGGAGATGGGGAGGGGGAATGTGGGAGACGGGGAGGGGGAATGTGGGAGAGGGTGAGTGTGGGAGAGGGGAAAGTGAGTGTGGGAGAGAGAGAGTGAGTGTGGGAGAATGGAGGGTTTGTGGAACAGGAGGAGGGGGAGTGTGGGAGAGGGGGATTGTGGGAGAGCGGGAGGATGTGTGGAAGAGGGGGAGGAGGAGTGTGGGAGAGGAGAGTAAGTGTGGGAGAATGGAGGGTGAGTGTGAAACAGGAGGAGGGGGAGTGTGGGAGAGGGGAAGGGTGTGTGGAAGAGGGGGAGGTGGAGTGTGGCAGAGGGGGAGAATGAGTGTGGGAGAGGAGAGTGAGTGTGGCAAAGGGGCAGATTAGGTGGGGTTGCGGGATTTAGAGGAATAGGGCAGGTGACTGGACCTAAGTCAGGTGCTCTTTCAGAGGGCTGGTGTAATCTCAGTAAGTCGGCACTGTAGGGATTCTATTATTTGCACTTCCCCTCGCACACTGTAATGACAGGATTTCACAGATGAATATGGATGAAATCAAACATGGAAATTGATGCATTGGAAACAGCATTGCCAGTTAAGAGGCAGAGGAAGAAGAAAAGAATGGAAGATGAGCTTATTGATGATGAAAGAAATTCCTCAGATTCTCTAGCTGATTTTTGAGTAAATGTGTTTAACCTAATAATGGATCGCATTGTCCAGTCACTAGAATCACGCTTTGTACAACACAAACAGTTGTATAAAGATTTGTCCTGCTTGGACCCAGCAAAGTTTAAAACTATTGCAGAGAAGGGCCTTGAAGATGAAGCATTGGAAGGTATTATTAAGCTGTTTCCACAAATCAGCAAAGATCAAGTAATATTGGAATTGTTTTCTTTTGCTTCAAACTTTGATGTATGAAAGCTATTGCTTAATGATGGTGAGAATATGGATTCCAGTTGCAACAATTGTAAAATTTGCAGTACTTGCCCATCGTGTGTACTAAAAGTTCTGGCATCCAACAAACTTCATGACAAGGCATATGATAACCTTTATGAACTTTATAAAGTCATCTGCACACTATCAGTTACTCAAGTCCAATGTGAGAGGACATTTTCAAAGCTAAAGATCATAAAGACAAGGTTAAGAAATTCACTGTCTGAGGAGAATTTGGAATCATACATGTTGCTATCCATTGAAAAGGAATTGTTAGATGAATTGGATGCAGAAGCAATTATTGGCAGATTCGCACAATCATCTAGCGAACACAAACGATTGCTCTTAATATAGTGGACTGCATGCAATGCTCTATTGTTCTTTTGAACTATCTGTTAATGTGTAAATTGTGCAGTAAACTATTTAAAAATATCAACCAATTACTTAAAATTTAAGAAAAATTAAAATTCAATTATAACATTCTGTATTTACATTTGGTATCTACTGCCAGTAATATGTACAGTACATGTACACTGTAATTACTAAGAAAGACACATTTTTTCCACAAATATTTTAATTGTACCCTTTTTTCCATATGTATTTTTTGAAAATTTTATTTATTCGTTATAAAAATTAAATGATAGCATTGTAGTTGTGGGTGGGCCCCCTTTGTCTCCTGGCAACCAATATTTTTAGACCCAGTCCGCCACTGTGCAGGTTAGGTGGGGTAATGGGGTTACAGGGATAAGGTGGGAAGTGGGCCTGGGTGGAGTGCTCTTTCAGAGGGTTGGTGCAGACTCAATGGGCCGAATGGCCTCCTACTGCCACTATAGGGGTTCTATGGGATTCTATGTTGCGTCACCATTACATGAGATTTGCAAGGATTGTTTCTCTGCCATAGTTAGACAGAACCTGCTGACCCGATGGAAACTCCAGGAAGCTGCTGAGAGATTGTCTCCGTGCAGTGATAGCCCACCCACATGGCACAGGTGGGAGCGGCTCTGTCCCCAGCAAGGTGGCGGTAGCTGGGACGATGTCACTCCATTCGGTTTTTAATGGTTTCCCGCCTTTGGGCAGCAGGGTGATTGAGTCGCTGCCATTCCCACTACTGGTAAGATGACGCAGTGACAGAAGTGTGTCAGAGAACCCTTCTGATGTGGCTCCCCAGTACTTCCTGCTCACCTCACCTCCCATCCCACTTGGCTTCTTCTCAGATGCTACAGGTCCCAGTGTAACCTCCTTCTCTGTCTCGCCTCTCTGCACCTCACCCTTTGGCCAGGTGGGCTTTTAAAATCTCAACCTTTCTTTTCCTGCGCCTCCATCTCTCTTTTTCACATTCTCCCTTTGTCTCTCTCATCATCTATCTTTCTCTCCGAATTCCACTCTTTGTCCTTCTCTGTCTCTGTCCTCTCTATCTCTCGCCATATCTCTTGCATCTTCTCTCTCTGTCTCTCTCTCTCCCTCTCCCTTTCTTCCTCTCTCTTTCCGCACTCTCTCTCCTTGTTCCTTTTCCCTATCTGTCTCTGACTCTTTCCACACTGTCTCACTCTCTCTCTTCCTCTTTCCCTGTCCCATAGTCTGCTCTTTCTCACTTTCTCTCTCTCTCATCATCCTCTGCCAAACTATCACAGAGTTAAAAAGGAATTCTGGCAGAGGCCCCAGGCCATAAACTATGTGGAACAGCGATTGGCAAGATCTAAAAATGCGGACCAACTTCCCATGAGTTTAACAATAAGGGCATGTGCAGTAGCCTGCAGGTCCAGTAATCGCTTCTGAAAGGTTTTGTACGTTGTCGGAAACTAGGACACATTCTCTGTTGGTCGAATTGAGCAGGCATTAATCTGTGAGACTGAGGTGTGGGGGCAGAAAGGGTTACAGATGTAAACAAGGGTTCAGCTGTGATCAAGCATGACTGCTTCTAATTAAAGTCTTCACTTTCGCTCTGACATTTCGAGCATGCCTTCCAGTTGACTGAAGCCAGTTTGTGCAGCATGTAAGCTTCAGAAATGACTGACAGTGAAGCTACTGGGGGACTGAAAGTGATTCATTTTGAGAGCTTGAATTTAAATAAGCCATTTTCCTGTTAGTGTACAAGAACATGACAGGGTGATGTCACTCCATAGTGCATACCCTTAATCTCTGTGCACTTGGAAAACAAGGTTATGTAAGCAGTATGAATTCCCCAAACCAAATCCATTTTCCTTAAAAAGCATATGAGCATCAGGGCTGGTGTTTGATGCAGAGTGACGTTCCAAGGTTGAATTTAGCCACTTCAGTATTAATTAGGAAGTCAGGCCCATGCTGGCTTTCAAGTAGCTTAGTAAATGTGGGAATGAGATGTTAGTTTGCACTCATTCAGGTTAATGCTAAATGGAGTCGTCAATTGTTCCGTGCTGGATAATGTATGTCTGTTTACCATTGGTGCTCACTATGCTCGATTGGTTAAGCCTGGGTTCGGGCTCCAGAAACTGTCGAGAGAGCTGAATCATGGAGCAGATATTTTAAGACACTGTAAAATCTAATGTACGGATTCCAATAGTGTCATCTCTGCATAGATCCGAGCTATAGAATCCCTGAAGTGCAGAAGGAGGCCATTCAGCCCATTGAGTCTGCACCGACCCTCCGAAAGAGCACCCTATCCAGGCCCAATCCCCACCTGACCCCCATAACTCCACCTAACCTTGGGAAATTTAGCATGGCGAATCCGCCTAACCTGCACATCTTTGGACTGTGGGAGGAAACCGGAGCATCCGGAGGAAACCTACGCATACATGGGGAGAATGTGTAGACTCCACACAGATGGTCACCCAAGGCGGGAATTAAACCTGGGTCCCTGGCGTTGTGAGGCAGCAGTGCTACCTACTGTGCCTCCAGACCATGTAGTAAAATATACTGCACTGAAGACTTCTTGACCCTGCTTGTGGGAAATAAGTGAAATGGAACAGGCCTCGTGGGAAGTTGGGGAAAGAGTGCAGAACGAGGTCAAAAGGTTGATAATAAGCCTGGAAATCCTTCAAATTTGCCTGACTGGTGATGGCAGGAGAGGTCAGCCATTTGCAGAAAACAACAACACACTTGACGCCACTATGTCAAACGTATACATGGTTCAATTCAGTCGATGTCCATGGTTAGCAACACCATCTTTGGGCCTAATAGAATGAGCAGAAATCCATGAGATTGCATTGGGAGTGTTACTCTGCATCTACCTGGGGGTTTTTGATGGGGACAGTGTAGGGGAGGCTTTACTCTGTATATAACCCCTTGCTTTACCTGCGCTAGGAGTGTTTGTTGGGGCAGTGTAGTGGGAGTTTTTGCTGTTTCTAACGTGATTGGTACAACTGTGGCTTTATTACAGTCAGATGCATGACCTCCTACTGCAGCTGGCGAAATGGCTGATCAGAAGGAGGACACGCATATTTATACGGCTCCTTATGGGTGGAGCTAGCCGGCAGGGGCTACCGGCGAACCTGTAGTGGAGGTCCTACCTTATATCCCCTAATAAAGGTGCACACAGTGGTTCACCACATTCACCCCCTGTTAAAAATTAGTCCGGCGGGGGTGGCGGGGAACTATATACAGTTTTGCAAATAATTTACAGTGGCGGGGAAACAAATGTCCATTTTGAAGGTCTGGTGCCCGTCAGAGGTTAAGTCGATCAGGTGATTTGACGGTTCGCTGGGAGCGACGTAACAGCGGCGGCGATTTCAGTGCTGGCGGTGCTGGTGTCGCCGACGTTGGTGCTGGCGGTGTTGGTGCTGGCCAATAGTCGGATGACACCGGGAGTGTGCCAAAGTCTTCCCTGTCCTCTTGTGTGGGCAGGGGAAGGAGGGATGGATCTGGTGGGGTTAATGGTGTGGGTGCCAGTGGAGGGGAGGGTGGTGCGTGGGCGGGGGAGTGTGTTGGAGTGGAACCTGAGAGAGCCAGGTCCCTGAGGGAGACAGTATCTTGGCGGCCGTTGGCGAACTCCACATAGGCATACTGGGGGTTGATGTGGAGCAAGTGTACCCTGTCCACCAAGGGGTCCGCCTTGTGGAGCCGGACATGCCTACGTAGAAGGACCGGTTCTGGAGCTGCGAGCCAAGTCGGATGTCGACTTCCTAGGGAAGGTAAAAACACGTTCATGAGGTGTGTTATTTGTGGCGGTGCACAGTAGTGACCGGATGGAGTGTAGTGCATCAGGGAGGACCTCCTGCCAGCGAGAGGCTGGGAGGTTCTTGGACCGTAGGGCCAGGTGAGCGGCCCTCCATACCGTCTCGTTCGCCCTCTCTACCTGTCCGTTTCCCCGGGGGGTTGTAGCTGGTCATCCTGCTGGAGGTGATACCCCTGCTGAGCAGGAACTGATGCAGCTCATCACTCATGAATGAGGATTGTAGCCACCTGGGGTGGCCACTGCCCAACACAAAATGGAAGATTACAAGGAATGCAGGGAAAATGGACATGTTGCAAAAGCAAGCAGCTATCAAAAGCGCTTGTGTATTCTGACTGCTGCAGAAACCAGTTCTGACTGCTGCAGAAACTGTGAAAGAAAACTAGTTAGCATACTAATGAGGCGATACCGGGCGATTCCCAGGTACAATGGAAACAAGTTAAACACCAATCGATACATTGAATAGAAGGCCAGAATTTTCGGCGCCGAGAGAAGTCCAGAACAATAAGTCCCAAGAACCGCCCCAGTGATCGAGGAATTGCCCCGTTATTGGGGAATTCAAATCAATCGATTGGGAAGAGACCCAATCAATTGCGAGTGTATAGAGGGTCCGCCCAGGTGGGCGCGAGACCCTGAAAGAGGTATAAGACAGAGACCCCGACCCCAGCTCTCTCTCTTTGCCAGCCTCTCCTTGACCAGCCAGCCCTCCCAGCAGAACACCGTTGCAGCAGAAGAACCTTGAGGAGGAGAGGTCTGGACAGCAGCCACCATCACCTAAGTGTCATACAACGCAAGCTACAAGAGTAGACACTCCTGACCCCCTTTAGTCCATAACTACTGGAAGCCTGCGGACCCAGGACAAGCTAGAGGCCGTTGTTCCCTGATCCGGCAGTCCCCTTATCCAGATACGTATTTGGCCTATTAGTGGTAGGATTAGCCTAGTCTTATAGTTTTATATGCATGATTAGTAGATTACTGTAATATAATAAACGTGTCTTGTTTGAACTTGCTAACTGGTATATGGATTTATTGCTTTGAACATGAACTTGAAACTTGTGGCGGTATCTTAATGATACCTGGCGACTCCAAAGCTAAGGAACGAAACAGAGCCAAATTGAGTGTGAAGCACACTCACCCAGAACGAGCAACATTTAGTGGCGACTTCCGACGGGACCGAACCAGAAGTGGACCCCCCACTCCGAGAGAACCCAGAAATTTGAATCTGAAATGCAATTGGGAAAAGGAAAAACCACAAGTATTCAAGTAGTTCAAATCAATCCTCATAATTCGGAAGTGTGTTTTTGCATGCGTAACTAACAGGGTTGTAAGGTAAAACCGAGAGATTTTTGTTGCGACAAACTGTCGGGAGTTTATAATTCGGAACATAAAGAAAGCCGTACCCGTATTTTATAGCATTGCCTTATTATCCCAGAGAGAGCACAGGAGAAAAAGAAATGGCCATGCAGGCAGTGGAACGCCTCATGAACACAGAGCAGTTTGTGGTCGCAGCGACCAACAGCAGCAGAGTAGGTCAGTGTCCCTTTTGGGAGCTGGAACTCAGGAAATACCTCAAAGGGAAAGGATGGCCCCTTTGGAGTAAGTTTTGTTTGAATGAGGAGACAGGTCCCAGGAGTATAGGACATACTTGGTGGGAGAACCTATCTGAAATTCACAAGAAGAGTTTAGGAAAAGCACGTAAGCCGATGGCAATTGTGTCCTGCTTGGCACAATTGCAAGGCACAGAGGAGGTCATCAGCACACTCCGAGCAGATTTAGAGGAGAAAAACAGAATGAGCAAAGTGGATGTCAGGGACATCGAAAAGGAGAATTTAGGATTAAGGCAACGACTGGCAGATAAGGATAGAGAGGTGGATGATGCCAAGAGGGCACATCAGTCTTGTCTAGCCCATCTGAGCAGCTCCCAAGTTCAGTATGAAAAAGCCTATCAAGATGTGCAGCGTGCAGTCTTGATAAGAGAAGAGACAGAAAAGCAGGTAGAGACACTGAAAAAGCAGTGCAGCGACCTAAAAGCAGCTTTATGGACACTCCATGCTGCCACCACTGAGCAAAGGCAAAGCACAGTGGACCACGCTAAACGTAGGAAGCAGATTGCGGAGTTGCAATCTCTGCTCTCTGTGCAGAATGGCTTCCAAGAGACCTTTGGAACACAGTTAGAAGAAGAAAATGCCCCAGATTGGCAGGAGTTAAGCGAGACAGCGCAGCGATATGTTCAGGGAACATGTGCGCTAGCAGCGCAGCAGTAAAGGAAAGCGCCCCAACGGCAAGGTAACATTAAAGAAACCCCGAAGAAGCTCAGGCTGCAGCAGATATTCAGGCAGTGAGAGCACACCAAAACCCCGCATGGGTAAATGAGGGAAAGAACAGCCCCCCACAGAAGTCACAGGGATGTTTTAACTGCGGACTGTTAGTGCATTTTGCTAGGGAATGCAACGCCCCGCAGAAATCTCAGAGAGGCCAGCAGACAGGCACTCTGACCAGGAACAAAGCAAAGCCAATCCACAGTATAGGGATGCAGTCAGGACAGACCAATGTGGACGGAACGGACTGACGGTGTTCGGGCTCCCCCACTTGGGTCTGGGACACATACGGATGACCGGTAGTCACGGCGATAATTCGGGGAAAGCCCGTAGAATCACTCTGGGACACAGGAGGGTCCCGCACGACCATTAATTCCTCCACTACACCACAGGCAGACACGTGGCCCACTACAGCCACAATAACGCTCAGCGGCTTTCCAGGCCACTCACAGCAGGGACACATTACAGCCCCTGTACCCATCCAACCAGGGAATATCTCCACCAGACACCCCGTTTCTTTAGTTAATCTGCCCGCACAAGCAAAGACTTCACCTTCAAAAACAAACATGAGGTTACATTCAATATATTTATAGTCTTTAGATTTGCAGACATCCACAGACCAGCTCTGTGTTTTCTTCCTGCAGCTCACAAGAAAAACACACAGACACTCCCAGCTTTCTCCTCAAACTGAAACTAAAAAACTTCAAAATGGCCAAGCTGAAGCTCAGCTCCACCCACACTCTGACATCACTGCATTTCTTAAAGGTACATTGCTTAAACATCCATTTCTTAAAGGTACTCTTACATGACAACTCCCCCCCAAGAAAAAAAATCAACTTCAAGAGGGTTTCATTTTTCACTTTTGCACCATCTACTAAGAACTATACACATTAAATATATCTTTTTGTTTTTAAAATAAAACAACACACGCAAACAGGTATAATAATATAGTCCATTTTTCTTTGTTCTTCTTCCTCCAACCAAAGTCCTTCTCGATTGAGTCTCTTTGAACAAGGAAGTCTCTGCACGATCCATCCATTCCTCTACTCCTTGGCATTTCTCTTTAGAATCAGATACTTTAGTTCAATCTGACCACAGTGCCCCTTGCAATTCTCCAATACAGGAGCATTGGTTACCACAGCTTTCTGCAGTCAAATGCCTGTTGAAAGTCCGCTGTCCATTGAAATTTTTGACGTTTCTTTAGCAAGTCCATCAGTGGAGCAACAACACTACAAATCGTTTGCACAAAGGTTCGATCAAATTCATTCATGCTAAGAGGTCACATAATTTCCCTTCGTCTTGAGGGTATCGGAAACTCCGCAAGGAAAGTGATTCGGGCTTCTCCAAATTCACTTTCGGCTAGGTTCATCACCAAACCCGCCTCCTGAAGTCGATCGAAGAACTCCATCCGATTATTTAAATGTTCCTTCTATGTCTGGAAGTTGGAAATAAAAGCAGACTGTCCCACTTTCTCAATGCAATCCTTCAAACGTGGAATAGGGTAAGAGTCCGTTTTTGCAACTGCATTCACCTTTCTATAGTCCACACACAACCGTTGGGTACCGTCTGGTTTCGGTACCATCAATATGGGTGAGCTCCATTGGCTGCAACCCACTTCAATTATGTCATTTTTAAGCATCCTCTCAATCTCTTTGTTCACCTGTGCCAACTTTAAAGGGTTAAGTCTATATGGATGTTGTTTGATAGGAACAGCATTTCCCACATCTACATCATGTATAGCCATTTTAGTACTTCCCAATTTATCTCTACAAACTTGCCCATGTGATATCAATAACTCTTTCAGGTCAGTTCGTTTTTCCTCTGCAAGGTAACTTAACAATTCATCCCAATTTTTAAGAACATCCTCATTTTCCAATTTAATTTGAGGTCTGTCAAATTCACAGTCATCTGGATTTGGTTCGTCACTTTGAGTTCGAATCATTAAAACTTCCTTTCTCTCTCCTTCCCTTTCAAAGTACCTTTAAGCATATTCACATGACACACTCAGTGAGTCTTCTTTCTATCTGGTGTTTTTACCACATGATTCACCTCACTTAATTTCTTTTCAATCTGATAAGGCCCACAAAACCTTGCTTTTAAAGGTTCACCTGCCTCTGGGAACAACACTAAAACTTTATCCCCACTGGCAAATCTACGAACTTTGGATTTCTTGTCCCCTACCCGTTTCATCACATTTTGTGCAACCTTCAAATGTTGTCCAGCCAATTCACCTGTTCTATTTAATCATTCCCTAAAATTTGACACGTAATCCAATAGTGTAATTTCCGATTTCTCACCCACCAATTTTTCCTTAATCAATTTAAGTGGTCCTCTTACCTCATGACCAAAAATTCATTAAAAATGACTAGATTTGGTGCATCCCTAATTGCAAACAACATGAATGGGATTCCTTCATCCCAATCCTCTGGATAATCTTGACAATACGCCCTCAACATTGTCTTTAATGTCTGATGCCACCTTTCTCACGCTCCCTGCGATTCTGGATGGTACGCATTTGATTTAAATTGTTTTATTTCTAAGCTATCCATAACTTCTTTGAATAACTTTGAAGTAAAATTCGACCCTTGATCCGATTGTATTTCTGTGGATAGTCCATATCGAGTAAATAATTTAAGTAACTCCTCCACAATTGTTTTAGCTGTAATATTATGTACTAGAATGGCCTCTGGAAACCTAGTAGACACATCCATTATAGTCAAAAGATATTGATTCCCACTTTTTGTTTTAGGAAGCGGACCTACACAATCAATTAGGACCCTCGTAAAAGGTTCCTCAAATGCTGGAATGGGTATTAAGGGCGCTGGTTTTATCACTGCTTGAGATTTCCCTATCACTGACATGTGTGACATGATTGACAAAATTTAACTACATCTTTATGTCGTCCAGGCCAATAAAAATGTTTCTGGATTTAGCTTGAGTTTTCCTGATTCCCAAATGACCTCCCACTGGTACCTCATGTGCAACTCGCAACACCTCCTTTCTATACCCTACCGGCAATACTACTTGATGAACTTCTGCCCACTTTTCATCTGCCTGCATATGTACAGGTCTCCATTTTCTCATCAAGACATCACTTTTACGGTAATAACACTCTGGTATACTCTCAGATTCCTCTTCCGTATATGCTTTCTGATATATCCGTTTTATTTCTACATCTTTCTGTTGTAACTCCACCAATTTTCCTGAACTAAAAATATCCGCCTCATCCTCCACCTGTTCTTGTTCTTTTTCAACCATCTGATCAAAAAACGTTTCTGATAATTGCACTTCAACTTCATCTTCACTCTTTAATTTCTCCTCTTGTCTTAACCTGTGACTTTGTGATCTTGTTACTACACAATCTGGAAAAATCCCAGGATATTCGTCCTTCAACCCTTCAGTTGTCTGATTTTCCACTGGCTTATCAACCACAGTAGGCATCACTCCCACCTGCGATCCAGCTATATCATTACCTAAGATAAACTGTATTCCTGGACAAGATAGTTATTATTACTCCTACTACCACTTCAACACTCATCACTGGACTTTCCAACCTTACCTTATATAATGGAATGCTACACCTCTCACCCTGAATTCCACATATCACCACCTTTTCTGGCAACATTCTTCCCAAACTACATAATTCCTCATCTCTTACCATTAAAAATTGACTAGCCCCTGTATCTCTTAAAATTGTGATTTATTTACCTGCTCCTCCTGATACACATGAGTAAACTTTACACACACAAGTAAATTCTTTAAAGACTTCTGGCACCTTCTTAACTATTAATTCTTGAACAGGCTGTACATTCATTTGCACCTCCTTTGCTTCCCTTGGGCTTTCCTTTACCACTCTGACAAATCCCACTGTCTTATCCTGTTTTACCACATCAGCCTTCCCAGTGCTTTTCTTCAACCACCAACACTGTGACTTTACATGGCCTAGTTTATTACAGTGAAAACATTTGAAACTTTTCATTTCTTTTCCACCCTCCTGGATTTCTTTTTTAATCTGAGGTACACTCTCTTTATTATCTCCCATCAGATCACCTTTACCTTTACAACTTGAGTATTTCTCATCCCTCAATTTCTATCCCTCACCAGCTGAAACTGATGTCGGAAACCAATCTTTGATTTATGAACTAATTCATAATCATCTGCCATTTCTGCTGCCAATCTCGCAGTTTTAACACTGTGTTCTTCCACATGAGTTCTCACTTCATCAGGAATTGAATTTTTAAACTCCTCCAAAAGTATAATTTCTCTGAGAGCTTCATACGTTTGGTCTATTTTCAAAGCCCTTATCCACCTATCAAAATTACTCTGTTTGAGCCTTTCAAATTCCATGTATGTTTGACCAAATTCTTTCCTTAAATTTCTAAACCTTTGTCTGTAAGCTTCAGGCACTAGCTCATATGCACTTAAGATGGATTTCTTCACCTCCTCATATGTTCCAGATACCTCCTTGGGTAGTGATGCAAACATTTCAATAGCCCTACCTACCAGCTTTGTTTGAATCAGTAATACCCACATGTCCTGTGGCCATTTCATTTGTTTAGCTACCTTCTCAAATGAAACGAAAAGGCTTCTACCTCCTTCTCGTCAAACCTTGGCAATGCTTAGACATATTTAAATAGATCTGCACCACGTCTTCGACTATGACGCTCTGTCTCATTATCCTCATCCATCTCCTCCAACTGTATGTGTCCCTTTGCATCTACCAATTTTAACTGATTTTCATGTTTCAGAGCCATTTTCCGAAGTTCTAACTCTTTCTCTTTTTCCCTTTCCTCTCTATCTCTTTCTTTGTTTATTTCTTCTCTCTCCTTTTCTTTTTCCTCTCTATCTCTTTCTTTTTCTTTGATTGCATATTCAAGCCGCTTTAATTCTTTTTCATGTTCAAGTTGCTTTAATTCTTATTCATGTTCAAATTGCTTAATCTGCAACTGGAGCTTTGCCATATCTAATGAGTCAGAAGGTACCACAGGCAAACGTAAATGTGCAGATACCGCATTAAGTCCCTCATCTTTTCATATTTTGCTAGGCAGTGTTGACTGCAATGCTTTTGCCAAACCTAACAGTCTGCTTTTAGTCTCTGTCAGTAAGGTATCACGTAGTACCATGTCCACCCCCAAAACTTCTGAGCCTCCGAAAGAGCCATTGTTCACAACACTCTCCCCACTTAAACTAAAATACCACACCGGAAAAGCAACAGTCCTTCACTGTCTTTAAGTTCACAAAAGCCAATCCAATAGATAGACTTTTATCCACCTTGAGCCCCCAATTGTTATGGGAGAGATGTTGTCAGAACCCTAAAAATGTATCATGGAGTTCAACCAACCTCCCCTTTAATAGATTGTTAGCTTTTGAAGCACACGGCTTGTTCCCCAGGTGTGGTATTACAATTATGGACATGTGGTTTTTAAAACAAAACAATGTTTATTCCATAAACTCAAATTAACCTTTTAAATAAACATTGGATCTCTTAACACCCCTTACTTCAAAGATAACCCCAAACGACTACAATACTAAATAATCCTTCAAACTGTTCTTTTAAACATCCAAAGACTTCACCTTCAAAAACAAACATGAGGTTACATTCAATATATTTATAGTCTTTGGATTTGCAGACATCCACAGACCAGCTCTGTGTTTTCTTCCTGCAGTTCTCAGCGAAACACACAGACACTCCCAGCTGTCTCCTCAAACTGAAACTAAAAAACTTCAAAATGGCCGAGCTGAAACCCAGCTCCACCCACACTCTGACATCACTGAATTTCTTAAAGGTACATTGCTTAATCATCTATTTCTTAAAGGTACTCTTACATGACAAAATTGCCCTTGGTGTCCAAAATGATTAGGAGGGGTTATTTGATTACAGGGATAGGGTGAAGCAAGGGCTTAAGTGGGTCGGTGCAAACTCGATGGGCCGAATGGCCTCCTCCTGCACTGTATGTTCTATGTCCTATGTTCTAGAGGGAGCTGTACTCTATGTCTAACCTGTGCGGTACCATTCCTGTGTGTATTTGCTGGGGGCAGTGTGGAGTGAGCTTTGCTCCATATCTAAAGCCATGCTGCACTATTCAGGGAGTGTTTGATGGGGACAGTGTAGAGGGAGCTTTACTCTGTATCTAACCCAGTGCTGTACATATTCTGGGAGTGTTTGACAAGACAGTGTAGAGGGAGCTTTACTCTGTATCTAATCCTGTGCTGCACATGTCCTGGGAGTGTTTAATGAGGACAGCGTAAAGGGAGCTTTACTCTGTATCTAACCCAGTGCTGTACATATTCTGGGAGTGTTTGACAAGACAGTGTAGAGCGAGCTATATTCTGAATCTAATCCCGTGCTGTACCTGTCCTGGGAGTGTTTACTGGGGACAACGTAGAGGGAGCTTTATTCTTGATGTAGTCATGTGCTGTACCTGCCCTGGGAGTGTTTGGTGGGAAAAGTGTAGATGGAGCTTTACTCTATTTCGAACACCATTCTCTACCGTTCCTGGAATGTTTGATGGGGACATTGTGGAGAAAGCTTTACTCTATATCTAACCCCGTGCTTTACCTGTGCTGGTAATATTTGATTGGGATAGTGCAGAGGGAGCTTTACTTTGTATCTAACCCCATGCTTGAATAGCCTGGGAAATCTTGGCGGGGACAATATAGAGGGAAATTTGCTCTCTCTCTAACCCCATGCTACACTTGTCCTGGATGTGTTTAATGGGGATAGTGTAGAGGAAGCTTTCGTCTGTATCAAACATGTGCTGTACTGTCCTGAGAAATTTTGTTTGGAAAAGTGGAGAGAAAGCTTTACTCTGCATCGCACTCTGAGCTGTACCTGTCCTGGGAGTGTTTGGTGGGGACACAGAGCTTTACTCTGTATCTTATCCCGTCAGAAATCAATATATCATCTGACACTCTACCTCCTGTCATTGTACCACTCTGGCCGCGATTCTCCGCTCCCCACGCCGGGTGGGAGAATCAGGGGAGGGCCGGGCGAATCACAACACCCCACCCTGGCAGCCCCCGCGATTTTCCCACCCCCCAAAAAATGGCGTGTCGCATTTTTCGACACGCCGCTCGGAGAATCGCTGCTCACTGTTTTTCACGGCGACCGGCGATTCTCCGGCCCGGATGGGCCGAGCGGCCTGACGAACCCGACCGGTTCACACCAGCGGCAACCACACCTGGTCTCTGCCATCGTCAACAGCGCGCGACAGGTAAGTGTGGGGCCTGTGGGGGGCGGAGAAAGGATCGAGCACCACGGGTGTGCTCATGAGGTGACTGGCCCGCGACTGATGCCCACCGATCGCCGGGCCGGCGTCTCTAAGAGACGCATTCTTTTCCCTCCGCCGCCCTGCAAGATCAAGCCGGCATGTCTTGCGGGGGCAGCGGAGGGGAAGACGGCAACCGTGCATGCGCGGGTTGGAGCCGGCCAACCTGCGCATGCGCGGCCGACGTCACTTCAGCTCTGCCAGCCGCATCATTCTCGGCGTGCTGCTTTGATGCAAGCGCGGCATCGGAGAATCGTGCCCTCTATCTTCTGCCTTTGTGAGTGATGATGGAGAGCAGGTGTTGAGATTCAGCTGCCACATTTATTTGCAGGTAGGCCTGTGGTAGGTCAATCTTACTGAACCTCTGTCCTTCTGCTCAGCCTGCGAACAAATCATTAATCAATGTCAGCGAGTATTGATTTTGCATATAACTGATTGATTTTGGCCTTACCAGCTCCGCAGATATGAATTGTATCATCCTGCTTCATGACAGTTACGATAGGGGTTGCCCAGGCACTAGTTGTGATGGGTTCTAAGACTCATGTTTCCACAAGGCTCAGTCGTTTAGATTCAACTTTTGGACGTATTACATAGTGTGGTGCTCTAGCCTTGAGACATTTTGGCTGGTCATTTTCCTTAATCTTCAAGGACGCCTGTACACCTTTCATGGGCCCCAATGTGTCTTCAAATCCACTGTTGTATGTTTCCAGAGGGTATGGCATGGATTTGTTAAAGGAAGATCTTGCTTCACAAATTTTATTGAATCTTTGAGGAAGTGACAAGAAAGGTTGATGAAGGAAGTGCAGTGGATGTGGTGTACATGGATTATAGCAAGGTGTTTGACAAAGTCACACATGGCAGATTTGTCCAAAAAGTAAAAGCCCATGGGAAACAGGGCAATGTGGCAAACTGGATAAAAAGTTGGTTTAGTAACAGGAAACAAAGGGTAATGGTCAATGGCTGCCCTTGTAATTGGAAAGTTGTTTGAAGTGATGTTCTACAGGGTTCGGTGTTGGGACCCTTACTGTGTGTGTGATATATTAACAATTTGAAGGGGGGCAAGAGTGGAAAACTTGTTGGCGACACAAAGATTGGCCGAGTTGTGGACAGTGTAGAGGATATATATGGGGCGGGTTTCGCCGAAGCTGCACTGGGTGGGCGAATCGCCGGCCGCGCCATTATATCGCGCGACACCAGTCCGCCACTGCCCTGCCATTCTCCCAACCGGCGAGAACAGCCCCGTCGAGTTCGGCGCCGCGCCAGCGGGAGAATCGGCCCGAGACACTCACAACGGGGATGCTCCGGTACCGCCGTTCTTCAGCGGCCCAGATGGGCCGAAGTCCCGACGGTGTGACACCAGGTTACGCCATCGCCGTTCACACCTGGTAAATAAAATCGTCAGCCAGTCGTGCTGGCTGACGATGAGGAGCGAGGAGGTGAGCGGCCCCTGTCCCGGAGTTTCTGCAGACACGGGGGTAGGGGAAGGCTTCTCCGAGAACGCTGCCGCCAATAGCCGTGGGGGAGTGGGGGGGGGGGGGGGGAGGGGGGGGGGGAGGGGGGGGGAATGCCTTTGTGGAAGGCTTCAGACATGCCCGGGGGAGGGGGGAGGAGGAGGATGCCTTTGTGGAAGTCTTCAGACATGCCCGGGGGAGGGGGGGGGGGGGGGGTGGAGGAGGGACAATGCCTTCGTGGAAGGCTTCAGACATGTCCGGGGGAGAGGGGGCGGGGGGGAAAGAGGAGGAGGTCGCCTATCCGCAGGTGCCACATGTCAGCCACCCTGCCATGGCAGGACGGTGACGAGGACACATCTGCAAGGTGTCGTCTCGCTGATGGAGAGAGGCGACTGGCGCACCGGTGAGGAGGACGGTGTGAACTGGCTGGTGGACGCAAACAGTGACCAGGGGTTAGGCTGGCTGCGTGTCTGCAGCGAGACCAGGCCACCGGGGCACACAGGTATCCCATGCCATATGGATGTCAAGGTGTCCAAGAACCTCTGTGTAAGATGTCGTTTCTCTGCCCCCCCACCCTCCTGCAGGTCACCAAGTATGCTAACCAGACAGCGATGTTCACCGCAGTGGTTGGAGCCGCTGCACTGTAGGCGGCCATCGGGCAGCGTAGACTGTGACGGCGCAGAGTGGCTGCGGCAGCAGCGGCTGCTGCTGCTGATGTGATGGCTGCAGAGGGCCCTGTCATCGCCGCGCAGGCTGCAGGCGCTCACGGTCGGAATGTTCAGGAGCATGCTGAGGGGAACATTAACCACCAGATCGTCGGGAATGCACAGGATACGGGCACTGATATTGATGCGCAGGGGGGAGGATGAGGAGGAGGAGCCAGTGCTGGTAGTGCCAGGGCGCCACAGGCGCCCAGCAAGGACTAGGATTCACCGTGACCGAATGTCCTTCGAGGCCCTACGGACAGGGCATGCAGGAGACTACGGTTCAGCAGGGAGACAGTCGCACATATATGCCACCTCGTGGCGCACCTCGCACCACATGGAACGGGAGGAGGACACGCTATACCGGTGTCCGTCAAGGTGACGATGGCCCTAAACGTTTATGCAACCGGTTCTTTCCAGGCGCCGAGTGGTGACCTATCTGGGATTTTACAGGCATCGGTCCACAGGTGCATCCGGACCGTGACCGAAGCCTTGTACGCCAGCGCTGACAGGTACATTCAATTTCCTGAGGACCACGCATAGCAGGAAGCACGGGCATGTGTATTCACCAACGTGGCCGGGATACCGATGGTCCAGGGTGTCATCGATGGAGTGCACGTCCCCATGCGCCTGCCTGCAGGAAACAGGGAAGTGTTCATGAACAGGAAGGGTCCATAACATTCAGGTGGTCTGCGACCCCCACTTGAGGATCATGCATGTGTGCGCAAAGTATCCCGGGAGTGTGCATGACGCCGACATTCTGGCACAATTGTTCATCCCCGCAATGTTCGAGGGACGCCCCCCACCCCCGGCTGAGGTCATGGCTGATGACCCCAATATGGAGGCCCCAGACCAACACGGAAACCCTATACAACGAGGCCCATTCAGCAACCAGGGGTGTGGTGGAGTGGTGCTTCGGACTGCTGAAGATGCAATTCAGGTGCCTGGACTGCTCCGGAGGGGCCCTGCAGTACCACCCCGACAGGGTCGGTCGCATAGTTGTGGTCTGCTGTCCGCTGCACAACATAACCATGCAGAGGGGTGATGCCCTGGTGGAGGAGGCACAGGGAGAACCTGATGGCAGCGGAGAAACCGCAAATGAGGAGGAGGAGGAGGATGATGATGTGCATCAGGGTGGCGGGGGGAGGCTCGCCAGGCACAGACACGACCCGGGTTCTGGTTATGGCCAGGAGGCTGCACGATGGCACCGTCGAGGACAGCGGGCACGCGACGCATTGGTGACTGCACAGTTCACACACTGCGGGGGAGGGATTCTCTGAATACTGGCACTTGCACCGCCAGTCGCGCACATGGGCACCACCCAGCACCCACCACACACCCGCACTACCACACCTCTGCACCGCGTACACCACACCAATTTCACATCACCTTGCGACTGTGGCACTACGGGATTGCACTACATTGATGATTGTGTAAGCGGGTGTGATCAGTGCCATGTTGAATGATGACAGCCCGATCTGCGATGAGCTGTGAGCTCAGATTCATCAGCCAAGGTCTGACTAATGGCAATAGCTGAACCCTACACCTCGGTGATCACTGTGTTCGTCACAGACACTCCATCACGTGCCCATGTGGGGTAGCTTACGTCGAGGATGATGGTGTTCGGTTGGGGGGGAGGAAACGCACACCCAGCATCACCATTGCACAGAACGTAAACCCCAGCGCAACTCGGTCACCCTCACGAGCCCCCTGACACCGGACATAGCACAGAGCCTTCAAAATTCAGTGTAACATTGACTTTAATCTGTCTGTGACATTCACAGACAGATGCCCTAGCTCCTACAACTAAGCTGTGCCTGTGCCAACTAACTATGTTTCTAGCTTCTTTGCCGTACGGGCCCTACCACTACGCCTAGGTATATCCCAGATGGTACAGCAGGAGTGGAGGCGGACTGCTGAGAATCCCACCCTGCGACGTGGCTCCCCGTCGGCACGCGTTTCCTGGGGCGGCCCGGCTTCAATGGGTCAGGCTGCTCGGCGGGTGTGCTGGATGGCGTGGTGCCACCCTGCCCTGCCCGCTGCCCACCAGATGTGGCAGGGACGGAATGGGGGGAGGCCGAGTGTTCAGGGACCCCCCTTGCTGGAGTTACTGAGACGGGCTCCAGAACCTCCTCCTCCCTCGGGTAGCCCAGTGGCCTCCAGGCCTCACTGTGGGACGGAGGTGCGATCGGGGAGGTGGGACGGAGGTGCGATCGGGGAGGTGCCCCGTCGGATCACCAACACCTGGCGCTGCCAGTCCTGGATTCCTGCAGCGGTATCGACCAGGGTCCAAGCGTTCGCAGAGACGAAGCCCAGGGAGTGCGACATCCATGTCAGGGACTCTGCACCTCTACCTGTGAGTGCGCTACGCCAACCAGCACGTGCGCCAGGCGGCCAATGCTCTCAGCAATGGACTGCTGGGACTGGCCCATGGCCTGCTGGGACTGGACAAGACCCCGGAGCGCGGTGGCAATGTCCTGTTGGCTCTGGGAGATGGCTGCTTGTGAGAGGGTAGCCCTCTCCTGGGCCACGGATGACACGTGCACATGAAGCCCAATGCGGACCTGGGCAGGACTGGAACCGATGTCCTGGGGAGGGTGTTTGCTAGAGGTGTTGGGGATGGTTTAAACTAATGTGGCAGGGGGATGGGAACCGATGCAGGAAGTTGGAAGGTAGTAAAACAGGGACAGAAGCAAAAGGAAGTAAGGGGAAAAGTGTAAGGCAGAGAAGCCATAGTCAAAAATCAAAAAGAGCGACAGTACAAGGTACAGTGACTGAGGGAAGCTCAGTGAATAGGCCCAGTAATACTAAAAGGAATAAAACGGGAAGTAAAAACATAAATGGTAAGCGACGCGGGAGGTTGCTACATGAAGATATGGGTTCAACGACAAGGAAAATTAGGAGAAAAGGTAAGAGGAAATATAACTTAGGAGAGGTTACTGATCGAGGTGTTAAGATTCAAAACAGAGGTAAAAAAGCCAACATAAGTGTACTTTACCTGAATGCTCATAGTATTCAAAGAACAAAGAACAAAGAAAATTACAGCACAGGAACATGCCCTTCGGCCCTCCCAGCCTGCGCCGATCCAGATCCTTTATCTAAAACGGTCTCCTATTTTCCAAGGTCTACTTCCCTCTGTTCCCGCCCGTTCATATACCTGTCCAGATGCATCTTAAATGATGCTATCGTGCCTGCCTCTACCGCCTCCGCTGGTAAAGCGTTCCAGGCATCCACAACCCTCTGCATAAAAAACTTTCCATGCACATCTCCCTTAAACTTTCCCCCTCTCACCTTGAAATCGTGACCCCTTGTAACTGACACCCCCACTCTTGGGAAAAGTTTGTTGCTATCCACCCTGTCCATACCTCTCATAATTTTGTAGACCTCAATCAGGTCCCCACTTATCCTCCGTCTTTCCAAGGAAAACAATCCTAATCTACTCAACCTTTATTCATAGCTAGCATCCTCCATTCAGAATAAAGTAAATGAGTTGATGGTGCAAATCATCGTGAATGACTATGATTTAGTGGCCATTACTGAAACATGGTTAAAGGATGGTCACGACTGGGAGTTAAATATCCGAGGGTATCAAACTATTTGGAAGGACAAAGTGGATGGTAAGGGAGGTGGTGTAGCTCTGTTATTTAAGGATGACATCCGGGCAATAGTAAGGGATGACATCAGTGCTATGGAGGACAAGGTTGAATCCATTTGGGTGGAAATCAGGAATAGTAAGGTGAAAAAGTCACTGATAGGAGTAGTCAATAGGCCACCAAATAGTAACATTATGGTGGGGCAGGCAATAAACAAAGAAATAACTGATGCATGTAGAAATGGTACAGCAGTTATCATGGGGGATTTTAATCTACATGTCGATTGGTTTAACCAGGTCAGTCAAGGCAGCCTTGAGGAGGAGTTTATAGAATGTATCCGCGATAGTTTCCTAGAACAGCATGTAATGGCACCTATGAGGGAACAAGTGGTCCTAGATCTTGTCCTGTGTAATGAGACAGGTTGATTCATGATCTCATAGTTAGGGATCCTCTCGGAAGGAGCGATCACAATATGGTGGAATTTAAAATACAGATGGAGGGTGAGAAGGTAAAATCAAATACTCGTGTTTTGTGCTTAAACAAAGGAGATTACAATGAGATGAGAGAAGAACTAGCTAAGGTAGACTGGGAGCAAAGACTTTATGGTGAAACAGTTGAGGAACAGCGGAGAACATTCCAAGCGATTTTTCACAGTGCTCAGCTAAGGTTTATACCAACAAAAAGGAAGGACGGTAGAAAGAGGGAAAATCAACCATGGATATCTAAGGAAATAAGGGAGAGTATCAAATTGAAGGAAAAAGCATACAAAGTGGCAAAGATTAGTGGGAGACTAGAGGACTGGGAAATCTTTAGGGGGCAACAGAAAGCAACTAAAAAAGCTATAAAGAAGAGTAAGATAGATTATGAGAGTAAACTTGCTCAGAATATAAAAACAGAAAGTAAAAGTTTCTACAAATATATAAAACAAAAAAGAGTGGCTAAGGTAAATATTGATCCTTTAGAGGATGAGAAGGGAGTTTTAATAATGGGAGATGAGGAAATGGCTGAGGAACTGAACAGGTTTTTGGGTCAGTCTTCACAGTGGAAGACACAAATAACATGCCAGTGACTGATAGAAATGAGGCTATGACAGGTGAGGACCTTGAGAGGATTGTTATCACTAAGGAGGTAGTGATGGGCAAGCTAATGGGGCTAAAGGTAGACAAGTCTCCTGGCCCTGATGAAATGCATCCCAGAGTGCTAAAAGAGATGGTTAGGGAAATTGCAACTGCACTAGTGATAATTTACCAAAATTCACTAGGCTCTGGGGTGGTCCCGGCGGATTGAAAATTAGCAAACGTGACACCACTGTTTAAAAAAGGAGGTAGGCAGAAAGCGGGTAATTATAGGCCAGTGAGCTTAACTTCAGTAGTAGGGAAGATGCTGGAATCTATCATCAAGGAAGAAATAGCGAGGCATCTAGATTGAAATTGTCCCATTGGGCAGACGCAGCATGGGTTCATAAAGGGCAGGTTGTACCTAACTAATTTAGTGGAATTGTTTGAGGACATTACCAGTGCGGTAGATAACGGGGAGCCAATGGATGTGGTATATCTGGATTTCCAGAAAGCCTTTGACAAGTTGCCACACAAATGTTTGCTGCATAAGATAAAGATGCATGGCATTCAGGGTAAAGTAGTAGCATGGATAGAGGATTGGTTAATTAATAGAAAGCAAAGAGTGGGGATTAATCGGTGTTTCTCTGGTTGGCAATCAGTAGCTAGTGGTGTCCCTCAGGGATCAGTGTTGGGCCCACAATTGTTCACAATTTACATAGATGATTTGGAGTTGGGCACCAAGGGCAATGTGTCCAAGTTTGCAGACGACACTAAAATGAGTGGTAAAGCGAAAAGTGCAGAGGATACTGGAAGGCTGCAGAGGTTTACTGAAGCCTGGACAGTTCCCTCGCCAGTGCCGGAACAGGCACAAATGCGCAATTGATTAAAATTGGGAATGCGCGAAAAGCCAGATTATGGAAATATTAAGAGCAGCAATTCCCATGCGCAAAGGGTCATAGGAACTTGGTCATCTGGAACAAGATTCGTAGATTTTGTTTATAAATTTAGAGTACCCAATTCTTTTTTTTCCAAATAAGGGGCAATTTAGCATGACCAATCCACCTAACCTGCACATCTTTGGGTTGCGGGATGAGGCCCATTCAGACACAGGGAGAATGTGCAAACTCCACACAGACAGTAACCTGGGGCTGTGATCGAACCGGGCTCTCGGTGCCGTGAGACAGCAGTGATAACCACTGCGCCACCGTGTCGCCTAGATTCATAGGTTTTGTTGGTGAAAGTTATTGAGGGCTGTGGAGAAAATATGAGTAAAGGAGTTGAGAAAACGATCAATCATGATCTGATTGGATGCCGTCACAGGTTTAAGAGGATGAATAGTCTCTTCCTTTACTCCTTAGGACTGCCAGCCTGGACAATCTCGCTTTCAGCCTAGCAGGATGGTTGCTACATCTGCTTGACTTTCACAATGCCTCTGGATCCTAGAGCCCACCTCTGTAGGCCTTCCCAGCGCTTGGGGGTCTCTGTCAGCTCACTGTGGCCGAGGGCTTTGTGGCAAACCTACCTAAATGACTCCTTCACATGCTTAATGTATTAAATAAAACTGTTGGACTGCAGGAAGCCTTAGCACTGAACAATCAACTCTAGCTGACTCTTAGCCACAGTCTTTGGCAGAGAATTTCAAATTTTCAAATACCCATTGTGTGAATCCATGGATTTCACGACTAAATGGCTCAACTGTAATTTGAAGATTACACCCCCTTGTCACAATATGTGAATATTGTAAGGAACATAAAGGGTTAATGTAATGTTACAACTCTAGTCACTAGACGTGCTATAGAGCAACAATATAAATATCACATGCCTCCTTGAATTCTGGGAGAGAGTGGAAGGAATCCAGACTGAGTAGATGTGAGATAGTTTAACTGATAGCATAGTTTAGTATTCTAGCAATGTAGTGTATTCTTTATTTATCTAATTCCTTAGCAAATGTTCAAATCTGATTAAGTGTAGTGTAATAAATTAGCTCTGTTTGTTAAAAACTGCTCGCTGTTCTTTGTCAACACTACAACCTTCACCATCCTGAAGAACAATGCAAAGAACACAACGTGGTACCAGGAGTAATTGCTAAAGGATTTTAGCTAGGCTTAGTAAAGTTAGAAAGAAGATCGTCAAACAAAAATCTTTGTCAAGAAAAAATAAATCATTGAAAAAAAAGCCATCACACGCTACAAGCCAGTCGCATCCTGTAGCACTGAGTGAAAGAAGGAAAGATGGAAGATCTACAGACTCCTAAGCAATGTCACAGGAGCTGCTGTCATCATTCAGAGCGCCATGAGAGGAACCCCCAGACGCTTGGAACTGCAAGTCATCCACCAGCATGAGATTTGCTTGAATCTCCCTGATCACCCCAATGGGATGAGTAGCTAGTAGAGTTACAAGGTGCCTCATTCCTGCTGCCAGTCCAAGAGAATCCCCACTCCCTCTGTGGAGGAGGCTATGTGTTCAGAACTAAGGGTCAACACAGTGCTCATGCTCTGCATGGATTCCTCCATTACATGGATCATGGCATATAGACCCTGAGGTATTTCTACCAGATCTCTGTGTGCATCCCACTGGACAGCCGGTATCTGCCGCCTAACGGACCAGTCCTTGGCTGATCATCTCCCTGGGCTCATCACTGTCCTGGTCTCCAACACTCCTCCAATCTTCAGAGGGCTGGGGCCTCTTTGTCTCCGACAGACCCTCAAGTTAATGTAACGTTCCAGATGCACCAGAGCACTCAAACCCCCCAAAGTGCCTGTATTTGAGGTGGTGCAAGGTGCAGAGCAAGGATGTGACATTAGTGCATCTGACAGTTCCTCCTCCTCCGTTGTTAATGGAATTCCTTTCGGAAAATTAGCTGGTCCTGAGGATGATCCACCTGATGGAGGAAAAATGTGAGTATCCACGAGTTTAAGATTCAGAGTAAGTGCCTTCTGCTAGATTCAAAAATTGGGCAGAAAGGTAAATAAAACTTTCACAAGATACAAACATAAAGGATTATTGGATGTCACCTGTCAGTCTTTCACCCATTTCCCTCCATTTCCTCAGAATCTCCCCCAGTCTGTTCTCTTATCCTCCTCTGAGACCCCATCCTGTTCGCCATTAGTTTAGTGCAAGCTCCAAAATCTCCCCCTCCGTCGGACTCAGCAATGCAAGATTTTGCATTCCCCGACGTGCACTCCTTCAATCCATGGCTCAGTGACTCCTCTTCTCCTCTGAGAACAATAGCACATTCATGAGATCCCCCCTTTATCTGCCAAAAATACTGCATCCTCCTCCCCAATATCTCTGGTTTAAGTGGTCAGCACATTGCAGGACTCTCCCATTCCAGATAGCCTACCATCCTTTTACAGATGCACTATAGAGAGCATCCTCTCTGGCTGCATCACAGCCTGGTATGGCAACTGCTTGGCCCAGGACCGCAAGGAACTTCAGAGAGTCGTGAATACCGCCCAGTCCATCACACGAACCTGCCTCCCATCCATTAATTCCATCTACACCTCCCGCTGCTGGGGGAAAGCAGGCAGCATAATCAAGGATCCCTCCCACCCGGCTTACTCACTTTTCCAACTTCTTCCATCGGGCAGGAGATTCAGAAGTCTGAGAACACGGATGAACAGACTCAAAAACAGCTTCTTCCCCACTGTCACCAGACTCCTAAATGACCCTCTTATGGACTGACCTCATTAACACTACACCCATGTCTGCTTCATCCGATGCCAATGCTTATGTAATACATTGTATATATTGTGTTGCCCTATTATGTATTCTCATGTATTTTCTTGAATTCTGTTCAATTCCCTTTTCTTCCCATGTACTGAATGATCTGTTGAGCTGCTTGCAGAAAAATACTTTTCACTGTACCTCGGTACACGTGACAATAAACAAATCCAATCCAATCCTGTCACGTCCCAGGCAGCCTTCTGGGACACAGGAAGATGTGCCAACTTTAGCTCATGGCTTGACACCCACAAGTTCGATCAAACACAAGCCCACCTGTAAACATTGATTCAAGGTGAGAAGGGGGTTTGAGGTCATTCACCCTATTCCGACACTGTATTCAGTTCCTTCGTACAACATCACCTCCCTCCAGCTGCTGACTTGTGCTTCCACCTCAGTCCAAACTTTCTTGGTTGGAAGTGAACGCCCCGGTCCTGATGTCACGTGGCAGCAATATTTCCCGGCAATTACTCACAGCATCCGAGAAGCAAGAGGCTACTTGGCTACTGAAATTTCCACTCCTTCTTCCATGGCTCCCGGCTCCAGTTTGTCCACTTCCTTAGCCACTTTCCTCCCATCTTTCACTCTTCAATGAAAAAAATCCCTCCAGGTCTGCAGCACACTCTCCCAGAATTATACTTCATCTACTTAGCTCCTTCCTTCATCTACTTAGCTCCTTCCTTTTGCTTCTGAACACCTCCCCCTGCCCGCAGATGACCGTATTGAGGTGCCCGCAAAATTCCTGCCCCACCCGGCAGCGTTGGCCCTCTCTCAGAGCGAGGTTCACCCTGGCCAGGGCTGTTAATTGGCCAACAAGGGTGGGATTGCCGTCAGCTGATGGACTCGGATGGGAGTGGAGTTTGCACCTGCCTCTGAGCCCGCTAATCGAGCCTGCAGGTTGAGTGAAAAATTCAGGCTGTAAGGCTCAATTTCTAGGCCATGATATTTAGAAAGCAGCAAAGAGAATATCACATTCTCACTGATTGTGCGGCATAATTGAATTATTGGTGATGAGGCAGTAAGAAGCTGCAATGGATGCATTTGTTTATGTACCCATAACCACCTCAATTCAGTTACTTCACAGATGGGAGAGCAATCCATTGGAGCATCTATCAGATGAATATTCACTACACACTCCAGGGCACATATTGCACTGCCATTAAGGAACAGCCCAGATACAAAACCTCAAGTTATACAAATATTGTTAATTCCTTTTGACTGAAAGTTGTTTCATTCAAATTATTGACTAATTAATCATTTTAAAACTAAAAATGACTTTGAATTGTTGGATAGTTGTCATGAGAATGAGGGAATTTGAGTCTGATAAGCTTATCAGTTTTGCAATGGTCATCTTTTTCTGAGTGCTCTGTCCATCATTGCACTGCTTTCTGACCACGGTTACCAGCAGGCAACAGTGGACGATTTGGACATTATTGAGAAGATATTTAAATTCACAATAACGATATCAGAGAGGATTAATGTGCACTTGTTAACACTGGAGGCAGCAAGAAACAAAAGTAAATTCAGACACTGAACATATTCACACCATCCCAGGCAGGAAAGGGGGCAGGGGTTTGTGAAGTCACCAGACTGGAACACTGCTCTGCATTCCAGCTAATCAATGATAATTTTCCCCCGTCATGTGTGTCTTCTACAGACTTCTCAGGAGCAGTCCACATAAAGGTTGGGCGTGGGTCTCGGTTAGTTGTACCTGAAAACTGAGGCTGGTCTAGCTTGACAACACAATTGGGTTTTCTCACTAAGATTGGAAAGCCCACAAAGATATCACAATGTCGACTTGTCTTTGCAAAAAAACAGAGCAGTCAAATGATGAAGAAATTCGGCTCAGATCCACACTGCTGGTTCTGAGTCCCTTTTGGAAGTTCATTCGACCATAAGACAGAGGAACAGAATTAGGCCACTCGGCCCATCGAGTCTGCTCCACCATTCAATCATAGCTGATATGTTTCTCATCCCCATTCTCCTGCCTTCTCCCCATAACCCCAATCCCCTGATTAATCAAAAAACTATCTATCTCTGAATTAAAGACACAGTGATTTGGCCTCCACAGCCTTCTGCGGCAAAGAGTTCCACAGATTCACCACCCTGTGGCTGAAGGAATTCCTCCTCATCTCTGTTTTAAAGGATCGTCCGTTCAATCTGAGGCTGTGCCCTCGGATTCTAGTTTTTCCTACCAGTGGAAACATCCTCTCCGCATCCACTTTTTCTAGGCCTCTCAGTGACCAGAGCCTTATACAGCTGCAGAAGTACATTGCCGCTCTTATATTCTAGCCCTCTCAATATGAATGCTAACATTGCATTTGCCCTCCTAACTGCTGACTGAACCTTGCATGACCTCACAGCAGTTAATATGGTATTGCCAAAAATGAACTGGAGCTCTCTTTAACAATTATATTGAAGTTTGGGTCCACTTCATCTGCTTCGGCTGTGGCTGAGTTGGGAGTTCAATCTTCACGTCTCCAAGGAAAGCTGTGTGAGTGATTAATTTTTTAAAGTGGCTTATATACTCTTTTGGCTCCTATTGTTTTATGGTTTTCCAGGAACATTTTTAAAGTGGCTTAAACCGTTAACCTTTATTATCATTTTTCATTCATTTTTTGGAGACTTTTCTTATAATTTACCAGCTAGAGACTGATTCTAAATTGTCCCAATTTTCAAATTGTTGGTCTAAAAAACAATTTCCTAACTGTTTTTCTGAGGCGTTTTGACTATCCTGCTTTCAACAGCCAGCCTAAGCAAAGCTGTCCCTGTCCTCTGTCCCAGGAATGACTTACTGTCAATTCCTGGATTTTGACTGGATGTCTGAAATCCCAAATTCAAGAAGAAAAAGGCAATAAAATGCAAAATGTTGTGTATGGTTGGGGGTCAGTTAGCTGATTCATGATGCAGAGCAACGCCAGTAGCGTGGGTTCAATTCCCGGACCAGCTGAGGTTATTTATGAAGGCCTCGCCTTCTCAACCTCACCCCTTGCTGGAGGTATAGTGACCCTCAGGTTAATTCACCACCGGTCAGCTCTCTCTCTCTTAAAGGGGAAAGCAGCCTATGGTCTTCGGGGAATATGGCAACTTTTATTTCAGTTCATAAAGTTAAAAATGTGTTAGATTGTCTCTCACACCAGCAGGGAGACTCTCAGGGCAAATTCTATCAGGAGAGAATCACTCAGTAAGTCCTCACCTAAGGCTGTGGTCGCTTCACTGAAAATCACGAGCGGGATTCCCGATCGGCAGGATCCTCCACTTCGCCGGCAGCGCACCCATGCCCATGGGTTTCCCAGCGGCTTGGGCTGGCCACAATGGAAAACCCCATTGGCCGGCTGCCGGAATGGAGGATCCTGCTTCTGGCGGGAGGTGCTCTGCGTTGAAAAGCGGGACTGGCAGGACAGAGAATCCCACCCCACAACTTTCAGGAAATTATTTTAAGTAAATCATAGGTGCCCACAGGAATCAATGTTAAAGCCAGTGTTAGGTTGTTAGGTCCCCTGTCTCTCGCTGCCCTTTCCCACTCTGTGCCTGTCTCTCTGTCTACAGTGACTGGCCCCCTTCTTGACCATCTGCCAGACTAGGCTCCTGTCCCATGGGTACATGGGCGATGTGGGCGACACGCCATTTTTGGCGGGCTGAGAGAATCGCGGGGGGTGCCAGAGCGGCGTATCGTGATTCACCCGGCCCTCCCGCGATTCTCCCACCCGGCGTGGGGAGCGGAGAATCGCGTCTCACATGCCTCCTTGACTTCTGGGGAAGACTGAGAGAGAGTGGAAGGGACCAGACTGAGTAGATGTGAGATAGTTTAGCCGAGACCATAGTTTAGTATTGTGGAAGCTTATTGTATTTTTCAATTATCTAATTCATTAGCAAATGTTTGAATCTAATTAAGTATAGTGTAATAATTAGCTTTGTTTGTTAAACACTGCTTGCTGTTCTTTGTCAACACTACAACCTTCACCATCCTGAAGAATAATACAAAGAACACAACAGCTAGCATGTGGAATTGGGGGTAATCCAGAGATAACAACCACTTAGGCCCTGCTCTTTAGTTTACTGCCTAGCTCCCTAAGATTTTGATGCAAGGCCTCATCCCTCACTCTATCATATCATTGATACTGATGTGAACTACGACCTCGGATTTATCACCCACCCCTTTCAGAATGTCCTGCAGCTGTTCAGTGATATTCCTGACCCTGGCACCAGAAGGCAACACAGGACCCTGGAGTGATGACTGTGGCGCCACAAATGCCTGTCTGTTCCGCTAACAAATAAATCTCCTATTACACTTGTTCTTCCTCCCCCCCTGCACAGTCAAGCTGTTGTGGTGCCAGAAGCTTGGCTCTGTCTGCACTCCCTGGAGGAACCCTCATCAGCTTCCAAAATGACAAAATTAACTTGTGAGTGGGACCCCGGCGGACTCCTGCACTGCCTGCCTCTTTTTTCTTGACTGCCTGATGGTTATCCATTCCTTTTTTTCCTTAAGTTTCTTAAGCTGGGCAACACGGTGGCGCACTGGTTAGCACAGCTGTCTCACAGCACCGGGGTCCCATGTTCGATCCCGGCTCTGGATCACTGTCTGTGTGGAGTTCTCACATTCTCCCCATGTTTGCATGGGTTTCGCCCCCACAACCCAAAAGATGTGCAGCTTTGGTGGATTGGCCACGTTAAACATGAATTGGTTACTCTAAATTTTGAAAAGAAGAAAAAAAAGAAAAAGCTCCTGGAGTTGAGGTATGACCACCTCTCTAAACATGCTATCCACGTAAGTCTCAGCCTCGCAGATGTGTCACAGAGTCTCCAGCTGCTGCTTGAGCCCCGAAACCCAGAGCTCAGGTTTCTGTATTCAGAAGCCCTTCCAGCACATGTGGTCATCTGGGATGTCAGTAGAATACGTGACTTCCCACATATGACTAGTCACCCATTCCACTCAGCTGACTCACCAGCCATGACTTAAACTTGGACTTACTAAACTCTATGTGCAAACTTTGCTGAAAGCTTAATCTTAAAGATACTCCCTTTAATTGAACTTTACCCTCCTTCTCTTAGTCTCTGATCTTTTACTTACTTCTAGTGCTTCTCAGTTAACCTCTTAATAATCTTCCAGCATTTGGGGCCTTGGTCTGCAACCACCCCTTCTGACTTGTCGACATAGTTAGGAAAATAAGACAACTGAAAAGAAAACAAAGAGAAAAAACTCCCTGCCCCATGTCACCTAATTCCCACACTTACCCAACTACCAACTCCACTCACTGCTCACTGCACTCTGTGCTGGTGGCACTGAGGCCCTCTGAATTAAACTCTATCTCAGCTGTTTCAGCGGAATGACGATTGAAAAGAACCTGATGGTGGTACTAAAGTCTTTTATTGGGGTGAACCGAGAATATTACTTCATGATACATCATGCCAGTAAAACCATAGGCGATGGGATTAAATATATAAACACTTTAGACGAAAAATATGCCTTACCCAAGGTCAAATATATATTTGGTATCATCTGAATGGTAAGAGAAAGGAGTCAACAGGGTTAGGGTCATCAAGATGCATTTATATACTCCTTTCATAACCTCAGGATACCCTAAAGCATTTTATATCCAATGTAACACTATTTTTTGAGCTGTAATATAGAAAATACAGGAGCCAATGTGTGCACAGCAAGCCTTATCTCCTGACCCCCCCCAAAACCTGTCCGCCATCTACAAGGCATTGGTTGGTAAGTAACTGCTAATTTAAGTTACCTTTTCTAAGTTGCTTTCAGACTAAAGGTAAAATGGAGAAACTAAAAAACAGTTGACGATTTTTTAAAATTCAAAACTAATTAAATTAAATAGAGATGCAGGGCCAGATGATGTGCTGCACCTGGTTGATGTGGCAACTGGTAGACCCCACTGTGGTTCCCAGTGACCACATCTGTAGCAACTATTGTTTTCTCGAAGAACTCCGGCTCAGGGTTGATGAGCTGGAGTCTGAACTTCGGATGCTGCGGCAATTCAGGGTGGCGGAAAGTTACCTGGACACCATGTTTCAGGAGGCAGTCAAATGCCTGAGATTAATTACCTTGAATTCAGCCAGTGGTCAGGGCCAGGAGGATGTGACAATGAGTGAGGCAGTTAGAGGTATCCAGGATTGCAGGAGTTTCAAAACTTGTCCTTGACAAGTTCAAGATTTTTGCTCCCTGTGTGGATGATAGAGGGGACTGTAGGGAGGAGCAAACTGACCATAGCAGCATGGTACAGGGAACCATACAAGTGGGGTGAGAGAAGAGAAATGTAGTCATAGTCAGGGAGAGTATAGTTAGAGGTATAGACACTATTCTCTGTGTCCGGAATCGAGAATCTCGAAGATTGTATTGCCTGCCTGGTGCTCGGATTTAGGGTATCTCACCTAGGCTGCAGAGGTACTTGAAATGAATGAAATGAAAATCGCTTATTGTCACGAGTAGGCTTCAATGAAGTTACTGTGAAAAGCCCCTAGTCGCCACATTCCGGCGCCTGTCCGGGGAGGCTGGTACGGTAAGGGTAACTTGGAGGGTAAAGATCTAATAGTCGTGATCCAGTTAGGTACCAGCAACATAGATAGAACAAGGATAGAGATTCTGCTGAGGAATGCATTTTAATTTATTTACAGGATGTAGACGTCACTGGTTAGGCCAGCATTTATTGCTCATCACCAGTTGCCGTTCAGAAGGTGGTAGTGAGTTCCTTCTTGAACGGCTGCAGTCTCACCCAATGTGCTGTTAGGGAGGGAGTTCCGTGATTTTTACCCAGCAACAGTGAAGGAATGGTGATATATTTCCAAGTCAGAGTGGTGAGTGACTTGGAGGAGAACCCATGTATCTGCTGCTCTTGTCCTTCTAGATGGTCGTGGTCATAGATTTGGAAGGTCCTACCGAAGGAACCTTGGTGAGGTACTGTAGTACATCTCATAGATGGTACACACTGCTCCACTGTTCTTCGGTGGTGGAGGGATTGAATGTTTGTGGAAGGGGTAACAATCAAGCTGGCTGCTTTGTCCTGGATATGAACAGCTCAGTGCTAAATTAAAGACCAGAACTGAAAAGGGAATAATCTCTGGATTACTACCTGAGCCATGAGCTAATTGGCACAGGGGAAGTAAGATTAACGAGGTAAATGTGTGGCTTCGAGGTTGCTGTGTGAGAAATGGGTTTGAATTCATGGGACAATGGCACCAGTACTAGGGAAGGAAGGAGTTGTTCTAATGGGACGGTCTTCACCTGGAACCAGACTCCTGGAAAATCACATAACTAGGGCTGTAGATAGGGCTTTAGACGAAGTAGTGGGGTGGGGGGGGGGAGTTCTGTTGTACGGAAAATTAGAAAATCAAAGTCAAAGGTGAAGGTGAAATGCAGGTTAATGATGAGGTGAATTGTTACCAGAAAATAAAAGGAAAGGACAGAATGTGTGAAAGAATGCACCAAGGAATCAGACAAAAATGGGGAAATGTGAGCATAGAAGAAACTAAAAGGTGTGTGTGAATGCATACGGCATACAGAACTAAGTTAATGAGTTAAAAGCACAAATAAGAGAGACAAATAAACAGAGACAAAAGGGTATGATATGATGGTGATTACTGAGACATGGTTACAAGGAGACCAGGTCTGGGAGCTCAATATTCAAGGATATTCAGTATTTTGCAAGGATGAATGGAATGGAAAAGGAAGGGATCAGTGCCTGAGTAAAAAATGATATATGCACCAGAGACCAAGACGTGGAATTAGTCTGGGTAGAAATAAGAAATAACAAAGGAAAGAAGTCCCTGCTGGGAGTAATCTAGAGATACCATAGCAGTTGTTCTGCAGTGGGGCACAGTATAAAGTATGACAACAATTATGGGTGATTTTAATATGCATATAGATTGGATTAATAAAATTAACAAGGGTAACATCGAGGGAGAATTCATTGAATGTGTTAGAGATTGTTTCTTGGAGCAATAAGTTGTGGAATCAACCAGGGATTAGGTTATCCCAGATAAGAAGGTAATAACAGGCCATTTAGAAAGTAAAAACATAATCCATCAGAGTCAGCGTGGTTTTATGAAGGGTAAATCATGTTTGATTAATCTGTTGGAATTCTTCAAAGATGTAACAAGCCAAGGAGATAATGGGCATCCTGTAGAAGTAGTGTATTTAGACACCCAGAAGACATTTTATAAGGTGCCGCATAAAAGGTTATTACACGAGGTAAAATCACGTGGGATTTGGGCACTTTATTAGCTTGGATGGAAAACTGGTTAACAGAAAAAATGGCAAAGAGTCGGGATAAATGGATTTTTTTTGGTTAGCAAGGTGCAACTAGTGGGGTTCCACAGGGTTCGGTCCTCAGGCTCAAACGATTTGCAATATATATAAATGACTTGAATGCAGGGATAAAATATACTATAGCCAGATTTGCAGGTGACACTAAAGCAGGTGGGATAGTAATGAGGAAATAAGAAATTTATAAATGGATATGAATTGGTTAGATTAATAGGTCAAAATTTGGTAGATGGAGTTTAACGTGGATAAGTTCAAGGTTATCCATTTTGGTCAGAAAATGGAAAGGCAATCTAGAACAAGAGGTCATAGAGGCAGCACGGTAGCAATGTGGTTAGCATAAATGCTTCACAGCTCCAGGGTCCCAGGTTCGGTTCCCGGCTGGGTCACTGTCTGTGCGGAGTCTGCACGTCCTTCCCGTGTGTGTGTGGGTTTCCTCCGGGTGCTCCGGTTTCCTCCCACAGTCCAAAGATGTGCGGGTTAGGTGGATTGGCCATGCTAAATTGCCCGTAGTGTCCTAAAAAAAGTAAGGTTAAGGGGGGGGTTGTTGGGTTACAGGTATAGGGTGGATACGTGGGTTTGAGTAGGGTGATCATTGTTCGGGACAACATCGAGGGCCGAAGGGCCTGTTCTGTTCTAAAAAAAAAACTTTAGGATAAGGATTAGCAGATTTAAAACAAGATGAGAAGAAATTACTTCTCTCAAAGAGTCGGGAATCTGTGGAATTCACTACCCCAGAGTGGGGTGGATGACGGGATATTGAGCAAATTTAAGGAGGTGGACAGATTTTTAATTAATTTTCAATGGGTTGTGTCCCTTTAAGAAAGGTTTAGTCTCTTATCACATGGTTTAAGTTATGTCATTTTTGTGGGTGGAGATTGGTTGCGGCTGTGAGGTGAGTGGCGGTTTCAGTTTCAGTTTGACTGTTTTGGACCACAGAAGGAGAAAGAAGTGTTTTTTCCCTGTCTTTCTCTGTTTTCATTTTAAAAGCTGCTCCAGATTGTGGCTAACTGCCTTGGTAACTGTAAAGATATAGTTTGCTTTCCAGAAGGAGTTTGAATCTATTAGTTGAGACTGTATCAGAATTTCAGGAAAAGGACCAATCCTATTCAAGTGAGAATGCAGAGAGCTGGGCCACAGACTTGAAAATGGGTTTGGTTTATTGGATTTTGCTGTTGAATTGGAACAGTTAAGGGGGAATTCATTAAGTGTTAGAAATATAGAATACTGTAGCTGTGTGGTGTATTTATGTTTGCAATTAATAAAAATAAACCTCGGCTTGATTAAATTGTCTAGGAAGTCTGATGAATCACACCTGCAGCAAAGGCTTTTGTGCTCACCCTAGCCAAATTTAACTTAACCGTTGTAGGACAGGTGAACATCACAATACATTTTGGTGTTTCTAAGCCCTGGCACATAACAGTTGAATGGCTATGAAGAATGGGCAGGAAAATGGAGTTGAGGCCGAGAGGAGGTCAGCCATAATTGTATTGAATGGCGGAGCGGGCTTGAAGGGCTGAATTGTCTAAACCTCCTTCTGGTTCTTATGTTATAATGTGAGGGACAATTCAAGAGTGTGATGGAATACTGTCCATTTGCCTCTTATATAAGTTAAGAGCGCATAGTGTAAGGGTAAGATCCTGTTGCTCGTTCTGGGTGAGTGTGCTTTACACTCAATTTGGCTCTGTTTCATTCCTTAGCTCTAGAGTCGCCAGGTATCATTAAGATACCGCCACAAGCTTCAAGTTCAGACCAATAACTCCAGACACCAGTTAGTAAGTTCAAACAAGACACGTTTATCATAATAGTTATCTACTAATTATGCTGATAAAACTACAAGACTAGGCTAATCCTACCACTAATAGGCCAAATACTTATCTGGATTAGGGAACTGCCGGATCAGGGATCAATTGTCTCTTGCTCTGCACTGGGTCCGCAGGTTTCCAGTAGTTATGGACTAAAGGGGGGTCAGGAGCGTCTACTCTCGTAGCGTGCGTTGTATGACAAACGAGCGCGAGAGGGAGAGCCAGCCGGGACTTTCAAATGAGTGCGAGAAGGAGAGCCAGCCAGGACTTTCAAACGAGCGCGAGAGGGAGAGCCAGCCGGTACCGATCCTGTTTTTCTTTTAATATAAGGCGGGAACTGGAAGTACGACCCACGGACTTCTGGGAAGGTTTTTTTTTCCCCCAGCCAATAAATTCTGGTGGAGAGGAAACGCGAGACACTACACGTATAGTGTCTCCCATCCGCCCTCCTCCTCTAACCTAATAATAAGACCCATTGGTGTGAGCAGGTAAGTGCTATAATATATTATTATTTATTTTTTTATTTTATATTTGTTAACCAGAACTTGGTTGGAACTTAGAGGGATGTCAGGGAAGGCAGTGCAATGTTCCTCCTGTAGGATGTTTGAGGTGAGGGATGCCGTTAGTGTCCCTGCTGATTTTACCTGCAGGAAGTTCAGCCATCTCCAGCTCCTCCAAGACCGAGTTAGGGAACTGGAGCTGGAGTTGGATGAACTTCGGATCATTCGGGAGACAGAGGGGGTCATAGATAGGAGCTTCAGGGAAGTAGTTACACCAAAGACTGGAGATAGATGGGTAACTGTAAGAGGGACTGGGAGGAAGCAGTCAGTGCAGGGACCCCCTGCGGCCGTTCCCCTGAGTAACAAGTATACCGTTTTGGATACGTGTGGGGGGGGGGACTTACCAGGGGTAACCCATGGGGTACGGGCCTCTGGAACGGAGTCTGTCCCTGTTGCTCAGAAGGGAAGGGGGGAGAGGAGCAGACCATTAGTAATTGGGGACTCAATAGTCAGGGGCACAGATAGGAGATTGTGTGGGAGTGAGAGAGACTCACGTTTGGTATGTTGCCTCCCAGGTGCAAGGGTGCATGATGTCTCGGATCGTGTTTTCCGGGTCCTTAAGGGGGAGGGGGAGCAGCCCCAAGTCGTAGTCCACATTGGCACTAACGACATAGGTAGGAAAGGGGACAAGGATGTCAGGCAGGCCTTTAGGGAGCTAGGATGGAAGCTCAGAGCGAGAACAAACAGAGTTGTTATCTCTGGGTTGTTGCCCGTGCCACGTGATAGTGAGACGAGGAATAGGGAGAGAGAGCAATTAAACACGTGGCTACAGGGATGGTGCAGGCAGGAGGGATTCAGATTTCTGGATAACTGGGGCTCTTTCTGGGGAAGGTGGGACCTCTATAGACAGGATGGTCTACATCTGAACCTGAGGGGCACCAATATCCTGGGGGGGAGATTTGTTAGTGCTCTTTGGGGGGGTTTAAACTAATTCAGCAGGGGCATGGGAACCTGGATTGTAGTTTTGGGGTATGGGAAATTGAGAGTATAGAGGTCAGGAGCACAGGTTTGACTTCGCAGGAGGGTGCCAGTGTTCAGGTAGATGGTTTGAAGTGTGTCTACTTCAATGCCAGGAGTATACGAAATAAGGTAGGGGAACTGGCAGCATGGGTTGGTACCTGGGACTTCGATGTTGTGGCCATTTCAGAGACATGGATAGAGCAGGGACAGAAATAGTTGTTGCAGGTTCCGGGGTTTAGGTGTTTTAGTAAGGTCAGAGAAGGGGGCAAAAGAGGGGGAGGTGTGGTGCTGCTAGTCAAGGACAGTATTACGGTGGCGGAAAGGATGCTAGATGGGGACTCTTCTTCCGAGGTAGTATGGGCTGAGGTTAGAAACAGGAAAGGAGAGGTCACCTTGTTGGGAGTTTTCTATAGGCAACCTAATAGTTCCAGGGATGTAGAGGAAAGGATGGCAAAAATGATTCTGGAAAAGACGTAAGTAACAGGGTAGTTGTTATGGGAGACTTTAACTTTCCAAATATTGACTGGAAAAGATATAGTTCGAGTACATTAGATGGGTCGTTCTTTGTACAATGTGTGCAGGAGGGTTTCCTGACACAATATGTTGACAGGCCAACAAGAGGCGAGGCCACATTGGATTTTGTTTTGGGTAATGAACTAGGCCAGGTGTTAGATCTGGAGGTAGGTGAGCACTTTGGAGACAGTGACCACAATTCGGTGACCTTTACGTTGGTGATGGAAAGAGATAAGTATACCCCGCAGGGCAAGAGTTATAGCTGGGGGAAGGGCAATTATGATGCCATTAGACATGACTTAGGATGTGTAGGTTGGAGAAGCAGGCTGCAAGGGTTGGGCACACTGGATATGTGGAGCTTGTTCAAGGAACAGCTATTGCGTGTTCTTGATAAGTACGTACCAGTCAGGCAGGGAGGAAGGGGTCGAGCGAGGGAACCGTGGTTTACCAAAGAAGTGGGATCTCTTGTTAAGAGGAAGAAGGAGGCCTATGTGAAGATGAGGCGTGAAGTCTCAGTTGGGGCGCTTGATAGTTACAAGGAAGCGAGGAAGGATCTAAAGAGAGAGCTAAGACGAGCAAGGAGGGGACATGAGAAGTCTTTGACAGGTAGGATCAAGGAAAACCCAAAAGCTTTCTATAGGTATGTCAGGAATAAAAGAATGACAGTGGTGGGAAGTTGTGTGTGGAGGCTGAGGAGATAAGCGAGATACTAAATGAATACTTTTCGTCAGTATTCACTCAGGAAAAAGATAATGTTGTGGAGGAGAATGCTGAGACCCAGGCAATTAGAATAGATGGCATTGAGGTGCGTAGGGAAGAAGTGTTGGCAATTCTGGACAAGGTGAAAATAGATAAGTCCCCGGGGCCGGATGGGATTTATCCTAGGATTCTCTGGGAAGCCAGGGAAGAGATTGCTGAGCCTTTGGCTTTGATTTTTATGTCATCATTGGCTACAGGAATAGTGCCAGAGGTCTGGAGGATAGCAAATGTGATCCCTTTGTTCAAGAAGGGGAGTAGAGATAACCCCGGTAACTATAGGCCGGTGAGCCTCACGTCTGTTGTGGGTAAAGTCTTGGAGAGGATTATAAAAGATACGATTTATAATCATTCAGATAGGAACAATATGATTAGGGATAGTCAGCATGGTTTTGTGAAGGGTAGGTCATGCCTCACAAACCTTATCGAGTTCTTTGAGAAGGTGACTGAACAGGTAGATGAGGGTAGAGCAGTTGATGTGGTGTATATGGAGTTCAGTAAAGTGTTTGATAATGTTTCCCATGGTCGGCTATTGCAGAAAATACGGAGGCTGGGGATTGAGGGTGATTTAGAGATGTGGATCAAAAATTGGCTAGTTGAAAGAAGACAGAGGGTGGTGGTTGATGGGAAATGTTCAGAATGGAGTTCAGTTACGAGTGGCGTACCACAAGGATCTGTTCTGGGGCCGTTGCTGTTTGTCATTTTTATAAATGACCTAGAGGAGGGCGCAGAAGGTTGAGTAAATTTGGGTGAGTAAATTTGCAGACGACACTAAAGTCGGTGGAGTTGTAGACAGTGCGGAAGGATGTTGCAGGTTACAGAGGGACATAGATAAGCTGCAGAGCTGGGCTGAGAGGTGGCAAATGGAGTTTAACGTGGAGAAGTGTGAGGTGATTCACTTTGGAAAGAATAACAGGAATGTGGAATATTTGGCGAATGGTAAAATTCTTGGTAGTGTGCATGAGCAGAGGGATCTCGGTGTCCATGTACATAGATCACTGAAAGTTGCCACCAGGTTGATAGGGTTGTGAAGAAGGTCTATGGTGTTTTGGCCTTTATTGGTAGAGGGATTGAGTTCCGGAGCCATGAGGTCATGTTGCAGCTGTACAAAACTCTGGTATGGCCGCATTTGGATTATTGCGTACAGTTCTGGTCGCCTCATTATAGGAAGGACGTGGAAGCTTTGGAACGGGTGCAGAGGAGATTTACCAGGATGTTGCCTGGTATGGAGGGAAAATCTTATGAGGAAAGGCTGATGGACTTGAGGTTGTTTTCGTTAGAGAGAAGAAGGTTAAGAGGTGACTTAATAGAGGCATACAAAATGTTCAGAAGGTTAGATAGGGTGGACAGTGAGAGCCTTCTCCCGCGGATGGAGGTGGCTATCACGAGGGGACATAGCCTTAAATTGAGGGGTAATAGATATAGGACAGAGGTCAGAGGTAGGTTTTTTACGCAAAGAGTGGTGAGGCCGTGGAATGCCCTACATGCAACAGTAGTGAACTCGCCAACATTGAGGGCATTTAAAAGTTTATTGGATAAGCACATGGATGATAATGGCATAGTGTAGGTTAGATGGCCTTTAGTTTTTGAATTCCCATGTCGGTGCAAAATCGTGGGCCGAAGGGCCTGTACTGCGCTGTATCGTTCTATGTTCTATGTTCTATGTTCTATGACACTCACGTGATGGCGGCTGCTGTTGGCCAGGCCTCTCCTCTCCGTGGTCAAGTTCGAGAGCTGCTGCAAAGGTGTTCTTGTTGGGAGGGCCGGCTGAGAGAGCTGGTCAAGGAGAGGTTGGCAGAGAGAGAGAGCTGGTGTTGGGGGCGCTGTCCCAGGGTCTCACGCCCACCTGGGCGGACCCTCTATACACTCGCAATCGATTGGGTCTCTTCCCAATCGATTGATTTGAATTCCCCCAATAACGGGGCAGTGCCTCGATCACTGGGCGGTTCTTGGGGCTTATTGTTTTGGACTTCTCTTGGCGCCTAGAAGTCTGGCTTTCTATTCACTGTAGCGATTTGAGTTAACTTGTTTCCATTGTACCTGGGAATCACCCGGTATCACCTCATTAGTATGCTAACTTGTTTTCTTTCACAGTGCTGTCTGGTTTCTGCAGCAGTCAGAATACACAAGCACTTTTGCAAGCTGCTTGCTTTTGCAACATGTCCATTTTCCCTGCATTCTTTGTAATCTTCCATTTTGTGTTGGGCAGTGGCCATCCCAGGTGGCTACACTCCCTCCTTGTGATCCTCATGAGAAATCATGAAGGATCACCCAAGTTTGGTGCCTTTGTGTTCCCTGACCTCAGCGAGTCCCATAACCTCTACACTTTCCTTAATTATGGTACAAAATTTCTATCTAACAGTCTCTGTTTGGCGCTATGTCAAAGGGGACATGCATTACTAGGGAACCTCTAACTATCCTTTGTAAACTACACTCCCTTACACATTTAAACATTCTAACTTCCTATCCTTAAAACATTATCATCATTACATTCCATTTCTGGCTCGGCAGTCGAGCTCAGAACATCACAATACATCAGAAAAGGTCTTTATTTACAACAGCAACTTAAAAATTAAATCATTCATTACACATCAAGGGGTTGGGGGGGACTGGTGGAAGCCGAAAATAGGGGATTGTACTCTGTATATGGTCGAGGCGCGAGAGCGGAAGGCTCTCCTTCTCCATTTCCTTAACCTAAATGTCTGTACTATGATGCAGAGAACTGCTATGGCCAAAAGTGATTCAACAACATATGATAGGGAGTACCAATTCATAAATTTTGTGCACCAGGTCTGGTCATCGCTGTTCATTACTGGGCTTTGAGAAGTCGGTGTCTGGGAAACATTAACGGCCGGGGTGGGGGTAAAGGAATTTCCGGTCGCGCGCAATACAAAAGCAAAGAAGAATAATAAAATGGCTGTCATCGTTCTTCTCTCTTCTCTTCCTTTTGTTTTCTTTCTTGTTGATCTTGCTCTGATCCTGCTTTGGTCCCTCCTTCGAACGTCCAAAAGCTAGGGGATCAAGCATAGTACATAGAACATAGAACAGTACAGCACAGAACAGGCCCTTCGGCCCTCGATGTTGTGCCGAACAATGATCACCCTACTTAAACCCACGTAACCCGTATACCCATAACCCAACAATCCCCCCATTAACCTTACACTACGGGCAATTTAGCCTGGCCAATCCACCTAACCTGCACATCTTTGGACTGTGGGAGGAAACCGGAGCACCCGGAGGAAACCCACGCACACATGGGGAGGACGTGCAGACTCCACACAGACAGTGACCCAGCCGGGAATCGAACCTGGGACCCTGGAGCTGTGAAGCATTGATGCTAACCACCATGCTACCGTGAGGCCCCTTGACAGATAGTATCTGTCAATGATCCGTTTAATACCTTTAATGCTAGTGTATCTGTCCTCTTATTCCAATTGTCCCTTAAATGAATGGCCAAGTCACTCCCTGTGACTCCCCTCATTTTTTTTTTCAAAAGCGAATTTAGGACCAGACATACACTTAACAACTGTGCTACTGCGAGCCGTCTCGCAGGTTTTGCGATTTATCATCCCAATGTTCCTGGATGTAAATAGCATAAGGAGTGGCAGCCGAAGGGCTACCTCAAACAAAACGAATGAAACCAAACTTTAGAAATGAGATATCCGAATGAGTTGCGTATGGGCCGCGACGGGCACGATTTGAATGGTATCCCCGGGTAGGGCGTGCTGTGCTGTACCCGAGCTTAGCTGACCAGAGGCGGGGGGGGGTCATCAGACAGGGCGGGTCCTCACTGCCATTTCTCCACTGCCTGAGCGACCTGGAATGAACGGGCATGAATGTGTTCATCGTGGATTTGTAGCCTCTACTCCCAGAATAGAGGGGCACCTAAAAAAGGCAAAGCCAAGATGATCCTCGTAGGGTGAAGGGTGAAGCCTTAAGTTGGGCTCCAGACATTGCAGCTGAGTCAAGTTCTCAGAGATATCTGCGGACAAACTTAATGTGCATGTGAGGTGGTCACAAGCTTTTCAGCTGAAAATCGAGTGGCCAATCTCCAAAAACAAACATTTAACAAACAAACATCACCAAACATTCGTGCAGGTTCCATCAGAAAGGACACCGTTTATCTCTCAAGCGGTTCCTCTTTTTACATCATCTGGACACCTCAATTCTCTTCATTCTCTGCGAACAGGGTCGCAAAGGGGTTGCCGTGTCGGGAGTCAGACTCAGAGTCATCCTCTACTTCCGGATCCCATACCCTTGTATGGATCAGGCATGCAATCATAGCGTTATGTGACCGGGGGTCACTCTCGTCATTTCGGACAAGTCTCCAAGAATTGTCCCTCTGCCAAATCGTGGGGTCTACATTTGTATGAACATTGTCGGGGTCGTCATAGTTGGGCGGTGTGGCTGGGTGTGGGTCTGGTGTTTTAATGTAAGTGATCTCCAAATCACTGTAGTCGGGGTCATAGTTGGTGTGTATGGGGGTCTGTTGTATCAGGGCAGTAGAGAGGCGTGCTGTGGCTGTCGTCAAAGTCACAGTCGCTGTCTCTGCTGTAGCAGCTTGTGGGCGTTTCGGGGCGTGGTCTGAAGTCAATGGGCGGAGTCGAGGTTGAGTCCGATGAGGTGCTGGTCTGTGAGGGGGAGGGTGGAAATGTGTCTCTTGTGGGCGGGGCGTGGTGTTCTGCTGTATCTAGCAGGACATGGTGTGAGTGGTTTGACTGTGTTACATATGCCTTTAACTGGTTGATATGGAACCAGGCAGTCTTCCCGTTGGGGTACTTTATCTTATATACTGACAGGCTGGTTTTGTCCGCAATTGAGTAGGGGCCGGAAATTTTGGGGCCAAAAACGTGCTGGGGTTATACACAGATAACATTATCTGTTGTCCAACCTGAAATTCTGTGGAATGGACAGTCCTGTCAAAACAAGCCTTGCTCTGTTTCCTTTTCTTTCCCAATTTAACTGCGGCTGCTAACTGAGCCAACCTTACAATTTCAACTAATTGTTTTACTGCTGTCTCATGTGAGAGGGCCGTCACGTCTGGGCTGGTCATGTCGAGTCCTAAAAGGAATTCAGATACTTTCATAGGGCGTCTGGTCATGAGTGTGTGTGGGGTGAAACCTGTTGATGCTGAAACAGTATTTCTTAGAAACATAAGTGCGAATGGGGGCATGGAATCCCAAGTGGTATTGTTTTCCTGGACCATATTTCTAAGGGTCGATTTTAGAGTCCGATTCATGCGTTCCACTATTCCGCTGGACTGGGGGTGATACGCAATGTGGAAATTTTGTTTAATGCCGAATATGGTCAGGACGTTCTTCATGACCCGTCCTGTAAAATGAGATCCTTGGTCAGATTCAATATTTCTGGGGAGTCCCCATCTAGCAAAGATGTGGTGCGTTAGGATCTTTGCGGCTATCTTTGCTGTGTTTGTACAAGATGGGAATGCCTCTACCCATTTCGTAAACGTGTCTATGACCACCAGAACATATTTATAGCCATTCCTGAAAGGGGGAAATGGACCTATAAAATCAATCTGGAGGTTAGTCCAGGGTCCATTAACGGGGCGAGTGTGGCTGAGTTGTGCCTTCTTAGAATACCTCTCCGGGTTATTCTGTGCACAAATCAAACAGTTCTCCATGTAGTGCGTTACATCGTCTCTTAAACTGGGCCACCAACAGAGCTGTCTCAGGTGGGCTGTGGTAGGGTCGATCCCTTGATGTCCATGACCATCATGGAATAAGGCAATCATTTGATTCCTGTCCTTCCCAGGAACCACATACAATTTATCTTTGATAACCACACCCTCGTGTGTGGTCAGAGCGTGTTTAAACTTGTCATACTGGGCCACAAAGTTTCCTTTTAAAATCTCCCGGAGATTTTTGTCCTGCCTCTGTGCCTGTACTAAATCCTCTATGTTCGTTTGTGAGACTTGGACTGAGCTCACAGGGTCGCTAGCTGGTGCGCTAGCTGGGGGTGTTCAAAAATGACCTCGCCTGGAACATGCTTTAAAAGCCAGTGCGTCGGCTTTCACATTTCCAGGGGGGATGACCGATGGTGGCTTCTAACCTTAATAATGCCATACGTCCTATCCTTTGCCTTCTCTAGGATATGGCGGAGTAATGGGGCTGATGGAAGGGGCTTACCGCCTCGGAGACAAAACCTCTTGTCTTCCACAGGGGTAGAAAATCTGTTAGGCTGTTACAGACATATAGACTGTCCGGATATATGTCTGCTGGGCTGGGCAACGAATCTGGGTGGTCCACTATGTATGCTATGGCTGCGAGCTCTGCTGCCTGCGCACCTAAGTGACCGGGTTACTTTAATGCTAACTCCTTTAGTGCTCGTCCCTGCGCATCTTCCACATAAATTCCGCATCCAGTGATGCGTTCGCCATCTAAAACAGTGGATGAACCGTCCATATAGGTCCGTAGGGGTGCACACGTGTCTGTGTGCTGGGGGCTCTGGCTTGAATTCCCTATCTTCCTGGGGGGCGTCTTAGCAAGGAAGGATCCTGTGTTGTGGAGGGGGGCTACTATTTCACAATCATGGGGTTGTCCTGGGTATTGGAGGTTGTCTGCTAAAAATGTGTGTGTCCTGGCCCGTTTAACTGTTATGTCCCGTCCCTGTATCAGAAGTGTCCATCTAGCTGCTCTAATCTGGCTAACCGAACTGTCCTTCAGTCGTCCGTCTAAAAGTAACTGTGTGGGGGGGTGTTCGGTCAGAATGGTGATGGGGTTGAGTCCGGTAATGTAAGAAAAATATTGTAATGCCCAGAATACCGCGAGCAGGTGCCTTTCGCAGGCTGAAAATCCTTGCTCTACTGGGTCTAACAGTCTGGAGGCATAAGCCACTGGTCGTGGCTGCTCGTGCCATACCTGAAGGAGCACGGCCGAGAGGGTCAGATCTGTGCTTGCTACCTCTATTGCATAGGGGGAGAGTGGGTCTGGAACTTGTAGCGCGGGTGCTGCGCTAAGGGCTTTCTTTAACTCATCCACAGCCTCTGTATGCTGCGGAAGCCATTCCCAAGGAGGTCTGAAAGTGGGGCTGCCTTGGTCGCAAAACCATCGATATGGTTCCGACAATACCCAAACAGTCCTAAAAATGACCGGAGGGCTGAAACATTTTGGGGAAGGGGCAATTTGACAATTGAGTCAATTCTTGTGAACTCGATCTCACGTTTGCCGTGCGTGATGATTGTACCCAAATACATAACTTTATTCTCCAATAGTTGGGCCTTTCTGGGGCTAACTTTACATCCGATTGAGTTGAGAAATTCCAGGAGTTCAGACAGAAGCGTGATGTGCTCTGCCTTGGTGTCTGTCTGCAGTAATAGGTCGTCCACATACTGTACCAGACATTCGGGTCGGGAAAAGTTTGCCAGTCCATTTGCCAGCTGTCGGTGGAAAATGGAGGGGGAATTGTGGAATCCTTGTGGGAGGCATGTCCACATGTACTGCTGACCTTTAAAAGTGAAGGCAAATTTGTACTGGCATGCCTTTGCCAATGGGATTGACCAAAAGCCGTTGCTAATGTCCAATACCGTGAAATACTTGGAGTTGAGTCCCTGCTTGAGCATGGCCTCAGGATTTGTTGCTACCGTGGGAGCTACTGCTGGGGTAACTTTGTTTAAGTTCCCGATAATCAATGGTCAGACGCCATGATCCGTCGGGCTTCCTCACTGGCCAAATAGGGGCATTATTAGTCGAGGCTACTGTCCATAGTACACCCTGCTCTAATAAGCTCTCTATAACCTTTCCAATTTCTCCCTCCGCTTCTAGGGGAAATCTATACTGTCTTTGTGGTCTCGGGTCAGGTCCTGTAATCTGAATTTGTCCAGTCATTCTGCCGCAGTCGTGCCGGTGACTGGCAAATGCTGTCCTATGTTTGTTCAATATTGCCCAAACCTGTTTGTCCGCGCTAAGCATGGTCGGGTCAAAACAATAGTCGCCTACTGCGCTAATCCTCTTTGCGTACTCACCTACTGTGAGCGTTGCGGGTGCTCTGTCTGATTTTGCCATTCGCCAGACACACTGATTGACTGGATCGAACGACAGGCTGTGGGCATTCATAAAGTCAATGCCCAGTATGTGTTCTGCTGTGCGGGGCAGATTAACTAAAACAACGGGGTGTCTGGTGGAGATATTCCCTAGTTGGATGGGTACAGGGGCTGTAATGTGTCCCTGCTGCGAGTGACCTGTAAAGCCGCTGAGTGTTATTGTGGCTGTAGTGGGCTGCGTGTCTGCCTGTTGTGTACTGGAGGAATTAATGGTCGTGCGGGATCCTCCTGTGTCCCAGAGTAATTCTATGGGCTTTCCCCGAATTATCGCCGTGACTACCGGTCGTCCGGATCGGTCCCCGAGGGTGTCACAGACCTAAGTGGGGGAGCCCGAACACCGTAAGTCCGTTCCGTCCACATTGGTCTGTCCTGACTGTGTCCCTATGCTGTGAATAGTCTTTGCTCTGTTCCTGTTCAGAGTGCCTGTCTGCTGGCCTCTCTGAGATTTCTGCGGGGTGTTGCATCCCCTAGCAAAATTCCCTAACTGTCCGCAGGTTAAAACATTCCTGTGACTTCTGTGGAGGGCTGTTCTTTCCCTCATTTACCCATGCGGGGTTTTGATGTGCTCTCACTGCCTGAATATGTGTTGCAGCCTGAGCTTCGTCGGGGTTCTTAAATGTTGCCTTGCCGTGGACAGATTGCTCCCGAGCGCGGGACAATCTTTTCAATACCCATTTTTCATTATGGGCCTCTTCTGAGGGGTCGTAATTGGAGCAGACATTCTGTCCTGCATCTGTGGCGTGGGAGATGATAGTGCGGGTCCATTTAACCATGTTATCTCGGGTCAAATGTGCGCGGTCTAAATCACCGAAAACTGCAGTGAAGTGAATCCACAGCCTTCCTACGAATGCTGTGGGGTGCTTGGTCCTTTTCTGCCTACACTTATTTAGGCCTTCGACTGGGTCTCCTCTGTTGTACCCTATCGCGTCTAAAATAGCTGTATGCATCTCTTCGAGGGTGCCTCCTCCAACGTTCTGTGGGTCGGGGAGGGCTGCTACAACTGATGAGTCTAAACTCAAAACTGTGAGCTTAACATGCTCTCGCTCATACAGGCCGTACATGGTCGCCAGCTGCTTCACTCTTGCGAAGAATTGGTGGGGGTCTGAAGTGTCCCTTAGTTGTGCCACGGTTAAGGGGGTGGTGTAAGTGATCTCGGGTGAGCCGTCTGTGGTTGCTTTTCGTTGGGTGGTGACTGGGTTCATTGGTGCGGGTGCTATCTGATCTGTGGGGGGTTGGGGCGCTTTCCTTTTCTGCTGCGCTGCTAGCGCATATGTTCCCTGAACATAGCGCTGCGCTGTCTCACTTAACTCCTGCCAATCTGGGGCATTCGCTTCTTCTAATTGTGTTCCAAAGGTTTCTTAGAAGCCATTCTGCACAGAAAGCAGAGATTGCAGCTCCACAATCTGCTTCCTACATTTTGCATGGTCCACTGTGCTTTGCCTTTGCTCAGTGGTGGCAGCATGGAGTGCCCTTAAATCTGCCTTTAGGTCGCTACACTGCTTTTTCAGTGTCTCTACCTGTTTTTCTGATTCTTCTCTTATCAAGACTGCACGCTGCACATCTTGATAGGCTTTTTTGTACTGAACTTGAGAGCTGCTCAGATGGGCTAGACAAGACTGATGTGCCCTCTTGGCATCATCCACCTCTCTATCCTTATCTGCCAGTCGTTGCCTTAATCCTAAATTCTCCTTTTCGATGCCCCTGACACCCACTTTGCTCCTCTGTGCCTCGCAATTGTGCCAAGCAGGACACAATTGCCATCGGCTTACATGCTTTACTCAAACCTTTCTTATGAATTTCAGACAGGTTCTCCCACCAAGTATGCCCTATACTCCCGGGACCTGTCTCCTCATTCAAACAAAACTCACACCAAAGGGGCCATCCTTTCCCTTTGAGGTACTTCCTGAGTTCCAGCTCCCAAACGGGATATTGACCTACTCTGCTGCTGTTGGTCGCTGCGACCACGAACTGCTCTGTGTTCATGAGGCGTTCCATTGCCTGCATGGCCATTTCTTTTTCTCCTGTGCTCTCTTAAATTTGGAACGAGGGATAATAAGGCAATGCTATAAAATACAGGTACGACTTTCGCTATGTTCCGAATAATAAACTCCCGACAGTTTGTCGCCACAAAAATCTCTCGGTTTTACCTTACAACCCTGTTAGTTACGCATGCAAAAACACACTTCCGAATTATGAGGATTGATTTGAACTACTTGAACACTTGTGGTTTTTCCTTTTCCCAATTGGATTTCAGATTCAAATTTCTGGGTTCTCTCGGAGTGGGGGGGTCACTTCTAGTCGAGTCCCGGCGGATGTCGCCACTAAGTGTTGCTCGTTCTAGGTGAGTGTGCTTTACACTCAATTTGGCTCTGTTTCATTCCTTAGCTCTAGAGTCGCCAGGTATCGTTAATATACCGCCACAAGTTTCAAGTTCAAGTTCAGACCAATAACTCCAGACACCAGTTAGTAACTTCAAACAAGACACGTTTATTATAATACAGTTATCTACTAATTATGCTTATAAAACTACAAGACTAGGCTAATCCTACCACTAATAGGCCAAATACTTATCTGGATAAGGGAACTGCCGGATCAGGGATCAATGGTCTCTTGCTCTGCACTGGGTCCGCAGATTTCCGGTAGTTATGGACTAAAGGGGGTCAGGAGTGTCTACTCTCGTAGCGTGCGTTGTATGACACTTACTTGTTGGCGGCTGCTGTTGGCCAGGCCTCTCCTCTCCATGGTCAAGTTCGAGAGCTGCTACAAAGGTGTTCTTCTTGGGAGGGCCGGCTGAGAGAGCTGGTCAAGGAGAGGCTGGCAGAGAGAGAGTGCTGGGGTCGGGGTCTCTGTCTTATACCTGTCCCAGGGTCTCACGCCCACCTGGGCGGACCCTCTATACACTCGCAATCGATTGGGTCTCTTCCCAATCGATTGATTTGAATTCCCCCAATAACGGGGCAGTCCCTCGATCACTGGGAGTTCTTGGGGCTTATTGTTTTGGACTTCTCTTGGCGCCTAGAAGTCTGGCCTTCTATTCACTGTAGCGATTTGAGTTAACTTGTTTCCATTGTACCTGGGAATCACCCGGTATCGCCTCATTAGTATGCTAACTTGTTTTCTTTCACAGTGCTGTCTGGTTTCTGCAGCAGTCAGAATACACAAGCGCTTTTGCAAACTGCTTGCTTTTGCAACATGTCCATTTTCCCTGCATTCTTTGTAATCTTCCATTTTGTGTTGGACAGTGGCCACCCCAGGTGGCTACAATCCTGGCATGGATACAGGATTGGCTGACTGGCAGAAGGCAGAGAGTGGGGATAAAGGGGTCTTTTTCAAGATGGCAGCCGGTGACTAGTGGTGTGCCTCAGTGGTCGGTGCTGGGACCACAACTTTTCACAATATACATTAATGAACTGGAAGAAGGAACTAAAGGCACTGTTGCTAAGTTTGCTGATGATACAAAGATCTGTAGGGCGACAGGTAGTATTGAGGAAGCAGGGGGCTGCAGAAGGATTTGGACAGGCAAGGAGAGTGGGCAATGAAGCAGGAGATAGAATACAATGTGGAAAAATGTGAGGTTATGCACTTTGGAAGGAGGAATGAAGGCATAGACTATTTTCTGAATGGGGAAATGTTTAGGAAATCAGAAGCACAAAGAGACTTTGGAGTCTTTGTTCACAATTCTCTTAAGGTTAACTGCAGGTTCAGTCGGCAGTGAGGAAGGCAAATGCAATGTTAGCATTAGTATGGACCAGGGTTGAGAGAACACCAAAGTATATCATGCAGTTCACCTGTCCCACAGCTTTTAATAGATTTTGGTTCTAGGGAGCACAAGGGCCCACTTTACAGGTGTGATGCAATAGAGAACTAAAAGTATTTTCACACAAAAACAGTGTTTATTCTATGAATCCAGTTAACATTTTATAAACACACAGTAAACATCTTACCAACTACCAACACTGATAACCCCCCAAAAGATACAGTACTCTATCGGTAACCCTTAGTAACTTTGCGAACAACATCCATAAGTCAAAAAACCCTTTTAACAAAGACAGAAACAGGTATTACTAAATGACCTGGAGACATTCTTTAGGTTGCAGAGAGAGAGATCAATATACATCTGCTAGGTTTGAATGCAGCTCTCCAACTGAAAATGAAACTAAACACAGAGCCAAAACAGGTTTCAGCACAAAACAAAAATAAAAAGCAGAGCAGAGCCCAGCTCCACGCGCACACTGACATCACTGCAGCCATTTGATAAAGCACATTTTTCTTTAAGGGACATTCATATGACAGCATTCATGTCAAGAGGGCTAGAATACAAGACCAGTGATATACTTCTGAGGCTGTATAATGCTCTGGTCAGACCCCATTTAGAATATTGTGAGCAGTTCTAGGCCCCGTATCTAAGGAAGAATGTGCTGGCCTTGGAAAGGGTCCAGAGGAGGTTCACAAGAATGGATTGGATTGGATTGGATTTGTTTATTGTCACGTGTACCGAGGTACAGTGAAAAGTATTTTTCTGCAAGCAAGCCTGCAGAGAGTCGCCTCCCTCCGGCGCCATCTTCTTCAGTAATGATCCCTGGAATGAAGAGTTTGTTGTATGAGGATTGGTTGAGGACTCTGGGTCTGTACTCATTGGAGATTGGAAGTTATTGAAACTTACAGGATACTGTGAGGCCTGGATAGAGTGGATGTGGAAAGGATGTTTTCACTTGTAGGAAAAACGATAACCAGAGGACACAATCTTAATCTAAAGGGATGATCCTTTAAAACATGAGGGGGAATTTCTTCCGCTAGAGGGTGGTGAATCTGTGGAACACTTTGCCGCAGAAGGCTGTGGATGCCAAATCACTGAGTGGCTTTAAGACAGAGATAGATAGGTTGTTGATCAAGAAGGGGATCAGGGGTTATGGGGAGAAGGCAGGAGAATGGGGATGAGAAAAATATCAGCCATGATTGAATGGCAGAGCAGACGCAATAGTCTGAGTGGCCTAATCCTGTTCCTATGTCTTATTGTCTTGTGGATGAGTGCAGCTCCAACAACACTCAAGAAATTGACAACTTCCAGGGCAAAGCAGCCTGCTTGATTAGCATCCCTTCCATAAACATCCAATCCCTCCACAACCGACGCACAGTGACAGCCGTGTGTACCATCGCCAAAATGTATGACAACAACTCATCAAGCTGCCTTAGGCAGCAACTTCCAGACCCATGGCCACCACCATCTAGAAGGACGAGCAGCAGATACCTGGGAACATCACCACCAGGAGGTTCCTCTCCAAGTCACTCACCATCCTGATTTGGAAATATATCGCCGTTCCTTCACTGTCACTGGGTCAAAATCTTGGAACTCTGACCCTAACAGCACTGTGGGCGAACCCGCACCTCGGGGACTGCAGCAGTTCAAGAAGGCAGCTCACCACCACCTTCTGAAGGGCAACTAGGGATGGGCAATATACTGGTCTAGCCGGTGACACCCACAACCTGTCAATGAATTATAAAATGTTATTCAATTTGATAATAACAAGATTGACTAACTTTTAGTGCTGTTGGTTGAGGATGAATTGTGGTCAGAATATCGGAACAACTCCCTTGTTCTTTGTAATAGCACCATTGAATCTTTCACATTCACCTGCAAGAGCAGAGTGGGCCTTAATTTAACGTCTGACCCAAAAGTCAACGCCTCTGACACTGTAGCACTCACTTAATACTACACCAGTATGGAGTTAATTTGGACTGTGTTGTACTTTATATGCTGCAGCATTCACATCTGCCCAGCCTGGTGCCAAAAGAAGGATGCACACCCTGACACTATTAGAGTCTCTCCTTTTATCTGTACTGGCCATTTTTCTGAACACAAATCTTCATCTCTGCCGCCAAGGAACATTAACAACAAGCTTTCCTTGTACATTAGACCTCGCAGAAATTTAACAAGTTTCCAGAGATGTCAAATATTTCAAATCATGTTAACAAGATGTTAACAAACTATTAAAAAGCCTGGAAGTCCAGCTCTCTTGGAATCTTTCTTTATTCCATAGATTAAATTTCAGCTTCCCTCAGCCGCAGCTCACATTTCTCATTGAAGGACCAGTGCAGCAAAAATCATTTTTGTGTTGCAATAAAGGTCAGAGTGCATGACTTTAAAACAGAGATGGGATTGCAATTGCACACCAAGGCCCAATTATCCCCTTCCCTTCAATCTTACTTCACCAGAGCTCTACCTCGGTTTTGACTTCTCATGTCCAGCACTTTGGGAGATTTGTTAAAAAAATATTAAATGACGAAGATAAGGTAAGTACAGGAGAAATAAAATTACTGCAAAGTGAAATCAAACAGATCGTTTGTATTTTAGTATCTTCACCATGTTTTCATATTGATAGAGCTATGCCATTGCAGAAGGATGCCACTCAGTCCATCAAGCCCATGCCGGTCCTCTGTAGCGCAAACCAGTCACATTCCCCAGTTCGCTGCAGATCCATGTCTTCATCCCTGGAATCATTCTATTCAATCTCTGCGCACTGTCAAGGTCCTCACACACTTCTTAAAGTGTGCTGTCTGAAACTGGATGCAATATTCTTGAAACAGTATTCCTGGCATTGACCCGTGGGGAACACCATTGCCTACATTCTCCAGCCTGAAAAACAATCATTCACCAGATTCTTGTTTCTGCCCTTCCTTAGTCAATTTTATTTTTTATTCATTCTGATACTGACCTGCCTCTTCCATGAGTATAAAATATTGTTTTTTTCCTTTTCTTTTAAATTTCGAGTACCCAATTCTTTTTTTCCAATTAAGAGACAATCTAGGGTGACCAATCCACCTACCCTGCACATCATTTTGAGTTGTGGGAGCAGCGCCGGCCCTAGGGTTGCTGGCGCCCCGGGCCAGCTGAACTTCGGCGCCCTTCGGGCGGGGGGGCGGGGCCGAGGCCGAGGGGGGCCGAGGCCGAGGGAGGGCGGGCCGAGGGGGGGCGGGCCGAGGGGGGGCGGGGCCGAGTGGAGGGGGGGCCGAGGGGGGGAGGGGGGCCGAGGGGGGGGCGGGCGGGGCCGAGGGGGGGGCAGGCGGGGCCGAGGGAGGGGGGCGGCAGACGGAGGGGGCGGGCGGCGGACGGAGGGGGTGGGTGGCGGACGGAGGGGGCGGGCGGCGGACGGAGGGGGCGGGCGGCGGATGGAGGGGGTGGGCGGCGGACGGAGGGGGCGGGCAGCGGACGGAGGGGGCGGGCGGCGGACGGAGGGGGCGGGCGGCGGATGGAGGGGGCGGACGGAGGGGGCCGCCCTGGGGGAGGGCGGCCACCGCGCATGCGCTGGTTGGCACCGGCCCAACTGCGCATGCGCGGGACCCGAGTCTCTGGCGCCCCCCAGCACATGGCGCCCCGGGCGACTGCCCGAGTTGCCGGTACCTTGGGCCGGCCCTGTGTGGGAGTGAGACTCACGCAGACACAGGGACAATGTGCAAACTCCACATGGACAGTGACCCGGGGCCAGGATCGAACCCGGGTCCTCGGAGCCGTGAGGCCGCAGTGCTAACCACTGCACCACCGTACCGCCCAAGTCTCAAATATTGTTAACAAGCCTTTTATGTGGTACTTTGTCAAAAGTTTTCTTGCAGTCTGCAAACAACATCCACTGTATTTCTTTCTTCAACCTTCTCTGTTACTTTGCCTAAACATTCAATTAAATTTGTCAAGCATGACCTACTTTTAAGAAACCTGTGCCGGCTCTCCTTTATTAACTCGAACCTCACCAGTGTCTTAATTATTTTTGCTGATTATTGTTTCTAAAAACCTTATTCATGAGCGATGTTAAACTAACCACTTGTATTTACTCATAGAAACATAGAACCATAGAAAATGGAAGCAGGAGGAGGCCATTCGACCCTTCGAGCCTGCTCCACTATTCATTGTGATCATGGCTGATCATTAAGTTCAATACCCGCCTTCCCCCCATATCCCTTGATACCTTTAGCCCAATATCAATATCTAATTCCTTCTTGAAATTACATGTTTCTGCCTCAACTACTTTCTGTTGTAGCAAATTCCACAGATTCACCACTCTCTTGGTGAAGACATTTCTCTTCACCTCAGTTCTAAATGGTTTACCCCTTTTGTGAGGGCCACGAAGAATCCAGCACAAGTTGTAGAATAGAAAGAAATAACATTTATTTACAAGAACATTTATATATGTACACAACAGCAGCAGTAACTCCCTTGCTGCTCACTCCTCTCCAGCTGGTTCCATACCGGCCAGCTATATTTATGCAGGGAATCTGCTAATGATTTCTCCGCCTGCCTCATTGGGGAAGCTCATACTCCCTAAGGATTGTGGGATTGCCATTAGTCCCTAGCCAGTGCTAAGCAGGCAGGTTATAACAACCCCTTATCCTCAAACTAACTAGTTTTGGACACCATCGGGAAGATTCTTTCTGAATCTACCCTGTCTAATCCTGTTTAGAATTTTGTAAGTTTCTATGAGATCTCGCACTCTTCTAAACTCCAATTAATATAATCCTAACCGATTTAGTCTCTCCTCATATGACAGTCCCGCCATTCAAGGGATCAGTCTGGTAAACCTTCGCTGCACTCCCTCCACAGCAAGAACATCCTTCCTTAGATAAAGACACCAGAACTGCACACAATACTCCAGATGTGACCTCACCAATGTCCTATGTACTCGGACTGCCCTTACGTTTTTTCTTTTTTTTTTACATAAATTTCGAGTACCCAATTCATTTTTTTCCAATTAAGGGCAATTTAGTGCGGCCAATCCAACTAGCTTGCATATTTTTGGGTCATGGGGCGAAACCCACGCAAACACAGGGAGAATGTGCAAACTCCACACGGACACTGACCCAGAGCCGGGATCGAACCTGGGACCTCGGCGCCGTGAGGCCGCAGTGCTAACCCACTGCGCCACCATGCTGACCTTTTACATCCTTTCTTGAATAAGGGTGCCACGCACTCCGATATTCAGGCACCTTTCCCATATCCAGGTAAGTTTAGAAGATTCCAGTCAGCCCTTTAACTATCACCATTTCCCACTTCCTTTGGGATGCAATCCAGCTGGACCAGGCAACTTCCCCAACCTTTCCAGTAAGTCCTGTCTATCAATTTTCACCCCATCCTTCACCATCGCTGCTTCTGCTGATATTTTGTCAGCACCCTCTTCCTTTGTAAGAACCAATACAAACTACCCATTGAACATTCTAATCTTCCCCTGTACCCCTAAGCATGCAGCACCCGCTTTGTCCACGGTAGCATAGTGGGTAGCACTAAGGCTTCACAGCTGCAGGATCCCTGGTTCGATTCCTGGTTTGGGTCACTGTCTCTATGGAGTCTGCACGTTCTCCCTGTGTCTGCATGGGTTTCCTCCCGAAAGACGTGCTATTAGGTAATTTGGACATTCTAAATTCTCTCTCTGAGTACCCGAACAGGTGCTGGAATGTGACGACAAGGGGCTTTTCACAGTAACTTTATTTCAGTGTTAATGTAAGCCTACTTGTGACAATGAAGATTATTTTAAAAAATAATAGATCTTACCCCACCTCTCACAGCCCATTTGCTATTTACATCCTGGTAGAGGATTAAGAGATTCCTTTTTTATGCTAACATTCTATTCTCATATTCTCTCTTTGAACCAATTTCTTGAGCTAATTAACTGTCGAAAGCTGGAGAACATTTGGATACATAATCCGGCTTCACAGTTCCCATTTGTAGCAATGTGTTATGTTTGTTAATTACCAATCGTATGCAGATCAATTACCAACACTAAAAGCTACAAATGGCTTCCAAATGTTTTAATTATTCAGTAAATAGAAAAGACAGACATGTGGTTAGCACAGTGGTCAGCACTGCTGCCTCACAGCGCCAGGACCCGGGTCGGTGCGTTGCACAGTGGTTAGCTCTGCTGCCTCACAGCTCCAGAGACCCGGGTTCAATTCCGGCCTTGGGTGGGTATCTCTGAGGACTTCTCATTCACGTACGCCCCATGCCTGCGTGGGTTTCCACGGATGAACCGGTTTCGTTCCACAGTCCAAAGATGCGCAGGTTAGGTGGATTGGCTATGCTAAATTTCCCTTTAGTGTAGGGTGCTGTTTCAGACGGTCAGTGCAGACTCAATGGGCCGAATTACCTCCTTCTGGACTGTAGGGGTTCTATGCTTCCATGTTGCCAAAGCCTTTCACTATGGTTTTCATCAGCATTCATCAGGACAAATGCAAGAATTCCAAATTTCAAACAAATTATACTTCAGGGGAAAAGGCTGTGCTTGGTTGGCAAGTTGACTCTGATTGGCTAATGGTCACAGAGAAAGCAATGAGAAATGTCGCCTCTCCAAGCTCCTGGGTAATTCAAAACTTAAATGGCAAAATTTGGCACTTTTTGCATTTGTCTTGGTGGGCACAATACGAAGAGCTTCGACAACACGTCTCTCTCTTCAGTAAGATTGGAGTCTGTACTATACCGAGCAACTCTTTATTCAGCCGATTTTCCTATTCTTCTGAACAACAGTCATGTTGCAACATTAAATATTCTGCTGTCATTTGAATAAAGGTGACTGTTCAATTTCAGTCAGGACGCTGGCAGTACTGGCTACCATTCTCAGGATTAAGAATGGAAACATCAGGCCGTGTTTCTGCTCCAGATCATCACCAATGACCCCTACTGGAATATCTCTGCATGAGTGAGAACAGAATGATGGTGAAGAAGATGGCCACTAGGAATGGGCACCGGAGACTGATTGTGTGGCATGAATCCATGAACTGACCGTGTCTTCAGCAGGGTGGCATTTGAGTGGGATCAGTTTTCAGGGACAGAATGTTGACCAATGGAATATTAACAAGAAAATTACAGTTACCCTGGGAATGTTCGGAAAACAAAGTTAAAACCAAAAAAGCGAAAGACAGGAGGAATGTGATAGGAGGGGAATGAGGCAATGATAATGAAAACAGATCATTAATGGTTTGATCACGTGGACTGAAACAGCTAGGGAATTCATCACATCTCAATCTAAACAAGGTCCTGTGTTCAGACTTCAGCATGTATTAGTATGCAGCATGTCGACGGTGTTTAATCTCCATCACAGGCCCTGATCTGTCTCTGGTCACTTTACAGCAATAAATAATATGAAAATCAATCGGGAAAGGATGGGCTAAAAGATGTTGATAAATGGGCAAAAGGATTGGCCTTGTGCTGAGCTGATCCCCAAGAGACTGGACCCTCTGAAATGGTATGAACGAGACAGACAGAGAAAGAAAGCAGGCGGGCAATGAGTACAAGTGACAATGATAAATGACATGGGGATTTCATACAGACACCTTCCGTACTACAGTAAAACTGTATCATATTCCTTGGTGCATTACAGGTAGTTTAAACAGTTGCCTGCCATACATTGGGAAATGGGAAATAACCATTCCTCTTGAGTTTAAAAGTCATGTTGAAATTAAGAGGTTAACCCTTAAGGTCTTTGTCTAACCCTTAAGGAGTGCTTGTGGAAATTTGCTGTGCACTAATTGGCTCCCACATTTCTTGCTTTACAACAACGACTACATTTCAAAAGTAATTAATTAGCGCGCAATGTCCTGAGGCTCTGAAAGGCACCATATAGTGAGTCATATGAATTCTGGTCTCTTGTGCATCCCCAAGTTTCATTAATCCACTGTTAGTGGCCTTCAGCTACCTCAGCACAAATCTCTGAAATTCCATCCATCTACTTCTCCATCTCTCTTTCCACCTGTAGGGCATTCCTTCAAACCGACCTCTTTAAACAATAAGATGCTAAAAGCAAATTCCTGCGGATGCTGGAATCTGAAACAAAAACAGAAAATACTGGACAATCTCAGCAAGTCTAACAGCATCTGTGGAGAGAGAAGGGAGCTAACATTTCGAGTCTGGGTGACTCTTCTGTCAAAGCTGGAGAGAACTGAAAATAGGGGGCTTAAGCGAGAGCGAGACAAGGCTGTTAGATAGGGGGAGGGGCCAAAAACAAGAACCGTTGCTGGGCACCGATTGGTTTATCATCTATCCGGCCCGCTCCTGTTGGCTAAATCAGGAACCCGCCATAGAATGGTGAGAATCCAATAATTACCACTTAAGGCCAATCTCCATTCAATTAACAGGAGTGATCCCCTATCTAATAGCCGCCCGTGATCTAACTGCCTTCCCAGCAAGTGGTCACGTGGCGCCGAATAGTACACCATTTAAAAAAGAAGCTGGCGGAGGGTTGCTGTGAGGATCTGAGGAGGTGAGTAGCTATCTTTTCTCCCGGGCAATGAACCCGGTTGTTACCCCGGTGCTCCGGGGGGGAGTGGTGCAAGCCCCCGAGGAGCCGGCCTCGGTCGGCGTATCCTGCCATCGGTGGTGGGGCATGTATGAAGCTGGGGGGTGCCGCCCATGGCCCGGGGTGGGGAGATGGGTGTGTGAGCGTCTGCCATGCCACTCCCTATACCAGGGGTGGGCAAACTACGGCCCGCGGGCCGCATGCGGCCCGCCAAAGGTCTTTATGCGGCCCACCAAGTCATTAAAAAAAAACAAATTTGTAAAAAAAAAATTTTATTTAAAAAAATTTTTTTTTTTTAAGGTTAATGGGGGGGGGGGGGGCTGTTGGGTTACTTACTGGTATAGGGTGGATACGTTGACTTGAGTAGGGTGATCATTGCTTGGCACAACATCGAGGGCCGAAGGGTCTGTTCTGTGCTGTACTGTTCTATGTTCTATGTTCTATTTGAGGCGCCCAGAATCATAACCGGGTGAAGTAATTATTTTACTTAATATACTATGCGGCCCTTTAAAATTGTGAATTTCTGAATGTGGCCCTTGCACGGAAAAGTTTGCCCACCCCTGCCCTAGACAGTGCGCCCCGTTCCGGGAACAACCCAGCCTGTCTACCCCACCGACCACCCATAACTCCCACTGACCGTGGACGCCTCTGGCCAGGAAGGCTATTACTAATTGGGAATTGGCAATTGTAGTTAAGTGAGCACTTCACGGCTCCCAAGTGGATCTCTGTGGGTAGGCATGCCATGTAGAATGTGGGCGATATTGCCTGGAATCCGAATCATGCCGTGATGCCTGAGAATTGCGGGATGCAGCCAATATTAGAACACTCAGGGACTGGGCCCCTGCACCGGGGACATTTCAGCAACCAGAGGGTGCATGTGCGCACCGGGGATGGGAAGTGCGGGTATCTGGGGTTCAGGGTCTTGAATCCGGTGAGCAGGAACCCCCGCTGGTTTGGGGTGTGTGGCAGGGTGTCTCACATGGTGGGGGAGGGAGGAGGGGAGAGCAATGGGGGAATGGAGGGTCCCGGGGTGGAAGAAATCACTGGTTGTCAGTCTCGCACCCTCACTAATTCCTCACAGATATTTACATGGGATGGATGATATCTTGGACTCTGCGGAAGCCGGCCTCGTGGTGCTGTTGGCAGGTCAGACGCCGGAGAAGGCGGCGGCAGCAGCATCGACAGAGACTCAAGACGGTGACCCCCATCCCACACCCTGAGGACCAAGCCACTGATCAGGCCAGGGAGGGACCCAGAAGGGGATGCCGGCGTCAGCCCAAGGTTTACAGGCATTGCTGGTCTTTCGAACAGATGATGGACAGTGTATGCTGCAGCAGGCTCCACCTCAACAAGAGAACAGTGTGCCACCTGTGCCATGTCGATGCAGCCTTTGCACCATGTGGAGGAGGAGGATACCAACTTCTGGTGACCGTCAAGGTCACCCCAGCCCTAAACTTCTACATCACAGGGCAGCACGGTAGCATTGTGGATAGCACAATCGCTTCACAGCTCCAGGGTCCCAGGTTCGATTCCGACTTGGGTCACTGTCACTGCACATCCTCCCCGTGTGTGCGTGCGTTACCTCCGGGTGCTCCGGTTTCAAAGTCCAAAGATGTGCAGGTTAGGTGGATTGGCCATGTTAAATTGCTCTTAGTGTCCAAAATTGCCGTTAGTTTTGGGTGGGGTTACTGGGTTACGAGGATAGGGTGGAGGTGTCAACATTGGATAGGGTGCTCTTTCCAGGAGCCGGTGCAGACTCGATGGGCCGAATGGCCTCCTTCTGCACTGTAAATTCTATGATTGCCTGGGCTCGAGCGAGGACTTGTGTAGCAACTCACAAGCTACAGCCCACAAGTGTATCAGTGAGGTCACGGATGCCCAGTTTGCCTGGGCAGTGAACTACAGAAACTTTGACATGGATCAGGCCCAACCTGTCCGGGTAGCAGAAATTTCAGCAACGCTGAGATGCCCCAGGTCCAAAGGGTAGTGGATGCTAATCATGTCGCCTTACACTCACCGGGCCGTCTGGGAGTACCCTACATCAGCAGGAAGGGGTTTGACACTCTGTACATCCAGCTTGTGTGCGAGAACCACATGAAAACGTGCACATGTGTGCCGCTTCCCAGGGAGTATGCACAACAGCGACATCCTGGGGCAGTTAGACGCCCCAGCTTCTTCAACGACCATCCCAAGATGGCTGGGTGGCGCTTGGGGGATAAGGGATACTCGCTGAGGACCTGGCTAATGGTGCTAGTCCAGAGGCCGGTGACCAATGCGGAGACCCGGCACAACGAGGCCCAGGTCGCCACTCGGACTGTCATTGAACGGTGCCGTCCACAACCCGGCACAGCAGCAGGGCAACGTGTTGGAGGTGGGAGAGAAGGAACATGTAGCCACCTCTGAAGAGGAGGAGAACGAGGAGGTGCCAGACCAGGAGGGGTGGGAGGACATGCCCGGGGAGGGCCTGCAGGACCAGCCGGAGGCTGGAGGACAAGCGGAAGCGGCAAGGGTCCGGCATGCCCAGAGGACCAGGGAGGCCGTCATCCTTGCTCACTTCAAATAGGACGTGGCCTCGTCTGTCATCCACCCCTCCTCCACCACCCTTCCCAACCCCCCCTCATTCTTCAACATTCCCTGTTCACCTCCCTCTCCCCCGCTTACCCCCTCCCTCTCCCTTTCCCCTCCGCTTCACCCCTCCCTCCCCCTTCCCAAACCCCCTCCCTCCATCCCTCTTTCTTCCCCTCCCTTTCCCCCCACCCTGTTCCACCCTCCCAGGGTCTGTTTAACTGCACTCCAGGGTGATGGGACTGTGGAGGCACTGTCAGCGGGTCACTGTCAAGGGCAGGAAGGTGATGATAACCCACTGAGAGCTGAGCTCCGCTGCTCCTCAATCTGTGCCATAGTCTGACTCCTGCCTGTCTGCTGAGGCTCACACCCATCACCTGCATGTGATGTGCTGGGATCGGAGGAAGAAGGTTTTCATGCCCATCAAGTCTGCACTGGCCCTTGGAAAGAGCACCCTATTTAAGCCTATGCCGCCACCCGATCTCCATAACCCAGTAACCCCACCTAACGTTTCTGGACACAATTTAGTATGGTCAATCCACCTAATCTGCACATCTTCGGACTGTAGGAGGAAACCGGAGCACCCGGACCAAACCCACGCAGACACTGGCAGAATGTGCAGACTCCGCACAGGCAGTGACCCAAGCTCGGAATCGAACCTGGGACCCTGGAGGCGACTGTGTTAACCATTATGCTGCCGTGTTGCCCTAACCACGACCCTGGGAGGCTCTGGAGTGCCCGAGCAGTGCTCATCTGAGACTGGGACGTGCTCCGCAGTGCCTCGGCTATGCCCACCCGAGATAGGGATGCCACATCAAGGTCAACCTGGGGCTGGGACACGTACCCAGTGACTGGGACATGCTATCGAAACGCTTAGCCATAGCCATCATTAACCGCGCCACGCCTTGCACACCTCCACTCATGCTGCTGACGTCGTGTATCAGGCTCTCCACTGCAGTCGCCACCCTTTCATTTTCCAGTCTTGGCCTGAGTGCAACGCATTGCTGGCACCATCTCCTGTGCCCATAGTCTCTTGAAATCCTCCAATCAACTATGGGCCTGCTGCAATGTCACAACACCTTTCTCTGAATATCACGGCTGTACCCTAGCGTCTGCATCAACTGTGGGTAAACCTGGTCCAGAGGTTCCGCATCTGACTGGGACCCAGCTGGTTCCTGAGATACAGCAGACTTTGGACTGCTGTCTGACCTGGTATTCCTGCCTCTCCTGAGGTGCATCGGCAACTGTGTGGTGCTCACCAGAATGTGCCCCCGAAGCCTGTCCACTACTGTCGCCCACCGAGTGTGTGTCTCTGCGCTGGTGGAGGGTGGGGATGACAGCTGTGACCCTCCGAGGTGTTCTCATGGGAGGCTAGGGGGATGAACCAGCACCGTCGGATGAGGATCCTGCAGGAGAATAGACATGTGGTCAGTGGGAGGGATGGGTCATTATGCATGGCATTAACAATGCATGTGTGACAGGTCATCTGTATGGGACCAGCGGAACATCACCTCTTTGCTGCATCCCGACCTCTACATTGGTGATAGACATGCACTCGGCCACCCGACGACCGCCGGGGCCCGTTCCTAGTATGGGGTGAGGACTCTGATGTCCAGAACTCCACTGCCTGCCAGGGCCCTCTCCCATCTGTAGTGGGCCAACTTATCTTGTGGTGCCACAGAGGGGGCATCATGAGCTGCACACAATCATCACGGAGGGGGGTTTTGGTGCGGGGAATGGTGAGTATGGGGGGGGGAGGAGAGGAGAGGGGCTGGGCAGTTTGAGGGTGATGGGGAGTACGGAGGAGGTTGGGGTGTTTGGGGGTGGGGATGGCATGGGCGGCACTGCTGGAAATGGGTGGGCCGGGGCACAGAACAATGTTGGGCAGGGTCGGTGACAGGTGCCAGTGGCATGCTTTGGGGGGGTTCATCGGTGGGGGGTGGGGCTGGTGTCAGGGGGGCTGATGCCAACCCACTCATGCCCAGTGGAGGAGGTTGACCATACACCACTAGATGCTGGTCCTCCTGTGCACGGTCCCCGAGCTGACGGCTGCTGCTACTTCCTCCCAGATGGCACAGGCTGCCCTGTGGCTAACCCTCGGAGACCTTTAGGGGACAGGTCACCCCATCTGATTTTGACCACGTCCAACTGTCTGGCTACGTGGCATCACCGAATCATCGTGCTGGTCTCCTTGGTGGCATGGCTGTGGGTGGCGTGGGGTTGACTATGCAGGAGAGGTTTAAGAGCTGCTGCTCTCCCTTGTTAGCGGGGGCTGGCGAGTAGGATCCCGGCGGATTAGCCGACGGAACAGTCATTTGTGGCATGAAGCCCGTGGGGTCTCATTAAGTGGTTGAATAGCAGTGACGACCTTGCTGGGCAGAGCTTCAGGAAGCTTGTAGCAGTTCCTGCTCGCTACCAGACTTGGAAACATTTCCCATTAAATCGCACTCAGGACGACTCTCACAGACTGCGTGACCACTTTGCAGAATACAATCAGGACGCAGACGTTCCTGACGCTTGTCATTTTAACTTACCGTCCTGCTCTCACGTGGATAGCACAATGGCTTCACAGCTCCAGGGTCCCAGGTTCAATTCCGGCTTGGGTCACTGCCTGTGTGGAGTCTGCACATCCTCCCCGTGTGTGCGTGGGTTTCCTCTGGGTGCTCCGGTTTCCTCCCACAGTCCAAAGATATGCAGGTTAGATGGATTGGCCATGTTAAATTAACCTTAGTGTCCAAAATTGCCCTTAGTGTTGGGTGGGGTTACTGGGTTATGGGGATAGGGTGGCGTTGTTGTTGGGTAGGGTGCTCTTTCCAAGAGCTGGTGCAGACTCGATGGGCTGAATGGCCTCCTTCTGCACTGTAAATTCTATGATTCTATGTGCCACAATCAGCAGCCTTCTTCGCTTAAATCACTTCATTTACATTCCTTTAGTCTTTATGTTCATAACACCTTTGTCAATCTCCAACAAAAACTGCCCCCTTATCTAGACCCACTGCTCGACAAACCCACCCACAACAGTATAAATCTAACCCTGTTTCCAGTTCTCTCCAGCTTTGACACAGAGCCACCCAGGTTGGAAATGTTAGCTCCCTTCTCTTTACACAGATGCTATTATACCTTCTGAGATTGTCCAGTATTTTCTGTTTTTGCCTCTTCGAATACCTCCTTTCTGGCTGGGTGTCAAACATTGTCTGTAATACTCCTGTGAATTATCCTTGGGGTTCTTATGTTAAAGATACTACATAAATGCTGTTGTTGTGTTCTTAGAAACACACATAGCAAATAGGAGCAGAAGGAGGCCATTCGGCCCTTCAAGCCTACTCCACCATTTATTATTGGCATGGCTGATCATCTTGTTTGGCATTCTCTCTCCATTATTTTAACAAAATTATTAACCCAGTAAAATCACAAGAATATTATACAAGCACATTTATCGAGGTGAGATGCGAGTGACTGCCATTGACATCATGGCAGCATTGGAGCAAATGTGACATCAAAGACCCCAAGCTAAACTGGAGTAAATGGGACTCAGGGGGGAACTCTCCGCTGGATGGAGTCATGCTTGGCACAAAGGAAGATGGTTGTGGTGGTTGGAGGTCAATCATCTCAATCCTGGAGTATCACTGCAGGAGTTCCTCGGGGTTGTGTCCTGGGCCCAACCATCTTCAGCTGCTTCATCAGTGACCTTTCCTCCATGGTAAGCTCAGAAGCGATGATTGCACAATGTTTAGCACCATTCGCAACGACTCCTCAGATAATGGGGCAGCCCGTGCCCACTAAAAGCAGCACCTGGACAACATTGGGGCTTGAGCTGACAAGTGGCAAGTGACACATGTGCATGCAGAGAGACTACAGTGGGTCAAGAAGGCAGCTCACCACCACCTTCTCAAGGGCAGTTAGGGAAGGACAGTAACTGCTGGCCTAGCCAGCGATCCCCAAAGCCTGAAAACAAATATGAAACAAATTTTATTTGAAACAAAATAAACAAATACAGCCCACTCAGCAAAACCCGAACAAGTATCCAATTTCCAAATATTATCCTCAATCGGTTTCCAATACCCTGAATCCTATTTGTTGATCCTCCTGTCAAGTGAAGCTGCACATTTGGGGGTAGGCTGCTGTCTCTCGCTTCATCGTGTTTATATTTTGTTTCTGCTGATCTGGAGCTGGTGGCTGCAGATTGACATTGAGATGCGGGATGTTTTTCAGTAATCAGTGCTGGAGACAGACTGTACAAACAGTATGAAAGCCCAGGGGTTGGGCAAGTTTTCTTTTCTGTTGCAAACATTCATTTGCAATCCTGGTCAGCTTGGGGGCACTCCAGGGTCTGCTATATAAGGAGGGCTCAGCGTCAACTTGCACTCAAAAGCCTGCCTGCCTGCCTCTGACACTCTCTGTGTCCTCCCTCTCCCGGTTTAAGTGGGAGCTGTGTTTTCCACCACAGCCAGCAAGATTGCACCCAGCAGGAGGACGGCGGAGCGGCCACACTCCAGGTTCAACATCAGCCGCAAGTCCCTGATCGCAGCGGCAGTCGGGGTGGCGATGCTGTTGACCCTGGTGATTGTGATCCCGGTCCTGGTCAACTCCCTGGGCACCGCTGCCCACTACGAGATGCTGGGCACCTGCAGGATGGTGTGTGAGCCTTACCTGTCCAGCCAGCCCAGTGCCAGCCCGGGGGCCGAGGCACTGGCCGAGCACGGAATGGCCCCGCCGCCCTCCACCCTGCTGCAGGGTCCCCAGGGCAAGCCGGGGCGACCGGGCAAGCCGGGTGCCCCCGGGCCGCCAGGGGAGAGGGGGGCGCCCGGGCCAGTGGGGCCGGCGGGGGAGAAGGGGGAGGCGGGTAGACCCGGGCTGCCTGGCAGCTCCGGGACAGGGGCCATCAGCGCTGCCACCTACAGCACCGTGCCCAGGGTGGCATTTTACGCCGGGCTCAAGAACCCCCACGAGGGCTACGAGATCCTCAAGTTTGACGACGTGGTGACCAACCTGGGCAATCACTATGACGGCGCCAGCGGCAAGTTTACCTGCTCCATCCCTGGCACCTACTTCTTCACCTACCATGTCCTGATGCGGGGCGGAGATGGCACCAGCATGTGGGCAGACCTCTGCAAGAATGGCCAGGTAAGCTGGGCAGGAGGGGGTGGGGGAGGGAGGGAGGGATGCTGGCTAACACCCCAACCCCCGGGGCTGGGGGGACAGGAGGTCTAACCAACACCCCCAACCCCAGGGAAACCTCCCAAAGCCACATACTGTATCAGGTCCCCCTATCAGTGCACATTGAGCCTGGGCAATGCCATGTGAGAGGGTGAAGGAAAGAGGGAGGGGGCGAGGGGGAGAGATAGTGGGAGATAGAGAGTGGGGAAGGAAGGGGTGAGAGAGAGGCGGGGGGGGGGGGGGGAGTGGGTGAGGGGAAGAGGAAGAGAGAGAGTGGGTGATGGAGAGAGAGGAGAGTGGGTGAGAGGAAGAGAGAGAGAGAGTGGGTGATGGAGAGAGTGGGTGATGGAGAAAGAGTGGGTGAGAGGGAGAGAGAGAGAGTGGGTGATGGAGGTTGAGGGCGTGGGGAAGAGAGAGTGGGTGAGGGAGAGAGTGTGTGATTGAGGGAGTCGGAGAGAGAGGAAGGTTAGAGGGAGAGTATGGGTAAGAGGGAGAGAGATGCGGAGAGGTGAAGAGGGAGTGAGTGGCTGAGGAGGAGAGAGTGGCTGAGGGAGAAAGAGTGGCTGAGGGAGAGAGGGAGGGAGAGAGAGTGGATGAGGGAGAGGGGGTGATGGAGAGAGTGGTGAAGGGGCGAGGGAGAGAGAGTGGCTGAGGGAGAGAGTGTGGATGAGGCAGAGGGGGTGATGGAGAGAGTGGTGAAGGGGCGAGGGAGAGAGTGGCTGAGGGAGAGAGGGAGGGAGAGAGTGGATGAGGGAGAGAGTGTGGATGAGGGAGAGGGGTGGATGAGGGAGAGGGGGTGATGGAGAGAGTGGTGGGGTGAGGGAGAGAGAGTGGCTGAGGGAGAGAGTGTGGATGAGGGAGAGGGGGTGATGGAGAGAGTGGTGAAGGGGCGAGGGAGAGAGAGTGGCTGAGGGAGAGAGAGTGGATGAGGGAGAGGGGGTGATGGAGAGAGTGGTGAAGGGGCGAGGGAGAGAGAGTGGCTGAGGGAGAGAGAGTGGATGAGGGAGAGGGGGTGATGGAGAGAGTGGTGAAGGGGCGAGGGAGAGAGAGTGGGAGAAGGGAGACAGGAGGGAGGAATGAAAGGCTGAGTATTGCTGGAGTTGGAGAGGAGGGAAGAGGCAAGTGGGTTTGGAAGCGTTCCTTTCCTCAGTCTCCCCCACCCCGCCTTTGCCCTCTTTCACTCACTTTCCCTCTCTCTCTTTCCCTCTCTCGTGTCTATTGTTCACTCTCCTGCTCCGGTCTGTCTCTCACATTTACCTGGTGAACGGGGCATTGCTGACTGTGCAGTGTGTGTGCAGACTGGGGGCAGCCGGGTCCTCTCTATGCTGGATTCTGATCTCTCAGTCCAGGGTCCCGCTGTGGGGCAGTGTGACAGACACTCCGGGAGAATAGCGCCCGCTGCTCTAACCGGAGGTCTCTGGGTTTCCTCTGTCTCTCAAACACTTTCAGGAATCATTTGTGAAGCTCCCTCTGTCTCCAATCTGCCCCACACAGGGTTTACTGCCGAGGACAGGAGGAATTCCTCAGCCCTCTCTCTCAGTCCCTCTTTATCCCTGTGTATCTCTCCCTCTGTCACTCGGCCTCTCATACTCTCTTTTATTTCTATCTACTCTGTTTTACTCTTTTGGTTATGAGGGGCGAGAGGACGTTCTGGCGCTATATAAACGCTTCTATTGTTTAATTTTTTATCTCACTTGTCCTCTCTATTTTTCTCTCTTCCCCTCTCTGACTCTCTCCATCATTCTTTATCGATATCGACCATTATTACCCCTTCCTTTCCATGATTATCAACGATCATCCACCTCTATTTGTCTAATTCTGTACCTCTCTTCCTCAAGCGCACTCTCCATCTCACTGTTTCTGGCACTCTCTCTGCCGTTTCGCTCTCTCTCCGCTTCTCATTTGCTCTCTCTCTCTCTCTCTCTCACAGACTGGGCCACTCTGCCCCCTTCGAACAGGCGCCGGAATGTGGCGACTAGGGGCTTTTCACAGTAACTTCATTTGAAGCCTACCTGTGACAATAAGCGATTTTCATTTCATTTTCATTTCATTTTCTTGTCTATTCTGTCTGTTCGCCACATTCTCGCCCACTCTCTCGGATTCCCTCTTTCTGACACCCCCCAGTCCCATTTCTCTTCCTCTATCACCCTCTCTCTTTGTCCATCTTTCTCTTACACACTCAATGTCTGTCCCACCTAGTTTTCCCTCTGGTGTCTCTCTCACACACAGTCCATCTCCCCTCTTCTCTCTTTCTCTGTCCCTATTCTTGTCTCCCATTCACATTTGTTAATTTTTCTCCTTCCTTCTGCCATTCTCCCTCCTTCACTCTCTCCTCCCCTTGCTATCTTTCTCAGTGTCTCAATTTCCCTCAATCTCTTTCTCATTCTCACTATGTCCTCGCCCTCTTTCTCCAGCTGTAGCACTTGCCGTTTTTGTCTCTCTGGCCTCTATCTCTACTCTCTACCTCTTTATCTCCACTCCATCTCCATTCTCTCTCTTTTCTGCCTCTCTCTATCTCCACTTGCTCTTCGCCTCTCTCTAACAGCACGGTAGCATTATGGTTAGCACAATTGCTTCACAGCTCCAGGGTCCCAGGTTCGATTCCCGGCTTGGGTCACTGTCTGTGCGGAGTCTGTGCGGAGTCTGCACGTTCTCCCTGTGTGTGCGTGGGTTTCCTCCGGGTGCTCCGGTTTCCTCCCAAGATGTGCAGGTTAGGTGGATTGGCTATGCTAAACTGCTCTTAGAGTGCCCTTAGTGTTGGGTGGGGTTACTGGGTTATGGGGATAGGGTGGGGTTGTGGGCTTGGGGAGGGTGCTCTTTCCAAGAGCCGGTGCAGACTCGATGGGCCGAATGGCCTCCTTCAGCACTGTAAATTCTATCTAAATCTAAAATCTCCACTTTCTCCCTCTCCCACTCATATCTCTCCCTCTCTATCTCCACTCTTCCTCTCCAACTAATCTTTCTCCCTCTCTATCTCCACTTTTTCTCCGTCTCCAACTCATCTCTCTCCTTCTCTATCTCCACTCTCTGTCTGTCTCTATCTCCATTCTCTCTCTTTCTGCCTCTTTCTATCTCCACTCTCTCTGCCTTTAACGCAACTCCCTTTACACCTCATCTCTTTCCCACTCTCTCTGTCTCTCTTTATCTCCATTCTCTTCCAAAGCTTTCTCCATCCTCTCTCTCTTGCCTCTCTATCTCCACTCTCTCTGCCTCTATTTTCACTCTCTACCTTTCCACCTCATCTCTCTCCGTCTCTATCTCCACTCTCTGTCTCTCTTTATCTCCACTCGCTCCCAAAGCTATCGCCAGTCTCTCTCTTTCGATCTCCACTCTTTCTCTCTCTCTATTTTCTCTCTCTCTATCTCCTCTCTCTCTCACTCTCTGACTCTCTCTACCCCCACTTTCTCTCTCCCACTCTCATCTCCACCCTCTTTCTCTACCTTAATCTCTCTACCTCCACTCTCTCCCTCGCTCTATCTTCACTCTCTCTCCTATCTCCATTCTCAATCTGCCTCTATTGCCACTCACTTTCTCTCTTCCTCTCTATCTCCACTATCTCCACTCTCTTTCTCTCCACTCACTCTCCCACCCTCTCTGGCTTTCTCTATTTCATGATGTGGAGAATCGCCGAGCAGAAACTTATAGCCAAGTTCCGCACACATGAGTACGGCCTCAACCGGGACCTGGGATTCATGTTGCATTACATTCACCCTCCACCATCTGGCCTGGGCATGCAAAATCCTACCAACTGTCCTGGCTTGAAAGAATTCACACCTCTTTAATGAAATGAAAATCACTTATTGTCACAAGTAGACTTCAAATGAAGTTACTGTGAAAAGCCCCTAGTCGCCACATTCCGGCACCTGTTCGGGGAGGCTGATACGGGAATCGAACCGTGCTGCTGGCCTGCCTTGGTCTGCTTTCAAAGCCAGCGATTTAGCCCTCTGCTATGGGATTACCCCTCTCTCTGGATCTGCAAAGACTTAATTACCTTCAAATGCTCGCATTCAAAGCATCGTCTTGCATCTTTAACTTTGTCTATATATCTCTGCTTCTGGAACCTCCCTCTTCATTCATCTGAGGAAGGAGCAGTGCTCCGAAAGCTAGTGATTTGAAACAAACTGTTGGACTTTTACCTGGTGTTGCAAGACTTCTTACTGTTTCTCTATTTTGATCTCTCTCTCTTTCTCTCTTCCTCTCTATGTCTCCACTCTATCTCCTTTTCTCTTTCACCCCCCTCTCTCCGTCTCCCTGCCTCTCTCTATCTCTACTATCCCCCTCTCTCTACCTCCCTCCCTCTCTCTACCTCTCTCTCTCTGCCTTCTTTTTACCTCCACTCTCTCTCCCTCACTCCAGCTTCATTCTCTCTGTCTCCAATCTCTCTCTCTGTGCCTCTCCCTATTTCAACTCTCTCTCCCTCTCTCTCTCCTCTGGGCAGCATGGTAGCACAGTGATTAGCACTGTTGCTTCACAGCGCTAGGGTCCCAGGTTCCATTCCCGCTTGGGTCATTGTCTGTGTGGAGTCTGCACTTTCTCCCCGTGTCTGCATGGGTTTCCTCCGGCTGCTCCGGTTTCCTCCTACACGTCCTGAAAGACGTGCTGTTCGGTGAATTGGACATTCTGAATTCTCTCTCTCTGTACCTGAACAGGCCCCAGAATGTGGTGGATAGGTGGTTTCACAGTAACGTCATTGCAGTGTTAGTGTAAACCTACAATAATAAAGATTTTATATATATATATATCCACTATCCCTATCTCCATTCTCTTTGTCTCCACTCTCTCTCTCTGTGCCTTTCTCTATCCTAATCCCTCTCCTCTCTCTTCTCTATATCTCCACTCTATCTCCCTCTTTCTCTTCCCCTCTATCTTTTTCTCTCTCTCTCTCTCCCTCTCTTAATCTCCACTATCTCTCTCTCTCAATCTCTCTCCCTCTCCCCCTACCCCTCTCTCTATTCCACTATCTCCTTCACTCTATCTCCACTCTAGATCCCTCTCTCTCGATCTCTCTCCCTCTCTCTCTCTTCCTCTCTCTGTCTCTACTATCTCCTTTTCTCTATCTTCCCTCGATCTCCACTCTCTCTCTCTCTCCCCCTCTCTTTGTGTCCTGGCTCTAACTGGGTCTTGTTCCCCCAGGTCCGCTCCAGTTCCATTGCCCAGGATGCTGATCAGAACTATGACTATGCCAGTAACAGTGTTATTCTGCACTTGGACGCAGGAGATGAGGTTTACATCAAGCTGGATGGCGGGAAGGCTCATGGAGGAAACTACAACAAGTACAGCACCTTCTCGGGATTTATAATTTACACAGACTGAGGGAGCACCAGAATTCATTCCGGTTCAAGGTGCCGTTTGGCTCGAATCAGTGCGGTCACTGGAATGGGGCCAGCGGTTCACAGACATTGGGAAAGGCTGGGGGGGTGTCTGACCTCACTAACTCTTAGTCTGTTAAGAATATTTATCTGATCAATTGATTCCTTTTTGAGGCTTGGGTCGCCAGTGTTGCTGCGCCCAGCTGGCATTTTATTGGAGAGTTTCCGGTAGTGATGTTGGATTCGGATGATGCTCAATCAGCACTGGTACCTACTGCAATTAGAACTCTGTAATGCAACAGAAATCCACCAGGGACCCATTTATATAGCAAGTTAAGTTAATATCACCATCACTATCTCTCCTGATAAAAATGGCAGTCTAACCCAGGGTAGTTTATCTCTCAGGATAGACAGGCCAGCCAGGATAGACTAGGGAGAGTCTCTCCTGCCCATTTCTGTTGTATTTTATTGTAAGGTGGAATGTTCAGGTTTTTTTTGGTTATGATATCTGAAGATTAGCATCAGCCTTTCCATCCATTGCACCTAATTTTAGAGTAAGAGTGAATGTGAGCTATTCCCATTTGCCCTGAATGTCTTGATGAGCTGCCCAAGAAAATTGGTTCAATCCCGCAGGGTTTCTAGATGCATCTATTCTGGGTCTCATGTGGGATCAAAATTTGATTAATTCAAGGTGATTACATAGAATCCAAGATGATTCCATTATCTGCCCATATAATTGTAGAAACAGAAATCCTAAGCATTGGATCCTGTCTTGCGATTACATTTATAAATGGAGCCATAGTGATAGGTTGAAGCTATCTGGCCATATTTCATTTTATATTCCCTCTGCTGCCTTTTGGATTCTCAGCAGCCTTTGATCCTTTGATTGTGCAGCTGGAATCCTGATGAACATCCACACTGAGGTTACACATGAGAGTACTGCTCCATCCTAGCTTTATGGAGCAGGAACGGGGCCAGCCATGTACTGTCCCACTGCACGTCTTTGAGGAGAATTCACACAACTTGCTCTATGACCAGGAATGTCATGATGGTAACTTGCAGCACTCTCGAAAGCTGACAGACTGCTCACAAGTCATCTCAGGTCCTGAAACATTCAGCTAATTCCTGTGTACTTTAACTGAGTTCCTTCAAACATAATGTCAGTTCCAACATACAAGTTTCCAGGTAGAAACACCTTAATCCAGTAATTTATGTATTGGTCCAGCTCCACACACTTCCCCTCCATCCCACTTCAGTCCAATATCATCCCGCATGATTTCAGTTCCATCATACTTTTGTCCCATTCTTTCAATATTAGTCCAGTTTCTTTACAATTCAGTCCACCTTCCTCACAGTCAGTCAAATTCCTCAAGCGTTTGTTCAGTTCCTTCACATGTTAGTCCAGCTGTATTACGCAACAGTCCAGTTCCTCCCACGAAACATCCAATTCTTCAAATCTTAGTCCAGATTCTCAAACATTAGTCCAATTCCTCACACTTTAGCCCCAATCTCTTTTGTCTGGATCTCCACAAATTAGTAACATTCATCATACTTCTGTGAATCCAATATTCCTCATGTTGGTCCAATGCCTTCATACTTTAGTCCAGTTATTACTTCAGCCCAATTTTTTTTCATCATTTAGTCAGGGTTCCTCACATATTAAATGAGCTCTTCGCATTTTAGTCCAGTTGTGCATGCTTTTTATCCAGATCATCACAAATGAGTAATGTACATCAAATATTAATCCAGTTCTTCAAAAGTTAGCTCTCTATTCCTCAAATTAGTCCAATGTCTTCACACCTTCATCCAGTTCTTCTTACTATATCCCAGCTTTTGACAATATCATCCCATTCCTGACATATTAAACAAACACTTCACACTTTAGTCCATGTCTTCACAAATTACTAAAATTCAACAAGTAGGAGTACACTTTTCTCAAACACTAGTCAGATCTGTACAAATTAGGCACAGTCAGAGAGTCATTACGGTGGTATGGTGGCACAGTGGTTAGTACTGCTGCCTCACAATGCCAGCGACCTGGGTTTGATTCCAGCCTGGGCTCTGTGTGTGTAACATTTGCACGTTCTCCCAGTGTCTGCGTGGGTTTTCTCCGGGTGCTCCGGTTTCTTCCCACAGTCCATAGACGTGCAGGTTAGGTGGATTGGCTAAGTTAAATTGCCGCTTAGCTTGTCTGTGTGTGTGTGTGTGTGTGTGTGTGAGAGTGTGGCTATGCTTAATGTGGTGTTATACCCTTCAAGCTATAAGCCCGTGGCAACAGACTGGCGATGTGTTCCAGAAATAATTAGCGACAGAAAAAGACAAAAAGTCTGACCTCTGCACCATGAGGGTACGGAAAGGTGGAGAGAGAGAGTCATTACACTGCAGAAGTTGGGCATTTAACTCCTCTAGATCCTGTCAGGTCTCTCAGATTCTCCCGCTCTATCGCCAGGATATTATAAGTTTATTTCCAATTTTGAAGTTGTACTTTAGATTATTTCTTGCTCTTCTCCATTATGATGATCATTTTTCCCTAAGTGCTGTCCCCCATCACTGGACCCATATAGTCCGCTTTATTCCCAGCAGTAGATTCAGAAACATCTTCAATATTTGACTGATAAAATATTTCAGAAATCCCTCCCCTTCCTTATACTTTACGCTGACCAGAATTGATATTTGGGTAATTAAAATTCTACGATATCACCGCTCTATATAGTTCTTGCACACCTGTGTAATTTAAATTCTACAATATCACCACTCTATATAGTTCTTGCACACCTGTGTAATTGTAAATTCTACAATATCACCACTCTATATAGTTTTTGCACATCTGTGTAATTGTCAATTTAGCTCCCTCAGACTGTTTGGAGGCTGAAAGAATAGAAACCAGAAACATGGAAAATAGAATCCTGCTCTGCCATTCATTACGATCATCCAATTGAATATCCTGTTCCCGCCATCCCCCAATATCATTTGACCCCTTTAGTGGCAAATGCTATACCTAACTGCTTTTTGAAAACATACAATGTTTTGGCCTCAACTACTCTCTGTGGTAGCGAATTCCACAGGCTGACCACTCTCTAGGTGAAGACATTTCTCTTCATTTCAGTCCTAACTGGTCTACCCTGTATCCTCAGACTGTGACCCCTGTTTCTGGACCCCCACCCCTTCCCAAACATTGGGAACATCCTTCCTGCATTGACCCAGTCGAATCCTGTTATAATTTTATAGGTTTCTATGAGATCTCCCCTGTTTTTTTCAGAACTCCAGTGAATATAACCTTCACTGACTCAATCTCTCCTCAGATGTCAGTTCGGCCGTCCCAGAAATAATTCTGGTAAACGTTCTCTGTACTCCCTCTATAACAAGAACATCCTTCCTCAGACAGGGATACCAAAACTACACACAATTCTCCAGCAGTACTCATCATGGCAGTCTGTATAACTAGAGCAAGACATCCCTGCTCCTGTACTTGAATCCTCTCGCTGTGAAGGCCAATATACCATTTGCCTTCTAACAATAATAACCTTTTATTATCACAAGTATGAAGTTACTGTGAAAAGCCCCTAGTCGACACATTCCGGTGCCTGTTCAGGTAAGCTGGTACGGGAATTGAACCCGTGCCGCTGGCCTTGTTCTGCATCACAAACCAGCTGTCTATCCCACTGAGCTAAACCAGCCCTTACCGCCCACTGTACCTGCATGCTTACCGCCAGTGACTGGTGTATGAGGACACCCAAGTCTCATTGTGCATTTCCCACTCTCAATTTATAACCATTCAGATAATAACATGCCTTCCTGTTTCTGCTACCAAAGTGGATAACCTCACATTTATCCACATTATACTGCATCGGCCATGCATTCATCCACTCATTCATCTTCTCCAAATCACACTGATGCATTTCTGCATCCTCCTCACAACTCACCCACCCACCCAGCTTTGTGTCATCTGCAAATTGTGAGATATTACATTTAGTTCCCTCATCTAAATCATTAATATACATTGTGAATAGCTGGGGTCCTAGCACTGATCCTTGCCATACCCCACTCGTCACTGCCTGCCGTTCAGAAAAGTTTAGCTCTATTTTTGTTTCCTGTCTGCCAATCAGATTTCTATCCATCTCAATACACTAGTCCAATCCCATGCGCTTTAATTTTACGCGCGAATCTCTTATGTATGTCTTTGTCAAAAGCCTTCCGAAAGTGCAAATAAAACCATGTCCACTGGCTCCCCTCATCAATTCTACTAGTTGCATCCTTGAAGAATTCCATTAGATTTCTCCGGCATGATTTCCCTTCTGTAAATCCATGCCAATTCTGTCCGATCCTGCCATTGTTTTCCAAGTGCTCTGCTATAAAGTCTATGATAATGGACTCCAGAATTTTTGCCACTACCGATGTCAGGCTGTCTGGTCTATAATTCCCTTTCTTTCTCTCTACCTCCCTTTATAGATAGAGAGGTTACATTAGCTATCCTCTAATCCGTAGGAATTTTATTATTTTGTGAAACAGGCAATTGTAGAATTTGAAACAATCGGGGCTTAATGCCCTGAATCAATTTGTTTCAATATTACATGTTTGATCAGTTTGTACATTTTAAGTAGGACCTAAGCTGCATACAATTAAAATACTGAATTGAGACTCCAAATTCAAATACAGCCAAGACATTTACTTTAAAGGATTTGGGGTTTCACTTCCACACTCCCTGCAAAATAAATTCTGTTCCCTGTAATTACAAATATTCTTATTCCCCAAATAAAGACAGTTTTGTTGTATCTGGTCATCATTCTACTCAAGTTTTAAAGTCAAGAATACGCCCAGGAGGATGATTAGCTCCTTTTTAACTAAATGACTTCTGTTCTTACTCCCTCAAGGATATTCTGTTTTCCACTGATCAACTCTGTGACCCCACCTCCTTTGTTCGCTTCCCTATCTTTTGGTATGACTCTCTGACTGCCTAATTTGAGAAGATCTGGGTAATGTTTGAAAAATTGTACAACTGCTTGTTGAACTTTAGTAATTTGAGAAGAACTGGACTAAAGTGTTTGCTTAATATGTACAGAACAGGATGATGTAGAACCACAGAGTCCCAACAGTACAGAAGAGGGTAATTCGGCCCATCGAGTATGCGCTGACCCTCTGAAAGAGCACCCTACCTATGCCCACTCCCCTGCCCTACCCCAATAACCCCATCAACCTGCACATCTTTGGATGAAACTGGAGCATGGAGAGGAAACCCATACATACATGGGGAGAACTCCACACAGCACCCAAGGCCGGAATTGAACTCGGGTCTCTGGCGCTGTGAGGCGGCAGTGCTAACCACTGTGTTGCCATATGGTATGTGGTATGCCTTAGTAACATAAAGACAAATACTGATGCATGCCATATGGTAAAGACCTGTGGCAGGCTGCAAGATTGGAAAACTTTTAAAGAACAACAAAGGGTTACTAAAAGTAATATAAAAAACAAAGGTAAATTACAAAAGAAAACTTGCACAAAATATAAAAAGGATAGTAAAAGCTTCTGTCAGTTTATAAAAAGGAAAGTGAATATTGGTCCCTTGGAGGATGAGACTGGGGAGTTGATAGTGGAAACACAGAAATGGCAGAGACACTAAATCAATATTTTGCCTCAGTTTTCATGGAGGAGGACACGGGTACCATCCCAATTGTAACATGTAAAGCAGAGGGAATAGAAAGGGAGGAACTTAGGACAATCATCATCAATAGGGAAAAAGTACTAAACAAACTGTTGAGATTGAAGGCAGATACGTCCCAGACCCAAAAGCCTACACCCTAGGGACTTAAAGGAAGAGGCAGAGGATTGTTTCTAATATTCCTAAATTCCCTGGATGAGGGAAATGTTCCAGTGGATTGGAGAAATGCCAATGTAACACTCTTATTCAAAAAGGGAGGGAGGTAGAAAGTAGGAAACCATAAACCAATTAGCTTAACATCTATCACTGGAAAATTGTTAGAATCCATTATTAAGGGAGAAATAACAGGATATTTGGAAAGTCAAAATGCAATCCATTAGAGTCAGCATAGTTTTATGAAGGGTAAATCGTGTTTGACTAATTTACTGGAGTTCTTCTAAGATAGGGCAGCATGGTAGCATTGTAGATAGCACAATCGCTTCACAGCTCCAGGGTCCAAGGTTCGATTCCCGGCTTGGGTCACTGTCTGTGTGGAGTCTGAACATCCTCCCGTGTGTGCGTGGGTTTCCTCCGGGTGCTCCGGTTTCCTCCCACAGTCCAAAGATGTGCAGGTTAGGTGGATTGGCCATGCTAAATTGCCCTTAGTGTCCAAAATTATCCTTAGTGTTGGGTGGGGTTACTGGGTTATGGGGGTATGGTGGAGGTATTGACCTTGGGTAGGGTGCTCTTTACAAGAGCCGGTGCAGACTCGATGGGCCGAATGGCCTCCTTCTGCACTGTAAATTCTATGTAATCTATGTAACAAGCCCAGTGGATAATGGGGATCCTGTAGATGTAGGGCATCTGGACTTCCAGGAGGCATTTTATAATGTGCTGCACAAAAGGTTAATACACAAGGTAAGATCACATGAGGGTAATTTAGTAGCTTGGATAGACGGCTGGTTAACCAAGAGAAAGCAGAGAGTCGGGATAAATGGGTCTTTTTCTGGATGGTAAGATGTAACTAGTGGGTTGCCACAGGGTTCGGTCCTCAGGCCCCAGCTGTTTACAATCTATATTAATGACTTGGATACAGGGATAGAACGTTCTATAGCCAGATTTGCAGATGACACAAAGATAGGTGGGGTAGTAAGTTGCAGTAAGGAAATAAGAAATTTCCAAATGGATATGGATAGGTTGGGTGAATGGGCCAAAGTTTGGCACATGGAGTTTAACGTGGCTAAGTGTGAGGTTATCCATTTTTCTGCTCAAAATGGAAAGGTACCTTATTACCTAAATGGAGAGAAACATCAGAGTGCTTCGGTACAGAGGGATCTGTGTGCCATGGTGCATGAATCATAGAAAACCTGTATGCATATACAGCAAGTAATAAAGAATGCAAATGGAATTTTGGCCTTTATGGCTAAAGGAATAGCTGCAACTGTACAATGCAATAGTGAGACCGCACTTGGAGTACTGTGCACAGTTCTGGTCCCCTTACTTGAGGAGTGGCATTAGAGGCAATTCAGAGGAGATTCACGAGATTGATTCCAGAAATGAGGATTTATTATGAAGAGAGATTGAGAAGTTTAGGCCTAAACCCTCTTAAGTTTAGAAGAATGAGAAGGGCAGCACGGTAGCATGGTGGTTAGCATAAATGCTTCACAGCTCCAGGGTCCCAGGTTCGATTCCCGGCTGGGTCACTGTCTGTGCGGAGTCTGCACGTCCTCCCCGTGTGTGCGTGGGTTTCCTCCGGGTGCTCCGGTTTCCTCCCACAGTCCAAAGATGTGCGGGTTAGGTGGATTGGCCATGCTAAATTGCCCGTAGTGTCCTAAAAAGTAAGGTTAAGGGGGGGGGGGGGGTTGTTGGGTTACGGTTATAGGGTGGATATGTGGGTTTGAGTAGGGTGACCATGGCTCGGCACAACATCGAGGGCTGAAGGGTCTGTTCTGTGCTGTACTGTTCTATGTTCTATGTTCTAAGAGATTTAATTGAGGTGTGTAAGATGTTAAAAGATATTGAGAAAGTAGATGCAGAGTGGATGTTTCCTCTTTGGGGGCAATCTAGAACAAAAGATCATAGTTTTAGGATAAGGATTTGCAGATGTAAAGCAGAGATGAGGAGTAAGTACTTTTCTCAAACCTGTGGAATTCAGTATCCCAGAGTGTGGTGGATGCCAGGACAATGAATACATTTAAGGAGGAGATAGACAGATTTTAAATTAGTAATGGGTTTAAGGGTTATGGAGAAAGAGCAGAAAAATGGAGTTGAGGCCAAGATGAGATCAGCCATGATTATATTGAATGGCGGAGCGGACTCGAGGGGCTGAATTACCTCATCTTACTCCTAGTTCTTATGTTCTTTTCTGAACATTTTGTATCTTTGAATATTAAGCACTCAGTTCTCACCATTTTTAAGCCACAGTTCTATTATTCCCAAATGCCATATTGCACTTTTGCCTCCTGGACTCCCGGCTCCGCCGCAACTCCAAAAATCGTGAGTCCCCAACTTGGTTTGACCCTGGACCCAACCACCCTCGACACCGTCCCCGCCACCCCCTTCCAGAATTCTTCCAGTGCCGGGCATTCCCAGAACATATGGGCATGATTCGCTGGGCACCCCGAACACCTGGTGCACCTGTCTTCGCCCCCAAAGAACCTGCTCATCCGAGTCACAGACATATGGGCCCGATGCAGGACCTTAAATTGGATGAGACTAAGCCTCGCACATGAAGAGGAAGAGTTGACCCTCTCCAAGGCATCCGCCCAAGTCCCATCCTCTATCTGCTCCCCTAGTTCCCCCTCCCATTTAGCCTTCAGCTCCTCCACTGACGACTCCTCCACCTCCTGCATTACCCTATAAATGTCAGACACCTTCCCCTCTCCGACCCACACCCCCGAAAGCACTCTGTCCATCGCCCCCCGCGAGGTCAGCAAAGGAAATTCCTCCAGCTGTCGCCTAGCAAACACCTTTACCTGCAAGTATCTGAACATGTTCCCTTGGGGGAGTCCAAATTTATCTTCCAGTCCCCCCAGGCCCGCAAACCTCCCCCCAATAAACAGATCCTTCAATTTACTGATGCCCACACTATACCGCCCCCTAAATCCCCCATCAGTGTTCCCCGGGATGAACCGATGATTTCCACCTAACGGGGCCTCCATCGAGCCCCCTGTTTCCCCCCTATGCCGTCTCCACTGTCCCCAGATTCTTAGGGTCGCCGCCACCACCGTGCTCGTGGTATACCTCTTAGGAGAGAGCGACAATGGCGCCGTTACCAAGGCACCCAGGCTTGTACCTCTACATGACGCCATCTCCATTCTTTTTCACGCCGCCCCCTTCCCCTCCATCACCCATTTACGCACCATTGACACATTGCCCGCCCAATAGTACCCCAAAAGGTTGGGCAGCGCCAGCCCGCCTCTATCCCTCCCTCGCTCCAGGAAAACCCTCTTCACTCTTAGAGTCCCATGCGCCCACACAAAGCTCAAAATACTGCTAGTCACCCTCCTAAAGAAGGCCCTGGGGATGAAGATGGGCAGGCACTGAAAGAGGAACAAGAACCTCAGCAGCACCGTCATTTTGACGGACTGCACCCTCCCCGCCAACGACAATGGCAGCATGTCCCACCTCTTGAACTCCTCCTCCATCTGATCCACAAGCCTGGTGAAATTACGCTTGTGAAGAGTCCCCCAGTCCCTGGCCACCTGCACCCCCAGGTACCTAAAACTCTCCCATGCCCTCCTAAGTGGGAGCCTACCAATTCCCTCCTCCTGGTCCCCAGGGTGCACCACAAACACCTCACTCTTGCCTAGATTTAGCTTATAACCTGAAAAGGTCCCAAACTCAGCTAGCAGCTCCATCCATTGGGGCAGCAGGGTAGCATGGTGGTTAGCATAAATGCTTCACAGCTCCAGGGTCCCAGGTTCGATTCCCGGCTTGGTCACTGTCTGTGTGGAGTCTGCACGTCCTCCCCCTGTGTGCGTGGGTTTCCTCCGGGTGCTCCGGTTTCCTCCCACAGTCCAAAGATGTGCGGGTTAGGTGGATTGGCCATGCTAAATTGCCCGTAGTGTCCTAATAAATGTAAGGTTAAGGGGGGGGGTTGTTGGGTTACGGGTATAGGGTGGATATGTGGGTTTGAGGAGGGTGATCATGGCTCGGCACAACATTGCGGGCCGAAGGGCCTGTTCTGTGCTGTACTGTTCTATGTTCTATGTTCTATGACCCCCGGCATCCCTCCCACCGGGTCCGCCACATACAGTAGCAGGTCATCGGCATACAACGACACCCTATGTTCCTCCCCACCCCGCACCAAACCCCTCCACCTTCCTGAATCCCTAAACACCATCGCCAACGGTTCGATTCCCAATGCAAACAACAAACAACAGGGGGCAACCCTGCCTGGTCCCTCGATAAAGCCGGAAGTACTCCGACCTCCTCCCATTCGTGGCCACACACGCCATCGGGGCCTCATACAGCAGCCTCACCCATCTAATAAACCCTTCACCAAATCCAAACCTCCCCAACGCCTCCCATAAGTACCTCCACTCCACTCTATCGAAGGCCTTCTCCGCATCCAGCGCCACCACTATCTCAGCCTCCCTCTCAATCGCCGGCATCATGATGACATTCAACAACCTCCGCACATTCGTGTTCAGCTGCCTTCCCTTAACAAAACCTGTCTGGTCCTCGTGTACCACCCCTGGCACACAGTCCTCTATCCTGGTGGCCAGGATCTTTGCCAGCACCTTGGCATCCACATTAAGGAGAGATATGGGCCTGTATGAACCACACTGCTGGGGGTCCTTGTCCCTCTTTAAGATTAAAGAAATCAGCGCCCGCGACATCGTCGGGGGCAAAGTCCCCCCTTCCCACGCCTCATTAAGTGTCCGCACCAGCAGGAGGCCCACTAGGTCCACAAACTTTTTATAAAACTCCACCGGGAACCCATCCGGCCCCGGCGCCTTCCCTGACTGCATCTGCCCGATCCCCTTAACCAGCTCCTCCAGCTCAATCGGCGCCCCCAACCCCTCCACCTGCTCCTCCTGCACCTTCGGGAAAGATAGCACATCGAGAAAACTCTCCATTCCCCTCCTCTCCACCTTTGGCTCCGACCGGTACAGTTCCCCGTAAAAATCCTTGAAGACCTCATTCACCTCTACCCCCTTCCACACCACATTCCCCTCTTGTCTCTCATTCCAGCAATTTCCCTAGCCGCATCCCGCTTGCGGAGCTGATGAGCCAGCATCCTACTCGCCTTTTCACCATGTTCATACACTGCCCCTTGTGCCTTCCTCCACTGTGCCTCCGCCTTTCTAGTGGTCAACAAATCAAATTTAGCCTGTAGGCTGCGCCTCTCCCCCAACAATCCCTCCTCTGGTGCCTCCGCGTACCTCCTATCCACCTCCAGGATCTTCCCCACCAGTCTATCCCTCTCACTCCTCTCACTCCTCTCCCTGTGTGCCCGGATGGATATCAGCTCCCCACGAATCACTGCCTTCAGGGCTTCCCAGACCATCCCCACCCGGACCTCCCCCATATCATTCACCTCGAGGTACCCCTCAATATTTGCCCGGACCCTCCTGCGCACCTCCTCCTCCGCCAACAGCCCCACATCCAACCGCCACAACGGGCGCTGGTCCCGCACCTCCCCCATCTCCAACTCCATCCAATGCGGAGTGTGGTCGGAGATTGCAATGACTGAATATTCGGCCTCCTCCACTCTCGAAATCAGTCCCCTACTCACCACGAAGAAGTCTATCCGAGAATAAACCCTATGTACATGGGAGAAGAAAGAGTACTCGCATGCCCTCGGCCTCACAAACCTCCATGGGTCCACCCCTCCCATCTGGTCCATAAACCCCCTCAGCACCTTGGCCGCCGCCGACCTCCTACCCATCCTTGAACTGGACCGATCCAGTGAAGGATCCAACACCGTATTGAAGCCCCCCCCCCATAATCAGACCTCCCGCCTCTAGATCTGGGACACGTCCCAGCATACGCCTCATGAAGCCCGCATCATCCCAATTTGGGGCATGTACACTAACAAGTACCACCTTCTCTCCCTGTAGCCTGCCCCGTACCATAACAAACCTACCCCCCTTATCCGCCACCACCTCAGATGCCTCAAACGACACATTTTTCCTCACCAGAATCGCCACTCCCCGGTTCTTCACATCCAACCTGGAGTGGAAAACCTGCCCCACCCACCCCTTCCTCAGACGGACCTGGTCCGCCACCTTGAGGTGGGTCTCCTGCAGCATTGCCACATCTGCCTTTAGCCCCCTCAGATGTGCAAGTACCCTAGACCGCTTCACCGGCCCATTCAGTCCTCTCGCATTCCAGGTGACCAACCGGATCAGAGGGCGTCCCGCCCCCCCCTCCCCCGTCGACTAGCCATAGCCCGTCGACTGCCCGCCCCAGGCCAGCACCCCCTGCCCGACCCAGTCCCCACGGCAACAACACCTCACCTCTGACCCCCCGGCCCATACCAGCTCCTTCCTGACCCTGCCAGCAGCAACCCGATATTCCCCTTTCCCCCCCTCCCTTCCCCCCCAGGCTAGGAACCCTCCTAGCCGCGACCCGTCCTCCATTGTACTTCCGTGGGTCAGCTAACTTCTGCTGACCCCGGAAACTCCCGCCAAAACCCGACCCCTCCCAAAGTGAGATCGTCCCCCATCCTGTCACTCCTGAAGGCACCGCTTCAGCGCGGGGAGGAACCAGTTAAGGCCCCCCCCCCGTCATCATCTCCACCCCCAGCCCCGCAACGCGAGAAACCAGAGGAAAGCCCGCGCTTTTGCACTGCCCCACCACACCCTTCTGACGCAGCTCCCAAATACCAGCCCCACTCCATACCCCCAACCCTAAACAGAATACAACAAACCCCCCAACCCCCCCCCCCCCCGCAAAATACAGAACTCAAACAATGCCCCCCAACAGAAAACAGAACAACACCCCAATAAATAACCATATCAAAATTACAAAAGTACAGAAAAAACACAGCAACAGCAGAAACCAGCAATAAAGCATTACAACCGGCCCCGCAACCCCCAACCCCTAGTTCGAGTCCAGCTTTTCCGTCCGCACAAAGGCCCACGCCTCTTCCGGGGAATCAAAATAATAATGCCGCTCCAAATAAGTTACCCACAAGCGCGCAGGCTGCAACATTCCATACTTTATTTTCTTCTTATAGAGCACCTCCTTCGTCCGATTGAACCCGGACCGCCGTTTAGCCACCTCCGCACTCCAATCCTGGTAGATCCGTACTACCCCATTCTCCCAATTGCTGCTCTTCACCGTCTTGGCCCAGCGCAGCACACACTCCCGATCACTGAACCGGGATTCATTCTCCTTAGGCCTCCTGGCCAGTACTCTGTGGGCTCCCTCCAGCTCCAGGGGCAGATGGAAAGATCCTGCCCCCACTAGCGAGTTCAGCATCATGGCCACGTAGGTTGTCAGACCCGACCCCTCCAGCCCCTCCGCAAGGCCCAAGATCCTCAGATTCTTCCACCTCATGCGGAGATCAAGCTCCTAGAAGCAGTCTTGCCACTTCTTATGGAGTGCCTCGTGCCCCTCCACCTTACTCACGAGGACCATGGCCTCCTCCTCTCGTTCAGCGGCCTGCTCCTGCAGCGCCTGGATGGCAGCACCCTGGGTCGTCTGAATCTCCGAAAGCTTTTTATTCGTTTCCTGCAGAGAGCTCAGCACCTCAGCCTTAAAATCTGCAAAACAGCGCAGAAGAGCAGCTTGCTGCTCCTGCGCCCACGACCTCCACTCCTCTGGTGCTCTGCCGGCCGCCATCTTGGAATCCTTCCCCCGTTTTTTCTGGGGAGCTGCTGCTCTTTTTTTCCTGCTTTCCACTCCGAGTTCAAGGCATTAAATGTGGAGAAAGTTGATCACCACACCTTCTCCCACCGGGAGACGTCAAAAAAAATTCAGTTTTGGGCTCTAAAAAGAGCCGAAAAGTCCGTTTGAATTGGGAGCTCCCAAATGTGCGGCTTCCTACGTCATCGCCGCCACCGGAAGTCCTCTCATAGTCCTTCTTAGTGTCGTCCTGCTAATATAGTTCTACTTCCTTGTCTGATACGGTCCAACACTCTCACTTCTTTTATGTACCTTATTCCTCTTTCTACTTGATATGGTAATGTGTTTAAACCCTCCCTCATCACATTAGTGAACTTCATAAGGGCATTTATCCCAGTCCTGTTGTGCTGCTGAGGCTCCTTCCTGGTTGAAGAAAGTCTGAGCATAGGACTTCAATACCTTTCTTCTCTCTGTCATTGGTACCAATGTGCATCACAACCTGTGGCACAGTCTTTTTCCCTCGTGGAATATTCTGTACCTCCCCCATGTTGTCCTTCACCCTGGCACAGGGAGGCAACGCACATGTGGCACTCACAAATTATGATAACAAACTGCCTGCCTCCCCCTAATTATGGAATAATTTATAACAACTGCATTTCTACACTTTGCTATTTCTCACCCATTGATGATCCGGGTGGGATCGCACCTTTGCAAGGTGTTGCCATTCCCAACAGCCTTGAATACTGGGTACTGGTTTGAGAGTGGCAAACATCCCAAAGGCTCCTGCATTTCTTGTCTCTTCCTATTCTTCCTGCTGACCATCTATCCATCTACTATTCTGATCTCTCACTGCCTCTGGGGTGACCACCTCCTGGAACATACAATCAAGGAAACTCTCATCCTCCCTGAAGCTCCACAGTGACTCCAGCTGCTCTACAAGCTCAGAAATCCTGGCATCAAGCAGCTGGAGACACCTCCGACACTTGTGGCCTCCCAAGACATGCAAAGTCTCCCGAGGGTCCCACAAGATGATGAAATTGCAGGCAAAAGGTCCCAGCTGCCATTCATGATCCAAAACGTTAGTCCAATTCTTCACTCATTCAACAACCACTTCTACACATTTTGTCCAGTTCCTTCAAGAGATTAGCTCAGGTCCTTCACACATTCGACCATTTTTCTGCAAATTGGACTAGTTCATTCACAATTTTGGCCCCTTGTACCCTGGGGTTCAGGGTGTACCAGCTAGATGGATAAAGGACTGGCTGGGTAACAGGAGACAGAGAGTAGTGGAAGGGAGTGTCTCAAAATGGAGAAGGGTGACTAGTGGTGTTCCACAGGGATCCGTGCTCTGACCACTGTTGTTTGTGATCTACATAAATGACCTGGAGGAAGGTATAGGTGGTCTGATTAGCAAGTTTGCAGATGATACTAAGATTGGTGGAGTTGCAGATAGCGAGGACGACTGTCAGAGAATACAACAAAATATAGATAGATTGGAGAGTTGGGCAGAGAAATGGCAGCTGGAGTTCAATCCAGGCAAATGCGAGGTGAAGCATTTTGGAAGATCAAATTCAAGAGCGGATTATATGGTCAATGGAAGGGTCTTGGGGAAAAATGATGTGCAGAGAGATCTGGGAGTTCAGGTCCATTGTCTCCTGAAGGTGGCAATGCAGGTTGATAGAGTGGTCAAGAAGGCATACAGCATGCTTGCCTTCATCGGACGGGGTATTGAGTACAAGAGTTGGCAGGTCATGTTACAGTTGTATAGGACTTTGGTTCGGCCACATTTGGAATACTGCATGCAGTTCTGGTCGCCACATTACCAGAAGGATGTGGATGCTTTAGAGAGGGTGCAGAGGAGGTTCACCAGGATGTTGCCTGGTATGGAGGGTGCTAGCTATGAAGAAAGGTTGAGTAGATTAGGATTGTTTTCGTTGGAAAGACGGAGGTTGAGGGGGGACCTGATTGAGGTCTACAAAATTATGAGAGGTATGGACAGAGTGGATAGCAACAAGCTTTTCCCAAGAGTGGGGGTGTCAGTTACAAGGGGTCACGATTTCAAGGTGAGAGGGGGAAAGTTTAAGGGAGATGTGCGTGGAAAGTTTTTTACGCAGAGGGTGGTGGGTGCCTGGAACGCTTTACCAGCGGAGGTGGTAGAGGCGGGAACGATAGCATAATTTAAGAAGTATCTAGACAGGTATATGAATGGGCGGGGACAGAGGGAAGTAGACCTTGGAAAATAGGAGACAGGTTTAGATAAAGGATCTGGATCGGCGCAGGCTGGGAGGGCCGAAGGGCCTGTTCCTGTGCTGTAATTTTCTTTGTTCTTTGTTCTCTTCCTCACACAAGTCCAATTTCTCAGATGTTGATCCCATTCCTTACCACTTTACTACAGTGTAACCACATTTCAGTCTAATTCCATCACACTTTTCTCTTGTTGTTTTCACGTTAGTTGTGCACTGTCACGCCTTAGACCAGCTCCTTCACAACTTGTCCAGTCTTCTCACAAGCTAGTCCATTTCCGAGCATATTAATGCAGTTCTTCATCAACTATAAGACCATAAGACATATGAGCAGAATTAGGCCACTCGGCCCATCGAGTCTTATCCGGCATTCAAGCATGGCTGATATTTTTCTCATCCCCATTCTCTGCCTTCTCCCCATAACCCCTGATCCCCTTATTAATCAACAACCCATCTATCTCTGTCTTAAAGACACTCAGTGATTTGGCCTCCACAACCTTCTGCGGCAAAGTGTTCCACAGATTCACCATCCTCTGGCTGAAGAAATTCCTCCTCATCTCTGTTTTATAGGATCGTCCCTTTAGTCTGAAATGGTGTCCTCTGCTTCTAGTTTTTCCTACAAGTGGAAACATCCTCTCCATGTCCACTCTATCTAGGCCTCGCAGTATCCTGTAAGTTTCAATAAGATCCCCCCTCATCCTTCTAAACTTCAACGAGTACAGACCCAGAATCCTCAACTGTTCCTCATACGACAAGCTCTTAATTCCAGGGATTTTTAGAAGATTTAGAACAGTACAGCACAGAATAGGCCCTTCGGCCCTCGATGTTGTGCCAAGCAATGATCACCCTACTCAAACTCACATATCCACCCTATACCCGTAACCCAACAACTCCCCCTTAACCTTTCTTTTTAGGACACTACAGGCAATTTAGCCTGGCCAATCCACCTAACCCGCACATCTTTGGACTGTGGGAGGAAACCGGAGCACCCGGAGGAAACCCACGCACACACGGGGAGGACGTGCAGACTCCGCACAGACAGTGACCCAGCCGGGAACCGAACCTGGGACCCTGGAGCTGTGAAGCATTGATGCTAACCACTATGCTACCGTGCTGCCCTTTCTTGTGAACCTCTTCTTGTGAACCTCTTCTGGACTCTTTTCAAGGCCAGCACATCCTTCCTTAGATATGGGGCCCTAAACTGCTCACAATACTCCAAATGGGGTCTGACCAGAGCCTTATACAGCCTCAGAAGTACATCCTTGGTCATGTATTCTAGCCCTCTTGACATGAATGCTAACTTTGCATTTGCCTTCTTAACTGCCGACTGAACCTGCACGTTAACTTTAAGAGAATCATGAACAAGGACTCCAAAGTCCCTTTGTGCTTCTGATTTCCTAAACATTTCCACATTTAGAAAATAATCTATGCCTAAATTCCTCCTTCCAAAGTGCATAACATCATACTTTTCCAAATTATATTTCATTTGCCACTTCATTGCCACTCTCCTAGCTTGCCCAAATCCTTCTGCAGCCCCCTTACTTCCTCAATACTACCTGTACCTCTACAGATCTTTGTATCATCTGCAAACTTAGCAACAGTGCCTTCAGTTCCTTCTTCCAGATCATTAATGTATATTGTGAAATGTTGTGGTCCCAGCACAGACCCCATGAGGCACACCACTAGTCACCGGCTGAAAAAGACTCCTTTATCCCCACTCTGCCTTCTGCCAGTCAGCCAATCCTCATTCCATGCCAGGATCTTACCTTTAACACCATTCAATTTCACACACAGTTTTTCGGAAATTGGTTCAATTCTTCACTCATCAGGGCCAGTTCTACATAGATTATTCTAGTTTTTTAAATATGTATTCATTGACGGGATGTGGGCTTCACTGGCTCCGCCAGCATTTAATACCTATTGCGAGTTGCACTTGAGAAGGTGGTGGTGAACTGCTTTCTTGAACTGCTGCAGTCCCTGAGATGTAGGTATCCCCACAGTGCTGTTAGAGAGGTAGTTTCAGCATTTTGACCCAGCGACAGTGAAGGAACGGTGATATCTTTCCAAGTCAGGATTGGCAATGAGGGGAACTTGCAAATGGTGATAACTCCATGTGTCTGCTGCCCTTGTCCTTCTAAATTGTAGAGGTCACGGATTTGGAATATCCTGTCTAAGGAACCTCGGTGAGTTGATGCAATGCATCTTGTAGACAGTACTCACGGCTGCACACTTTCGTCCAGCTCTTCACGCATTGCTCCCGTTCCATAAATCTTTGCCCTGTTCCCTCACACACTTATTTAGTTCTTCACACATCATTCCAGTTCCTTTGCAAATTTGTCTAGTTTACTTTCAAATTCACATATTAGCTCAGTTCCTTCAAAAACCATTCCAGCTCCTTCACCCTGCAATCCAGTTCTTCAAACATTAGCTGGGTTAGAGTTATAATGTCAAAGTGTCATTACAGAAGAAATGCCTACAGAGAGCATGCCAGCTCTCTGTAGAGCAATCAAATCCTGTTGCCCCACTCCACCCAAAGCCCTGCAAGTCTCTCCCTTTCAAGTGCCCCAAAGATTTGTTCCTTCAGAATTATCTCTTTGCCTTTTGTTCCATTACATCTTCATCATTTAATCTCATCTCGGTCTCTGACCTATTCTAGACCTTCGCTGTTGCTCAAACTGACCCTCCCCCATCACATTTCTGCCTCTCTTCAGTTCCATAAGAGTCATATCGGACTCGAAAAGTGAACTCTCTTTCTGTCTCCACAGATGCTGCCAGGTCTGCTGAGTTTTTCAGCACTTGCTGTTTTTATTTCAGATCTCATCCGTTTGCTTCAGATTCTATTGCAGTTCTTTCCCATATTGGTCCAGGTCCTAACAATGTCGAACAGTTCATTTGTGCATTGATGTACGACCAATACATATTCGTCCAATTATTCACATTGAATTCAGTTCCTCAGACTTTAGTCCAGTTCCCATTTGGAAATGAAAATTCACAACAAAACAGTTGAACAAATGCGGAATAATTAATATTGGTTAAAGGTAAGTTGTGTTTATCTAATTCAGGCTTGTCCAACCTTTTCACACGGTGGCGGGCAATATTTACACTTTTTTCTCACACAAAGGGTCGCTAAGTAAAGTTTGGGACGATGGCACACCAAATGTAAATTTTTTTTAAAAGCTGAATTATGAAAATAAACAACTTACTGAACAAATCAATGTCAAAGCAATAAATTGTTAATAAATAACAGTGATTATTAGACTTTGAAAGGGTGAGAGTTTCTGTTTGTCCAGCTCACTCCACATCTTGGCTATGCACTGACTCTGAGAATGTGTGCTCGGTATGTCAGGATAAAGGTGAATGGGAACCCTCAGACTGTAAGTGAGCTGAACACTCACTCACTCCTCACAAACGCACACACACTCAGCTCTCACACACTCACCCCTCACACATACACACACACACACATTCACCCCTCACACACACACATACATTCAACCCTCATACACACACATTCACCCCTCACACACACACATTCACCCCTCACACACACACACACACATTCACCCCTCACACACACACACACACACAGTCACCCCTCACACACACACACATACATTCAACCCTCATACACACACATTCACCCCTCACACACACACATTCACCCCACACACACACATTCACCCCTCACACACACACACATTCACCCCTCACACACACACATTTACCCCACACACACATTCACCCCTCACACACACACACACACACATTCACCCCTCACACACACACATTCACCCCACACACATACATTCAACCCTCATACACACACATTCACCCCTCACACACACACATTCACCCCTCACACACACACACATTCACCCCTCACACACACACATTCACCCCACACACACACATTCACCCCTCACACACACACACACATTCACCCCTCACACACACACAAATTTACCCCTCACACACACACATTCACCCCTCAAACATTCACCCCTCACCCCTCACACACTTGCCCCTCACACACTCATCCCTCACACACCCACCCTCACACACCCACACCTCACACACTCACCCCTCACACACTCACCCCTCACACACTCACCCTCTCACACTTACCCCTCGCCCCTCTCACACACACACTCACCCCTCACACACACACACCCCGCTCACACACACTCACCCCTCACACACACACACCCCGCTCACACACACTCACCCCTCAGAAACACACACACACTCAGCTCTCACACTCTCCCCTCTCACACACACATACACACATGCCCCTCTCTCTCTCTTTCTCACACATACACACATACACTCCTCTCTCACACACACTGTGTGAGGGATGAGTGGGAGGGGAGAGTGTGTGTTTGGCTCACTCGCAGTCTTGTGTTCTCATTCACACATGCACCCCTCACACACACAGATCCCTCACACACACACACACACCTTCCACACACACACTCTCCCCTCACACATACACTCACCTCTCACTGTTTTTTTTATTTTTGTCTCTATTTTGTCTCTCTCTCACACACACAAAAAGACTTTGTGGGCTGCTGGTTGGACCAGCCAGATCTAATCTGATTGATTTTTTTTGATCATATTACAGAGAGGGTTGATGAGGGTCTAGTGTTTGATGTGATGTACATGGACCATTGTGGACCTCTAGCTGCTCTGGCTGGGTTCAAGTAGGTGATTTTCCAACATGTATTTGATTTCTGCCTTCACATCAACCTGTTTCTCTGAACCCAAGTGGTAAGGATGTTGTTTTATAGGAGGGGGTTCTCCTAAATCCACATTGAGTATGGCTAAGGTTTACATCCGGGTTTGCCCCAGCAGACTCTTTTGGGTGTTGCGAGATGTCTTGTTAGTTTTTTTGTCGTCTAAATATGAAAGCATGTTGTTCAAACACCCTAATAGTTCAGTGTTAGCTAATTGGATAATAGGAGGTTCAATTTGAGAATTGCCTGTGCTTCTTTCTGCCTCACCCTCGCTATCTCCTTCATCCTCCACTGTCCTGACATATCTGTTTTTGCTCACCCTCATCCTAGTGTTGATATTTCTTCAACACAACCGAGTCTTTTCCTGCGATCTGGGGTGCCAAGCAAAGAACTAACTGGACCAATCATTGTGATGAGTTTATATGGATCACTGAACTGTACTTGTAGTTTCTCACCCTGTAAGGGCAGTAATACTAACACGTTATCCCCTGGTTGAAAGGTTGGCATGCTTGTCTGCCCTTTTGTTTATGGTTATTTGGGAAGTTTGATATTGTAGATCTACCCTAGACAATCTTGGACTCATGTTTGCATCTGCTGTTTCACCTTGCCACCTTGCAGGCTCTTCTGAGCTGCTCCTTGAACTCAGATACATCATCTACTGTGGAATGTTGTTCTGAACATTTTTTGTTATTAGTTTCTGAGGACTTCTAACCTCATGCCCATAAACTAACCGAAAAAGACTAGAGCTGGTAGATTCATTAGGTGCACCCCTAGTGGCAAACAAAAGTAATTCTCACCCCTTGTCCCAATCACGGGGATGGTCCTGACAGTCTACCCAAATCGGTTTGAGGGCCTGATGGTATCGTACAAAAGTTCCTTGAGTTTGTGGGTGGTATGCTGTAGACGGCAACTGTTTTACCTCCAGGCTACTCATAACCTCCTGAAAAATGTCAGATGTGAAATTGGAACCTTGATCCATCTGGACCTCCATGGATTATCCATATCAAGTAAAGAATTGTGTTAATTTCTCCAACATTACCATGGCAGAAATTGTTCTCAAGGGAATGGTTCCTTGGAACCGAGTAGCCAGATCCAATATAGTGATTGTATATTGTTGTCCCACTTTTGCTTTTGGTTAAGGGTCCACACAGTCCACCAGTGCCCTACCAAATGGTTCTCAAAATGCTGACATAAGAATTAGTGGTGCCAGGGTGATTGCAGGTTGTGGTTTTCTCACAATCTGGCATGTGCGACACGTTTTACAAAACCTTACCACATCCTTGTGAAGGCTTGGCTGGGAAAAATGCCGATTTGTAGTGCGTGGGTCTTTCGGATCCCGACATGTCCTGCCACGGGAATTTCAGAAGCCATCCTGAATATTTTCTGATGACATGTGGGCGGTGCCACTACCTGATCAACGACTGTCCACTCTTTGTCAGCAGGTCTGTGCGGAGGTCTCCACTTCCTCATCAGAATCAACATTGTAGTATTCCAAACTCTTTCTGCTTCAGCTTTAAGCTAATTGGCTGTGTGTGTCACTTTATACTGAATTCTGGATCGACTTGCTGAGTCTCAATCAGAGAAGACTTACTGAACATTTCCATAGAACCATGGAATTCCTGCAGCGCAGAAGGAAGCCATTCGGCCCATCGAATCTGCACCGACCCTCCGAAAGAACACCCTACCCACTCCCTAAGCCCACCTAACTTACACATTCTTGGACTCTGAGGGAGAATTTAGCATGTCCAATCCACCTCACCTGCACATCTTTGGACTATGGGAGGAAACTGGAGCACCCCGACGAAATACACGCAGACACAGAAAGAAAATGCAATTTCCACACAGACCAGAATTGAAGCCAGGTCCCTTGCACTGTGAGGCAGGAGTACAAACTACTGTGCCAACGTGCTGTCCCAAATTCCCAAAGTAAGCTTCAGATAGTAAAATATCTGTTTATACTGTTAAAAAATCCTGGAACCTTTTCCTGCAACTGATTTGTCTCCTTCATCTCACTTGGTCTCTCTGTAACTACTGGCAAAGCTACTACTTTCACTCTGGCCAGATTATTCTCGAGGAGTAAGTCAACTCCGTCTACGGACAAGCTATAAATAACTCTTAATGTGACCATTCCAGACATTAGATCACACTCCGGGTGAACACGATACAATCCATGCCAATATCATTCACTAAAACGTTAGTATTCAGTGAACTCTTTGGTGGAAAGGTCATACCTTGCCCCAGCAATAGAGTTTGAGTAGCCCCTGTATACCTCAGTATAACTATAGATTTACTTGCTTCACTTGAGGGATGAGGAGTTACTTTTCCTTTTGACAAGAATTCCCTGTAACATTCAGGACCTTGATCCCCTGCCCCATACTCATGGCGATGTTAGTACATAGCTTTACAGCTGCAGCAGAGATTCAGCTTGATCTGTACTACTTTGGTCTGGCTGCTTCAGTTTCCTCCCACAGTGCAAAGATGTGTAGGTTAGGTGGATTGGCCATGATAAATTGCTCATAGCGTCCAAAGGGTAGGTGGGGTTACAGGGGTGGGGTGGGGGAGTAGGCCTGAGTAGGGTGTTCTTTCAGAGGGCCAGTGTAGACTCGATGGGCCAAATTGCCTCCTTCTGCACTGTAGAGATTCTATGATTTTATTCTATTCTACGATTCTGAAATTTCTGCCTGAACGCCTCAGAGATCAGCTCCTAAACAGTGAGAGTAGCCTTTTTTGCCACCTCCTAATCTGTAGAAGACTCTTCAGAAAGCAAGGCATAAACTTCTTGAGCTTCCAGTCAATCTGCCTAGCAGAAGCAATGCCCAGATTTCTTTCTGCCATCCTATCTGTTTAGTTATCTATTAAAAGAAACAAAAAGTGCCTCTACACTCCTTTCCTCAAACTTCAGCAGAACTTGCACAAATGTAAACAACACCCCACTGGGTCTCCCGGTTAGAGTCAGTATCTCTCCCCCCTCCCCCCCCCCCCCCCCCCCCCCCCCCCGCCATCAACATTTCCTGTTGAGTCAAGGCCAGTCTATTGTTTTAATTCCAGAATTTGAAGCTAGCATTCCCTTTCTCACACCTTTTCTTTCTCATGCTTTACTGTTCAACTTCATTGAAACACTCTCTTTTCCTGTTCCTTTTCCCAAAAAATTAGGACCAGCTTCTTCTGTTGTAACTGAAACTGTGTCCCTTTTTGAAAGGTGCAGGAAGAGTCCGTACTGAGTTGGTCAAAAATACAAACTTATTTTATTTTACAATTACTATTATACATAGCACCAGTAGTTCCTGGCCGACTCTAGGTATAGAAATTGAACATTGTTAAAGGTCCCCAATCCTCCTATCGGGGGAGCTCGTATTCTGCAAGAATTACGGGGTAGTTAATCATCCTACCCCGTGAGACCCATGTGGATTATAATTCGTCTCCTTCTGATTCTACATCTTCCTCCTGCTTCTTTCACTTCCATGTTCAGTTTTTTACCCACTAGTTTTTAAAGCTCTTCTTTTTCAGCTCTTGCTCTGACTTCTATCTGTAATGGTTCTGCCATACTCGCCAACCATTAAAGAATCACAATTTAACCCAGGATGCTCGAACTGGCATTAAAAGAATCCACCCCACCAAATAAACAGAATAAACCCTTTTTATCCTTTCCCAATTACATTATTTCATCTCAAGCCCTACATTATGTGTTACGACCGGGATGGGAGGAGTGCACTGTCTGTGTCTAGTCCCAAAACTCCATGGGTCACAACAAATATTTAAATGATTTCTCCAGCTAGCTGTACAGCCAAATATGTGCTTTACCTCTTAATCTCAGAATGAACATTCAATAACCTGGCTTCCATACACAACAAAATTCTTAACTTATCATAAAACCCGACTTGTCGAGTGGAAAGGCAAGCTTATTAGCAATACAGTGTGAAATATGAAAGTATGATAATAATTTTTTCTAATGACCCCATCACACACTCTGGTTGTACTGTTGATCTCTCAACACCGGTCTCTGAAGCAATCAATGACTCGTGAATTGCTTTTCAGCCGGGCCCGAGGAACATTTGCAGATATTCAATTCCAGCACATGGAGCAATTTAGGAGCAGCTTCTAGTCATTTCTTGATGCGGACTGCAAAGAGTTGTGGTCTTCTTTACCCAAGCAGTTGATTCACCTTCTTCCCTCTAAAGCAAAAAACAAAATCCTCTTTTAAAGAAGTTTTCCAGGCATATTTTCTTTTCAAAGCCATAATCACCATGTGACCCTTCTGTAAACAGGCCACCAAGGTCAAAATGTTTCCAGCTCCTTTAAAACTGCTTAATTACCTTTTCTTGTCAAATGCCATCTTTTCTAGGAACTAGTCACAGAATCATAGAATTTTTACTGTGCAGAAGGAGGCAATTCAGCCTATTGAGTCTGCACTGACCCTCCAAAAGAGCACACCACCCAGGGCCACTCCTATTTCCGTAACCCCACCTAACCTACACATCTTTGGATATTAAGGGGCAATTTAACATGGCCATTTAACCTTTAGATTCTTAGAATTTACAGTGCAGAAGGAGGCCATTCGGCTCATTGAGTTGGCTATGGCATTGGAAAGGGTTCCCTACCCAAGCCCACACCTCTAACCCTGTAACCCAGTAACCGCACCCAACCTTCTTGGACACTAAGGGCAATTTAGCATGGCCTATCCACCTAACCTGCACATCTTTGGACTGTGGGAGGAAACCAGAGCACCCGGAGTCATGGGGAGAAAGTGCAAACTCCATACAAACAGTTACCCAAGGCCAAAATTGAATCCAGGTCGGTGAGGCAGTAGTGCTAACCAATGAGCCAAAGTGCTGCCCAAGTCCTTGCATTAACCCTTTAGGGGACAGTGTGTGTTAAAAAACACAAATTTTTTGCGAATGTTCTTAGTCCTTCAAGATGAACCATTATTTCTGATTAAAGTGTTTATGACAGTATATAACAGCATCCCTCAGGGACTGGTACTAATACCATTACATTTTATATTTTATGTGATGTGTACAGGGCATAATTTCAAAATTTGAAGATGACATAAAACTTTGAAGTATGAGGATAATAGTGATAAACTTCAGGACAGTAATATAGACAAGCTGGTGGAATGTGCAGGTAAGCGGCTGATGAAATTTAATGTAGGGAAGTATGAAGTGATACATTTTGGAAGCATGAGGAGAGGCAACATATAATAAAGGCTGCAATCCTACGAGGAGTTCAGGAGCAGAAGGACCCAGGAGTATATGTGCACAAAACTTTGAAGGCGCTAAGGGAGTTTGAGTGGTTAGTAAGGCATTTGGGATCCAGGTTTTATAAAGAGAGACCGAGAGTATCAAAGCGAAGAAAATACAGCAAATCTTTCTAAAACATGGTCACAGGGGGCTCAACCTCAACTGATGTCCAATTTTGGGTACCGCGCTTTAGCAAGGACACAAAGGTTTTAGAAAAGGTGCAGAAGTATTTGACAAGAATGGGCCTGGCAATGAAGGTCTTCATTCACGTGGATAGATTTGAGAAGTTGGCATTGTTCTCTTCAATTAAGTGGAAGGAGATTGAATAGAGATGTTCAAAATCAGGAGGTGTCTGGACCAGACAGATGAACTGTTCCCATTGCTGGAAGGGTTGAGAACCAGAGCTCACTGACCTAAGGTTAAATGGCAAATGAACCAAAGACAATACGGGGAAAATTGTTATAACACAGTAAATGGCTAGCATCTGCAATGCATGGCCTGAAAGTATGATGGTGGCAGATTCATAGAATCATAGAATTTACAGTGCAGAAGGAGGCCATTTGGCCCATTGTATCTGCACTTGCCCTTGAAAAGAGTACATTACTTAAGCCCATGTCTCCACCCTATCCCCGCAACCCATTAACCAGACCTAACCTTTTGAACACTAAGGGGCAATTTAGCATGGCCAATCCACCTAACTTGCACATCTTTGGACACTATTGCACCTGGGGGGGGGGGGGGGGGGGGGGGTTTGAGGGGGGGGGGGAGGCACCGAGTAAAACCTGATAACCTCTTTGCCAGCTCAGTGTGGGGGGAGCTTATAATGCTATTTCTATCAGAGGTCTCCACCAGTTACAAGGGGTGACCTCATCGGAACATCCCCTGGCCCTGCGCCCATGCCTGATTGACCCCTGCGATTATAGGCATCACTTACCTGACCTCCGGGCCTCCTCGTTGGTCACTCTGATTGGCCGGAAGCTCTTGGACATTCTCCATCAGAAGGGTGAAAGCAACTCCAGGGAACCAATTGTTGGAATAAATTAAAATAGAGTCCTGGCTTTCAGAGTTGATGAAGACAGGTTCACCCCCTACTTTCTGGATGAGCAGAGCCATGGCAACTGTGTGAAATCCTGGCCTATGATTTTAATCCAGTCCTTTACACATTACTCCAGTTCTTCCACAAATACATTCAGTCTCTTCACATTTTGATCCTGTTCCATCACACGTTAGCCTCATTCTTGATGTTAATGCAGTTCCTTCACAAATTTCAACTCATTCACACTTTACCAGGTATCTATCGCCCATTTAGACGAATTCATCATATATTCATCCAATTCTTTACACCTTACACTAATTCCGAACACATTGGATCAGTTCTTCTCAAACTGGTCCTGTTACTCACACTTTAATCCAGTTCTTTGCAAATTGGTTCAGTTCTCCACACATTAGTCCAGTTGCTCACACTTTGATGCCATTCCTCATAGTTTAGTCCAGTTTCTGCACACGTTCGTTCGACCTATCACACTTTATTCCACAGGACCAGATGGGAAGCAACCAAGGAAACTGAGGAACTGAAGGGTGAAATTGTGAAGGCACTGGTCATAGTTATCCAGCCCTCCTTCAAATCAGAGGTGGTATCAGGGGACTGAAAATTGCAAATGTTACTTTCTGTTCAAAAAAAGAGTGTAACGATAATTCCAGCACCACAGAAAAGTTTAACCTTGGTGGTGGGAAAGCTAATACGGATGAGTTGTACAAAGTCACTTGGACAATTGTGAGTAATTAAGGAAAGCATGGATTTGTTAAAGGCAAATTACATTTAACTAACCTGATTGTACTTTTATTTTTAATACAGTATTAGAGAAGGTTGATGATGGGAATGAGGTCGATGTCATATATATGGGCTTCCAAAAGTGTATTCAATAAAGTGCCTAGAAAAGATGAAGCCCATGGTTAAAAGGGACAGTGACAGCAGGAATATGTGATGTTGGCTAAGTGACAGGAAACGGAGATTAGTAGTGAATGGCTATTTTTCAAACTAGAAGAAGATAGTGTTCCCCAGGGCATCCCCTTGTACTCGGAACACTGCTTTTCTTGATACATACTAATAACCTGGACTTGGGTGTAAAGGGCATAATTTGAAAATTAGCAGATGACACAAATCTTTATTGCGAACTATAAGGAAGATAGTGATAGACCACAAGAGGAAATAGACAGTTTGATGAAATAGACAACATGTGGTGGATAATTATTAATGTAGAGTAGTAGGAAGAATGGGTGGAAGATTGAGGAGAGACAAATACATTAAAGGATATAATTCTAAAGAGGCTGCAGGAAACTAGGGGCCTGAAGATAGATTTGGAAAGATAATTGAACGTATAATTTTGTGGAATGTAACTCACCTCCTGACTCCTCAAAGTCTGTCTACATCTACAAGGCACAAGTCAGGAGTGTGATGGAATACTCTCCGCTTGCCTGGATGAGTGCAAATCCAAAAACACTCAAGATGTTCAATACCTCACAGGATAAAGCAGCCTGTTTTATTGGCCATCCCGTCCATCACCTTCAACATCCACTCCCTCCAGTAATGCGCAATGGCAGCAGTGTGTGTCATCAACAAGGTGGACTGCAACAATTCAGCAAGGCTCATTCAACAGCAACTCCCAAATCCACAACAATGAGGGCAGCAGTTACCTGGGAACACCACCACCTGGAAGTTTTCCAAGTCACTCACCATCCTGGCTTGGAAATATATCACCATTCTCGCACTGTCACGGAGTCAAAATCTTACAACTCCCTCCCTAACAGCACTGTGGGTGTACCTACACCTCATGAACTGCAGCGATTCAAGAAGGCAACTCACCACTACCTTCTCAGGGGCAATTAGGGATGCGTAATAAAACTCTTGACCTAGCTAGCAACATCCACATTCCATGAAATAATTTTTAAAATGGAGAACAAAATGCACATTCCTCCAGGTGTAGCCTCGCCAAGGCCTTGTGCAATAGTATAAAGACTTCCTTATTCTTGTACTCCAATATGCTGCAATAAAGGCAAAAGTTTCCATTTTCCTTCTGAATTTCCTGCTGTACCTGCATGCTAACTTTCAGTAGGAATTCATCCTGAGTGTCTTGAAACAGTAACATTCAAAGGTTTCAAACATTTAAAAAATATTCTGAATTCTAATTGTACCAAATTGAATGACATCACACCTCATTTAACTTAGTCCCTCAGACATCAGGAAAGTTTGTTACAAATTAGTCCAATTCCTCACACTTTAATTACTGAGCCAAAATCCAGAAGCTGCTTCTCTAACAGCGCTGTGCATGTACTTACACCATACAGGCCAAAAACATGGTTCATCATCACCTTCTCAAGGGCAATTAGGGACAATAATGATGGATTTGTCAGCTCACATCCTCCACAGATGAAAAAATAGGGAGCTGCGATGGAAGCTCAGAGTGTGAACAGACAGAGTTGTTATCTCTGGGTTGTTGCCCGTGCCACGTGATAGTGAGATGAGGAATAAGGAGAGAGAGCAATTAAACACGTGGCTACAGGGATGGTGCAGGCGGGAGGGATTCAGATTTCTGGATAACTGGGGCTCTTTCTGGGGAAGGTGGGACCTCTATAGACAGGATGGTCTACATCTGAACCTAAGGGGCACCAATATCCTGGGAGGGGAGATTTGTTAGTACTCTTTGGGGGGGTTTAAACTAATTCAGCAGGGGCATGGGAACCTGGATTGTAGTTTTGGGGTACGGGAGATTGAGCATAGAGAGGTCAGGAGCACAGATTTGACTTCGCAGGAGGGCGCCAGTGTTCAGGTCGGTGGTTTGAAGTGTGTCTATTTCAATGCCAAGAGTAGACGAAATAAGGTAGGGGAACTGGCAGCATGGGTTGGTACCTGGGACTTCGATGTTGTGGCCATTTCAGAGACATGGATAGAGCAGGGACAGGAATGGTTGTTGCAGGTTCCGGGGTTTAGGTGTTTTAGTAAGGTCAGAGAAGGGGGCAAAAGAGGGGGAGGTGTGGCGCTGCTAGTCAAGGACAGTATTACGGTGGCAGAAAGGATGCAAGATGGGGACTCTTCTTCCGAGGTAGTATGGGCTGAGGTTAGAAACAGGAAAGGAGAGGTCACACTGCTGGGAGTTTTCTATAGGCCACCTAATAGTTCTAGAGATGTAGAGGAAAGGATGGCGAAGATGATTCTGGAAAAGAGCGAAAGTAACAGGGTAGTTGTTATGGGAGACTTTAACTTTCCTAATATTGACTGGAAAAGATATAGTTCGAGTACATTAGATGGGTTGTTCTTTGTACAATGTGTGCAGGAGGGTTTCCTGACACAATATGTTGACAGGCCAACAAGAGGTGAGGCCACATTGGATTTGGTTTTGGGTAATGAACCAGGCCAGGTGTTAGATCTGGAGGTAGGTGAACACTTTGGAGACAGTGACCACAATTCGGTGACCTTTACATTAGTGATGGAAAGGGATAAGTATACCCCGCAGGGCAAGAGTTATAGCTGGGGGGAGGGCAATTATGATGCCATTAGGCATGACTTAGGATGTGTAGGTTGGAGAAGTAGGCTGCAAGGGTTGGGCACACTGGATATGTGGAGCTTTTTCAAGGAACAGCTATTGCGTGTTCTTGATCAGCACGTACCAGTCAGACAGGGAGGAAAGGGTAGAGCGAGGGAACCGTGGTTTACCAAAGAAGTGGAATCTCTTGTTAAGAAGAAAAAGGAGGCCTATGTGAAGATGAGGCGTGAAGTTTTAGTTGGGGCGCTTGATAGTTACAGGGAAGCGAGGAAGGATCTAAAGAGAGAGCTAAGACGAGCAAGGAGGGGACATGAGAAGTCTTTGTCAGGTAGGATCAAGGAAAACCCAAAAGGTTTCTATAGGTATGTCAGGAATAAAAGAATGACTAGGGTAAGAGTAGGGCCAGTCAAGGACAGTGGTGGGAAGTTGTGTGTGGAGGCTGAGGAGATAAGCGAGATACTAAATGAATACTTTTCGTCAGTATTCACTCAGGAAAAAGATAATATTGTGGAGGAGAATGCTGAGACCCAGGCTATTAGAATAGATGGCATTGAGGTGCGTAGGGAAGAAGCGTTGGCAATTCTGGACAAGGTGAAAATAGATAAGTCCCCGGGGCCTGATGGGATTTATCCTAGGATGCTCTGGGAAGCCAGGGAAGAGATTGCTGGGCCTTTGGCTTTGATTTTTAGGTCATCATTGGCTACAGGATTGGTGCCAGAGGACTGGAGGATAGCAAATGTGGTCCCTTTGTTCAAGAAGGGGAGTAGAGATAACCCCGGTAACTATAGGCCGGTGAGCCTAACGTCTGTGGTGGGTAAAGTCTTGGAGAGGATTATAAAAGATACGATTTATAATCATCTAGATAGGAATAATATGATTAGGGATAGACAGCATGGTTTTGTGAAGGGTAGGTCATGCCTCACAAACCTTATCGAGTTCTTTGAGAAGGTGACTGAACAGGTAGACGAGGGTAGAGCAGTTGATGTGGTGTATATGGATTTCAGTAAAGCGTTTGATAAGGTTCCCCACGGTCGTCTATTGCAGAAAATACGGAGGCTGGGGATTGAGGGTGATTTAGAGATGTGGATCGGAAATTGGCTAGTTGAAAGAAGACAGAGAGTGGTGGTTGATGGGAAATGTTCAGAATGGAGTTCAGTTACGAGTGGCGTATCACAAGGATCTGTTATGGAGCCGTTGCTGTTTGTCATTTTTATAAATGACCTGGAGGAGGGCGCAGAAGGATGGGTGAGTAAATTTGCAGACGACACTAAAGTCGGTGGAGTTGTAGACAGTGCGGAAGGATGTTGCAGAGGGACATAGATAAGCTGCAGAGCTGGGCTGAGAGGTGGCAAATGGAGTTTAATGTGGAGAAGTGTGAAGTGATTCCCTTTGGAAAGAATAACAGGAATGCGGAATATTTGGCTAATGGTAAAATTCTTGGTAGTGTGGATGAGCAGAGGGATCTCGGTGTCCATGTACATAGATCCCTGAAAGTTGCCACCCAGGTTGATAGGGTTGTGAAGAAGGCCTATGGTGTGTTGGCCTTTATTGGTAGAGGGAAAGAGTTCCGGAGCCATGAGATCATGTTGCAGTTGTACAAAACTCTAGTACGGCCGCATTTGGAGTATTGCGTACAGTTCTGGTCGCCTCATTATAGGAAGGACGTGGAAGCTTTGGAACGGATGCAGAGGAGATTTACCAGGATGTTGCCTGGTATGGAGGGAAAATCTTATGAGGAAAGGCTGATGGACTTGAGGTTGTTTTCGTTAGAGGGAAGAAGGTTAAGAGGTGACTTAATAGAGGCATACAAAATGATCAGAGGGTTAGATAGGGTGGACCGCGAGAGCTTCTCCCGCGGATGGAGGTGGCTAGCACGAGGGGACATAGCCTTAAATTGAGGGGTAATAGATATAGGACAGAGATCAGAGGTGGGTTTTTTATGCAAAGAGTGGTGAGGCCGTGGAATGCCTTACCTGCAACAGTAGTGAACTCGCCAACATTGAGGGCATTTAAAAGTTTATTGGAGAAGCATATGGATGATAAGGGCATAGTGTAGGTTAGATGGCCTTTAGTTTTTTCCATGTCGGTGCAACATCGAGGGCCGAAGGACCTGTACTGCGCTGTATCGTTCTATGTTCTATGTTCTAATCCAGATCGTCAGTAATTCAGTTCCTTCGCAAATTAATCCACTTCCTCGCAGATTATCCCGGTTCTTCAGACATGAGCCTAGTTCTTCCCACATTAGGTTAGTTCTTCGAATATTATATAAAAGCAAATTACTGCGGATGCTGGAATCTGAAACCAAAGAGAAAATGCTAGAAAATCTCGGCCATCTGGACTCGAGACGTAAGCGCTTTTCTCTCCCTACAGATGCTGCCAGACCTGCTGAGATTTTCCAGCATTTTCTCTTTGGTTTCTTCAAATATTAGTCTGGTTCCTCACACTTTTGTTCAATTCCTTCATACATTGGCACATTCCCTCACAAATTGGTCCCGTTTCTCACAAACTGCTCCAGCCTTTCTCACTTTAGTCCAGTTCTCTGCACGTTAGTCCAGTTCATCAAATACTAGCCTGGCTTTTAACATATTAGCTCAGTTCCTCATAAATTAATCAATTTTTACACAGTTTAGTTGAATTTCTGACACATTAGACAAGTTCCTTTGTATATTAGCCCATTTATTTTGCACCTCTAGAATCACAGAATTATAGAATGGTTACAGGAGAGCAAAATGCCATTGGGCCTATTCAGTCTGTGCCAGCTCTCTGCACAAGAATTAGAGCTCGTCCCACTTTCTGTAACCCTGCAATTCTTCTCCCTTCAAGCTTACCAATTCCTATTTAAAAACCACATTTGAGTCTGCCTCCATGTCTCAGGGAGTACATTCCAGATTGCAGCCACCCGCTGTGCGAAAAGAATTTTCCTTATGTTCCCTTGGTTTTTTTTGCCAATCACCCTATATTGGCGTCCTCTGGTTCCTGGCTCCTTTGCCAATGGAAACAGCTTCTCCCTATCTATTCTAGTCATCCCCTAATTATCTTGAACACCTCGGGCGGGATTTTCCCCTACCCGGCGAGACGGGTGGTCCCGGCGGCGAGGAGTGGCGTTAACCACTCCAGCTCCGGGCCGCCCCGAAGGTGCGGAATCTTCCCCACCTTCAGGGGCGAGGCCGGCGCCGGAGTGGTTTGCACCCCGCCAACCGACACCGAAGGGCCTCCGCCGGCCGGCGCGTGTTGGCGCATGCACGGGAGTGCCAGCTTGTGCGGGCATCATCCCAGCACATGTGTGGGGGGGGGGGGGGTTCATCTCCGCGGAGGAATAGAATGTCCCCACGGCACAGGCCCGCCCGTGGATAGGTGGGCCCCAATCACGGGTCAGGCCACCGTGGGGGCACCTCCCGTGGCCAGGTCCCCCCGCACCCCCCTGAGGACCCCGGAGGCCGCCCACGCAGCCAGGTCCGGCCAGTAAGTACTTACTCTAATTTACGCCGGCGGAACTGGGTGAAAACGGGCAGCCACTCGGCCCATCGCGGGCCGGAGCATCGCCGGGGGGCCGCATCAGCAGCCGCTGACCGGCGCGGCGCAATTCCCGCCCCAGCTTCTCCAATCTATACCATACCACTGAAATCTCTCAACAATGAAACTATTCTGATCATTCTTGTCTGCATTCTCTCTAAAGCCTTCATCACCTTTCTTCAGTGTGGTGACCAGAATCGGTTACAATACTGCAGTTGAGGCTGAACCAGTTTCACTGATAAAGATTCAGCAAAACCTCCTTCCTTTTATACTCGATGGGCGTGATTTAACCAAAAGGCTTCACAATGTGGTCGCAAATGGGAATTGTTGCAAGCTTCCCGATACTGAGCGAGGCCATCACTGCTATAAAACATTAATTGGTCCACTTAACTTTAAGGGCAGCACAGTAGCATTGTGGATAGCATATTTGCTTCACAGCTCCAGGGTCCCAGGTTCGATTCCAGCTTGGGTCACTGTCTGTGCGGAGTCTGCACATCCCATGTGTGCGTGGGTTTCCTCCGGGTGCTCCGGTTTCCTCCCACAGTCCAAAGATGTGCAGGTTAGGTAGATTGGCCATGATAAATTGCCCTTAGTGTCCAAAATTGCCCTTACGGACGGGTGGGGTTGCTGGGTTGTGGGGATAGGGTGGAGGTGTTGACCTTGGGTAGGGTGCTCTTTCCAAGAGCCAGTGCAGACTCGATGGGCCAAATGGCCTCCTTCTGCACTGTAAATTCGATGATATTAACGAGCCCCCACGGGCTTCTCATCTCAAATTATGGTCCTGCTGGATAATTCGCCGGGACTGCACGAGCAAGCCCCCTGCCAACAAGGGAAGAGCAGCACTGAACCTGATTCTGCACAGTCAGCCCCACTCAGCTCACAACCATGCTGCCGAGATGACCAGCCCCATGATTCGGCGAGGCCGCCAAGGCAGACTACTGGAAGCGGTAGAGGCCAGACGGTTTGCCCTGTTCCCTTGATAGTCACAGGGCAGCCACTGCCACGTGGGAGGAAGGGACAACGGTAGTCAGCGCGGGGAGCGTGGCCAGAAGGACCAGCACGCGGTGCCGCAAGAAGGTCAACGACCTCCATTGTGCTGCTTGGGTGATTTTGGACCAGACCTCCCCCCCTCACATGTTCTCCTCCCCATACTCTCCCCCATACTCCCCATCCCCCCATATTCCCCACCTCCCTGTACTCCCCACTCCCCCCTTACTCCCCATCCCCCGATACGCCCCATCCCCTCCCAAACCCCGAGTACGCCCCCTCCGGCCCCTGGGAGTAACCACGCGTGCGGCTAATGATGCCGCCTCTGTATCCTGGCAGGATAACCTGGCCCACAACCAACGGGAGAGGCCCCAGATGGGCGGCAGGATGCTGGACATCAGAATCCTCACCTCCTATGAAAAACAGGCCCTGGAGGTTGCGGGGCTGGACGAGGACCAAGCAGTGACCACCGTAGAGTTAGGCGCATGGTGCAGAGGTGAGGATTCACCAGCACCCACCAGATGAACTGTCAAACGTGAGTTGTTAATGCCATACCCACTGACTACATGTCCATTCTCCCATAGGACCTACGCCAGCCCTGCTGGGGAGCCCCCCACCCCCCACCTCAAGAGCTCCTTGGAGGGGAGCTCTGAGGATGCGGCCGTCTTTGCGGCACTGCTGTCATCAACCTTCCGCCAGCGCAGAGACACACACCTCAATGGGCAACAGTAGTTGACAGGCTTCTGGGGCGCATTATGGTAAGCACCAAACAGTCAGTAATGCACATCGGGTGGAAGTAGGAACCCGCAGGTGAGACAGCAGTTGGAGGTCTCTGGAAGCCAGGACCTAACTGGGTCCCAGTCAGATGCTGAGCCTCTAAAACAAGTTTACACAGAGCTGATGCAGTCAATAGACTGCGGCCGTGAAATTCAGAGAGGGACCTCTCTGCTTGGGGCAGCACGGTAGCATGGTGGTTAGCATAAATGCTTCACAGCTCCAGGGTCCCAGGTTCGGTTCCCGGCTGGGTCACTGTCTGTGCGGAGTCTGCACGTCCTCCCCGTGTGTGCGTGGGTTTCCTCCGGGTGCTCCGGTTTCCTCCCACAGTCCAAAGATGTGCGGATTAGGTGGATTGGCCATGCTAAATTGCCCGTAGTGTCCTAAAAAGTAAGGTGGGGGGGGGGGGGGGATTGTTGGGTTATGGGTATAGGGTAGATACATGGGTTTGAGTAGGGTGATCATTGCTCGGCACAACATTGAGGGCCGAAGGGCCTGTTCTGTGCTGTACTGTTCTATGTTCTATGATCGGATGTCAGCAACACTCCATAGCCGATTGGAGGAGTCCCACAGGCTATGGGCGCGGGAGATTATGCTGGCAATGCGTGGCACCGAGGGCAACACTGCTAGGGTGGAAACTGCAGTGGAGAGCCTGGTGCACGATGTCGGCAGCATGAGTGGAGGTGCCCAAGGCATGGCTGAGTTGGGGACGGCCATGGCTGAGCACCTTGCCATCATTACTAGGTGGACCTTGATGAGGCACTGTAGAGCATGTCCCGGTTGCTGGTGGACGTATCCCAGTCTCAGGTGGACATTGCCAGGGTACCCCAAGGCATATCCCAGTCACTGGAGCATCGCCAAGGGCCTCAACACCATGCTGCAGACATAGAACATAGAACGTAGAACAGTACAGCACAGAACAGGCCCTTCGGCCCTCGATGTTGTGCCGAGCAATGATCACCTTACTCAAACCCACGTATCCACCCTATACCCATAACCCAACAACCCTCCCCCCTTAACCTTACTTTTTAGGACACTACGGGCAATTTAGCATGGCCAATCCACCTAACCCGCACATCTTTGGACTGTGGGAGGAAACCGGAGCGCCCGGAGGAAACCCACGCACACACGGGGAGGACGTGCAGACTCTGCACAGACAGTGACCCAGCCGGGAACTGAACCTGGGACCCTGGACATTGGTGAGCTGCCAGGGCTGGCAGAGGCATGTGCTGCCAACAAGAGTAGCGGGGCCCTCCGGCCCCAGAGCTTCCAGAGGACACCTGCCAGAGGCATGAAAGATCATGGAATGCAGTATGCAGCTGGCTGCCTCTACCTGTGACGTGCATCCTGGGGACACACCTGGATGCAATGGTAGCATGGAAGGCTAAGCACATCAGGATCATTGAGAGGGCACTGAGGGGTGGGTATGGGGTAAAGGGGGTAGGGTGTCTGAGGGAAGTGCAGGGAAAAGGGTGGGGGGGAGGGTCTAAGAAGGGTGGAGTGAGTGGGGCGGCACAGGCAGGAGAGTGGGGCAGTTGGGGACACTCATGTAAATCATCAAAATCTGTTGACCTCGACCAATATGATGCCAACCGACCATCCTGGGAAGGTCCTCGAAGAGGCCGGGGATGTCCGACTGCCCCAGAATATACACTTTTGTCAGCAATGCAGGCTGAGCACCAATCGCATGCCCTATCTCCCCGACCATGGAGGTCCTGGGCTCCCCCACCCCCACCAGCATCTTCCCCCCACCCCCACCACACCACATGCAGATGATGGCTGTGAGTGAGCACAGCAGACAGGCAGGGATCAGACTATGGCATAGATTGAGGAGCTCCAGCGCTCAGCTCTCTGCACTGACACAGTCTAGTCACCCTGGGGTGATGTCACAGATCCTGGAGGGTGGGAATTGGGGTGGGAGAGGAGGGGGCACAGGAAGAGGGCAGTGGGGAGAGGGTGAATGACAATCGAGGCCATATGCTATGTGAAGCGGGCAAGGTTGAGGGCCTCCCTGGCCTTCGAGGCTTGCTGAACCCTCGCCGCTGTCGCCTGTCCTCCATCCTCCAGCTGGCCCTGCAGGTCCTCCCTGGTCTCATCCTCCTGCCCCTCCTGGTCTGGTTCCTCCTCATCCTCGGTGGTGCCCACATATTCCTCCCCCTCCACCTCCAGCACATCACCCCACTGCTGTGCCAGGTTGTGGAGGACCCAGCAGACCACCATAAAGCGGGGGGGGCGGTACTGCAGTTCACCACCAGAGCGGTCGAGGCGTCAGAACCGCATTTTGAGGAGTCAGGTGCACCGATTAATGACAGACCAGGTGGCCACATGGGTTGCTTTGGGTCTCCAGCGGGAGCCCCTTTTTCCCGAAGAGCCAACCGACCATCCTGGGAAGGTCCTCGAAGAGGCCGGGGATGTCCGACTGCCCCAGAATATAGCTGGTGTGCTCACTCCCTGGGAAGCGGGCAAACGTGCATGATCTTCAGGTGGTGGTCGCGCATGATCTGGATGTTCAGGGAGTGGAACCGCCTCCTGTCGGGCGCTCCCAGATGGCCCAATACGCACAAGGTGACATGCATGCCATCTATTACACCTTGGATTAGGGCATCCCGGCAATGGCAGATAATCCTGCTGCCCTGGCATCTTGTTGGGCTTGATCCATGTCAACGTTTATACACTTAGCTGCTTGGGAAAACAGGACATCCATGACTTCACGGATGCACTTGTGAGCTGTAGCTTGGGAGACGCCACAGAAGTCCTCGCTTGAGCCCTGGAATGATCCTGAGGCCTAGAAGTTCAGGGCTTCGGTGATCTTGGCCGCCGCCAGGAGCAGGTATCCTCATCCTGCAGGTGGTGCCAAGTCCACAAGGAGATGGTACAGATGCCGCACATCCCCTTGTTGAGGCAGCACTTCCTGTGGCACACGTTGTCTGTCATCTGTTTTATTTTTGGAAATTTAGAGTACCCAATTCATTTTTTCCAATTTAAGGGGCAATTTAGCGTTTTCAATCCACCTACCCTGCACATCTTTGGGTTGTGGGGGCGAAACCCACACAAACACGGGGAGAATGTGCAAACTCCACACGGACAGTGACCCAGAGCCGGAATCGAACCTGGGACCTCGGCGCCGTGAGACTGGAGGGCTACCACTGCGCCACGGTGCTGCCCTGTCTGTCATCTGTTTTGAAGACCAGCGACGCCTGTACACCTTGGGCCACCGGCGGCATCCCCTTCTGGGTTCCTCCCTGGCCTGATAGGCGAGCGGTTCCTCAGGGTATGGGGTGGAAATCCTGCACATGGGCCGCTCCCTCTGTCAACACTGCTGCCGGTGCCTTCTCCAGCATCTGGATGCCTGGCCTGCCTGCAGCACCACATCCGTGGTGTCCAAGATATCGTCCATCCTGTGTAATATCTGTAAGGGATTGGAGAGGGTGAGAGACTGACAACCAGCGGTGTAGTCTACCCTGGGACCCTCCCAGGGAGCTCCTCATCATCAGCCGCTTCACATAGGATATGACCTCATCCGTCATTCAACCTCTCCCCACCCCACCCGACATGCACTTCTCATGCACCCCTGGCTACATTGGGGGGCCCCTGATTACCAGACCTCAGACCCTGTACCCCAAACACCCGCATGTAACAAAACCTGGACAGGGTGCTGGTCTCCTCCCTGGTGCACACACTATCCTCTGGTGGCGAAGATGTCCCTGGTGCCGGGGCCCAGCCTCTTGGTGTTGGGATGTTGGCTGCTGCATCCTAGGTGTTACCTCCCACAGTGTCCAGGCATCACAGTCTCTTTGGGATGCTGGGCAATAACTCCCACTTGCTACATGGCATGCCTACCTACAGGGATTTTGCAGAGCATTTAAGAAATGAAATGAAGTTACTGTGAAGTTAGAGTGCAGAAGGAGACCATTTGGCCCATCGAGCCTGCACAGGCTCTTGGTAAGAGCACCCTACCCAAGCCCACACTTCCCCTCTATTCCCATAACCCAGTAACCCCACCCAACACTAAGGGCAGTTTTGGACACTCAGGGCAATTTAGAATGGCCAATGTGCCTAACCTGCAAATCTTTGGACTGTGGGGGAAACCGGAGCACCCGGAGGAAACCCACGCACACACGGGGAGAACATGCAGACTCCGCACGGATAGTGGCCCAAGCTGGGAATCGAACCTGGGACGCTGGAGCTGTGAAGCAATTGTGCTAACCACTATGCTACCGTGCAGATGTGTGAAGTTCTCACTAAACTACAACTGCCAATTATCCTTCAGCCATCCAGCTAGAGGCCTCATGCCAGAGGCGGTCAGTGGGGGGTTATGGGTGGTCGGTGGGACAGGCGGGCAGCGCTGAGGCTGCTCCCGGAACAGGACCACATGTTCCAAGGGGCCTGTTTGACCTGTGGGCGCTAAGACACTCATCTCTGCATCAGGCCCCAACCAAGCCTACCCCAGATAGGCGGCCAGCCCCCTCCTGCTCCACAACTCCCCATTCCTCCCCGAAGGTGGCCCACCGAACCGATGCTGCCCCTGGTGGCTCACTGACCCCCTCCGAGCAACGGGGCAGCAACCCCAGTGCCCCCAGGCTCCTTGCCTGTTAGAGAAGATGGTGAATCACCTCCTCAGGTCCCTGCAGCAGTCTCGCCAGCTTCACATTTTTAAAAAGGAACATAAGAACTCGGAGCAGGAGTAGGTCATCTGGCCCCTCGAGCCTGCTCCGCCATTCAATGAGATCATGGCTGATCTTTTTTGGACTCAGCTCCACTTTCCGGCCCAAACACCATAAATAACCCTTAATCCCTTTCTTCTTCAAAAAACTATCTATCTTTACCTTAAAAACATTTAATTAAGGAGCCTCAACTGCTTCACTGGGCAAGGAATTCCATGGATTCACAACCCTTTGGGTGAAGAAGTTCCAGTTTGCACTGGAGTGCTGAGCTTGTTGCATTTGAGTGCAACAGTGAGAGTTTGGTGACTGACGGAGTATAAGGGTTCATTTTTATTTAAAGTCTAGTATTTCTTTTATTTAGTTAATTCACTTAAAAGTTGCTGTTTGGTCTATAAGAAGGTGAATTTTGAATCAGCTTTAAACAAGGTTCTATTTGTAGGTACTTGCAGCTGGAGCTTGTTAATTAGTTAATTGAATTAGGCCAGTTTTTCAGAGGCTAGAGCCATAGTATAAATCTGAGCTAATTATAGTGCAGACTTAGTTTGCACTGGAGTGCTGAGCTTGTTGCATTTGAGTGCTGCAGTGAGAGTTTGATGACTGAGGGAGTTAGGTGAGGAGGGAGTAAGGTGCTCCTTACATTTCATTTCCTATATTTATCAAAGAGTGTGAAGGGAACCAGGAGTTTAGAGTACAGCTGACTGGAAGCAGAGTCGGAGTGCGGAGGTCCAGTTGGTCTACGGGGCAGCTAATTCTGTAAAGTAAGAGGGGATGGAGGCTAGGGCAGTTGCATGCTCCTCCTGTAGGATGTGGGTGGTGAGGGATACCACTGGTGTCCCCGCTGACTATACCTGCGGGAAGTGCACCCAACTCCAGCTCCTCAGAGACCGTGTTAGGGAACTGGAGCTGGAGCTGGATGAACTTCGGATCATCCGGGAGGCAGAGGGGGTTATCGAGAAGAGATACAGGGAGGTAGCCACACCAAAGGTACAGGACAAGAGTAGCTGGGTTACAGTCAGGGGAAATAAAACTAACAGGCAGACAGTGCAGGGATCCCTCGTGGCCGTTCCCCTTCAAAACAAGTATACCGTTTTGGATGCTGTTGGGGGGGATGACCTACCGGGGGAAGGCCCTAGCGGCCAGGTCTCTGGCACTGAGTCTGGCTCTGGGGCTCAGAAGGGAAGGGGGGAGCATAGAAAAGCATTAGTAATAGGAGATTCAATGGTTAGGGGAATAGATAGGAGATTCTGTGGTTGCGAGCGAGACTCCCGAAAGGTATGTTGCCTCCCGGGTGCCAGGGCCAGGGATGTCTCTGATCGTGTCTTCAGGATCCTGAAGGGGGAGGGTGAGCAGCCAGAAGTCGTGGTGCACATTGGTACCAACGATGTAGGTAGGAAAAAGGGTGTGGAGGTAATAAACAAGTTTAGGGAGTTAGGCTGGAAGTTAAAGGCCAGGACAGACAGAGTTGTCATCTCTGGTTTGTTGCCGGTGCCACGTGATAGCGAGGCTAGGAATAGGGAGAGAGTGCAGTTGAACACGTGGCTGCAGGAATGGTGTAGGAGGGAGGGCTTCAGGTATTTGGATAATTGGAGCGCATTCTGGGGAAGGTGGGACCTGTACAAGCAGGACGGGTTGCATCTGAACCAGAGGGGCACCAATATCCTGGGAGGGAGGTTTTCTAGTACTCTTCGGGAGGGTTTAAACTAATTTGGCAGGGGAATGGGAACCGGCTCTGCAGTCCAGCAACTAAGGTAGACGATAGTCAGGACGCCAAAGCACGTAGTGATGCAGTGGGGAAGGTAACAATGACAAAGGAGAGTACTTGCAGGCAAGGAGATGGGTTGAAGTGTGTATACTTTAATGCAAGAAGCATCAGGAATAAGGTGGGTGAACTTAAGGCATGGATCTGTACTTGGGACTACGATGTGGTGGCCATCACGGAAACTTGGATAGAAGAGGGGCAGAAATGGTTGTTGGAGGTCCCTGGTTATAGATGTTTCAACAAGATTAGGGAGGATGGTAAAGAGGTGGGGGGGTGGCATTGTTAATTAGAGATAGTATAACAGCTGCAGAAAGGCAGTTCGAGGGGGATCTGCCGATTGAGGTAATATGGGTTGAAGTTAGAAATAGGAAAGGAGCAGTCACCTTGTTGGGAGTTTTCTATAGGCCCCCCAATAGCAGCAGAGATGTGGAGGAACAGATTGGGAAACAGATTTTGGAAAGGTGCAGAAGTCACAGGGTAGTAGTCATGGGCGACTTCAACTTCCCAACCATTGAGTGGAAACTCTTTAGATCAAATAGTTTGGATGGGGTAGTGTTTGTGCAGTGTGTCCAGGAAGCTTTTCTAACACAGTATGTAGATTGTCCGACCAGAGGGGAGGCCATATTGGATTTAGTACTTGGTAATGAACCAGGGCAGGTGATAGATTTGTTAGTGGGGGAGCATTTTTGAGGTAGTGACCACAATTCTGTGACTTTCACTTTAGTAATGGAGAGGGATAGGTACGAGCAACAGGGCAAGGTTTATAATTGGGGGAAGGGTAAATACAATGCTGTCAGACAAGAATTGAAGTGCAGAAGTTGGGAACATAGGCTGTCAGGGAAGGACACAAGTGAAATGTGGAACTTGTTCAAGGAACAGGTACTGCGTGTCTTTGATATGTATGTCCCTGTCAGGCAGGGAAGTGATGGTTGAGTGAGGGAACCATGGTTGACAAGAGAGGTTGAATGTCTTGTTAAGTGGAAGAAGGAGACTTATGTAAGGCTGAAGAAACAAGGTTCAGACAGGGCGCTGGAGGGATACAAGATAGCCAGGAGGGAACTGAAGAAAGGGATTAGGAGAGCTAAGAGAGGGCATGAAAAATCTTTGGCGGGTAGGATCAAGGAAAACCCCAAGGCCTTTTACACATATGTGAGAAATATGAGAATGACTAGAGCGAGGGTAGGTCCGATTAAGGACAGTAGCGGGAGATTGTGTATTGAGTCTGAAGAGATAGGAGAGGTCTTGAACAAGTATTTTTCTTCAGTATTTACCAGCGAGAGGGGCCATATTGTTGGAGAGGACAGCGTGAAGCAGACTGATAAGCTTGAGGAGATACTTGTCAGGAAGGAAGATGTGTTGCGCGTTTTGAAAAACTTGAGGATAGACAAGTCCCCCGGGCCTGACGGGATATATCCAAGGATTCTATGGGAAGCAAGAAATGAAATTGCAGAGCCGTTGGCAATGATCTTTTCGTCCTCGCTGTCAACAGGGGTGGTACCAGAGGATTGGAGAGTGGCGAATGTCGTGCCCCTGTTCAAAAAAGGGAATAGGGATAACCCAGGGAATTACAGGCCAGTTAGTCTTACTTCGGTGGTAGGCAAAGTAATGGAAAGGGTACTGAGGGATAGGATTTCTGAGCATCTGGAAAGGCATTGCTTGATTAGGGATAGTCAGCACGGATTTGTGATGGGTAGGTCTTGCCTTACAAGTCTTATTGAATTCTTTGAGGAGGTGACCAAGCATGTGGATGAAGGTAAAGCAGTGGATGTAGTGTACATGGATTTTAGTAAGGCATTTGATAAGGTTCCCCATGGTAGGCTTATGCAGAAAGTAAGGAGGCATGGGATAGTGGGAAATTTGGCCAATTGGATAACGAACTGGCTAACCGATAGAAGACAGAGAGTGGTGGTGGATGGCAAATATTCAGCCTGGAGCCCAGTTACCAGTGGCATACCAGAGGGATCAGTTCTGGGTCCTCTGCTGTTTGTGATTTTCATTAACGACTTGGATGAGGGAGTTGAAGGGTGGGTCAGTAAATTTGCAGATGATACGAAGATTGGTGGAGTTGTGGATAGTGAGGAGGGCTGTTGTCGGCTTCAAAGAGACATAGATAGAATGCAGAGCTGGGCTGAGAAGTGGCAGATGGAGTTTAACCCTGACAAGTGTGAGGTTGTCCATTTTGGAAGGACAAATATGAATGCGGAATACAGGGTTAATGGTAGGGTTCTTGGCAATGTGGAGGAGCAGAGAGATCTTGGGGTCTATGTTCATAGTTCTTTGAAAGTTGCCACTCAAGTGGATAGAGCTGTGAAGAAGGCCTATGGTGTGCTAGCGTTCATTAGCAGAGGGATTGAATTTAAGAGCCGTGAGGTGATGATGCAGCTGTACAAAACCTTGGTCAGGCCACATTTGGAGTACTGTGTGCAGTTCTGGTCACCTCATTTTAGGAAGGATGTGGAAGCTTTGGAAAAGGTGCAAAGGAGATTTACCAGGATGTTGCCTGGAATGGAGAGTAGGTCATACGAGGAAAGGTTGAGGGTGCTAGGCCTTTTCTCATTAGAACGGAGAAGGATGAGGGGCGACTTGATAGAGGTTTATAAGATGATCAGGGGAATAGATAGAGTAGACAGTCAGAGACTTTTTCCCCGGGTGGAACACACCATTACAAGGGGACATAAATTTAAGATAAATGGTGGAAGATATAGAGGGGATGTCAGAGGTAGGTTCTTTACCCAGAGAGTAGTGGGGGCATGGAATGCACTGCCTGTGGTAGTAGTTGAGTCGGAAAAGTTAGGGACCTTCAAGCGGCTATTGGATAGGTACTTGGATTAGGGTAGAATAATGGAGTGTAGGTTAACTTCTTAAGGGCAGCACGGTAGCATTGTGGATAGCACAATTGCTTTACAGCTCCAGGGTCCCAAGTTCGATTTCGACTTGGGTCACTGTCTGTGTGGAGTCTGCACATCCTCCCCGTGACTGCGTGGGTTTCCTCCGGGTACTCCGGTTTCCTCCCACAGTCCAAAGATGTGCAGGTTGGGTGGATTGGCCATGAAAAATTGTCCAAAATTCTATGATTAACCTAGGACAAAAGTTCGGCGCAACATCGTGGGCCGAAGGGCCTGTTCTGTGCTGTATTTCTCTATCTATCTATATCTATTCTGTGGTCGCGAGCGAGACTCCCAAAAGGTATGTTGCCTCCCGGGTGCCAGGGCCAGGGATGTCTCGGATCGTGTCTTCAGGATCCTGAAGGGGGAGGATGAGCAGCCAGACGTCGTGGTGCACATTGGTACCAACGACGTAGGTAGGAAAAGGGGTGTGGAGGTAATAAACAAGTTTAGGGAGTTAGGCTGGAAGTTAAAGGCCAGGACAGACAGAGTTGTCATCTCTGGTTTGTTGCCTGCGCCACATGATAGCGAGGCTAGGAATAGGGAGAGAGTGCAGTTGAACACGTGGCTGCAGGAATGGTGTAGGTGGGAGGGCTTCAGGTATTTGGAAAATTATTGCGCATTCTGGGGAAGTTGGGACCTGTACAAGCAGGATGGGTTGCATCTGAACCGGAGGGGCACCAATATCCTGGGGGGAAGGTTTTCTAGCAGTCTTCGGGAGGGTTTATACTAATTTGGCAGGGGAATGGGAACCGGATTTGTAGTCCAGCAACTAAGGAAGCCGATATTCAGGACGCCAAAGCACGTAGTGATGCAGTGGGGAAGTAAACACTGACAAAGGAGAGTACTTGCAGGCAAGGAGATGGGTTGAAGTGTGTATACTTCAATGCAAGAAGCATCAGGAGTAAGGTGGGTGAACTTAAGGCATGGATCGGTACTTGGTACTACGATGTGGTGGCCATCACGGAAACTTGGATAGAAGAGGGACAGAAATGGTTGTTGGAGGTCCCTGGCTATAGATGTTTCAACAAGATTAGGGAGGATGGTAAAAGAGGTGGGGGGGGGGGGGGGGGGGGGAAGGGTGGCATTGTTAATTAGAGATAGTATAACAGCTGCAGAAAGGCAGTTCGAGGGGGATCTGCCTACTGAGGTAGTGTGGGTTGAAGTCAGAAATAGGAAAGGAGCAGTCACCTTGTTGGGAGTTTTCTATAGGCCCCCCAATAGCAGCAGAGATGTGGAGGAACAGATTGGGAAACAGATTTTGGAAAGGTGCAGAAGTCACAGGGTAGTAGTCATGGATGACTTCAACTTCCCAAACATTGAGTGAAAACTCTTTAGATCAAATAGTTTGGATGGGGTAGTGTTTGTGCAGTGTGTCCAGGAAGCTTTTCTAACACAGTATGTAGATTGTCCGACCAGAGGGGAGGCCATATTGGATTTGGTACTTGGTAATGAACCAGGGCAGGTGATAGATTTGTTAGTGGGGGAACATTTTGGAGGTAGTGACCACAATTCTGTGACTTTCACTATAGTAATGGAGAGGGATAGGTGTGTGCAACAGGGCAAGGTTTATAATTGGGGGAAGGTTAAATACAATCCTGTCAGACAAGAACTGAAGTGCATAAGTTGGGAACATAGGCTGTCAGGGAAGGACACAAGTGAAACGTGGAACTTGTTCAAGGAACAGGTACTGCGTGTTTTTGATATGTATGTCCCTGTCAGGCAGGGAAGAGATGGTCGAGTGAGGGAACCATGGTTGACAAAAGAGGAAGAATAAGAGGAAGATTATGGGCGAGATTCTCCCAAAACGGGAGAAATCGTAAAGCTGCCGTAAAACCCGGGCGGGTTTTACGGCAGCGCGCCCCTTCCCGACCGGGGACCGATTCTGGTCCCCGGTCGGGGCTAGCAGCCCGACGCCGTAGGCTCCGGCAAGACGGGCTTAACGAAAATCGTTAAGCCCGCTTGCCGGAGTTAGCGCCGGTTGACGCGTCATATGACGTCAGCCGCGCATGCGCAGTTTGGAAGACTCCAACCCGCGCATGCGCGGGTGACGTCATCGCGATTTTGCGCGAAACCCGCGCACGCGCGGGCCGGGTTGCCCCTTAGCCGCCCCGCGAATGGATACTGCGGGGCGGCGGAAGGACAAGTAGTGCGCGGGCATCGGGCCCGCTGCCCGCGATCGGTGCCCACCGATCGCGGGCCCATGGCACCCTTGGCACGGCCGTGGTACGGCCATGCCAATCGGTGCCATGGTTATTAATAGCGAGTTTGTGACGCCGTTTTTACGAACGGCAAGACCAGGTGTGTTTGCCGTTCGTAAAAACGGCGGAAAGGGCTGGGACTTCGGCCCATCTAACAGCTGAGAATCGCTGCCGGCCGTAAAAAAACGGCGGCAGCGATTCGGGTCGGGACTTCGGCGGGGGGGTGGGAGAATAGCGGGAGGGCGGCAAAAATGTCGGGAAGGCCCTCCCGCTATTCTCCCACCCGTCGTGGGGGGCGGAGAAATTCGCCCAAAGACTTATGTAAGGCTGAAGAAACAAGGTTCAGACAGGGCTCTGGAGGGATACAAGATAGCCAGGAGGGAACTGAAGAAAGGGATTAGGAGAGCTAAGAGAGGGCATGAAAAATCTTTGGCGTGTAGGATCAAGGAAAACCCCAAGGCCTTTTACACGTATGTGAGAAATATGAGAATGACTAGAGCGAGGGTAGGTCCGATCAAGGACAGAAGCGGGACGTTGTGTATTGAGTCTGAAGAGATAGGAGAGGTCTTGAACAAGTATTTTTCTTCAGTATTTCCAAACGAGAAGGGCCATATTGTTGGAGAGGACAGTGTGAAACAGACTGGTAATCTCGAGGAGATACTTGTTTGGAAGGAAGATGTGTTGGGCATTTTGAAAAACTTGAGGATAGACAAGTCCCCCGGGCCTGACGGGATATATCCAAGGATTCTATGGGAAGCAAGAAATGAAATTGCAGAGCCGTTGGCAATGATCTTTTCATCCTCGCTGTCAACAGGGGTGGTACCAGAGGATTGGAGAGTGGCGAATGTCGTACCCCTGTTCAAAAAAGGGAATCGTGATAACCCTGGGAATTACAGGCCAGCTAGTCTTACTTCGGTGGTAGGCAAAGTAATGGAAAGGGTACTGAGGGATAGTATTTCTGAGCATCTGGAAACACACTGCTTGATTAGGGATAGTCAGCACGGATTTGTGAGGGGTAGGTCTTGCCTTACAAGTCTTATTGACTTCTTTGAGGAGGTGACCAAGCATGTGGATGAAGGTAAAGCAGTGGATGTGGTGTACATGGATTTTAGTAAGGCATTTGATAAGGTTCCCCATGGTAGGCTTATGCAGAAAGTAAGGAGGCATGGGATAGTGGGAAATTTGGCCAGTTGGATAACGAACTGGCTAACCGATAGAAGACAGAGAGTGGTGGTGGATGGCAAATATTTAGCCTGGAGCCCAGTTACCAGTGGCGTACCGCAGGGATCAGTTCTGGGCCCTCTGCTGTTTGTGATTTTCATTAACGACTTGGATGAGGGAGTTGAATCGTGGGTCAGTAAATTTGCAGATGATACGAAGATTGGTGGAGTAGTGGATAGTGAGGTGGGCTGTTGTCGGCTTCAAAGAGATGTCGATAGGATGCAAAGCTGGGCTGAGAAGTGGCAGGTGGAGTTTAACCCTGACAAGTGTGAGGTTGTCCATTTTGGAAGGACAAATATGAATGCGCAATACACGGTTAACGGTCGGGTTCTTGGCAATGTGGAGGAGCAGAGAGATCTTGGGGTCTGTGTTCATAGATCTTTGAAAGTTGCCACTCAAGTGGATAGAGCTGTGAAGAAGGCCTATGGTGTGCTCACGTTCATTAGCAGAGGGATTGAATTTAAGAGTCGTGAGGTGATGATGCAGCTGTACAAAACCTTGGTCAGGCCACATTTGGAGTACTGTGTGCAGTTCTGGTCACCTCATTTTAGGAAGGATGTGGAAGCTTTGGAAAAGGTGCAAAGGAGATTTACCAGGATGTTGCCTGGAATGGAGAGTAGGTCTTACGAGGAAAGGTTGAGGGTGCTAGGCCTTTTCTCATTAGAACGGAGAAGGATGAGGGGCGACTTGATAGAGGTTTATAAGATGATCAGGGGAATAGATAGAGTAGACAGTCAGAGACTTTTTCCCCGGGTGGAACACACCATTACAAGGGGACATAAATTTAAGATAAATGGTGGAAGATATAGGGGGGATGTCAGAGGTAAGTTCTTTACCCAGAGAGTAGTGGGGGCATGGAATGCACTGCCTGTGGAAGTAGTTGAGTCGGAAACGTTAGGGACCTTCAAGCGGCTATTGGACAGGTACATGGATTAGGGTAGAATAATGGACTGTAGATTAATTTCTTCTTAAAGGCAGCACGGTAGCATTATGGATAGCACAATTGCTTCACAGCTCCAGGGTCCCAAGTTCGATTTCGACTTGGGTCACTGTCTGTGTGGAGTCTGCACATCCTCCCCGTGTGTGCGTGGGTTTCCTCCGGGTGCTCCGGTTTCCTCCCACAGTCCAAAGATGTGCAGGTTGGATGGATTGGCCATGATAAATTGCCCTTAGTATCCAAAATTCTATGATTAACCTAGGATAAAAGTTCGGCACAACATCGTGGGCTGAAGGGCCTGTTCTGTACTGTATTTCTCTGTCTCTCTCTAAGCTCCTCATCATTGAGGTCATGTCTCAACCGACTCAAGAACAGCTTCTTCCCTACTGCCATCAGACTTTTGAATGGACCTACTCATATTAAGTTAATCTTTTCTCTACACCTTGCTATTACTGGAACATTATATTCTGCAGTCTCTCCATCCTTCCCTTTGCATTGTTTGTACAGCATGGAAGAAACAATAGTTTTCACTGTATACTAATACATGTGACAATAATAAATCAAATCAAAATCAAATAAGCTCAGTCCTAAATCTACTTCCCCCTATTTTGAGGCTATGCCCCTAGTTCTGCTTTCACCTGCCAGTGGAAACAACCTGCCCGCATCTATCCTATCATAATTTTATATGTTTCTATAAGATCCCCTCCGCATCCTTCTAAATTCCAACGAGTACAGTCCCAGTCTATTTAACATCTCCTCATAATCCAACACTTTCAGCTCTGGGATTAGCCAAGTGAATCTCCTCTGCACACCCTCCAGTGCCAGTACGTCCTTTCTCAGGTAAGGAAACCAAAACTGAACACAATACTCCAGGTGTGGCCTCACTAACATCTTATACAATTGCAGCATAACCTGCAATTCATCTTAAACTCCATCCCTCTAGTAATGAAGTACAAAACTCCATTTACCTTCTTAATCACCTGTTGCACCTGTGAACCAACCTTTTGCAACTCATGCACCAGCACACCCAGGTCCCTCTGCACAGCTGCATGTTTTAATATTTTATTATTTAAATAATAATCCCTTTTGCTGTTATTCCGTGGGTTTTTCCGGCGCCGGAGTGGCGCACAGCAATCCAGCGCCATTCTAGCAATCTTTTGTGTGGCACCTTATCAAAATCTTTCTGGAAATCGAAATATACCACATCCATTGGCTCCCTGTTATCTACTGCACTGGTAATGTCCTCAAAACATTCCACTAAATTAGTTAGGCACGACGTGCCCTTTATGAACCCATGCTGCGTCTGCCCAATGGGACAATTTCCATCCAGATGCCTCGCTATTTCTTCCTTGATGATAGATTCCAGCATCTTCCCTACTACCGAAGTTAAGCTCACTGGCCTATAATTACCTGCTTTCTGCCTAACTCCTTTTTTAAACAGTGGTGTCACGTTTGTTAATTTCCAATCTGCTGGGACCACCCCAGAGTCGAGTGAATTTTGATAAATTATCACTAGTGCATTTGCAATTTTCCTAGCCATCTCTTTTATCACTCTGGGATGCATTCCATCAGGGTCAGGTGATTTGTCTACCTTTAGCCCCATTAGCTTGCCCATCACTACTTCCTCAGTGAAAATAATTATCTCGAGGACCTCACCTGTCATAGCCTCATTTCCATCAGTCACTGGCATGTTATTTGTGTCTTCCACTGTGAAGACTGACCCAAAAAACCTGTCCAGTTCTTCAGCCATTTCCTCATCTCCCATTATTAAATCTCCCTTCTCATCCTCTAAAGGACCAATATTTACCTTAGCCACTCTTTTTTGTTTTATATATTTGTGGAAACTTTTACTGTCTGTTTTTATATTCTGAGCAAGTTTACTCTCATAATCTATCTTACTCTTCTTTATAGCTTTTTTAGTAGCTTTCTGTTGCCCCCTAAAGATTTCCCAGTCTTCCAGTCTCCCACTAATCTTTGCCACTTTGTGTGCTTTTTCCTTCAATTTGATACTCTCCCTTATTTCCTCAGATATCCACGGTCGATTTTCCCTCTTTAGAACATAGAACAGTACAGCACAGAACAGGCCCTTCGGCCCTCGATGTTGTGCCGAGCAATGATCACCCTACTCAAACCCACGTATCCACCCTATACCCGTAACCCAACAACCCCCCCCCCCCCCCAACCTTACTTTTTAGGACACTACGGGCAATTTAGCACGGCCAATCCACCTAACCCGCACATCTTTGGACTGTGGGAGGAAACCGGAGCACCCGGAGAAAACCCACGCACACACGGGGAGGACGTGCAGACTCCGCACAGACAGTGACCCAGCCGGGAACTGAACCTGGGACCCTGGAGCTGTGAAGCATTTATGCTAACCACCATGCTACCATGCTGCCCCTTTCTACTATCCTTCCTTTTTGTTGGTTTAAACCTTTGTTGAAGCACTGAGAAAAATCACTTGGAATGTTCTCCACTGTTCCTCAACTGTTTCACCATAAAGTCTTTGCTCTCAGTCTACCTCAGCTAGCTCTTCTCATCCCTTTGTAATCTCCTTTGTTTAAGCACAAAACACTAGAGTTTGATTTTACCTTCTCACCCTCCATCTGTATTTTAAATTCCACCATATTATGATCGCTCCTTCCGAGAGGATCCCTACCTATGAGATGATTAATCAATCCTGTTTCATTACACAAGACCAGATCTAGGAATGCTTGTTCCCTCATAGGTTCCATTACATACTGTTCTAGGAAAATATCGCGGATACATTCTATAAACTCCTCCTCAAGGCTGCCTTGACAGACCTGGTTAAACCAATCGACGTATAGATTAAAATCCCCCATGATAACGGCTGTACCATTTCTACATGCATCAGTTATTTATTTGTTTATTGCCTGCCCCACCTTAATGTTCCTATTTGGTGGCCTATAGACTATTCTTATTAGTGACTTTTTCACCTTACTATTCCTGATTTCCACCCAAATGGATTCAACCCTATCCTCCATAGCACAGATGTCATCCCTTACTATTGCTCGGATGTCATCCTTCAATAACAGAGCAACACCACCTCCCTTACCATCCACTCTGTCCTTCCGAATAGTTTGATACCCTCGGATATTTAACTCCCAGTCGTGACCATCCCTTAACCATGTTTCAGTAATGGCCACTAAATCATAGTCATTCACGATGATTTGTGCCATCAACTCATTTACCTTATTCCGAATACTAAGAGCATTCAGGTAAAGTACCAATCAGCGTCCACGTGACCACTTCTTTGGGAGGTGGTTAGATCAGGAGAGGCCATTATATAGGGGGTCACTCCCGTTAATTGTATGGAGATTGAGTTGAAGTGATGATCATTGGTTTCTCGCCACATTACAGCAGGATTTGGATTTTGCCAATGGGAGCGGGCTGGTTAGATTGCAAACAGATCAGCGCCCGACAAGGTTCTCGTTTATGGCCTCTCACGTGATTTAACGGCCTCATCGTGCTCTCGCTTAAGCACAACTCAGCTATTAAATCATGCCCATGCTGTCTTCTTATAAACCGCAGGATTCTCTCTGTCTTTTTAATCAATTCCCAAATTCTCTTGATTCCAGCAGGTTGGAAATTAGGAAATGTAACCCCACTGTTTGCAAAGGGAGGGAAAGAGTAAAAACAGAGAACTCCAGACCTGTTAATGTGATGTCAGCAGAAGGAAATTTTAGAGTTCATTGTAAAGGATGTGATGGAGCGATACTTGGAAAATAATATGATTGGGCAGAATCAACTTGAATTTCTGAAAGGGAAATATTATTTGGAGTTGGAGTTTTTTGAGCATGTTACCTGTAGCGTAGATAAAGGAGAACCAGTGGATGTGGTCCATTTGGATTTTCAGGAGGCTTTTGGTCAGGTCCCACACAGGAGGTTAGTAAACAAAATTAGAGCACACGGTACTGGGATTATTTATTGGTATGGATTGAGAGTTGGTTAACTGACAGAAATGAAGGTTAGGAATAAATGGTGGGGTCACAACTCTTCACAATCTATACAAATTATTTGGATGAGGGGACCAATTGTAACATCTCAAAAGTTGCTGATGGCATAGAACCGGGTGGGAATGTAATTTGTGAAAAGGGTGCAAGGAAGCTTCAAGGGGTCGTAAACCAACTAAGTGATTGGGCAAGAGCATGGCAGGTGGAATATAATGAAGTGAAGCTATCCACTTGGTAGAAATCAGAATATTTCTGAGAGATTGGGACCTGGATGTTCTTGTTCATGACTCACTAAAAGCTAACATGGAGCTGCAGTTAGCAATTAGCAGGGCATGTGACATATACCAGCCTCCCCGGACAGGCGCCAGAATGTGGCGACTAGGGGCTTTTCACAGTAACTTCATTGAAGCATACTCGTGACAATAAGCGATTTTCATTTAATTTCATTTCAAGTTGGCCTCTATTGCAAGGGCATTTGAGTACAGGAATAAATATATCTTATTATGAATGTATAGAGCTTGGGTGAAACCACGTATAGAATGTTTAGTTTTGATCTCTTTATTTATGTAAGTATATACTTCTCATGGAGGGAGTATAACGGAGGTTCGCCAGCCTATTCCCTGGGATGGTGGGATTGTCCTGTATCGGGGATTGAGAAAACTGGGCCTGTATTCCCTTCAGTTTCGAAGAATGAGAGGTGATCTTATTTATATTTACAATATTCTTACAGGGTGTGACAGGGCAGCACAGTAGCACAGCGTTTAGCACTGTTACTTCACAGTGCCAGCGTCCTGGGTTCAATTCTCGACTTGGGTTGATGTCTGTGCGGAGTCTGCATGTTCTCCCATTGTCTGTGTGCGTTTCCGCCAGGTGCTCTGGTTTCACCCACCAGTCTCAAAAGATGATCTTGTTAGGTAAATTGAACATTCCGAATTCTCCCTCTGTGTACCCGAACGGGTGCCGTGGACCAGCATGTTGGCAACCGAACAGCGGGCCTGCGCGGAAGGAGGTAGGCCACCCTCTAGATCGCAGCCGATTGGAAGCCCCCGATCACGGGCCTGGACCCCATGGATGCCACCCCACAAAGTCCGATACCCCCGCCCCTCCACCAGGACATCAGCATCGGCCGCGGGTCTGGGTTCCCACTGGGTAGTTCCGCTGGGTGCTACCAGGTTTGAACTACACCGGCGGAACTCGGCGGGAGTTCAGCCAATCGCCCGCGAAGAATCAACCTTTTCCAGCAGCCTGCGGCGACCGCGTGGGGGCGATTGCCACCGATTCTCCGGTTGCCGGAGAAGCGGCGGCCTGGCGTCGGCGTGGCGGGATTCTTGCCCCCCCCACGATTCTCCGACCCAGCGCGAGCTCCGTGAATCCCGGACCATGTGTCACCTGGCCGGTGAGTCTCGAATCATAGGGTACTGTCATAATATACACCAGTATATGATGGTGCAGACACACACACTGATTGACACACAGCAAGACCAATCAACACACACAACACCGCAGCCAATCACCTCATTATAGGAAGGAAGTGGAAGCATTGGAAAAGGTGCAAAGGAGATTTACCAGGATGCTGCCTGGTTTGCAGGATAGGTCTTATGAGGAAAAGTTGAGGGAGCTAGGGGCTCCCTCTTGGAGCGGAGGAGGATGAGAGGTGACTTAATAGAGGTTTATAAGATGATGAGGGGGATAGATAGAGTGGACGTTCAGATACTATTTCCTCGGGTGGATATAGCTGTTACAAGGGGGCATAACTATAAAATTCAGGGTGGGAGATGTAGGAGGGATGTCCGAGGTAGGTTCTTTACTCAGAGAGTGGTTAGGGTGTGGAATGGACTGCCTGCTGTGATAGTGGAGCGGACACTTTAGGAACTTTCAAGCGTTATTGGATAGGCACATGGAGCACGCCAGAATGACAGGGACTGGGATAGCTTGATCTTGGTTTTGGACAATGCTCGGCACAACATGGAGGCCGAAGGGCCTGTTCTATGCTGTACTGTTCTATGTTCTATGTTCTATGTTCTTCCTCTTGACAAGTGATTCAACTACTTTAGTAAACCACGACATTCACCCTGGGGTAACACAGACTGCAACACGATGCAGTTAAACGATAAAGCATACACCAAATGTAGGCGTTGGTTCAATGAGATTTATTGAACTTTAGTAACGAAGCACACAGCTGCCTGTGGGTTGACTCTCTACTACTCTAAGTAAACTAACTCTAACTATCTTGACCAGGCTAGCTCTGATCCGCGTGTAGAATGTGTTGAATGATTTGTACACCCTGACTGTCACTACAGTTGTCACCAGTGGAAAGAGACAGAGCGTTGATGCCTCGTGTGTTTTATAGTTGGAAGCCCCCTCTGATGTTCTGTCTGGTGATTGGTCGTGTTCTGTTCTGTATGTTGATTGGTTAACCTGGGTGTCTGTCACTGCCTGCTTTTACCTCATGATGTGCATGGGTGCATATTATGACAAGTTCCCTCGCTCGACCACTCCCTCCCTGCCTGACAGGTACATACTTATCAAGGACACGCAGTAGCTGTTCCTTGAACAAGCTCCACATTTCAATTGTGCCCTGATGGAACCATCAATTCAGCGAACACGTGTAGTTAGATCTGAACAGAGGCTTTAATACACTTACACCAGAGCCAGCCTATTCGTCATTGAACTTCAGATGAACTGCAGGCTGGCTCTAAGACACTGATCTTTATACATCGGCCCCAGGGGGAGGAGTCCTGGAGCCAAGGGAGGAGCCCAGTACAAACTCTCGTGTAGTCCTAGAGCGACTCCCCCTGGTGGTCGGATAGTGGAACTGCATTTACAATGGTGGATAGTGAACATATATACACGGAGTTATATTGGCAACTATATACAGCATTGATCTTACAACGGGTAGATAACGAACATATATACATGGAGTGATATTGGCCACTATATATAGTGTGAATCACATTCACCACATTCACTCCCTGTTAAAAAAATCACGTCCGGCGGGGGTGATGGCTCAAAGAGTCAGTCTGTCCGGTGGACGAATTGTCCATTTTGACCTGCAGAGCACCGGGGTTGCAGCCTCTTGCGGTGGCTGGGCGGGCGTTGAGGTCTGGGGTACGGTTGCCGGCTCCGGGGTGAGTCTTGTCCGAGCCTCATACACCTCCAGGTCGAATGGAGACTGGGGGCGCGGGGGGCGGGCTGGTGCTGGCGCTCGGGACTGGTGGGGTGAGCTCGCAAAATCGGGGGCGCAAGGGGGCGGCCGCATAGGGAACGGGGAAAGGAGTTCCTCGGTGGGGGTAGATGGGGGGCTGGATCCAGCGGGTGCCAGGTCCGGGAGGGATACTGTGTCCTGGCGACCGTCCGGGAACTCAACAAATGCGTACTGTGGGTTGGAATGAAGCAGGCACACCTTTTCAACAATGGAGTCGGTCTTGTGCGCCCTGACGTGCTTCCTTAGGAGAACCGGGCCTGGCGTCCTCAGCCACGCTGGAAGTGAGACCCCTGTGGTGGTGGCCCTGGAAAAAATGAAGAGCCGCTCGTGGGGAGTTTGGTTGGTAGCTGTAAACAGGAGGGATCTAATTGCGTGGAGCGCGTCAGGGAGGACTTCCTGCCATTGGGAAACTTGGAGCTTTCTGGACCTGAGGGTCAGTAGGACGGTCTTCCAGACCGTCGTGTTCTCCCTCTCCACCTGTCCATTCCCCCTGGGGTTGTAACTGGTAGTCCTGCTCGAGGCGATGCCCTTGTCGAGCAGGTACTGATGCACTTGTCACTGATAACGGACGCACCCCGGTCGCTGTGCACGTAGCTGGGGAAACAGAACAGGGTGAAGACACTACGCAGGGCCCTAATGACTGTGTGGGAGGTCATGTCGGGACATGAGATGGCGAAGGGGAATCGGGAGAACTCGTCAATAATGTTAAGGAAGTAAATGTTTTTGTTAGTGGAGGGTAGTGGCCCTTTGAAATCGATCGCAAGGCGTTCAAAGGGCCTAGAAGCCTTGACCAGGTGGGCCCTGTCTGGTCTATAGAAGTGCGGTTTGCACTCTGCACAGGTCGGGCAGTCCCTGGTGACCGCTTTTACCTCCTCGTTGGAGAAAGGCAGGTTTCGGGCTCTGATGTAGTGGACGAGCCGGGTGACCCCTGGGTGGCAGAGGTCATCGTGGATGGCTTTTAGGTGGCTGATTTGCGCGCTGGCGCATGTCCCGCGGGATAGGGCATCCGAGGGCTCGTTGAGCTTCCCCGGCCGATGTTTGATATCATAATTGTAGGTGGAGAGTTCAATCCTCCACCGAAGAATTTCGTCATTTTTAATTTTGCCCCTTTGCGAGTTGTCGAACATGAAGGCGACCGACCGTTGGTCGGTAATGAGGGTGAACCTCCTACCTGCGAGGTAGTGCCTCCACTTAGCGATTCTGGAAAGTGTGAAAATAGATAAGTCCCCTGGGCCGGATGGGATTTATCCTAGGATTCTCTGGGAAACTAGGGAGGAGATTGCTGAGCCTTTGGCTTTGATCTTTGTCTTTGTCTTAGTCATCTTTGTCTACAGGAATAGTGCCAGAGGACTGGAGGATAGCAAATGTTGTCCCCTTGTACAAGAAGGGGAGTAGAGATAACCCCGGTAACTATAGACCAGTGAGCCTTACTTCTGTTGTGGGAAAAGTCTTGGAAAGCTTTATAAGAGATAGGATGTATAATCATCTGGAAAGGAATAATTTGATTAGAGATAGTCAACATGGTTTTGTGAAGGGTAGGTTGTGCCTCACAAACCTCATTGAGTTCTTCGAGAAGGTGACCAAACAGGTGGATGAGGGTAAAGCAGTTGATGTGGTGTATATGGATTTCAGTAAAGCGTTTGATAAGGTTCCCCACGGTAGGGGGGGGGGGGGGGGGGGGGGAGGCGGGGGGGGGGGGGGGGGGAGGCGGGGGGGTGGAGGCTGGTTGGCACTGGCCCAACTGCGCATGCGCGGGACCCGAGTCTCTGGCGCCCCCTAGCACATGGCGCCCCGGGCGACTGCCCGAGTTGCCGGTGCCTTGGGCCGGCCCTGACTAAACGCATTCAAATGGTCATTGGATAGGCATATGGATGATAAGGGAATAGTGCAGAGGGACTTTAGAAGGGTTTCACAGGACGGTGCAACATTGTGGGCCAAAGGGCCCGTACTGCGCTGTAATGTTCTATGTTCTATGTTATATGTTCCAGTGTCGGATAACCTCCACGATGGCTTGTGCTTCCTTCTCGACTGAGGAGTGTCGGAGTTCTGAAGCGGATAGGGTATGGGATAAAAATGCAACGGGCCGCCCTTCTTCGTTGAAAGAGGCTGCTAGCGCTACCTCTGAGGCGTCGCTCTCAACCTGAAAGGGTGTGGATTCATCCACCGCCCGCATGGCTGCTTTGGCGATGTCGTCCCTGATGCAGCTGAAGGCCTGGCACGCCTCAGCAGACAGGGGAAATAGTGTGGCCTTGAAGAGTGGGCGGGCTTTGTCCGCATATTGGGGGACCCACTGGGCGTAGTACAAAAAGAGCCCCAAGCATTGTTTGAGGGCCTTGGGGCCGTGGGGGAGGGGGAGTTCTAAGGCCCAGGACTCCGTTCTCCACGACGTAGCCGAGGATGGCTAGTCTGTTTGTATGGAACACGCATTTCTCCTTGTTATATGTAAGGTTTTATTTTTGGGCTGTTTGGAGAAAACGGTGGAGGTTGGCGTCGTGGTCCTGCTGGTCATGGCCGCAGATGGCAACATTATCCAGATACGGAAACGTGGCTCGCAGCCCGTACTGGCCTGCCATTCGGTCCATTGCTCGTTGGAACACCGAAACCCCGTAAGTGATGCCGAAGGGAACCCGGAGGAAAGGGAAGAGGCGGCCATCGGCCTCGAACGGCATGTCGTGGCGGTCCTCTGGGCGGATTGGGAGCTGGTGGTATGCAGACTTCAGATCCACCGTGGAAAATACTCGATATTGGGCGATCTGGTTTACAATGTCTGCAATTCTGGGGAGGGGATACGCGTCTAGGAGCGTAAAACGATTGATGGTCTGGCTATAATCGACGACCATGCGGAATTTTTCCCTGGTCTTGACGACCACCACCTGAGCTCTTCAGGGACTGTTACTGGCCTCTATGATCCCCTCACTGAGCAGCCTTCGGACCTCCGTTCTGATAAATACCCTATCCTGCAGGCTGTACCGCCTGCTGCGGGTGGCTACCGGTTTGCAATCCGGGGTGAGGTTGGCGAAGAGAGGAGGGGGGGGCGATGCGCAGCGTGGTGAGGCTGCAGATAGTGAGTGGGGGCAGGGGCCCGCCAAAGCTGAGGGTGAGACTCTTGAGATTACATTGGAAATCCAAGTCTAAGAGGAGTGGCACGCAGAGGTCGGGCAAGGCATACAGTTTAAATTTGGAATACCTAGCGCCTCAAATCGTTAGCGTTGCTGTAGTGCGGCCTTGGATTTGGATGGAATGGGAGCCCGAAGCGAGGGCAATAGTTTGGTTGACGGGATAAATAGGGAGGGAAAAGCGCCTTACCAGCTCTGGGTGTATGAAGCTCTCTGTGCTCCCGGAGTTGAAGAGGCACGACGTGTTGTACCCGTTGATCTGGACCTCCGTCATCGAATTTCTCAGATGCTTGGGGCGAGATTGGTCAAGGGTGACCGCGTTGAGTTGCGGGCCACGTGGTGGGTGCCCGGGGGAGTCGAATTCTTCCGATCGGGCATCCTGTTGAGTGGATGTCGCTGCGTTCTGGCGAGCTTGATGCAGGAACACTGCGCTGAGTTGCGGGCCATGTGGTGACTGCCCAGGGAGGTCGTACTCCTCCGATGAGCTGTTTGAGTCTGGGAATGCAGCTGGGGCCCGTGGATTGCACGTGGAGGGTGGTGATGAAGATGGCGTCCAAGGTGGCGGTCCCCATGAATTGCACGTGGCCGGCCGCATCGTGGAGGTTTGCCAAGGTGCCGGCCCCCATGGATCGCACGTGGTGGGAGGGGGCGGAGCCTGAGTGTAGGCCGCAGCGTTTCGGGCCCCGCGAGCCTGCTGGTGCTGGGGGCGATGTTTGTGGACTGTTGGGGTGTTGAGGGCTGGGGCTCTTCTGCCGAGGCACACTCTGGCATAGTGGCCTTTCTTCCCGCAGCTGCTGCAGGTCACGGATCGGGCTGAGCAGTGCTGCCGCGGGTGCTGGCTTTGTCCACAGAAGCGGCAGGCTGGCGCAGTTGAATAACTGGTTTGGGGAGCTGAATAGTGGCAGGCTGGAGCAGTTGAATAACTGGTTTGGCGAACTGAGTAGCTGGCTGGGGGAGCTGAGTAATTAGCTGGAGCAGCTGGATAGTTTGAGTAGTTGACTGGGACAGTAGGGCGACCGGCTGTGGCAGCGCGATAGCTGGGGGGCCTGGTGGCACAGGCTTGGGGTAGTTCTCAGGTCGGGGGCCCATGCGGGGTTAGCGGGGTCCGCGGGAAACGAGTTGAGGCTGCGGAAGGAAACTTCCATTGTGATAGCAGCCTCTACGGTAGTCTCTAAGCCCTGGGCCCCATTTTATAATAGTCTCTGGCGTACATAGTTCGATCGAAGGCCCGCTACAAAAACGTCCCGCACAGCAAGCTCCCTATGTTCGGCCGCGGTTACGGCCTGGTAATTGCAGTCATTTGAGAGATTGATCAACTCGCGTGCAAATTCAGCTAAAGTTTCAGTAGACCATTGTCGGCGAGTCGTGAACACATGGCGGGCAAAGACCTCGTTCATGGGCCTAATATACATTTTGTCCAAAATCGCCAGCGCTGCGGTGTAGGAACCGGCTGGATTTAGTTGTGTCGAAATTCTGTGGCTTACCCTCGCATGCAGTAGGCTGAGCTTTTGTTCCTCCGTAGTTTCAGCGGTGCTGATTTTGGCCAGGTAGGCCTTAAAACATTTCAGCCAGTGGCAGAAGGTTTCTTTTGCCTCTGCATCCTGCGGATCGAGTTCTAGGCGTACTGGTTTTAGAGCGGATTCCATGCTTTACTTCGGCAGCTTCTTAAGTGTATTAAATTGATGGAACCATCAATTCAGCGAACACGTGTAGTTGGATCTGAACAGAGGCTTTAATACACTTACAACAGAGCCATCGTTGAACTTCAGATGAACTGCAGGCTGGCTCTAAGGCACTGATCTTTATACATCGGTCCCAGGGTGAGGAGTCCTGGGCGGAGCCAAGGGAGGAGCCCAGTACAAACTCTCGTGTACTCCCAGAGCGACTCCCCCTGGTGGTCGGATAGTGCAACTGCACTTACAATGGTGGATAGTGAACATATATACACGGAGTTATATTGGCAACTATATACAGCATTGATCTTACAATGGGTAGATAACGAACATATATACATGGAGTGATATTGGCAACTATATATAGTGTGAATCATATTCACCATATGCCCATCCCCTGCAGTTCCCTTCCCCATCCTATGCATCCTAAGTCTTGCCTAATCGCATCATAATTACGTTTCCCATAGCTATAGCTCTTGCCCTGCGGTATATACCTATGCCTTTCCATCGCTAAATTAAACGTAACTGAATTGTAGTCACTATCACCAAAGTGCTCACTTACCTCCAAGTCTAACACCTGGCCTGGTTCATTACCCAGTACCAAATCCAATGTGGCCTCGCCTCTTGTTGGCCGATCTACATACTATGTCAGGAAACCCTCCTGCACACATTGGACAAAAACTGACCCATCTAAATTACTCGGATTATTGCATTTCCAGTCAATATTTGGAAAGTTAAAGTCCCCCATAACAACTGCCCTGTTACTTTCGCTCCTATCCAGAATCATCTTTGCAATCCTTTCCTCTACATCTATAGAAAACTCTCCTTTCCTGTTTCTAACCACAGCCCATACTATCTCAGCAGACGAGTCCTCATCAAACGTCCTTTCTGCCACCGTAATACTGTCCTTGACTAACAATGCCACCCCTCCCCCTCTCTTACCACCTTCCCTGAGCTTACTGAAATATCTAAACACCGGAACCTGCAACAACCATTCCTGTCCCTGCTCTATCCATTTCTCTGAAATAGCCACAACATCGAAGTCCCAGGTGCCAACCCATGCTGCAAGTTCACCCATCTTATTCCGGATGCTCCTGGCATTGAAGTAGATGCACTTCCAACCACCTTCCTGCCTGCCGGTACACTCCTGCGACCTTGAAACCTTATTCATGACCTCACTACTTTCAACCTCCTGTATACTGGAGCTACAATTCAGGTTCCCATCCCCCTGCTGAATTAGTTTAAACCCTCCCGAAATGCATCAGCAAATTTCCCCCCCCAGAATATTGGTACCCCTCTGGTTCAGGTGTAGACCCTCCTGTTTGTAGAGGTCCCACCTACCCCAGAATGAGCCGCAATTATCCAGGTATCTGAATCCCTCCCTCCTGCACCATCCCTGTAGCCACGTGTTCAACTGTTCTCTCTACGTATTCCTCGTCTCGCTAGCACGTGGCACGGGTAACAACCCAGAGATAATAACTCTGTTTTTTCCAGCTCTAATATTCCACCCTAGCTCCCTGAATATCTGATTTACATCCCCATCCCTTTTCCTACCTATGTCATTGGTGCCTATGTGGACCACGACTTGGGTCTGGTCCCCCTCCCCCTTAAGGATTCCAAAAACATGATCCAAGACATCACGGACCCTTGCAACTGGGACGCACCACACCAACAAGTCTCTCTTGTTCCCACAGAATCTCCTAACTAGGAGGTAAATCATGAGGGTTAGAATTTCTGAATTATTAACTGAACCATGTACAAATTAGCAGAGAGACAAATAGGCTAGGGAGTTGATCATGCAGCAGAAGAATGGTCGGAGAAACGTTCAATCTCACAGGACACTGGATCCAGTTTTGGGACAGGATGGAAGTACACCTTTGGGACAGGTGCCTCCTGAACAGGACTGGAGCCAGCATTCTGGCAGAAAAGCTAAGTAGGATGGTTACTTTTCAACGATGAAATGGTGTTGGGGGGGGGGTTAGGTCCAGGTGGAAAATTTAATACTACTAATAATTCAAAAACCAAGGAAAGGGAAGAGCGCGGGGCATAGATAGTGCTTCAGGCAATCAAGTAAACTCACCATAGTCCCAGATGACCATAGGCAGCTGCTGTCCTCTTTGAGGGGGAGAGCTGACTGGAGGTGATTTAACCTGAGGATCACCACACCTCAGCTGAAGGGCAACGTTGAGAAAGCACAGTCTTCATAAATACCCTCAGCCAGTAAAGTGAATTGAACCCTCATTGTTGGCACTCTCTGCATCACAATCCAGCTGTCCAGCCAACTGAGCTGAATCAAGAAGGAGATATGCCATATTAGAATTCATTATGAAATAGGTTTAAACATTGTATGCGACCAGTATCAATTAGAAATCACTATACAAGGGAACTCACTGTGCTGTTCAAAAGGGAGAAACTGGAAAAAGGTGAGTGGGGACTCCGCCATTGGGATTATAAGAGGGCCCAAGGCCAAACCTGCTGGCACCAGAACTCACTCAGAAATTTTAAAATGGGCAGTTGCCTGTGGGCCTGCCATCGAATGAAGGACTCAATATTGGAGGCCAGCCATAGTACCAGCCACTCTGAGCAGCATCACCAGGAGGGATGGGTACTGTTGAGGATTGTGGGAGAGCTCAAAGGTTCACAGGAGTGGGGGCTGGAGGAGAAACCTCTCGGGGGAGGTTGTTGGAGTCACAGGTGTTGCCTTCCCTGCCCATGGCCTCTTCTTTGGCCCATGAGGCCTTCTCATCAGACTATCGCTGCGGGGCCCTTTCCATTTAGAAGTCACGCCACCATTGACAAAATGCCAATGGCATAGCGAAATATCTTCATCACAGAGTCGTAGAGTTTTACAGGACAAAAAGAGGCCCTTTGGCACTTTGTGTCTGTGTCAGCCATCAAGCATCTATTCTAATCTTATTTTCCAGCCCTCGGACAAAAACCTTGAATGCTATGGCATTTCTAGTGCTCATCTAAATACTTCTTAAATATTGTGAGTGTTCCCACCTCTACCACCCTTTCAGGCTGTGAGTTCCAGATTCCCACCACTCTCTGGATAAAAAAGCTTTTCCTCAAATCCCTCTAAATCTCCTGCCCCTTACCTTAAATCTACCCCGTTGATTATTGATCACTCTACTAAGGGCCACTCTACTCCACTCCTATCTACTCTATCTATATTCCTCATAATAATGTGCATCTCAATCAGGGCCACCTCAGCCTTCTCTGCTATAAAGAAAACAACCCCAGCCTCATCAGCCTTTCTTCATAGCTGAGACTCTCCAGCTCAGGCAATATACCAACGAATTCTATCTGCAGCCCCTCTAGTGCAAACATTTCCTTCCTATAGTGTGGTGACCACAGGCGGCATGGTGGTAAAATGGTTGGCACTGTTGCTTCACTGTTGGGAGAATGATTGATGACCCATACAGTTCCCTGGGGTCTACTGACCAGGGACATAGAATACAAAAGTAAGGAACTAGTATCAAACTTGTACAAAACACTGGTTTGGCCTCAACTGGAGAATTGGGCCCAGTTTTGGTTAAAGCCACACTTTAGGAAGGATGTGAATGCATTCGAGGCCAGCAAAGTTCTCAAACAATGTTCCAGAGATGAACAACTTTAGTTATGAGGATAGATTGGAGAAGTTGGAATTGTTTTCCTTGGAAATGTTACAGTACCACAGGAGTGATGTCTCTGACCAATAGGCATCTTTTATCTTAAAACAAACTTTAATTTGAACACAGAATCAATTATATTAACAACAAAATAATAGCTTTCCAATTAACAGTTAAAACAGCTCTCAAATCAAAAGAAAATCTTGACTATACCTGTCACAATATGTGTTCAAATTAGGCAAACCAATATAGTTCAAAGACCACGATTAATGTTAACAATCAGGTTTAGAACATAGAGCATAAGACCATAAGAGCATAAGATATAGGAGCAGAATTAGGCCACTCGGCCCATCGAGTCTGCTCCGCCATTCAATCATGGCTGCTATTTTTCGCAACACCATTCTCCTGCCTTCTCCCCATAACTCCTGTCCCCTAATTAATCAGGAACCTATCTACCTCTGTCTCAAAGGCACTCAGTGATTGGGCCTCCGCAGCCTTCTGCGGCAAAGTGTTCCACAGATTCACCACCCTCTGGTTGAAGAAATTCCTCCTCATCTCTGTTTTAAAGGATCGTCCCTTTAGTCTGAAATGGTATCCTCTGGTTCTAGTTTTTCCTATACATCCACTCTATCCAGGCCTCGCAGTATCCTGTAAGTTTCAATAAGATCCCCCCTCATCCTTCTAAACTCCAACGAGTACAGACCCAGAGTCCTCAACCGTTCCTCATACTACAAGCTCTTCATTCCAGGGATCATTCTTGTGAACCTCCTCTGGACCCTTTCCAAGGCCAGCACATCCTTTCTTAGATATGGGGTCCAAAACTGCTCACAATACTCCAAGTGGTGTCTGACCAGAGCCTTATATAGCCTCAGAAGTACATCCCTGGTCTTGTATTATAGCCCTCTTGACGTGAATGCTAACATTGCATTTGTCTTCCTAACTGCCGACTGAACCTGCACGTTAACCTGAAGAGAATCGTGAACAAAGACTCCCAAGTCCCTTTGTGCTTCCGATTTCCTAAGCATCTCCCCGTTTATAAAATAGTCTATGCCTCCATTTCTCCTTCCAAAGTGCATAACCTCACAATTTTCCACATTGTATTCCATCTGCCACTCTTTGCCCACTCTCCTAGCCTGTCCAAGTCTTTTGCAGCCCTCCTGCTTCCTCAATACTACCTGTCCCTCGACAGACCTTTGTACCATCTGCAAACTTAGCAATAGTGCTTTCAGTTCCTTCTTCCAGATCATTAATGTATATTGTGAAAAGTTGTGGTCCCAGCACCGACCCCTGAGGCACAGCACTAGTCACCGGCTGCCATCCTGAAAAAGACCCCTTTATCCCCACTCTCTGCCTTCTGCCAGTCAGCCAATCCTCTATCCATGCCAGGATCTTACCCTTAAAACCATAGGCTCTTAACTTATTTAACAATCTTCGATCAGGCACCTTGTTAAAGATCTTCTAGAAATCCAAATAGATCGCGTCCACTGGCTCTCCTTTGCCTAACTTCCTTATTACTTCCTCAAAGAACTCTAACAGATTTGTCAGACATGACCTCCCTCCATGGCAGATTGGCCAGAAAAGTAAATTGTAAAGTTGCCATGGTCCCATAGGCTGCTTTCCCCTTCAACGGTTTAACCAGAGGATCACCACACCAATGTTGAGAAACCGGGGCCTTCATGAACAACCTTGGCTCTTACGGAAATTGAATCCATGCTGCTGGCCTTCGCTGGTTAGAAAAATGGAAGCCCCTGGAATCATACAGCAATGGTAATGCACAGCACAGTTGGACCCAAAACTGACTCAGTAACAAGGAGCAAATGCTTTTCACAGTAACTTCATTGCACTGTTAATGTAAACCAACTTGTGACAATAAATATGATGATTATTATTAAATGGTGATTGTCAATGGTGATTTTGTGTTGGATGGCCGTTTCCAGTGAAATTCCGCAGGGCTCCGTACTAGGTCTTGCTTTTTGTACAGTAAGAAGTCTTACAACACCAGGTTAAAGTCCAACAGGTTTGTTTCAAACACGAGCTTTCGGAGCACGGCTCCTTCTTCAGGTGAGCTCCGAAAGCTCGTGTTTGAAACAAACCTGTTGGACTTTAACCTGGTGTTGTAAGACTTCTTACTGTGCTCACCCCAGTCCAACGCCGGCATCTCCACATCATTGCTTTTTGTAGTGTACATATTTAAACTTAAATGTAGGGAACATGAGTAAGAAGTTTGCAGATAATTTAAAAATTGGTCATGTGGTTGACAGTGTACAGGTATAAAAAGTAATTCAGAAACGTAATAGAATGTTATAACTTGTTGTGAGGGGAACTGATTACAAAAGTAGGGAAGTTATACTTAAGCTCCATAAGACTCATCTGGAGTATTGTGTACTGCATTGGTCTCCTTATTTGAGGAATGATTTAAATATATTAGAAGCAGTTCAGAGAAGGTTTAATAGACTAATACCTGCAATGGGCAGGTTGTCTTATGAGGAAAGCCTAGACAGATTACATTTGTATCCACTGGAGTTTAGAAGAATAAAGGTGACTTGTTTGAAGCATTTAAGACCCTGAGGGGTATCGACAGGGTGGATGTGGAGAGGATGTTTCCTCTTCTGGAGAGGATCTAGAACTAGAGGTCACTGTTTAAGAATAAGGGGTTGCCCATTTAAAATGGAGATGAGGAAAACAAAATTCTCTCTGAATGCTGTCTTTGGAACCATCTTCTGAATGGTGGCAGAAGCAGAATTGGAATATTTTTAAGGCAGAGATGGACAGATTCTTGGTCAACAAGGGGGATTAAAGCTAATCAGGGGTAAGGGAGATGCAGGTTTGAGATTGCTATCAAATCAACCATAATCTTATTAAGTGGCGGAGTAGGGCCAAGGGTTAAATGGCCTATTCCTGTTCTTTGTTTGTTTCATATGATCATGGGTGAGAAAGTTGTATTTTGCTCGAAGATATTAGGGCTGGTCAGGTGGACAGAAACATGACAAATGGTGTTCAATCCAAAGTAATGCATTTGGGGAGGTCAAACAGGGCACGAGAGTATACCGTAAATTGTAGAATTTGACGAGGAACAGAGCATCTGACCACATGCTAACTGAAAGCATCAGGTAAGGTCAGGTAAATGGGTAAAGGTAGAAGGCATATGCAAATTTATGAGCAGGGAGGTTATGCCGGAGCTGTGCAAAACATTACCACAGCTGCATTTAGTTCCAATGACTACATTATGGGAATTATGTTATTGCACGTGACGGTGTAGAGGGGAGATCCTGGGGGTAACCATTGATCAGAACCTGAACTTGATTAGCCATATTATACTGTGGCTACCAGAGTAGGTCAAAAGGCTAGGAATCCTACGAAAAGTAACTCACCTCCTGACCCCCCAAAGCCTGTCCACCATCTACAAATAACAAGTCAAGAGTGTAATGGAATACTCCCCACTAAGATGAGTGCACCTCCAACAACACTGAAGAAGCTCAACGTCATCCAGGACAAAGCAGCCCGTTTGATTGTTCGCCCTTCCACAAATATTCAATCCTTCCACCACAGACGAGCAGTGGTAACCGTGTGCACCATCGACAAGATGCACTGCAGGAACTTGCTAAGGTTCCTTAGACAGCACCTTCCAAACCCACGATCACTATCATCTACAAGGACAAGATCAGCAGATACCTGGGAACACCACCACCTGGAAGTTACCATATAAGTCACTCACCACCCTGACTTGGAAATATATCGCCATTCCTTCACTGTCGCTGGGTCAAAATCCTGGAATTCTCTCCTTAACAGCATTATGGGTGTACCTACACCTTAGGGGCTGCAGTGGTTCAAGAAGCAGCTCACCACCACCTTCTGAAGAGCAACTAGGGACGGGCAATAACTGCTGGCCTAACCAGCGACGGCCACATAAATTTTTTTTAAATTTCTGGATGTTGCCAGGAGTGAAGAATTTTAGCTATGCGGGAAGATTAGATAAGGTGGGGCTGTTTACTTTGAAATAGAGGAGGCCTAAGGCAGATTTAATAAGGTGCATAAAATTATGAAGAACCTGAGTAGAGTGGACCTATTTTCACTCGCAGAGTGGTCAATAAGCAGGAGGCATAGATTTAAAATCATTGATGGAACGATTAGAGGAGATTTGAAGTGAAATATTTTCACCCAGAGGGTGGTGGGGGGTCTGGTACCTCATTGCCTGAAAAGAACAGGCAGAAACTCGTCAGATTTTTAAAAGTACTTGCATATGCACTTGAAGTGACTTGCTGAGCAGACTGACCTCCTTCTGTAAAGATCCATGTTTCTATAAGACGTCTTCTATAAGTCTGCTTCTCCTCGATAAGTGCAGCTCCTCACACAATAATCTAATTTACTACAGAGTATTCCCAATGATCATTTATTACTCAAGAAACAGTTCAAATTAGCCTGGTTCTTTACACATTCATCATTATCGACAAACAGTAAACCAGTTCTTCACCCAACCCTTCACAGAATAATACAGTTCAAGCTGATTCCTAACAAATCAGGACAATCCGTCACACATAAATCCTGTTCCTCGTGGCATTAATTCAGTTCCTAACAAATTCTTCCAGTTCTTTGCACCTTAATCCAGGATAACCTGGGATGTACTTCAGAGAAACAAACTATACAGCCCAGCAAGTCCATCCTGTTGTAATGCTCCACTTGAGCCTCCGCTCATCTTTATTCATCTAAGTCAACCACCCCCCCTATTGGTGACCCGTGATTCTCCCTTAAATGCTTCTGAGCTTCCCCTTAAGTGCATTGATATATCTTAGAGAAGTATTCCTGCTCAGTGTCACTCACAGTCTTGATTTCCCTCAGCAAAACGGGTTATCTAAAATGGGAAAGCAATGTTTATTGCACAATTATTTGTAACTTGTAATTATTAAAAACTTTTTTAAATTTATGTTTTATGGTTCTTCGCTCTCCCTGTCTTCTCTTACTCCTGTTCAGTTGTTCATTCACTTGCTCTAATAACCATTTTTTAACAATTTAATCAGTTCATGTTCACGCACATTATTTCTGCATTTTTGTGCCTTTTATGTTTCATTGGCTGAATCTGTGGCTGGGATCCAAATCACCCAAAGTTGGCTTCTGATTGTTATTTTCTCTGCTGAACCTATGGGCATTAATGTACCTGTGAAGCTTCCAAACCAATGTATGTACAGATTGTGTACACTGGACATCCAGTGTAACATTGGTTACTTACCCTGCAATGAGTTAACTTGTTTATTAGCCTGATGTAATGCTGATGAAATTGAATTATATCTTATATTTCTCTCCAATCTGTTGGATAAAAGTAGGCCTGCTATTGAGATGTCCGCTTTCAATGAGATTCTGATAGATGATTGTTTGTTTAATAGAAGTATTGATCGTGAGACTGTCCTATTGTAAGAATATCTATTTACAGGAGACTATGATGGAAGAAACCCTTGTTTCAAAGGAATTCTGATTGTGAGATTCTCTTTTTAAAAGGGGTCCTTTTAAAAGGTGGTGGAACTCTGTGGCTGTCTGTCTGCACTTTTTATTTGACATTTTTGATAAAACCATACAAGTCCTGCAGACATTAAAATTAACTGTGGCCCCAGCTACAGAAGGGAAATACCGAAAATCTTTGGGTACAAGTGGGGGTTGGAGTTAAAGGAGGGCCTTTCGCACATAGGCTACCTCTAGCCATCCATCACATGTTGGCCCCAACCTGCTTGCCATTGGGAAGATCCCAGAGGTGTCGCCCATTTGACCCCATTTTGGACTTAATTGGTTATCTGCAACTATCCAGCCGGTAGCTCGTGCCAGTCATAACACACCTCTGCCAAGCACACTCAGTGGCAGGAACATATTGGGTAGATGACCTGACACATCTTTCTGAAATTTCCTACCTTCCTGCATCTAAAGCTGCCTCTGTATGACTTATTAGATTCAGCCCAATGTGACTATAACTGTACGGTAGCAAATATAGCACAGCCATATTATCAGTGTCTGGAGCTGTTTCAACTTCGCCAGTTCCAATCACACCAGCACTAGTAACCAGTAGTAATATGTTTTTTTTAAATGTCAGCGGGAACCGATACTAAAGCAGTTGGGTATTAATGTTAATGTTACATTTTGAAAAGATATTTTTGAAGCCACTCTTTGTTTCACCCTCAATTGTTCTGATGATTGTTTTTTTTACATTACCAAAGTCAGTCCGGTAGCTAATCTTTGGTTCACCTCTAGTTATCTTTGGTAATTCTTCTTCATTTTCTCAGTGTAAATTAGTCATTGCTTTGTTAATCTCACTATGATCTCCCCCCAGCCATGTTAAGCTGAGGTGATTTCTTCCACCCAGCCAGATTTTGGCATCTCTTCAACCCATAAAGGCACTGATGCCTTCTGGGCACCGTTCTACCTCCAATGTCGTGGCCAACTCATTGTTCTTCATCTGTGGGCCAAAAGAGGAAGTTAACGTATCCACGGGAAAATCTGCAGTCAAATCCAACCCTACTCTCACACAGAAATCACTTGATAGTAATCAGGGTGAAGACCCCATGCTCCTACCCTGCTAAACTCACAGGCACTGAAATCTCAGCATGAAAGCACCCAGGAACGATGCAGCGATGAAGAGTTCAATGTGAACTCCAAACATCAACTCTGATAAAACTCTCAGAACATGGACTGTGTACATCATGGCAAGAAAGCAAAGTGTTAGAATAGGGAAGGGAAAACCTGACCATGTGAATATAAGAAGTGGTCTCAGCTCTCCCCCGTTGAACCAGCATAAGGACTAATTTCTACTCAGACACAGCAACGGAGGAACTATTACCAACTGGCCACATGTGTTGATATGAACTAAACTTTCACAAACTGAGAATGAGTTTAATGGATGCAAGTGGATGAGGATAAGTTATTGCCTTGTCACTTTTGGAGTTTTCTCTCAATAGCCCAATGGCTACCTGTCCAGTATCTGTCTGTCCAGCATCTGTCTGCCCTGCACCTGTCTGTCCAGTAGTATCTGTCCAGTATCTGTCTGTCCAGTAGTTATCTGTCCAGTATCTGTCTGTCCAGTAGTTATCTGTCCAGTATCTGTCTGTCCAGCATCTGTCTGCCCTGTACCTGTCTGTCCAGTAGTTATCTGTCCAGTATCTGTCTGTCCAGTAGTTATCTGTCCAGTATTTGGCTGTCCAGTAGTTATCTGTCCAGTATCTGTCTGTCCAGTATTTGTCTGTCCAGTAGTTATCTGTCCAGTATCTGTCTGTCCAGTAGCTATCTGTCCTGTAGCTATCTGTTCAGTAGTAATCAATGTAATCAATACCTATTTTATACATTAATATTGGAGTAGATAATCTTCAGCTATGGAAGTGTTATAGTTAATAATTAGATCAACTCTATGGCCTTTATATATAACATGAAATCAGAATGCGGTCTCCAGTATAACCAAATAATGCTAACAAATTGTTCATTGAATTTTAAATGTCTCAAAATGATTTTATCATTAAAAAAATTATTTATAGTCTTTATGCTTGACATTTATTATAGGATTTACATATATTTTTATTTGATCAATGTAAAAGTGAGACCAATCACACAGGAATTATATATAAACAGCAGAAATGTTGACAAAAGATCCGGATCCCAAGGAAGTTCATAGAGGATTTTATTTTTAATTCATTCATGGGATGTGAGTATCACTGGCAAGGCCGGAATTCGCACCCATCCTATTGCCATTCAGATCAGGATGCCTGACCTAGATTACTAAAGCCAGTTTCAACAATCTCGCTATCGTGGTTGAGATCACCTAACACCACATACACTGAGTCCTTTTTGAATGGCTTGGAACTGTAATGAACAATACAAGGAGCCCCTAACATCAGAATGATCTGTTTTAATGAATCGCTTCAGTCCATATATTGAAAGGAATAATAGAATCATATAATCACCACAGTGCAGAATGAGACCATTCGGCTATCGAGTCTGCACCAACCCTTTTAAAGGAATACCCTACCTAGACCTATGCCCACCCATCCCCTTAACCCCACCAAAAGCTTTGGGCTAAGGGACAATTTATCATGGCCAATCCACCTGACCCGCACATCTTTGGACTATGGGAGGAAACCGTAGCTTTCGGAGGAAAGCCACGCAGGCACGGGGAGAAAGTGCAAACTCTACAGAGACAGTCACTCAAGGTCGGAATCGAACACGGGTCCCTGCGATGTGAGGCAGCAGTGCTAACTACTGTGCTGAATATACATTTTTTCTTTTCCGTTCTCAAATTAAATGCATTTCTTTTTAATGAACTCTTTCATAAGATTTGCGCAGTGATCACCAGGAAAACCAACATTTGCTACCCATTCTGAATTACCCTTGAGAAGGCGGTGGTGATGTAGGGAGCTCTAGAATTTTGATCCAGTACCAGTGGTAATGTAATTTCAAATCAGGATGGTTCAGAGGGGAATTTACAGGTTATGGCATTCCCATGCGTCTGCTGTCCTTGAATTCTAGTGGGTCGAGGTCACAGGTTAGAAGATACTGTCAAAGAGACAATGGTGAGTTGCTGCAATGCATCTTGTAGATGCAGACACTGCTGCCACTGTGCTTTTCCAGTGGAGTCAGGGAATGTTTATGTTTATGAAAGGTTGTGGAATAATTTCCAAAACTCTCCACTTTACTAACTAAACATCTAACCGAGTGAGAGACTTGAAAGAGTGACAGAAGATTTGGTCAAAAAGCTCATTTTGATGGAGGGTCTGTAAGGAAGGCAGTGAGGTTGAGAGGTGGAGTTATTCAGGGAAATAATTCCAGAGGTGGAGCCTAGGCAGATGGAGGCAAGGATATATATTGTGGGGTGGTCAGATTGGGGGAGCGATCACTGAAGGCAGAGCAACAGAGATTTCCGAGAGGTTTGTCAAGCTGCAGGACACTACAGGGAAATGCCCATTCTCAGAGGAATTTATGTTTTAGGGTAACAATTTTTGCTTTGGTCCTGGATGGGAGTGATGGGTAAGCAGGATGTAGTAAAGAACAGGATGTCCATGAAATGGAGCTAATGGAGACTTCAACAGTAGATATGAGATCAGCCAGAAGTCATAATTTTCTGGAGGTGGAAATAGGTGTTGGAAAGGATATTGAGTCACATGGTTGAACACAACACCAGGTCCATGAAAGGTCTGAGAATGAAAATTGGATTCAGAAGGGAAGCAGAGCAAATGGAAGGGAAGTGAATTAGTGCTGGGGCTGATGGCAATGGTTTCAGCCTTCCCCATGCACCCAATTGAATGCAGGAGTTGGGACATCTTACTGAAGTTGTACAAAATATTAGTACGGCCACACTTGGAATACTCTGTACAGTTCTTGTCACCCTATTATAGAAAGGATATTATTAAACTAGAAAGAGTGCGGAAAAGATTTGCAAGGATTCTACCAGGACTTGATGGTTTGAGTTATAAAGAGAGGCTGGATAGACTGGGACTTTTTTCCCTGGAACATAGGAGGCTCAGGGGTGATCTTATAGAGGTCTATAAAATAATGAGGGGCATAGATAAGAGATAGTCAACACCTTTTGCCAAAGATAGGGGAGTCTAAAACTAGAGGGCATAAGTTTCAGGTAAGAGGGGAAAGATACAAAAGGGTCCAGAGGGGCAATTGTTTCACACAGAGGGTGATGACTGTCTGGAACGAGCTGCCAAAGTCAGTAGTAGAGGCGGGTACAATTTTGTCTTTTAAAAAGCATTCAGACAGTTATATGGGTGAGATGGGTATAGAGCAGTGTTCTTCAAACTTTTTTTCCGGGGACCCATTTTTACCAATTGGCCAACCTTCGGCACCCAACCCAGCCGACCTTTGCGACCCACGCCGGCCGACCTTCGCGACCCACGCCGGCCGACTTGCGCAACCTTACCTTGTTTGCTGCTGACAAAAATGGAGGAAATGGTTTTGGGTCCCTTTGACCCTCGTACACGCTCCTCTAATGGAACCTAATGAAATGAAAATCGCTTATTGTCACAAGTTTGCTTCAAATGAAGTTACTGTGAAAAGCCCCTAGTCGCCACATTCCGGCGCCTGTTCGGGGAGGCTAGCACAGGAATTGAACCGTGCTGCAGGCCTGCCTTGGTCTGCTTTAAAAGCCAGCTGTTTTAGCCCTGTGCTAGCCCCTGTCGGATCAAGGTGAAACCTTCCGGTGTCGGAAAGTATGGAGTCTCCATCTGTCCAAAGTTCTGCATTTGTTTCCTGTATAATTTTATCAAATAACCCCCCCCCCCGCCGAACGTGTAAAATAAATAAAAATTAAATGAATAAAATAAATGAAAAAATAAAAATTAAATGAATAAAATAAATGAATAAAATCAATAAACACCCCCCCCCCCCCCGAACGTGTAAAACAAAAAGCTGCGACCGTTTAAAATAAAAGCGGCCGCTCTGCGCATGTGTGCCCGATCATCGGCACGCATGCGCAAAACTATGTGCATGCGCGCCGATGATCTGGCACGCATGCACAGTGCAGACGCATTGTTTTTTACATGTTCGCGGCCATTTTGAAGGCTGCTTGCAGCCAGCGTTATTAACAGCCGACTGCTGCAGCTGTTGCGCGATTGGGAGCGCCGTGACGGACGGCTCCGCGACCCTCCCGACACCCGCCCGGGTGGGTCGCGGCCCCGAGTTTGACAATGCCTGGTGTAGAGGCTTATGGACCAAATGCGAGCAAGTGGGGCTAGCTTAGTGGTAAAACCTGGGCGGCATGGACAAGTTGGGAAGAAGGGCCTGTTTTCATGATATAAGCCTCTATGACTCTATGCTCAGTGAAGAAAGTAAACACTGAATATCAGACAAACACAGGATGAGGATGTACCAGGAGAGGGTTTGGGGGATAGAACTGGGTGTTGTCACCTTCTGTCTGGAAGGTGAGCGTATGGGATGCTAACCAGGGGTAGAATGAAGGCCATGAATTCTCCCATCTGGGGACTAACTCCCCTGGCGGGACCAGCAAACGGGATTGTTTCCCGTTGTGGACGCCGGCCCTATCTTCTGACCCCGACTTCATTAATTATGGAACCAGATGAGAAAAAATAGCTTTATTAACGAAACAACAACCGAGGAATTTATTAAAGAGAAAGGTTCAGAAAGAGTGTGGGGTTTGCTGGAGTCTGAGCAAAGGGGCTCTAAGGGTGTATACTGAAGGGCGGGAGGCTCTACTTCTCCATTTCTGAAGTCTGGTTGTCTGGATGACGCTGCACAATATGGCTATCAATAGTAAGGTTTCAATTGTGTATGACAGATGACAGGGAGTACCATTTAATGAGATTCTCACACCATGATTTAGAACAGTACAGCACAGAACAGGCCCTTTGGCCCTCGATGTTGTGCCGAGCAATGATCACCCCACTCAAACCCACGTATCCACCCTATACCCGTAACCCAACAACCCCCCCCCTTAACCTTACTTCCTAGGATACTACGGGCAATTTAGCATGGCCAATCCACCTAACCCACACATCTTTGGACTGTGGGAGGAAACCGGAGCACCCGGAGGAAACCCACGCACACACGGGGGAGGACGTGCAGACTCCGCACAGACAGTGACCCAGCCGGGAATCGAACCTGGGACCCTGGAGCTGTGAAGCATTGATGCTAACCACTATGCTACCGTGCTGCCCACGAGGGGATAACCATGTGGGGTTATCAATGGCTGGGTCTATGTGTGATGTAGTGTCCGGGCTGGGGGTGTTGTGTTGGGTAGTCGTGTTTGGGGCCTATGTGGTGAGGGAGGTAGAGATGGGTAACGTACGTAACTGTACTGTTCCAGCGACGACCATGATGCCAATCATCAGGTTCGTCTTCATTTTGTTCGTGCTTTTCTCCAGCTGTAAGTATCTTCGTATCTTCCTGGGGTACAAGCATAATATTTGTTATTATCTTGTTGCTTGACATCTCGTTTGTCTGTCTGTTTCTCCTTAACGTCAATTTCCCATTTTAGAATCGTCACCATATGTGTCTCCCTCAGTTTTGTTTTTTTTAAACAACCATTTGCAGAGACAAGACATCTGAAAAATATTCCATCACAGTGCGAGCACTCTCGCAGCCTGTGTTTGATGGTCTGAGTGGGCGGACAATTTCTCCGTCCTCTGCAAACTCGTTTTTCCAAGCAAGTGATTCTGACATTTAAATAGTAGGTGGGGGGGATAGCAACCGAAGGGTTGCCGGAAAGGGGCAAAGGTTGTGGCAAAATTGCATTCTTTAAACCACAGGAATGAAAAAGAACAGCAAAAGAGTTTCAAAAACAATTCTCCGAATGGGGTGCGTATGATCCGCGGCAGGGCAAGAATGGGTGGAAACCCGGGTAGGGCGGTGATCAATGGTGTTGCTCCACTACCCGAGCTTGGCTGACCAACTGTATAGGGGGTCCTTAGGCAGGGTGGGGATAAGTGCCGTTACTCCACTGCCTGAGTGACCTTCCAAGAGTGGTACGAATTTGGAAATATATGGGCTCCAACAAACATGTTTCCTTAACTGCCATGTGGCATCAGAAGAGTAGGTATAACTGTATTAAGAAATTGTCTGTGAGGCCGACACACAAAATCGTACAAGAGAGAACATACAACATTTAGAAACAAACTGAACAAGAAAAGCGGAGAGGTTCCATCAGAGTATAGGACACCGTAAATCTCAATCGGTTCCTTTCTCTCATCATCTGGACACCTCAAGGTTCCATTCCAAAAAGGGTCTCAAAGGGGTTAGCATGGTGGGAGTCAGACTCAGAGTCATCACCATCTCCCGGGTGCCAAACTCGTGCATGGAGTTTTCGTGCTAATGCGGTGTGTGCCGACGTGGGTCCATTTCATCATTCCGTGTCAGATGACAGGAATTATCGTGGTGCCAATGTTTCATGTTCCATAGGGCGGTCTGGGCCAGGTGGATGTCTCTATTGTCAGGTGGTGGGTCAGGTTCCGGTCTGGGCAAATAAATCGTCTCTGAGGGACTGTACATATCATGGTCAGTGTCTCTGGGGCTGTAGTGACTGGGGCCTGGTCTGTGTGTCCAATGTACGGGTCTCTCAGGGGCTTCAGTTGTGCTGTCGCTGTCACTGTCGCTAGCAGCCAAATCAAGCGTTAGGGTAAAATTTGGTTCTTGGGGCGGGGTCAAGGTCGTGTCTGTGGACGCGCTGCTGCTGCTAGGGGAGGGGGGGGATTGGGTTGTCAGTGGGTGGGTCTTCGTTGTCTGCCATTGCCAATGAGAGGTGGCGCGAGTGGCTGCACTGCGTTCCATCAACCTTAAGCTGATTTACATGGAACCATCCCGATTTTCCGTTCGGATATGTGATTTTATAAACTGAGGGGCTTACTTTGTCCAAGATTGAATAGGGTCCTGCAAATTTCGGGGAGAGGAATGAGCTGGGGTTGTATAAGGTGATCATCACTTGCTGTCCAACTGTATACTCTGTCGGGTGTATTGTCTTATTAAAGCAGGCTTACTCTGCTTTCGTTTAGTTCCTAGTCGAACAGCTGCAGCGAGCTGTGCTGCTTTAATATTTTCTAATATATGCTGGACTGCTTTCTCATTGGTCAGGGCTGGCCAAATGAAGTCCAAATAAATACTCGGTACCTTTCATGGGTCTTCCGGTCATGAGGGTACGGGGGGTATAACCAGTCGAACTCGACACCGTGTTTCTAATAAACATCAGTGCGAATGAGAGCACTGTGTCCCATGTTGTGTTGTGCTGCTGCACCATGTTTCAAAGTGTGGCCTTTAGTGTCCGATTCATGCGCTCCTCAATGCCGCTGGACTGCGGGTGATAGGCAATGTGGAACTTTTGCTTTATACCAAAAATGGTCATAATGTTTTTCATGACCCTGCCTGTGAAGTACGAACCTTGGTCCGACTCAATGCTCCGGGGGAATCCCCCATCTAGAAAAAACTTGATCGGTTAGGATCTTTGCCGTTGCCTTGTTTTTGTTCCTGAGGGGAAAGCTTCGACCCATTTTGTAAATGTGTCGATTACCACCAACACATATTTGTATCCATTTCTGCAGGGGATGAGGGGACCAGTAGGTGTCATAATATACACACAAGTATATGATGGTGCACAGACAGGCATTGATTGACATACAGGATGACCAATGGACACACAGAACATAGCAGCCAATCACCAGTCAGGACACGACCACTATAAAGCCAGAGGGCACTAGTTTTCCCGCTCTCTTGGGATGCAGCCTCTGAGACAGTCAGAGCCCGTGAGCAACAACTAGAACATCCACCAAGTGGTAGTAAGATAGTCTGGTCAGGTTAGCCTCAGGTCTCCAGTCAACTCAACATAGAACATAGAACATAGAACAGTACAGCACAGAACAGGCCCTTCGGCCCTCGATGTTGTGCCGAGCAATGATCACCCTACTTAAACCCACGTAACCCGTATACCCGTAACCCAACAATCCCCCCATTAACCTTACACTACGGGCAATTTAGGATAGCCAATCCACCTAACCCGCACATCTTTGGACTGTGGGAGGAAACCGGAGCACCCGGAGGAAACCCACGCACACACGGGGAGGACGTGCAGACTCTACACAGACAGTGACCCAGCCGGGAATCGAACCTGGGACCCTGGAGCTGTGAAGCATTGATGCTAACCAGCATGCTACCGTGAGGCCCCTCAACATAGTGTCAACCCACAGTTAAAGTATGTATGATAGTTAAGAGTTCAATAAAATAGAGTTGCATTTCTTCAAGTGTTGGAAGCCTGTCTCTCTCGCCACTGCAGCAAACACAGTCCTCGCAGACCCAGCTTACCCAACACATCAGTAGATTTGTCCACGGGCCATTTACAGGGTGGGTGTGTTGTAGCTAGGCTTTTTTCGCATATTACCCAGGTCCTTCTGTGCACAAATCAAGAAATTTTCAATGTAATGGGATACGTCGATTTTCAAATCAGGCCACCAGCAGAGAGGTCTGAGGTGGGCAAGGGTGGATTCAATGCCTTGGTGTCCATCTCCGTCATGGAACTTACAAATAATTTCATTCCTATCCTGCGTGGGGACTACATAAATGCCATCTTTTAAAACGATTCCCTCATTGATCATTTTGAAACTTTTCACAGGGAGCTGGGAAGTTTCCTTTTAAAACTTCCTTCAATGTCTCGTCTTTCTTCTGTGCCTTTGCTAAGTCCTGGATGTTGGTCTGTGAGACCTGAACTGTGTGTACTGGGGCACTCTCGGGGGGTTGCCAAAAGTGGCCATGTTGTGAGCCTGCCTTCGCTAGAGTGTCAGCTTTCACATTACCAGGTGGGGGCAACGATGGTGACTTCTTACTTTAATTATGCCGTATTTTCTGACTGAAGGATATGTTTGAGTGATTGCGCTGAAGGTAGAGGTTTTCCATCGGCGCAAATAAATCCTCTAGATTTCCACACGGGTAGGAATTCCGTAAGGCTGTTGCAGACATACAAACTGCCTGAATATCTGTCTGCTGGGGTCGGGAATGAATCGGGGTGCTGGAAAATGTAAGCAATGGCTGCTAACTTGGCTGCCTGCGAACCTAATGTCCAGGCAACTTTAAAGCAATTTCTTCTAAAGCGTGTCCCTGCGCGTCCTCTAGATAAATACCACAGCCTGTTATCCTTTTTCCCTCAAGGACTGTGGAGGAGCCATCTACAAAGATTCTCAATGCTTTGTCTGTGGGTTGGATCGTCTGTGATCGGAAGCCTGTCTTTTTGGTACCGACTTGGGAACAAAGGGGCCTGTACTGTGCTTGGGGCCTATGACCTCGCACTCATGTCGGGTTCCTGCTTGGTGCAAATTGTCGACCAGAAACGTTGCCTGTTTTATAGCAATATCACGTCCCTGTAGGAGTAGGGTCCATCGCGCTACTCAAATTTGGCTTACTGTGCCGTATTTTAGTCTGCCGTGCAATAAAAGCTGCGCGGGATGTGCTCGGTCAAAATGGTTACTGGGTTGAGTCTGGTTATGTACGAGAAGTACTGTACCGCTCAGAAAACTGCTAGCAGGTGCCTTTTTCAGGCTGAAAATCCCTGCTCTACCGGATCTAAAACTCCTGCAGCATAGGCTACGAGTCTTAAACGATCGTGCCTTTCCTGCAGGAGTATGGCTGAAAGGGTTCGGTCGGTGGTCGCTACCTCTATCGCGTATAGGGAGTGTGAATCTGGGGCTTGCAAAGCGGGGGCTGTGCTCAGGGCACGTTTCAATGCATCCATGGCATCCGTGCACTGTGGAAGCCATTTCCATTGGGCCTCTTTCTTTAGGAGTACAGAAAGGGGGGCTGCTTTTGAAGTGAAACCGTCTATGTGGTTTCTACAATATCTAACCAGTCCTAAAAATGACCAGAGTGCTGTAACGTTTTGGGGCAAGGGCAATTTTACAATCGAGTCCATGCATTTATATTCTATTTCAAGCTTCCCATGCGTGATAACCGTACCTAAATATGTGACTTATTCCTAGAGGATTTGGGCTTTCATGGGGTTAATTTTGAATCCAATTTTTGTGAGTAGTTCTAATAATTCAGAGAGAAGCAAAATTTGTTCTTCCTTGGTGTCAATCTGTGTGAGCAAGTCGTCCAGATACTGAACAAGGCGTTCAGGGCGGGAAAATTTAGTTAAGCCGTTCGCCAATTATCTGTGGAAAATGTAGGGGGAGTTGAGGAAGCCTTGTGGAAGGCACGCCCAAATTTATACTGGCATGCTTTGTCCAGTGGTATGGACCAAAAGCCATTGTTAATGTCCAATACCATGAACAATATCGACTGGAGTCCCTGTTTTAACATGGTCTCGGGACCCTTGGCAACGGTGGGGGCTGCTAGTGGGGTCACTTTGTTCAATTCCCTGTAGTCAATGGTCAGTTTCCATGAACCATCTGGTTTCCTTACGGGCCAAATCGGGGCATTATTCGTCGATGCTACAATTGATCACTTCTTGATTCAATAAACTTAGGATTACTTTGGCTTTCTTTCCCTCGGCTTGTTGGGGGAAGCGGTATTGTTTCTGGGGCTTAGGATCTGGACCTGTAATTATCATAGAATTTACAGTGCAGAAGGAGGCCATTCGGCCCATCGAGTCTACACCGGCCCCCGGAAAGAGCACCCTACCCAAGGTCAACACCTCCACCCTATCCGTATAACCCAGTAACCCCACCCAACACTAAGGGCAATTCTGGACACTAAAGGCAATTTATCATGGCCAATCCACCTAACCTGCACATCTTTGGACTGTGGGAGGAAACCAGAGCACACGGAGGAAACTCACGCACACACGGGGAGGATGTGCAGACTCCACACAGAAAGTGACCGAAGCCGGAATCGAACCTGGGACCCTGGAGCTGTGAAGCAATTGTCCTATCCACAATGCTACCATGCTGCCCAAATGTCTAAAGGGGCTGTTTAGCTCACAGGGCTAATCGCTGGCTTTGAAAGCAGAGTCAGCAGCATGGTTCGATTCCTGCAACAGCCTCCCCGAACAGGTGCCGGAATGTGGCGACTAGGGGCTTTTCACAGTAACTTCATTTGAAGCCTACTCGTGACAATAAGCAATTTTCATTTCATTTCATTTTCATGTTAACCATTCCTGGGATTTTGCCGCAGTCGTGCTTGTGCTGGGCAAACAATGCCTTATGTCTTTTCAAGACCTCTCTAATCATTTTGTCTGAGGTAATGGTTTGTGGATCAAACCAGTACTCTCCTACTGAGCTAATTCTGTGTGCATAGTCTCCTACTGTGAGAGTGACGGGGGCTCGTGCTGCTCTAGCCATTTTCCATATACATCTATTAACCGGATCGAATAAAAGGTTGTGTGCACTCATGAAATCTATTCCTAGGATGTGTTCTCCTGCCCGGGGTAAATCTACTAAAATGACCACGTGTTTCATTTTAATATGGCCAATCTGTACATCCACAGGGGATGTGATGTGTCCCTGCTGGAGGTGACCTGTAAAGCCACTAATGTTAATGGTGTCCGTAGTGGACCATACATCTCTCTGGTACATGGTGGAGGAGTTTAATGCGGTTTAGGACCCTCCTGTGTCCCAAAGGAACTCCACGGGGTGTCCCCGGACTGTGCCTGCAACTACCAGTCTTCCGGACTTATCCCAAAGGGTATCGCAGACCCAAGTTGGGGAGCCTGAACACCGTCAATCGGTGCAGTTTAGGGCCAAATTATCTTCTTGAATACTAACACTGTGGCTGGGACTGGCATTGTTTCTAGGGGGGGCATTTGTGTGCTGATTCCATTGCTGCTTCGGGGGAGGCATTGCATTCTCGGGCGTAATGTCCCTCGTGTCTGCAATTGTAACATTCCTACGCGTTACTTTTGCCTTCATTTACCCATGTGGGGTCTTGGTGTGCCCTTACTGGATTCATTGTGCCGTCTACTCTCTCCTGCTCTGTCTTTCTCTGTATAGACTGTTCCCAAGCTCTCGATAAGCGTTTCAGAACCCACACTTTATTATGTGCCGGGTCTGAGGGGTCGTAACTGGCACTTTCTGCCCTACCTCTGTGGCATGGGATAGTAGAGTACGGGTCCATTTGGCCAAATCGTCTGCTGATAAACAGGCGCAGGCTAACTCACCAAATACAGTGGTGAAGTGGATCCAGAGGCGTCCAGCAAACGCTGTTGTATGCTCAACCTTTTTCCGCCTGCACCGGTTGAGTCCTTCTACCGGATCTCCCCTATTGTAACCAAAGGCATCTAAAATGGCTGTTTTCATCTCTTGGAGGCTACCTCCTCCTACATTTTGTGGGTCGGGAAGGACTGAACTAAATGACAGGTCAAGGCACATAACTATGAGCTTCACCTCTTCCTTCTCATCTAAACCGTACATGAGGGTTCACTAATTCTAAAAAGTGGTGTGGGTCTGATGTGGGGGTGGAAAGTCTCAATCTTATCACGGGCATCTCTTAACTGGGTGATGGTTTGTGGAGTTGTAAACACAAAGTCAGGTTAGTCTTCCGTGGTCATCTGCGTTGTGTGGTGATGGGGTTCATTGGGTTGGGGGCTCCTTGTGCAGTCGGTGGTGCGGATGCTTTTCTTTTCAGAGCCTGGGGGGCTCGATTTTGATTCTCGGTCTCACTCACGTACCGTTGAGTTCCTGCCAATCGGAACCGTCTTCCTGATCTAGCTGTGGGCCAAAGGTATCTCTGAACCCATTTTCAACATGTGATGAATGGCAATGTGCCTTTAAGACCGATGCATGTAATGCCCCTTTAACACCAGGTTTGGAACCCTGGAGGACTTGGCCTCTGGCTCCACCTTCCAGGGTTCCCGATATAAGGTAACGTCCTGTGGGCGGCGCTCAGTGAGCACTGATCTCTCTGGCTGGCGAAGTTCTCTGTTTATTAAAGCTTTTGTTTCCGAGTACACTCTCTCGTGTCTTTATTGAGGGTATATCAATTTAATAAACAGATTACGAAAGGATGGATAGCGGTCTCAAACGATAAAAGCTCGACCTGGACGCGTGTACGCCGGAAGCCAAAGAAATTTTTGAACCCTGGCTCTGGTGTTTTGAGGCCTACCTGGACTCCTCGTCGGTTCCGTCGCCGAGCCCCGCAAGCTGCGCCTACTCCACGCCAGGGTAAGCCACAGAATCTCCGCCCTGGTCGAGAAGGCGGCCGACTACAGTGCGGCGATCGAGATTCTGAGGAAGCGATTTGTAAAACCCATCAATGAGGTACATGCACGGCATCTGCTCTTTACTCACCGGCAGCGCTCAGGGGAATCGCTGGACAAGTACTTGGAAAAGCTCACTGTGCTCGCTAGAAACTATAACCATCAAGATGTGACTGCGGAGGTCCATATGAACCTACACATCCGTGATACCTATGTGTCCGGAATACGTTTGAAGTATATTAGGCAGCGACTCCTGGAAAACGGGGCGAAAGACTTGCAGGGAACGGTAACGCTCGCCACCTCCCTGGAGGTAGCCTACCAGAACCTCGGCACGTACACCGCGGACCCTGCGAGCCCCTCTCGGCCTTCCCTGCACTCGGCCACGCCACGGGCCTGTGCCACGTGAGGACCAGCCCAGACCGGGGGCACACCGTGCTTTTTCTGTGGGCAGGGCCAGCATCTACGACAGCGCTGTCCTGCCCGTTCCGTGACCTGTAGCGACTGCGGAAAGAAGGGACATTTTGCGAGGGTCTGCCTGACCAGGCCCAAGGCCCAGAAACAAAACACTCAACAGACCCAAAAATCAAGCACACAGGCCCGCAGGCCCCCAAACGCGGCTGTTCGCTGGCCGTATACGCCCCTTTCTGACGAGTCATCGGCCTCGTGCGAGTCATGGGGGTGGCCACCTTGGTGGCGGCCATCTTCTAAACCCGACATGTGCGATCGACGGGGACAGCCATTTTGTGACTCCGACTCGGCAGAAGAATCTGACCTCCCACAGCTGGGAGCAATCACCCTCGACCAGTCGCGGCCAAAGCAGCTGCAGAACTCCATGATGCTCGTCCAGATCAACGGGCCCGACACTCCCTGCCTCTTCGACTCCGGGAACACGGAGCACCCAGTAGCGGTAAGGCGCTGCTCCCTGCGCACCTATCCTGCATCCCAAACCATCGCCCTCACCTCTGGGTCCCATTCGGTCCAAATCAAAGAGTACTGTATTGCGAATCTCATGATCCAGGGCGCCGAGAACGCCCGTTTCAAGCTGTACATCCTCCTTCACTTCTGCTGCCCCCCCTGCTGCTCAGCCTGAATTTCCAATGTAGCCACCGAAGCCTGACCCTGAAGTTCGGCGGACCCTTGCCCCCCCCCTTACGGTATGCAGCCTCGCAACACTAAAAGTTGCACCCCCCCTCACTATTCGCGAACCTCACCCCCAACTGTAAGCCAGTCGCTACCAGGAGCCGGCGGTACAGTGCCCAAGATATAACTTTCATCAAGTCACAGGTCCAGCGTTTACTGAAAGAGGGGGTCATCGAGGCCAGCAACAGCCCCTGGAGGGCTCAAGTGGTGGTAGTCCGGTCCGGGAAAAAGAAACGGATGGTCATGGATTACAGCCAGACCATAAACTGCTTCACGCAGCTCGATGCGTACCCCCACCCCCACATATCAAAAATGGTCAACCGGATCGCGCAATACCGGGTATTCTCCACGGTTGCCCTAAAATCTGCCTACCACCAGCTCTCTATCCGCCTGGAAGACCGCCTCTGTACTGCCTTTGAAGTGGCCGGCCGGCTTTCCCACTTCCTTAGGGTCCCCTTCGGTGTTACTAATGGGATCTCCGTCTTCCAGAGGACGATGGACCAAATGGTGGACCAGTACGGCCTGCGGGCTACTTACCCGTACTTGGACAATGTCACCATCTGCGGCCATGATCAGCAGGACCATGACGCAAACCTCAAAGTTTCTCCAGACCACCCGGGCCCTCAACCTGACCTACAACAAAGAAAAATGCTTTTTCCACACAACCCGACTAGCCATCCTCGGGTACGTCGTGGAAAACGGGGTCCTAGGGCCCGACCCCCCCCCCTCTCAAGGAACTCCCCCTTCCCCATAGTCTCAAGGCCCTCAAACGGTGCTTGGGGCTTTTCTCCTATTATGCTCAGTGGGTCCCCAAATACACGGAGAAAGCCCGCCCACTCATAAAGACCACGATTTTTCCCCTTACGGCTGAGGCCCGCTTGGCCTTCAGCCGTATCAAGGCCACATCATCAAGGCCGCTATCACTCAGTGGACGAAATCATCCCTTTTCAGGTCAAGAGCGATGCATCAGACGTCGCCCTGGCTGCTACCCTCAATCAGACAGGCAGGCCAGTAGCATTCTTTTCCCGAACCCTCAATGCCTCCGAGATCCGGCACTCTGCAGTCGAGAAGGAGGCGCAAGCTATTGTGGAGGATGTGCGGCACTGGAGGCACTATCTGGCCGGTAGGAGGTCCACCTTTGTCACCGACCAACGGTCGGTTGCCTTCATGTTCGATAATGCACAGTGGGGCAAGATCAAAAACAACAAGATCTTGAGGTGGAGAATCGAGCTCTCCACCTACACGTACGATATTAAGTATCGTCCAGGGGAGCTCAACAAGCCCCCAGATGCCCTGTCCCGCGGCACGTGCGCCAACGTGCAGGAGGATCGCCTGCGGGCTATACACAATGACCTCTGTCACCCAGGGTCACCCGGCTCGCCCATTTCCTTAAGTCCCGCAACCTACCTTACTCCACTGAGGAGGTCAGGGCCATGACCAAGTCTTGCCAGATCTGTGCGGAGTGCAAACCGGACTTCTATCGACCAGGCAAGGCTCACCTAGTGAAGGCCTCTGGGCCCTTTGAGCGACTAAGCATGGACTTCAAAGGGCCCCTCCCGACCACCAACCGCAATACCTATTTCCTAACTATCATCGACGAGTTCTCCCGCTTTCCATTTGCTGTCCCCTGCCCCGACATGACCTCGGCCACCATTATAAAGGAACTGCACAGCATCTGTTTGGTTTTCCCAATTATATCATGAGCGATGAGCTGTGTCAATATCTGCTCATCAAGGGCATCGCCTCGAGCAGGACGACCAGCTACAACCCGTGGGGAAACGGGCAGGTGGATAGGGAGAACGCGACAGATTGGAAGGCTGTCCTTTTCGCCCGATGGTCGAGAAATCTCCCAACCACCAGCTGGCAGGAGGTCCTACCCGACACGCTCCACTCCATCAGGTTGCTCCGCTGCACGGCCACGAAGGAGACCCCTCACAATCGCTTGTTTCTCTTCCCCAGGAAGTACACCTCCGGGGCCTCGCTTCCACTTTGGCTGACGGCCCCAGGACCTGTTCTTCTCCGGAGGCATGTGAGGAGCCATGGTCGAGAGGGTCCAGCTGCTACATGCAAACCCCCAGTATGCCTACGTCACACACTCGGACGGACGGCAGGATACGGTTTCCCTGTGGGATCTGGCACCTGCTGGTTCCCCTATGGGCGCTTCCCCTCTCGCCAATGTTCCCCCTTGCACCCACACACGCCTGTCACAACTGACCGTGCCCCCCCCCCCTTCCTCCTCCTTCCTCCATGCCGGCGATGTCACCGCCACCCCCAACTACCCTCCCTACTCCTCAACCACCACCCCTGCTACCCTCCCTACTCCCCAACCCCGCACCACACAGAAGCTCCGACCACCGTGCTCCCGGATGTACCCCCATCAAAGACGTTTGTGTCTGCCGTACCACCGCCCGAGCTGGGAAGGTCGACAAGGATGATCAAGCCCCCAAAGAGAATGGACATCAAACCCCGCTTCACCCCGGACGGACCCTGTGTTCTTTTTTAAACAGGGGGTGAATGTGATGAATGGCAATGTGCCTTTAAGACCGATGAATGTAATGCCCCTTTAAGACCGGGTTTGGAACCCTGGGGGACTCCGCCTCTGGCTCCACCTCCCAGGGTTCCGGATATAAGGCAAACGTCCTGTGGGCGGCGCTCAGTGAGCACTCATCTCTCTGGTTGGCGAAGTTCTCTGTTTATTAAAGCCTTCGTTTATGAATACACTCTCTCGTGTCTTTATTGAGGGTACATCAGAACAGATAGCAGCGATTGCAATTTTACAATTTGCTGCCTGCACTTGGCATGATCGACCGAACTCTGCCTCTGTTCCGTGGTGGAACTGTGGAGTGCTCGGAGGGCTGCCTTCAAATCATCGCCTTGTTTCCTCAATTGTTCTACCTGGTTCTCTGTCTCTTCTCTTACCATTACAGCACGTTGCGTGTCTTGGTCGGCTTTATCATACTGAATCTGGAAGCAGCTGAGGTGGGCGAGACAAGATTGGTGTGCCCTCTTGACATCATCCATCTCCTTGTCCTTCGCCGCTAGCTGCTCCTGGAGCTGCACATTTAATCTCTCTCTGTCACTAATGTCTCCCTCTCTACTTCTCTCCTTCTCCTCAAGCTGTCTATGGAGTGTACTCACGACCTCCCCTCTGCCTCGCAATTGTGCGAGACAGGACACGATTGCCATCAGCTTTTTGTGGATCTCGCTCAGGCTGTCCCACCAAGTCTGTCCTATGCTGCCAGGACCTGTTTCCCCATTTGCACAAAATTCCAACCATCCTTTCCCCTTTAGGTATCTCCTAAGCTCTTCTTCCCATATGGGACACTGTTCTGATCTGTCGGTCGCTCTTATGGATGCATAAGGCGTTCCATTGCCTTCATGACCATCCCTACAATTACTTCTGTCTCGACCGGAAATTTGAAACAAGGGGGAATAAAGCGGTGGTGCAAACACGGGTACGGCTCAAGCTATTTTCTGGTTTACGCAACTCCCGAAAGTTTCACACAAAAAAATCTAGCGAGTTTACCTTATATCCCTTTGTTAGTACGCATGCAAATTACACACTTGAAATTCTGGAGGTTTGATCGATACTGGTTTCGCTTGTGGTTTCTTTTACTTTGCCAATTTGGATTATAATTCAAACGCTTTTGTGGGTTCTCTCAGAGTGACACGGTCACTTCCGGGTCAAGTCCCGTCAGATATCATCAATAACTGTTGCCTTTTCTCTTCCTGTGGCTCTGTTCTAACTATGTCAATCAGTGAGTTTGCTCTTCTTTCTTTTGATATCTATGCTATAATGCTCAGAGTCGCCAGGTATCAAAGGAAACCACCACAAGGTTCAACCGGCTATCGATCAAAGAACCAAACACCAGTTTGTTAGTTCAAGGTCAAGGGTACTTTATTTACACACAATTAGTCACGCAACATACACTACTAGTTAACTACACCTATCGACTAAGACAACTTGTACTTAACTTCAGGCACCCGGCTTAGGCCAGAGGGAAATGAAATGAAAATGAAAATCGCTTATTGTCACGAGTAGGCTTCAATGAAGTTACTGTGAAAAGCCCCTAGTCGCCACATTCCGGCGCCTGTCCGGGGAGACTGGTACGGGAATCGAATTGAGCCGTGCTGCTGGCCTGCTTGGTCTGCTTTAAAAGCCAGCGATTTAGCTCAGTGAGACAGTGCCGTTGTTCGATTCTGGATCTACTTAGTGTGGAGAAGTAACTGCTGCTCAGCTAGGCTCATCCATCTGCTAGCGGGCGTTAATCTTGGACTTGCTTCTGGTGGTGCTGAACTTGGAAATGGTCGTGGCCGGGCGCCAGGTCCAAGAGAGGACGAACATATGGCGGACTCTCTTCTTATACTTGGGGGTTTTCGCGCTCTTTCGGGAGGTCCTTCAGTTTGGACCCCACTAATTGGGTGATCCTTGATCACTCTGTTCCTAACCAATTAATGGGCAGGGGCTTGGATGGCTGGATGTGTCCCAAGCTGTCATTGACCCCGTTGTTTACGCTTCCCTTGGACAGGGAGTGGCTCCGAAATGTCTGGGATTGTCTTGGTTGCTCGAGTACCAGTCCTTTGTCTTGGTGAAGATGGGCCATCAAATGCTAATCGGCCCATCCAAATGCTAATTGGACGGAGTTGCGATACTGCCTGGGCTCCTTGCTTGAAAATATATATTTCAGGCTCTGAGCCTGCCTGAATCTTGCTTTGTCCATTTTACCCACTAGGCTTTGCGAGTTTCTCTGTTCCTGGTTGTAAGTGGCCATCCCGGATGGCAACACCACAACCTCTGCTTCCTTGCCTCAGACACCTAAAATAAATAAAATAGCAATTGATTAGCTACACGTTGATGTCATTTTTCAAACTTTTGAACTTCAATCCTTCATTACATGGGTGGCACGGTGGTACAGTGGTTAGCACTGTTGCTTCACAGTGCTCGGGACCCAGGTTCGACTCCCTGCTTGGGTCACTGTCTGTGCAGTGTCTGCACATTCTCCCTGCGTCTGCTTGGGTTCCGACCGGGTGCTCCGTGTTTTTTCCCACAAGTCCTGAAAGACATTCTTGTTAGGTAATTTGGACTTTCTGAATTCTTCCTCTGTGTACCTGAACAGGAATGTGGTGACTGGGTGATTTTCACAGTAACTTCATTGCAGTGTTAATGTAAGCCGAGAACAAAGAACAAAGAAAAGCACAGCACAGGAAAAGGCCCTTCTGCCCTCCAAGCCTGCGCCGACCATGCTGCCCGTCTGAACTAAAATCTTCTACACTTCCGGGGTCTGTATCCCTCTATCCCCACCCATGTGTTCCCATGTATTTGTCAAGATGCCCCTTAAACGTCACTATCGTCCCTGCTTCCACCACCTCCTCCGTCAGCGAGTTCCAGGCACCCACTACCCTCTATGTAAAAAACTTACCTCGTACATCTCCCCTAAACATTGCCCCCCCCCCCACCTTAAAGCTCTGCCCTCTAGTAATTGACCCCACTACCCTGGAAAAACGTCTCTGACTATCCACTCTGTCTATACCCCTCATAATTTTGTAGACCTCTATAAGATCGCCCCTCAACCTCCTTTGTTCCAGTGAGAACAAACCAAGTTTATTCAACCTCTCCTCATAGCTAATGCCCTCTATACCAGGGAACATCTCTATACCAGGTAAATCTCTTTTGCACCCTCTCTAAAGCCTCCACATCCTTCTGGTAATGTGGCGACAAGAATTGATCACTATACTCCAAGTATGGCCTAACTAAGGTTCGATACAGCTGCAACATGACTTGCCAATTTTTATACTCAATGCCCTGGACAATGAAGGCAAGCATGCCGTATGCCTTCTTGAATACCTTCTCCACCTGTGTTGTCCCTTTCAGTGACCTGTGGACCTGTACACCAAGATCTCTCTGACTGTCAATACCCTTGAGGGTTCTACCATTCACTGTATATTCCCCAACTGTATTAGACCTTCCAAAATTCATTACCTCACATTATGTTCCTTCCTACTTTCCTTATATTCCACATAGGCTTTGTCTGTTCCCAGCCGTCTCGCCCTGACAAATGCCTTATTTTTCTTTTTGACGAGGTCTACAATATCTCTTGTTATTCAAGGTTCCCGAAATTTGCCATATTTATCCTTCTTCCTCACAGGAACATGCCGATCCTGAATTCCTTTCAACTGACATTTAAAAGACTCCCACATGTCAGATATTGATTTACCCTCAAACATCCGCCCCCAATCTATGTTCTTCAGTTCCCGCCTAATATTATTATAATTAGCCTTCCCCCAATTTCGCACATTCACCCTCGGACCACTCTTTTCCTTGTCCACCAGCACTTTAAAACTTACTGAATTGTGGTCACTGTTCCCGAAATGCTCCCCTACAGAAACATGTACAACCTGGCCGGGTTAATTCCACAATACCAGGTCCAGTACAGCCCCTTCCCGACTCGGACTGTCTACATATTGTTTTAAGAAGCCCTCCTAGATGCTCCTTACAAACTCTGCCCCGTCCAAGCCCCTAGCACTAAGTGAATCCCAGTCAATATTGGGGAAATTAAAGTCTCCCATCAAAACAACCCTGTTGCTTTTACTCCTTTCCAAACTCTGTCTACCTATCTGCTCCTCTATCTCCCGCTGGCTGTTGGGAGGCTTGTAGTAAACCCCGAAAATTGTGACTGCACCCTACTTATTCCTGATATCTACCTATATGGCCTCGCTGCCCTCTGAGGTGTCCTCCCGCAGTATAGTTCTGATATTCTCCTTAACGAGTAGCGCAACTCCTCCACCCCTTTTACATCCCCCTCTATCCCACCTGAAACATCTGAATCCTGGAACGTTTAGCTGCCAATCTTGTCCTTCCCTCAACCAGGTCTCTGTAATGGCAGCAACATCATTGTTCCAAGTACTAATCCAAGCTCTAAGTTCATCTGCTTTACCCGTTATACTTCTTGCATTAAAACCTTTGCACTTCAGGCCACCAGTCCCGCTGTTTTCAGCAACATCTCCCTTTCAGCTCTTCCTCAGAGCCACGGTGGCCCTATTTCCTAGTTATCCCTCAATTTCTTCACCTTCTGACCTATTGCTTTGGTACCCACCCCCCTGCCATACTAGTTTAAACCATCCTGTGTGACACTAGCAAACCTCACGGCCAGGATATTTCTGCCACTCCAGTTTAGATGCAACCCGTCCTTCTTGTATAGGTCACACCTGCCCTGGAAGAGCTGCCAGTTGTCCAGATAACGGAAACCCTCCCTCCTACACCAGCTGTTTAGCCACGTGTTTAGCTGCTCTATCTTCCTATTTCTAGCCTCACTGGCACGTAGCACAGGGCATAATCCCGAGATTACAACCCTTGAGGTTCTGCCTTTTAACTTTCTGCCTAGCTCCCTGAACTCCTGCTGCAGGACCTCATGCCCCTTCCTGCCTATGTCGTTAGTACCAACATGTGCCATGACCTCTGCCTGTTTGCCCTACCCCTTCAGGATTCCCGCTATCCGTTCTGAGACATCCTGGACCCTGGCACCAGGGAGGCAACATACCATCCTGGAGTCTCTTTCACGTTCATAGAAGTTCCTATCTGTGCCCCTGACTATAGAGTCCCCTATGACAATTGCTCTTCTGAGCTTTGACCCTTCATGCTGAACATCAGAGCCAGCCATGGTGCCACTGCTCTGGCTTCTGCTGTTTTGACCTGATAGCTATTCCCCCCGACAGTATCCAAAGGGGTCTACCTGTTCGAGAGTGGGACAACCATAGGGGATTCCTGCATTGACTGCCTGCCCCTTCTGGTGGTCACCCGTTTCTCTTCCTGCACCTTGGGTGTGAGACCACATCTATATAACTGCTATCTATGACGCTTTCCACCACCTGCATGGTCCTACGTGCATCCAACTGATGCTCCAACTGAACCATGTGGTCTGTGAGGAGCCCCAGTTGGGTGCACTTTCTGCCGATTAAGCCATCCGGGATGCTGGAACCCTCCAGACCTGTCACATCTCACAGTCAGAGAACTGCACCCCTCCAATTGACATTGCGTTAATTAATTAGTCAATTAAATTTTTAAAAAAATTTAAAAGAAAAATGTTACTGTTAACTATGTTTCCTAGCACTAGATACCCGTCTAAATTATGATTAAGTAATTAATTGTTTACTTAGCTTAACAATGTTTAATTTTGAAAATTAGAGCAGATTCCCTACCAGCCAATCAGGCCACAGCTTTCCTCTGATGTCACTTTTCATTCCCCCCTCCCCCCCCCCCCCCCCCCTCCCTCCCCAGTCAGATCACTCAGAACAGCAGAATATCTATCACTTACCTGTTTCCAAGCTGCTCCCCGGCTCTCTCTCTCCTGCTCCCGAAACTGAAGGCTGCTGGAACCTGGGGGTAAGATTTTATGTCACCTACCTTCCCAGGGTGCTGGTTTTCTCCCTGCTTCCCAGAATGCACTCTGGATCTCTCCCTGCAGATTACGAGTTACAAAACCAAAGGAAGAAAACAAAACAAAAAGGGAACCAGCACCTCCTCCCACTCCGTACCGAATTACCACACTGCTCAAATTAGCAAGTTCCAATTTCCACTCTGGCTGTATCTCACTCACTCAGGCTGTGTGTCCTTCACCTGCGCAAAGCTACTTGTGACACTGATAAAGATTCTTATTATTACATCAATAGGTGCAGATTATGGTCATGTTCTTTGTTTCCCCACAATGATGATGTCATCAGTGATGCAGGGGCATCTGGGCATAGTGTATGCAATGCAGTCCATGTGAGCTTGAATGAGATGCTCGCTAGCAGATATCCCAAAGGGAGGTTATTGAAAACAGTGTTGTCTGAAATTGGTATGAAATGGAATAAGCTACTCCAGTGTATCTGCATTCGTTTTCTTCGAATCATTCCATCCTTCTCCATCGTGTTTAGTTCAACCTTCAATTTGTCTTGTATGTGGAGGCTGCACTTACGTAGTGGTTTGATCACAAGACTTGCATTCTCTGAGGTTGATTTGTGGTTTGTGCTCTGACTAACTCCACGGATTATCACTAGAACACGATCACGGCATATTGATACCTACCATGGCTGGGTCTTTAGCCTCTATGATGTAGAACATCTGTGAAACCCAGGACAATGAATTGTACATCCACTCCAGGACTATGGATCCTGCACATGGAACCAGTACACAGAAAATTGTGAAGTAATAGGTTTCACCATGGCCTTTCATGTTTGTAGATTCATGTCTTTTAGAATTCACGGTAGTATGTTGGATCTTTCCTCTGTGTCAATTTTGGCCAATGAGAACTTTGGCCAATCATAGAATTCTACAGTGGAGACGGAGGCCATTTGGCCCATCAAGTCTGCACCTACTCTTCAAAGGAGCACTCCACCCAGACCCACGTCTCCACCCTATCACTGTAACCCCACCTAACCTTTTTGGATAGGGGGACAGTTAGGGTGGGCAATTAATGGTGCCCCGGCCATCCTGTAAATTAATTTATAAAAATTATTTTAGTGATTACCGGTAGCACGGTAGCATAGTGGTTAGCACAGTTGCTTTACAGCTCCAGGGTCCCAGGTTCGATTCCCAGCTGGGTCACTGTCTGTGCGCAGTCTGCACATTCTCCCTGTGTCTGAGTAGGTTTCCTCCGGGTGCTCCGGTTTTCTCCCACAGTCCAAAGATGTGCGGGCTAGGTGGATTGGCCATGCTAAATTGCCTTTAGTGTCCAAAAAGGTTAGGGGGGCGTGGGGTAACTGGATTACGGTGATAGAGTAGATACGTGGGCTTGAGTCGGGTGCTCTTTCCAAGAGCAGGTGCAGACTCGATGGGCCAAATGGCCTCCTTCTGCACTGTAGATTCTCTGATCTATGATGTCACGCTGTTATTACTCAAAGGCACGTTAGGTGTAGTTCAATGGGCAGGAGCAAATAATGGAAATAGTGTAAAATACATCAGTAATGAATGTCTTGGAGATTAATGCAGTACTGGAATTGTCACTTTATTATTATTAAAACACTGGAATCATACATCAGAGCAATAATAGTTCGGAATTAAGTAGTACATTAATAATCGGAACAACATAGACCAGTAATGCATAGAATCATACAGAAATAATAGGAGACTGAAATCAGCATTGATCGGGAACACAGAACCTAAACAGGGATGGGCTAAATTGACTTTCTGTGTCTTAATCTGGATGTACTTTTATGTAAAGCATCAGTAATAGACAACAATCACATGAATAGCAGTAATAATGCTAGAGGTGTGGTACTCAGATATCCAAGGAGATGTATTGAGGGTGAGTGAAATCCCCTGTGGAAAGTTTAGAGCCAATTGTGTCTCAATTGGGTGGCACAGTGGTTAGCACTGCTGCCTCATGATTCCGGAAACCCCAGTTTAATTCCGGCCTCGGGTGACTGTCTGTGTGGAGTTTGCACGTTCTCCCCGTGTCGGCGTGGGTTTCCTCAGGGTGCTCCAATTTTCTCCTACAGTCCAAAGATGTGCAGGTTAGGTGGATTGGCCATGATAAATTGCCCCTTAGTGACCAATAGGTTAGGTTGGGTTACTGGGTCACGAGGCTAGTGTGGAGGTGTTGGCTTAAATAGGGTACTCTTTCCAAGGAGCAGTGCATCTTCATGTCACAGCAATGACAAAGAGTCATCGGACTCGAAACGTTAGCTCTTTTCTCTCTCTACAGATGCTGCCAGACTTGCTGAGATTTTCCAGCATTTTCCCTTTCGTTCCAGTGCAGACTCGATGGGCTGAATGGCCTCCTTCGGCACTGTAAATTCTATGATTCTATGATATATCTCCACCGAAAACTCTGTGGATTCCACAAAATGGAGCATATCTGACCTCTAGTGGATGATATATGTGTTATAATCCTGCAGGAGGCCCCGGGATCTGCAGCATCAGAGTCCCTGTGGCCTCACCAGATGAGCGGCTAACCCCACTGTTCCCAGGACTCCTGGGATATAGATACCTGGCCCAGGTGTAGGCCGGGCACGGGAGACCATTTGGGGAGTAGGAAGAGTGTCTAGTAACCAGAATAAAACCAAACTTTTCTGTAGACATTGCTTCTGAGTGGTCGCTTGCCTGAGAATTTACAATATGCGAACTACATTTAAATTCATCTTCAGTGCTGTGACATGAAGATGCAAAGGCAAGGCCAGAATTTTACTCCCCTGTCCCTGGTGGGTTCTGAGGTGGCGGGGAGTGTAACATTTCACTGACTGGAAAACCCTCCAGTACCCCGCCTGCCATGACCTGGGCGGGAAAGGCCTTGGATGGGAAGCCCATCCTTGTCCCATTTTATGGCCATCTAAAGGCCTTCTCCCACCCAGCACCAGTTTTTGGGCTGGCGAGTGGATAATAGCTGGGGGGGGGGGGGGGGGGGATTAAACAGAATATAGCTTACAATCACCAGTTAAACAATGTCTAACAATAAAGGAACACTTTAACTTCCAACTGATACCTTCTCTATCTCCATCAAGCAAAATCCATTACAGGTCAAAAAACACTTTTAAATAAAGTTAGCAATCACAGAGTTACTTGCCGTTCTCTGGATAGAGAGTTCTTTCAAATACTGCTTCAAGAGAGACCCTTTCAGTAAAGAGCTTATAGATTGCTGTCTGTCATATTAATGCTGAATCTGACAGCCTTCCGCAAAAGCTGCTTTTCAGTTTACAGCTTCCAGAGTCTAAACTAAACCTGACTGCTACAGACCCGACTCCTCCCATTACTACACCCCCTTTATGCCACTCAAATCACATGACCTACGAACACAATGGGTGGGATTCTCTGTTGACTGATGCAAAAATTGGAAACGTAATTGGGCGGAGAATTGGTTCCAACACCGAAATTGTGGCAGGCGCTGATTTGACGCCAAATTGCAATTCTCCGTCACCTCAACAACGACGTCAATGCAGTCAGAACGCAAGTAAAGCAAACACTGATTGCATATCATTAGCAGGCCTGACCCAATATTCTAGAACATAGAACATAGAATAGAACATAGAACACTACAGCGCAGTACGGGCCCTTTGGCCCTCGATGTTGCGCCGACCTGTGAAACCATCTGAAGCCTATCTGACCTACACTATTCCATTTTCATCCATATGTCTATCCAGTGACCACTTAAATGCCCTTAAAGTTGGCGAGTCTACTACTATTGCAGGCAGGGCGTTCCACACCCCTACTACTCTCTGAGTAAAGAAACTGCCTCTGACATCTGTCCTATATCTCTCACCCCTCAATTTAAAGCTATGTCCCCTCGTGTTGGTCATCACCATCCGAGGAAAAAGACTCTCACTGTCCACCCTATCTAACCCTCTGACTATCTTATATGTCTCTATTAAGTCACCTCTCAGCCTTCTCCTCTCTAACGAAAACAACCTCAATTCCCTGAGCCTTTCCTCGTAAGACCTTCCCTCCATACCAGGCAACATCCTAGTAAATCTCCTCTGAACCCTTTCCAAAGCTTCCACATCCTTCCTATAATGTGGTGACCAGAACTGCACGCAGTACTCCAGGTGTGGCCGCACCAGAGTTATGTACAGCTGCAGCATGACCTTGTGGTTCCGAAACTCAATCCCCCTGCTTATAAAGGCTAGCACACCATATGCCTTCTTAACAGCCCTATTAACCTGGGTGGCAACTTTCAGGGATTTATGTACCTGGATGCCGAGATCTCTCTGTTCATCTACACTACCAAGAATCTTGCCATTAGCCCAGTACTCTGCATTCCTGTTACTCCTTCCAAAGTGAACCACCTCACACTTTTCCGCATTAAACTCCATCTGCCACCTCTCAGCCCAGCTCTGCAGCTTATCTATGTCCCTCTGTATCCTATAACATCCTTCAGCACTATCCACAACTCCACCGACCTTCGTGTCATCTGCAAATTTACTAACCCATCCTTCTACACCCTCTTCCAGGTCATTTATAAAAATGACAAACAGCAGTGGCCCCAAAACAGATCCTTGCGGTACACCACTAGTAACTGAACTCCAGGATGAACATTTGCCATCAACCACCACCCTCTGTCTTCTTTCAGCTAGCCAATTACTGATCCAAACCGCTAAATCACCTTCAATTCCATACTTCCTTATTTTCTGCAATAGCCTACCGTGGGGAACCTTATCAAACGCCTTACTGAAATCCATATACACCACATCAACAGCTTTACCCTGATCCACCTGTTTGGTCACCTTCTCAAAAAACTCAATAAGGTTTGTGAGACATGACCTACCCTTCACAAAACCGTGTTGAGTATCGCTAATCAACTTGTTCTTTTCAAGATGATTATAAACCCTATCTCTTATAACCTTTTCCAACATTTTACCCACAACCGAAGTAAGGCTCACAGGTCTATAATTACCAGGGTTGTCTCTACTCCCCTTCTTGAACAAGGGGACAACATTTGCTATCCTCCAGTCTTCCGGCACTATTCCTGTCGACAAAGACGACATAAAGATCAAGGACAAAGGCTCTGCAATCTCCTCCCTGGCTTCCCAGAGAATCCTAGGATAAATCCCATCTGGCCCAGGGGACTTATCTATTTTGACATTTTCTAAAATTGCTAACACCTCCTCCTTTTGAACCTCAATTCCATCTAGCCTGGTCGACTGAACCTGAGTGTTCTCCTCGACAACATTGACTTTCTCCAGTGTAAACAATGACGAAAAATATCCATTTAATGCTTCCCCTATCTCCTCTGATTCCACACACAACTTTCCACTACTACCCTTGACTGGCCCTAATCTTATTCGAGTCATTCTTTTGTTCCTGATATACCTATAGAAAGCCTTAGGGTTTTCCTTGATCCTATCCGCCAACGACTTTTCGTGTCCTCTCCTCGCTCTTCTTAACTCTCCCTTTAGGTCCTTCCTGGCTAACTTGTAACTCTCAAGTGCCCTAACTGAGCCTTCATGTCTCATCCTAACATAAGCCTTCTTCTTCCTCTGGACAAGTGCTTCAACTTCCTTAGTAAACCACGGCTCCCTTGCTCGACAACTTCCTCCCTGCCTGACAGGTACATACTTATCAAGGACACGCAGTAGCTGTTCCTTGAAAAAGCTCCACATTTCGATTGTACCCATCCCCTGCAGTTTCCTTCCCCATCCTATACCTCCTAAATCTTGCCGAATAGCATCATAATTGCCTTTCCCCCAGCTATAATTCTTGCCTTGCGGTATATACCTATCCCTGCCCATTGCTAAAGTAAACATAACCGAGTTGTGATCACTATCACCAAAGTGCTCACCTACATCTAAATCTAGCACCTGGCCGGGTTCATTACCCAGTACCAAATCCAATGTGGCCTCGCCCCTTGTTGGCCTGTCTACATACTGTGTCAGAAAACCCTCCTGCACACACTGCACAAAAACTGACCCATCTATAGTACTCGAACTATAGTATTTCCAGTCAATATTTGGAAAGTTAAAGTCCCCCATAACAACTACCCTGTTACTCTCGCTCCTGTCAAGAATCATCTTTCCAATCCTTTCCTCTACATCTCTGGGACTATTTGGAGGTCTATAGACAACTCCCAACAGGGTGACCTCTCCTCTACTGTTCCTAACCTCGGCCCATACTGCCTCAGTAGACGAGTCCTCAAGCGTCCTTTCTACCGCCGTAATACTTTCCTTGATTAACAATGCCACACCCCCCCTCTTTTACCATCTTCTCTGTTCTTACAGAAACATCTAAATCCTGGAACCTGCAACAACCATTCCTGTCCCTGCTCTACCCATGTCTCCGAAATCGCCACAACATCGAGATCCCAGGTACCAACCCATGCTGCAAGCTCACCAACCTTATTCCGGATGCTCCTGGCGTTGAAGTAGACACACTTCAAACCAGCGTCCTGCTTGCCGGTGCCCTCTTTCGAACTTTTAACCCTATCCCTGACCTCACTACTCTCAACATCCTGTACACTGGGACTACAATTTAGGTTCCCATCCCCCTGCTGAATTAGTTTAAACCCCCCCGAAGAGCACTAGCAAATCTCCCCCCCAGGATATTGGTACCCCTCTGGTTCAGGTGAAGACCATCCTGTTTGTAGAGGTCCCACCTACCCCAGAATGAGCCCCAATTATCCAGGAAACCAAAACCCTCCCTCCTGCACCATCCCTGTAGCCACGTGTTCAACTCCTCTCTCTCCTTATTTCTTACTTCGCTAGCACGTGGCATGGGTAACAACCCAGAGATAACAACTCTGTTTGTTCTAGCTCTCAGCTTCCACCCTAGCTCCCTGAATTTCTGTCTCAAATCCCCATCTCTCTTCCTACCTATGTCGTTGGTACCTATGTGGACCACGACTTGGGGCTGCTCCCCCTCCCCCTTAAGGATCCCAAAAACACGATCAGAGACATCACGAACCCTGGCACCTGGGAGGCAACACACCAACCGTGAGTCTCTTTCATTCCCACAGAACCTCCTGTCTGTTCCTCTAACTATGGAGTCCCCAATGACAAGTGCTCTGTTCCTCTTCTCCCTTCCCTTCTGAGCAACAAGGACAGACTCTGTGCCAGAGACCTGCGCCCTATTGCTTAACCCTGGTAAGTCGTCCCCCGCAACAGTATCCAAAACGGTATACTTGTTATAGAGGGGAACGACCACAGGGGATCCCTGCACTGCCTGCCGGTTCCCTCTCCCTCCCCTGACGGTAACCCATCTACTTTCTTCTTTTACCTGAGGTGTGACTACCTCCCTATAACTCCTCTCAATAACCTCCTCCGCCTCCCGAATGATCCGAAGTTCATCCAGCTCCAGCTCCAGGTCCCTAATGCGGCTCTCGAGGAGCTGGAGTTGGGTGCACTTCCCGCAGATGTAGTCAGAAGGGACACTAGAGGTGACCCTTTCCTCCCACATTCTGCAGGAGGAACATTCAACTGCCCGAGCCTCCATTCCCACTGAACTAACTTCCCAACTACTGAAAAATAAAAAATTAAAAACCTGTTAGTTTAGCAATCCAATTGACAGAGCTTTTTTTTTTGGTTAGAGGAGGAGGATGGGTGGGAGACACTACGTGTCTCTCCGGAGCCTCCGCGATTCTCTGCCTCCGATGGGCCACGTTCACGTTGGCGTAGTTCACTTGTGCTTTTAAAAATCTTGATGAGGGAGAGAGAGGAGGTAGGACACTGAAAGGAGTGACTGGGGGTTGCTGGGGCCAAGAGGGGAGCAGGGATGACATGGAAATGGAACCAGTGGCCGGAGTGGCCGGAGTGGCCCCACCCCACGGGACTGGGGCGATATCCAGGGCAGACTGCCATTTCCGCAGCCTGAAAGGCAGCCACCTTTCTGCGCACTCCACTGACCCACCTTCGCCCCTGGTCCTGCAAAGTGACACTGGCTGTATGGGTGCCTCCACCTCTTCACTCTCGAACTCCACCTTCCGCCATTACCCCCCCATCTGGTCGCCACCTGCCGGGGGTATTCAGGCAGCCCACACAAATCAATGCCCACTGTAGCCCCCACAGGAGCATTGGATGCGGGCCGCTGGGATGGGCAGTGCCAGTCGACAGTGTAATGTTCTTCTCGGATGGCTTGATTTATATTACAAGAACACTTGCAGCTAAAGCTATAAATGATTTATTAATATTAACTATGGACCAAACATATATAAAATAACAGATGAATAACAGTATGAACATGCACAAGTAACCTTTCTCTCCCAGCTCCCTAGTCAATCTGAGGTCACCAGCCTCCAACATTCACTTATACACTAATGAGACTCCCAGTGCTAAGTCAGTGAATTACAACACAACCATAATATCACAACATCCCCTTTCCTTTGAAGGAATAAATTAATACATTATCATCAGTATGTGATGATTTACATGTGATATCATTAGCCTGGTAGTCTAACAGTATTCATTTTTTTCTTTAACATTTTAAAAACTGGTTCAACAAACATACATATGTACAAGAACAGCAAGCATAGTATGTGCAAACAGTCCAAATCTACGACTTGAGTTAATCAGTCTTTCTTCTGACTCTGGTTGATCTTCTCAAAGTTTGACCTTGCTGCTCAGAACTTGTAGATTTTTATTTTTTTTTTTTATAAATGTTTTTATTCAGTTTTCATATTTTATATTGAACAAATTACAAATTGTTAGGAGAGAAAAAGAACAAAAAAAAACAAACAAACACGCAAAAATTAACATACATATTTACAGGTAAGCATCTTCGTAGTGGTAACTGCGCCCCCCCCCCCCCCCCCCCTCAACATGTTTATTTAGTTTGGTTTTGGGCCTTAGCTAGCCATCGAACCCCCGTACCGAACCTGTAGCCCCCCCCCCCCTCCCGCTACCTTCCCCCGACTATTCTTCCTCTTGTACATTGGCCACAAATAGGTCCCGGAACAGTTGCATGAATGGCTCCCACGTTCTGTGGAAGCCGTCGTCCGACCCTCGGATGGCAAATTTGATTTTCTCCATTTGGAGAGATTCCGAGAGGTCGGACAGCCAGTCCGCAGCTCTGGGCGGTGCTGCTGACCGCCAGCCAAACAGGATTCTACGGCGGGCGATCAGGGAGGCAAAGGCAAGGGCGTCCGCCCTCCTCCCCAGGAATAGATCTGGCTGTTCTGAAACCCCGAAGACCGCCACTATCGGGCATGGCTCCACCCTCACTCCCACCACTTTGGACATAATCTCGAAGAAGGCTGTCCAGTACTCCACGAGTCTGGGGCAAGACCAGAACATGTGGGCGTGGTTGGCCGGGCCTCTTTGGCACCGTTCACATCTGTCTTCCACCTCCGGGAAGAACCTACTCATACGGGTTCTTGTTAAGTGGGCTCTATGTACCACTTTTAGTTGCGTCAGGCTGAGCCTTGCGCACGTGGAGGTGGAGTTGACCCTATGCAGTGCTTCGCTCCAGAGTCCCCACCCTATCTCCATCCCCAGGTCGTCCTCCCATTTCCTTCTTGTTGCGTCCAGTACGGTGTCGTCCCTATCTACCAGTCGGTCATACATGTCACTACAGTTCCCTTTCTCTAGGATACTTGCGTCCAGTAGGTCTTCCAGTAGTGTCTGTCGTGGCGGTTGTGGGTACGTCCTTGTCTCCTTTCGTAGGAAGTTTTTGAGCTGCAGGTACCGTAGCTCGTTCCCCCCAGCTAGCTGAAATTTCTCTGTCAGTTCGTCCAGTGTTGCGATCCTGTCGTCCGTGTATAGGTCCCTGACTGTCAGTGTCCCCCGTCCTGCCTCCACCTTTTGAAGGTGGCGTCAGTCAGTGCTGGTGTGAACCTATGGTTGTTGCAGATGGGAGCCCTGTTCGACATTTTGGTCAGGCCAAGTTGCTGCCGCAGTTGGTTCCAGGATTGGAGGGTGGCTGTCACCACTGGGCTGCTGGAGTGTTTTTTGGGTGGGGATGGGAGTGCTGCCGTGGCGAGGGCCCGGAGGGAGGTTCCCATGCAGGAGGCCTCCTCCGCACGCACCCACTCAGCCTCTGGCTCCTTGATCCATCCCCTTACTCGCTCGGCTGTTGCTGCCCAGTGGTAGAATTGTAGATTCGGGAGGGCTAGCCCTCCCCTGGTTTTTGTTTTTTGTAAGACCTTCTTTGGGATCCTAGCATTTTTAACCCCCCATACGAACGCCATGATGAGTTTGTCCAGCGCTTTGAAAAAGGCCTTGGGGATGTAGATCGGAATGGATCTAAACAGGAAGAGGAACCTGGGCAGTACGTTCATTTTGATCGTCTGAACTCTCCCCGCGAGGGAGAGCGGGAGTGTGTTCCATCTTTGCAGGTCCTTTTTAACTTCCTCCGTCAGGCTGGTGAGGTTCCATTTGTGGATCCCTTTCCAGTCATGGGCTATTTGGATCCCCAGGTAGCGGAATTTATGTCGGGCTTGATTGAACGGCAGCCCCTTTAGTGCTGCCCCCCCCCCCCCCTTGCGGGTGTACTGGGAAGATCTCACTTTTGCTCATGTTGAGTTTGTAGCCCGAGAAGGCTCCAAACTCTTTCAGGAGCGCGATGATTCCGTCCATGCTGCTTTGTGGGTCCGAGATATAGAGGAGCAGATCATCCGCATAGAGTGAGACTCTGTGCTCTCTACCTCCCCTTCGGATCCCCCTCCAATTTTTTGCTGCCCTGAGCGCGATTGCTAGCGGTTCAATTGCTAGTGCGAACAGCAGCGGGGACAGTGGGCATCCTTGTCTGGTGCCCCTGTGCAGCTGGAAGTATTGGGAGTTGGTATTGTTGGTCTGTACACTCGCCATGGGAGCGTTGTACAGGAGCTTTACCCAAGCGGTGAACCCTGTTCCAAGCCCGAACCGCTCCAGTACCTCTATGAGGTATTTCCACTCGACTCTGTCGAAGGCCTTTTCTGCGTCCAGGGAGACAATCACCTCTTGTGTTCTCTCCCCGGAGGGGGTCATTATCACGTTCAGCAGGCGCCTGATGTTCGCGGTAAGCTGTCTACCTTTGACAAAGCCCGTCTGGTCCTCTGTGACCACCTCAGGTACACAGTCTTCTAGCCTCTTGGCTAGGATTTTGGCCAAGAACTTGTAGATTTAATGTTCTCCATGACATTCTCATGCTCAGGAACTGCTGAACTATCTGACACTACAGCTGATGTTGATTCTGATGTAGATTCATCATCCATCATGTTGTTGTGAAAGTCTTCTCTGGTTTTCAAGAGCGTGTGACAATTTCTTCTTAAAACCACCCCATCCTCTGTCTGTACATTGTAGGAATGAGGTGCTACTTCTTCAAGTACAATGGCTTTCCTTGCCCAATTGCCTGAATCTTCCAATCTCACGTCATCACTACTCAGAGGAAGTAAAGTTTCAGACATCCTATCACAGAATTGCTTTTGTTTTGCTTTAATGTTTTGCATTTCCTGCAGTACCACTGAATTCTCCTCCATCTTTGCCAAGTATGGAAGTGTGGTACACAACCTTATATTCATGAGTAACTGCTGGTGATCTACCATGTGGCAATAGTTACGCTCTGTAACTCAATAGTGTGAGATATGGATCAGATTGGCTGTCCATTGCTTTCCTCAACAATTGCTTCACAGCTTTTCCATTGGCTTGAGGGTACAATGGACTTGATCTGATTGAAATCATATGTGACTGCAAAGTTTTGCCACTCTTTACAACTAAAGCAAGGACCGTTGTCACTCACAACGACTTGAGGAATTCCATGTCTGGTAAAAACTGACTTGGCATGCAGTATTACACTGCTTGCCGTTATGCTTGATGGTAAAGCCATTTTGGGATAGTTTAAAAAATAGCTTATAATCATTAAATAATCTTTCCCTCGTGGGTGCCGTAGGTAAATCAGGTATTTGCATAGGTTCTCAGGTTTGCTTGCAATGATACATCTGGCACGTATCACAACAACTGACCATCCTGTCAATATCCTGGTTTATACCTGGCCAGTAAACAGAGTCACGAGTTCTCCATTTACATTCCTGTTGGATCTCTGTGTCTATTCATATACCAGTAATGGTGTACCATATACCAGTAATGGTGTACCATATACCAGCAATGGTGTACCATATACCAGCAATGGTGTACCATATACCAGCAATGGTGTACCATATACCAGTAATGGTGTACCATATACCAGTAATGGTGTACCATATACCAGCAATGGTGTACCATATACCAGTAATGGTGTACCATATACCAAATAACAGAGATTCAAGACTGGCTTCTTGGGTTAAAGGCAATTTGCCACTTTTATTTTCTCAGCTTCTAGTGTCTATTGGTAAGTTTCAATTTTCACACAAATACAGAATTTTGAATGTTCCGACTAACCCTGCAACAAGCTAATCAGAATGATTGTCTTTCGCAAATACAGATTGTTGTATTCAAAATACAGTGACAGATCGTAGTAATTTCTTCAAGTCAAGATACACAATACAAAAAGGACTGTGCCGTTTTAAAGAGAGTAAAATAGCGATTTTGCAAAGCAAGAGGATATTACAGGTTTTAGAGGATAGGTTGAATTGATTCTAGAATGGCTTTCCATTCTGGTACCTAAACTTTTGAGAAGATTACTATCTATAAAGTTCTGTCCTCTCTACAGCTGTGATTGGTTTTAACTAATCTATAATTCATTTAACTCGACTAAAGTGTCTGTCTGTCAATTTAAAAGATAAAACATTTCAGTAATTTTACTCTCGATGAAAAGCTTTCTCAGCAAAAATCCTTTCCATGCGGTGATTTGTGGTTAACATGGACATGGAACTGGACCTTAGCCGAGCTTTCTAACACAAAGTGTCTTTCTGTCAGTTCGGCCTTGCAAACTCTTGCAGTTTTCTTATATGATCTTTTCACAAGCAGTCAGCTATTTCTCACTGTTATGGTTGATATATAATAATTGAAAATGTTAGTTATTATGATTTATTTAAATAATTTCTTCCTTTAACTCCTTTTACCTATAATAAAAGGTGAGTTTCTATCAGTCCCCCCTTTGATTCTTCTAAAGATTAATAAGATGAATCAAAAATAAAAATAGAAATTAAGGAAGAAATGCGATAGATAGAAATAAGCATGGAGGGCCTCATTCACATTGTCTTTAATGGTTCACTTGTTTGAGAACAGCCTTCAACAATGGAGCGGGCAAAGCTTTGAATTACAAGCATTCTAGAAGTATTCTTATTCAATATTCTTATTCAATACAGAAATTATTATATAGTACAATAACTCATTAATAATTGAAGTTGATTATATGATTCAGTAATAATTGATTAACAATGCAATAATAAGGCAGTAAATAACAGTTCAATAGTAACAACCCAGTTCAATGTCATTGGCTGGTGGAGCAGTTGGTTTACTATGAACCACTTGGATTGATTGTGCATTACGGTTAGCCATGTATTAGCCAATGCATTTGATCAGCAAGACTAACACATAAATGGTAAGTCCAATTATGCAACATAAGAGAAGCCCCTGAATAATGGACATTCCTGTGCCACCCAACCATCCGGCGAGCCACCCCCAAAGAGTGCTGTCAGAGGGTGTGTCAGGTTTCTTCTTTCATATGTGTTGCCAAGTTTTTGACTTCTTCTGAATTATGTGGGATGTAGGTGCAACACTCTACACCAATCAGGGCGAGGTGCCACATTTTTTGGCTATTAAATAGTCAAGTGTCATCCAATTCTGTAAAGCCCCAGTTCGGATAGCTAGAATTTTGGCAGAAATTTTATCTAGGCAGTAGCAGTAAAATTAGCTACCTTTTCTATAATGTCAGCTGGATACTTCATTGGATACTTTTATCTCCCAATAAAAAGGAATAAGTTTGGCAAGGAATCTATCTCGTACAGTGATGGCACGCTTACTTCTTTGAGCTGGCAGTCCTGATAGAGAAGGAAGATGACGGATAGCAGGCATTACATATCCTAAATGGCAAGTTCCTGACCAAAATTTCGGAAGCCAGGGGTATGCTTTGTTGTTACAGATAAAATAGGTTCTATTATAAGAAGAAAAATGGGCATTTTCCTCTAAGTACCATCGGTCTGAAAATGTATTTTTACCAGTGAGATTCTGTAGGCCTGTTAATAACGAAGAATGAATAACTCTCTCTATCATGTATTTGGAACATTTGTAAGCTCTGCTTACATCAAAATAATTAGTACAGTTACTATATCCCATCTTCATCCCTTTAGGATGATTGCTTGTTAAACAGATTGATCCTTCTTGATTAATAATAGCTGGGAGGTTGATACGGGGATGATTTTGGTTTCTGTTATAGTTGTGTTGATACCATCCTGAAAAAGTATTTAATGAATAACCTGCTGATTTCCATAATTGGATTATTTTCTTTAAATTAATTTGATACTTGGTTTCCCAACATGTGTCTGCTCCTTTACGGGTCTGTGAAGAGCGGGTGGTGCTCTGAAAAATATACCATTCTGCTGTTTCTGAAGCATTAAAAGGAATAGATAAGAAAGGGATACCTTCTCCAGAGTGGGTAGGAATTGCAATACATACCCAACATTTGGAGGTGTTAAAATTTTTAGCATATGCCCTAGAGGTGTGAAGAAATGTATTGTTATTTAACTCCTTGGCAAGGCCTACAAGGCCAATCATGTAACTGAAGATCAATATAAAGACAAACATTTTTACAGATTTTAATACCTATGTGCACGCTTCACATGTGACGTGTGAATCCAGGTTTTCTTTCCTTGGAGTTTCACGGCTGACTGAGTGGTAAGCAGTATTAGGTAGGGCCCTTCCCACTTGGCTCCCAATGGCTCTTACTGAATTGTCTTCATGTACACGTATTCTCCGGGAATCAAGTTGTGACCCTTCCTCTGGTTGGTCACCCCAGGCCGCCAAAACCTGTTGAGAAGGAGAACTGACAGCATTTGTTAAATTTTGGCAATAACTAAGTAAAGCATCACTCATCAGATGACAGTCTGCCTTTCTTAAGTCAATAGTTCCTGGCAGGGACATAGGTCTGCCAGTGATGACCTCAAATGGGCTTAGACCTGTGGTTCTGTTTGGGATTGCTGTGATACTAGTGGCAAGGCTTGAATCCAATTTATGCCTTCTTGGTTGTATTTGGACAGTCTTTCTTTTAAAGTCCGGTTCATGCGTTCCACTAGTCCTGATGATTCTGGATGATAAAGGCAGTGTAGATTCCAATCAATGTTTAGTAACCAGCACACCTTCTGGCAAACAGCGGCTGTAAAGTGGGTTCCATTGTCTGAGTCGATGCTAGCTGATACTCCTCATCTGGGAATATAGTCTTTGCATAGGACTTTAGCTGTATGGATGGCTGTGGCCCTCCTGGCTGGAGCAGCCTCTACCGATTTAGAGAACTTATCCACTATTACAAGGACGTCAGTATATCTTTGACATGCAGGAAGGCTGATGTAATCGACCTGTATGTTCTTGAATGGTCCTGCAGGGGCAGAGCTTTTAGCTGAGGCATTGATGTTATAGGCCCTAAGTTGTTCTTTTGACAGGTTCCACAGCGGTCTGATACCAATGGTGCATGTTTTCCTTTACCTTTAACTCCTGGTGTGGTGCTCTGCATTCTTGACAAGGCTTTGGGTTCACAAAAGGCATGGACCATACTAAGTCTTGCCAAGCAGAACAGGGTTACTCCAATGTGGGATGCAGGGAACGTTTTTTGTCATTGTAAACTTTCTCAGTGGGTCACACTTATTTGCAAATTGCTTCCTCCTATAAGCATTTGCTTCAAATTTAAGGAACCAATGTTGTTTACTTCGCAAATTAGCCAACCAGCTAATAGAGCACAAAATCAAAGAGATATTCTTTTTGTGCTCATGTTGAATTTGCATATACGAATAGGTTTTATCTACTCCTGGGGGAAAACAATATTTTTGGTTTATTTTGCAATCACTGTCATCACCTTCTTCAGTTCTTTCGCCTGTAGCTTTGGACCTCGTCCTAACGAAGTGTCCGACATTCAGCCACATGTCGTCCTGAACATGCAGGCCTTAAACTCAAGCTGTTCCATCATTTTTGCATTTAGAAATCCTATTGGCTGGTCTGTGTTGCTTGAAGTTTGTGAGCAGAGGTTTGAAAAGTGCTGTTTTTAAGTTATTTTTTGTATAGGTGTAAGTCAGAATAACAAGCTGTGATGATATCGACAGCTTGTGACATTAGCAAATCATATAATCTTTATGTCTGTCTCCAAGCACGCTTCTTTCTGGGCCTCAAAGGACAAAACATTAGACCACTCAAACCTTAGACTCTTTTTTAGGACCGTAAACAATGGAACTCTCCCTTCTTCCGTATTCTGTCCCTCCCACAACCTGCAATCTCTATGACCTGAGGTTCACTTCCTGTACAACGTGGCTTCTACTCCTGTCAAGCTCGTTGCTCTGCACGATATACCTTTTCCTTGGTTGTTCTTCCAACTGGATACCTGATTCTAACCATGACCATTTCTCTTCTTTTGTACAGTCATGTTGCATTTCACGTAAATCTTGTAATAAATTGGTCACTCCCAAGTTGTAGATGTGTCTGGGTTCTGCTGAAGAATGCCACTGAGAGGCAGCTTCTTTTGCTGCTTCATCTGCAAAGGTGTTCCTTGTGCTTCTATAGTTCCTCTTTAGTGTGGGCCTTACACTTTACAATAGATACTTCTTTTGGCAAAGCTATGGCTTCTAGGAGGCCTTGTACTTCCTTCCCATTTCGGATCGGTGTCCCTGCTGTGGTGAGGAATCCTCTTTTTCTCCACAAGTGGCCAAAACCATGGGCTACTCCAAAACCGTATCTGGAGTCTGTGCAGATGTTAGCTATTTGATCTTTTGCCACAGAACATGCTACTGCTAGTGCCCTCAATTTGGCCTGTTGAGCTGATATTCCTCAAGACAAGCTTCCTTTTGTCATAACTTCGTACAGACTTGTGACTGCCCATCCAGCCTTTCTGATACCAAAGGAGGAACCATCTGTAAATAGAACCAAATCTGGATTTTGTAGTGGTTCTTCTTCTACCAAGCGTGCCTCCTCCATATCCTCTGTTTCTTCTACAGAATGACAGTCATGTTATTCTTCTTCTCCCCCCTTTTGCTCCTTGGGAAGCGGGAGCAATGATGATGGATTTATGGAGCTTGCATGGTGGAAATAAAGATTAGGTGCTTCCAGAACTAATGACCATCTGGTCCGCCTGGCTGATGTAACTTGTGATACTCTGTTTATGGAGAGTAGAGAATGGTCTGCATGGAGACATTTGATGGTCAATTGCTGGTCCAGGAAAAGGCCTGCTGTAGCCATCACGGCTCGACATGTGGCTTCCATGGCTCTGAGGCAGCTGCCATATGCCAGGGCCACATTGTCCAGTTTGACGGAGTAGTATCCTACTGGTCTTAGCTGGTCACCATGTTCTTGGGCTAGTACTGCTGTCATGTACCTTTATTTTTCAAAAACAAACATAGTGAAAGGGTTTCCATTGTTTGGAATTCCCAGAGCAGGTGCTGAGCACAAAGCCCTTTTCAGGTTCAAGAATGATTCTTTCTGTTCTGTTGTGAGGTCAACCGTGTCTTTTGATTTTCAGTTGCCTTTTAAGAGGTCATTTAATGGTTGAGCCATCTGAGTAAATGAATCAATCCAATTTCTGTCAAGTTGCATAGTCCCAAAAAGGATCTCACCTCCTGGACAGTATTAAGCTCCTTGGTGGCTTTGATTGCGGCCGTTCTGTCCTGAGTAAGTTCTTATGCCTTTGGATATTTTCTGACCTAAGTAGACAACTTCATCTTGGGAAATTTGAGCTTTGGCAAAGCTGGATTTGTGTCCATTGTGGCTAAGGTGGTCTAAAAGTAAACACAGGTCTCTTTCATGATCTTCCTCATTAACGGAGGCCACCAAAATATCATCTGCATACTGGATAATGATGGAGAGCATATCAGGCAGTTCCTCAGGTGGTCCTGTAGAGCCATGTGAAAAACAGTAGGGCTGTTCTGAAACCCTTGTGGTAGTCTAGTCCATGTGTATTGTTGTTGTTTGATGGTGAAAGCAAACCATGGTAGTACTTCCTCAGCTAGTGGTACTGACCAAAAGCCATTTGCCATGTCTATAACTGAAAACCATTGAAGGTCTGATGTTAAGGCATTAAAGATGGTGGATGGAGCTTTTCTGACAATGAATTGGTTGGCCCTTCTATAGTTAATAGTGAGGCGCCATGTGCCATTAGCCTTCTTGACAGGCCACGCTGGACTGTTTGATGAACTATGAATTCACACTAATATTCCTCTGTCCTCCATTGTTTCACGGTAGATAGTATTCCCCCAATTGAGGAAGGGGTAATGGGGTATTGTTTAGTACATGGTGGAGCCAATCCAGTGAAGGATGCTGGTTCCATTTTTAATAGACCATAGTCATTTTTGTCCATGGCCCAAATTGGATGCTGCTCCAGTTGGCTCTTTTTGAGGCGTCCGATGGACCAAGTGACTTTTCCATTACTAAGAGAAGAATTTAATTGGACTATTATATCCATGCTCAAAAGTGCCTATGTTACTGGGCCTAACCATATGGAGGCTATCAGTTGATGTGGGCCAAATTCAAGCAACATGGGTTCTGTTTGTTGAAGGGTGAATGGATCACCCCCTGCTGCATAGGCTTCAATCACTTGTCTCTTTAAGGGGAACAAGTTTGAATAATGTTGAGGAATATAGGTTAATTCTGCTTCAGTTTCAAAAAGAAAATCAATTTGTTGGCCTCCCACTCTCAATGAAATATATAGTCCATCCTTTTTGTTCTCAATGAAAGCATGGAATGCTGTGTGAATGGACTCACTGAGAGTGGGGCCCTCTTGTGTCATGCGGTTAATCTGTTGAACCTGACGACAAAAGCGTCATCGTCATCAAGTACGTCTCTACGTGGTGAAATTGTGCAGGGTCTCTGTTGGTCCCTGTTCGTATCTTGGTGGTACATGTCTTGGAGTTGATGCCTGAAGTATGTGTCATGTGGCGGGTCCCTTTAGTATGAGTCACGGGGCGGTTCACGAGGCGGGTCTTGATAGTACAAGTCACCGGGTCGATAGTCATTTCCTTGTCCCTTCGCCTGTATTCTGAAATGACCATCTTTGCCACAAAAATTAAATTTTCTCAGTTTTTTGGAATCCTTTATCGGAGCAGGAACAGGGGCCAGGGTTGGTGTTACTGGAGGAGGAGTATTTCCTGCTCGAGTTCCTGCGCTACTTGCAGCAGCTGCTGCTTGAGGCTGAGCCTGAGGTCTGTCATGGTTTTTAACTTTCAAGCTGCGGTCAAGTTGAATGCATCATTCTACTAATGCCCTGTAGGTGGTACCAATTAGCACCCAATCAGGACCTGTTTAAAACTGGAGACAGTTTGGGTCTCAAACCAGCGACAAAAGCGGGTTTGAATGGTTCTAAGGTACTCGTATCCCAATTCTCCTCTCCTGCTTGGAGCTCCATTCCGGAATGTTCCATCCAAACTGCTCTAAATCTTTCCTCATAGTCCTGCAGATCCTCTGAATGCTTTTGAACACAGGATGTTATTTTTCCCCAATCAGTTTTAGGTGGATTGAATCTTAATAGCCGATTTTTAATTGACTGCCATCCCCTTTCCAGATTTTGTAAATCTTCGCCAAGAGATAACCAAACCTCTGTCGCGAGTATTCTACTATCGCAGGAACTAACCATCACAGACAAAACCTGTACACCATCTAACGGATGGAGCCTGTAAATATTCTGTAAGCGCTGCAGCTGACCCCAGGTAGCCAAACCTCCCTTTATCGGGTGCCAGAGTTCTTTGGACCATCTATCGATTTTATCGGGGTCTGCCGGATCATGAATCCAATGTCGGGCATTATGAGATCTCGTGGTTTTTACCTCGTCTTCGGTTGTTTCTGTCGCTTCAATCTTTTAAAAAATAAATTTAGAGTACCCAATTATTTTTTTCCAATTAGGGTCAATTTAGTTTGTCTAATCCACCTAACCTGCACATCTTTGGGTTGTGGGCACGAAATCCACGCAAACACGGGGAGAATGTGCAAACTCCACACAGACAGTGACCCAGAGCCGGGATCGAACCTGGGACCTCAGCGCCGTGAGGCAGTAATGCTAACTACTGCGCCACCGTGCTGCCCGTCGCTTCAATCTTAACCCATTTGGTGCATAATCGGGTGGGTCGCAATACTCTAGTCCTACCACGAGGTTCGTCTTTTGCGTCACTATCACTATCTTCGTCTAAGCTAACTAGTTTCCTTTGTACAGTGCCCCGTGTAGTGTTAACAATCTCAGAGCTTGCTGGAGCTGCTGCGGGAGACTTTTGAATCGGAATTAGCAGGGTGTTTTGGTTTAAAAAAGGATTTGATGGCTTCTGAGCGACTAACTTTTCTGTCAGCAATTTGTAATGACCTTTCATGTTGTCTATTTCATTCTCTATTTTCTTTAAATAATTCAGTGTTCTCTGTTTGTAGCCCAGTATTTTTGGAATTCAGTTCATCATTTTGTGATATTAATTGCCGATCTGTGGAGTCCGATTCGATATTTTTCCTTTGGAGCTCACCAATTTGCAATTGTTATTGTTGAACTCTGCAGTTCACATCGGCTAATAGGGTTTTAGTTTGATCTAATTTTTCGAGCTTAGATTTTGATTCTCGCAATTGCTCAACAACTGCCTGGACCTGGAGTTGCTCTTTGGTAGATTGTGGTTTATGTTGGCGATTGTTTCTTGTCGCTTACGGAGCTGTCCCATTACTGCAAGAGACCATCTAATACGCCTCTTATTTCTCAATCGGGTAGTTTTTCCCCAAACTCTCTTTATATCTTCAATGGACCATTGGCCCTTAGGAATGTTGTATTATGATTCAATTTTTGCAATTGCATTGGATAACTCAAAATGCCGATTAATAGTGTATTTAAGACCCCCGAACATATCGTCAATAGACACGTCTGGTGGAGCTCGGCCGCCCTTTGAGGTTGTGGGAAGCTCTGCTGCACCCTTGGAATCAGTTGGGATTTTGTAAGACTATCGTCCCCATAACTCTTCCGAAAACGTTTCTGACCTGGGCCGCAAACCGATGGGCTCTGTGAGCCACAGGTCGTAATTCGTATATCTATAACGCCGTACCATATACCAAATTACATCGATATAAGACGATTGAAAATAGGTTTGCACCCGCTCACCCAATTGCAGTCTTTTCTTTTCAGGTTCTTTTATTGTTGGGGGAAATTTCGCGAGCCGTCGCGGCTTGAGACTTTTAGTGAGGTGAAATTGATTTTTTACTTCAGTCTAGCCAATGTTTGGATCGAAGTCTTCTGGTCTTCCTTCAGGCCTCTCCGCTAATGATTTGGTATCTCGTCTACAGCACGGTTTTCGGTAAGGTTTCTCTCTCCGTTCGTCCAACTCTGTCAACTTCTATCTCCGTTTGTCAATTACACCAATTGTGGGTAATTGGCTGGTGAGCTTGCCAACTTCACCCACCTTTTACCGACCACACCAATTGTTGGATCTCTGTGTCTAATCATATACCAGTAATGGCGTACCATATACCAGTAATGGTGTACCATATACCAGTAATGGTGTACCATATACCAGTAATGGCGTACCGTATACCAGTAATGGTGTACCATATACCAGTAATGGTGTACCATATACCAGTAATGGTGTACCATATACCAGTAATGGTGTACCATATACCAGTAATGGTGTACCATATACCAGTAATGGTGTACCATATACCAGTAATGGTGTACCATATACCAGTAATGGTGTACCATATACCAGTAATGGCGTACCATATACCAGTAATGGCGTACCATATACCAGTAATGGTGTACCATATACCAGTAATGGTGTACCATATACCAGTAATGGTGTACCATATACCAGTAATGGTGTACCATATACCAGTAATGGTGTACCATATACCAGTAATGGTGTACCATATACCAGTAATGGTGTACCATATACCAGTAATGGTGTACCATATACCAGTAATGGTGTACCATATACCAGTAATGGTGTACCATATACCAGTAATGGTGTACCATATACCAGTAATGGTGTACCATATACCAAATAACAGAGATTCAAGACTGGCTTCTTGGGTTAAAGGCAATTTGCCACTTTCTCAGCTTCTAGTGTCTATTGGTAAGTTTCAATTTTCACACAAGTACAGAAGTTAGAATGTTCCGACTAGCCCTCGAGCAAGCTAATCAGAATGATTGTCTTTCACAAATACAGATTGTTGAATTCAAAATACAATGACAGCTTGTAGTAATTTCTTTAAGTCAAGACACACAATATAAAAGGACTGCGCAGTTTAAAATAGAATAAAATATTGATTTTGCAAAGCAAAAAGATAGAACAGGTTTTAGAGGACAGGCTGAATTGATTCTAGAATGGCTTTCCATCCCGATACCTGAGCCTTTCAGAAGATTACTATTTATAAAGTTTCATCCTCTCTACAGCTGTGATTGATTTTAATTAATCTATAATTTGTTTAATTCGACTAAAAAGTGTCTGTCCGTTAATTTAATAGATAAAACATTTCAGTAATTTTCCATTCGATGAAAAGCTTTCTCAGCAAAAATCCTTTCCATGGGGTGATTTTGTGGTTACTATGGACACGGAACTGGACCTTAGCCCAGCTCTCTAACACAAAGACTCTGTCAGTTCGGCCTTGCAAACTCTTGCAGTTTTTTTATATGATCTTTTCACAAGCAGTCAGCTATTTCTCATTGTTATGGTTGATCCATAATAATTGAAAATGTTAGTTATTATGATTTATTTAAATAATTTCTTCCTTTAACCCCTTTTCCCTATAATAAGAACATAAGAACTAGGAGCAGGAGTAGGCCATCTGGCCCCTCGAGCCTGCTCCGCCATTCAATGAGATCATGGCTGATCTTTTGTGGCCTCAGCTCCACTTTCCGGCCCGAACACCATAACCCTTAATCCCTTTATTCTTCAAAAAACTATCTATCTTTACCTTAAAAACATTTAATGAAGGAGCCTCAACTGCTTCACTGGGCAAGGAATTCCATAGATTCACAACCCTTTGGGTGAACAAGTTCCTCCTAAACTAAGTCCTAAATCTACTTCCCCTTATTTTGAGGCTATGTCCCCTAGTTCTGCTTTCACCCGCCAGTGGAAACAACCTGCCCGCATCTATCCTATCTATTCCCTTCATAATTTTAAATGTTTCTATAAGATCCCCCCTCATCCTTCTAAATTCCAACGAGTACAGTCCCAGTCTACTCAACCTCTCCTCATAATCCAACCCCTTCAGCTCTGGGATTAACCTAGTGAATCTCCTCTGCACACCCTCCAGTGCCAGTATGTCCTTTCTCAAGTAAGGAGACCAAAACTGAACACAATACTCCAGGTTTGGCCTCACTAACACCTTATACAATTGCAACATAACCTCCCTAGTCTTAAACTCCATCCCTCTAGCAATGAAGGACAAAATTCCATTTGCCTTCTTAATCATCTGTTGCACCTGTAAACCATCTTTCTATGACTCATGCACTAGCACACTGAGGTCTCTCTGCATAGCGGCATGCTTTAATATTTTATCGTTTAAATAATTAATCCCGTTTGCTGTTATTCCTACCAAAATGGATAACCTCACATTTGTCAACAGTTTATTCCATCTGCCAGACCCTAGCCCATTCACTTAACCTATCCAAATCCCTCTGCAGACTTCCAGTATCCTCTGCACTTTTCGCTTTACCTCTCATCTTAGTGTCATCTGCAAACTTGGACACATTGCCCTTGGTCCCCAACTCCAAATCATCAATGTAAATTGTGAACAATTGTGGGCCCAACACGGATCCCGGAGGGACACCACTAGCTACTGATTGCCAACCAGAGAAACACCCATTAATCCCCACTCTTTGCTTTCTATTAATTAACCAATCCTCTATCCATGCTACTACTTTACCCTTAATGCCATGCATCTTTATCTTATGCAGCAATCTTTTGTGTGGCACCTTGTCAAAGGCTTTCTGGAAATCCAGATATACCACATCTATTGGCTCCCCGTTATCTACTGCACTGGTAATGTCCTCAAAAAATTCCACTAAATTAGTTAGGCACGACCTGCCCTTTATGAACCCATGCTGCGTCTGCCCAATGGGACAATTTCTATCCAGATGCCTCGCTATTTCTTCCTTGATGATAGATTCCAGCATCTTCCCTATTACCGAAGTTAAGCTCACTGGCCTATAATTTCCTGCTCTCTGCCTACCTCCTTTTTTAAACAGTGGTGTCACGTTTGCTAATTTCCAATCCACCGGATAATAAAAGGTTAGTTTCTATCAATTCCTCAATCCCGAGATGTCCTTAATGTATCCTCTATAGTACATTCTTGCAAAGTGATTGATGTATAACTATTGTGTTCAACTGAAGTACCACTCCATTAATGATACTGAGGTCAGATCATATATCATAGAACTCCATACATTGACCTCTGGGCCAGTGTGAGTTGTGGTTTTCATCATCTCTTGAATAGTTTGATCCTTCCTGGTCTCTTACATAGAACATACAGTGCAGAAGGAGGCCATTCGGCCCATCGAGTCTGCACCAACCCAATTAAACCCTCATTTCCACCCTAGCCCTGTAACCCCATAATCCAACAATCCCTCCTAACCTGTTTGGTCACTAAGGGCAGTTTATCATGGCCAATCCACCAAACCTGCACATCTTTGGACTGTGGGAGGAAACCGGAACACCCGGAGGAAACCCACGCAGTCACAGGGAGAACTCCACACAGACAGTGACCTAGCGGGGAATCGAACCTGGGACCCTGGTGCTGTGAAGCCACAGTGCTATCCACTTGTGCTACCGTGCTGCCCGATCTTCCTGATCTTCTTGGATCTCACATACTTTCATATCTGATACTGGTAGTAGTGTGGAAATAAATTTGACATGTAGATCTACATCTGCAACAATTTTGCTACTAATATTTTGTATCGGCGCTCACGACAATGCATCTGCTAAGAACAAATATTTACCTGGCATGTAGATGAGACTAAAGTCATAGCGTTGTAACTTCATCATCAACCTCTGAATGTGCAGCGACATCTGGTTGAGATTTTTCTTGATGATGTTAACCAAAGGATGATGATCTGTCTCATCTGTGAAAGTTGGAAGCCCATACATGTAGTCGTGGACTTTCTCCAAGCTATACGTTCTTCTTCTTTTTCTTCCAAAAATAAAGTACTCAGTATGGTTGAAGAGATGTACAAACACTCTCAAGTTTACTCAATACATTTGCATATGAACTGAATCAAAAACTTAGATCAAAATAATACATAAACTTGTCAAACAGCAAAAACTCATTGAAACATTAACGTAAGAGAAAGGAAAAGAAAATACTTCACAAGAAATCATTTCTACAGATGCTTCAAAAATTTCAGAAGGCTATAATTCTCCTAAAAATCAATCAAATGATCATATTTTTAAGAAAATCCTTGGGTGGGATTCTCCATTCCCTGACGGCGATTTTGTAATCGGCGATCGGGCAGAGAATCCTTTTTGACGCCGAAATCGGGGTTGGCGCCTGTTTGACGCAGGTTTTGTGTGCTCTTTCCCCTCCGAAACGGCATCATCGCGGTGCCTGCCGCAGGCCGTTGGGGCAGCCTCAACGCATCCCCTGAAGGTCATCCCTTGATGTACCTCTCCCAATGGGCCGAGTTCACGGCAGCGTAGTTCACACATGGTCTCAACCATGCGGGAGCCCGTCATGGCGGCTGTGTCAGGGGGGAGCCATGCTGCTGGCAAGGGGGGCTTCCGTGGCCAGGGGTCTCCAGGGGGTGGTCAGGGGAGCACTATCTTGCAGGTCGGGCCCGCGCACGGCTGGCGCCCTGTTTTACAGGATGACCGCTGCAGGTTGACGGCGTGTGTATGCGCGGCCACAGACCCGATAATTCTCCAGCCATTTACTTTGTGGAGGCCGGGAGTTTTACATGGCACGGCTGCTAGCCCCTGACCAGTTGCAGCTTTGGTTGCAGGAGGAGACTGCGGTTGAGCAGAGACACAGTGAGTGAGACACATCACTGTGGGCCCGAAAGTACAGTACGCATTTCACGACGATTTCCTGACGGTGTGTTTCTAACCGGCAGACTGGCAATCCAGTACCCATTGGGCCGCGCCCACCAGGGTGCCTGGGCAGCAGGATTCGCTGCCATCGCCGGGATGCCCTGGGTCCCAGGGATAATCGATGGGGTGCATGTCGCCCTGTAGCCACCGGCGGATAACAGGTCACTGTTCACCAATCGAAAGGGGTGCCACTCAATGAACGTTCAGGTGATCTGTGACCAAAAGATGCGGATCCTGCACGTCTGCGACCGGTACCCGGGCAGTGTACATGACTCTTTCATGCTGTGGCACAGGCTGTGATCCCCGACATGTTCAAGGGACACCCCCACCCCCCCACCTCCCACCTCCACCCGGCAACGGGGCTGGTTGCTGGGCAACAGGGGTTACCCGTTGCGGTCCTGGCTGATATGGAGGTCACAGACTAACGCGGAGACCCACTACAGTGACGCCCATTGTGCGACCAGGGATGTGGTAGAGAGGTGCTTTGGGGTGCTGAAGATGTGCTTCAGGTGCCAGGACCGCTTTGGAGGGGTCCTTCAGTACGAGGTAAGCAGGGTCGGTCGAGCAGAGGGGTGATCTGCTGGAGGAGGATGAGGAGCACGGGCATGCCTCATCAGACAAGGAGGATGAGGGGGTGGGAGACAATGAGTGGGACATAGGGACTGGCCAAGCATGGGAGGTCGCACAATGGAACCGCCAGGGCCAGCGCGCACGGGACACAATCATCGAGACACGTTTCGCCAACTAGAGTAGGGGGGTTGCTGGGAAGGGGCTTGGTACCACACCCCACACCATCACCTCCCACATCACCAAACCACCAGTATGCACATCCCCCTCTGTTATATATACCTGCGGCACTATGAGCCTGGACACTGGGTTGCCAGTGACAGCGGGTCTGGTCATTGGGATCGAGGACGATGACAGTCCGCTCTGTGATGAGCTCCATGCTCAGCATCGTTAGACATTTTCTGACTCATGTCCACAGTAGCACCTTCCACCTCGTAATCACTGCATGCGAGCTGGCCAATCCATCACATGGCCCTGTCGAATAGCTGGGGAGGGAGTGATGGGGACGGTCAGGGGAGGGGGGTTGCACAGTCCACCTACTGGGTCCCACTCATCCACCAGCCCTCACTCCCAGTGGCCATCACTGACCGCCCCAACCCCACACCCATCAGACAGAGCACCAAGGCTGGTTTTAACGGTGTGAACATGCGTTTATTCCGAACAATTAATTATATACAGTCTGTGCTCTAGCCCCTATAACTGAACTGTGCCCAGCACCTGTGCCAACTTAACTGGTGTCTAACTTACTGGTCTTACCGGCCCTACCGCTGCAACATTGAGTTTCCCCAGGTGGTACAGCAGGAGTGGAGGCAGACTGCTGTGACTCCTGCCCTGAGACCAGGATCCCCGTTGGTACATGTCTCCTGGGGTGGCCCGGCCTGGATGGGCCTGGCTGGTCATCGGGTGTCCCAGGTGGCCTGGTGCTGCCCTGTTCTGCTTGTTGCCCACTAGATGCCCCGGCCGGGGTGGGGGAGTCCGGGTCCGAGGTGCTGAGGTGTTCCGTGATCTCCCCTGCAGGGCCTCAGCACCTCCTCTCTCAGTGTGTCCAATGGCCCCCGGGCTTCTCCATGGGACGGGGGTGTGAGCAGAGCTATCCCCGCGCCCCCCCCCCCCACACCGCCATTGCACGCTCTGGTATCGACAACAGTTTGAATGTTTGTGGCCATGGAGCACAGGGAGTGGCCATCCCTGTCTGGGACTGCGCAATCTCCCTCTGTGTCTGTGCGATGCCAGCCAGCACCTGGGCAATGTCGCTGATGCTCTCAGCAATGGACTGCTGTCACTGGGCCATTACCTGGGCAATGTCACTGATGCTCTCAGAAATGGACTGCTGTTACTGGGCCACACTGAGGAGCACCACTGCAATCTCCAGGTGGCTCTGGCACATGGTTGCCTGTAAGAGGGCAGCCCTGTCCTGGGCCTCGGCCCCCGCCTGCACAGAATGCCCCAGGCCTTGCACACTGTGACACATGTCCGATACCTTAGCCCCCATAGCCTCCACCGCGAACGCCACCCATGCAATTTTGGTCTCGGTGGCACGCATGACTGGCACCACTCCCTGCTCCTTCACGGGATGGACTCTTCCACCTGCCCCTGCAGGTCCTGGAAACAAGCCGTCATCTCCTCCTCTAGTCCCTGGGTCTCTGACTGCACCTGCACTGTGGGTGGGGCTGGATCTTCCAGGAGCCCAGGACCCATCTGGGATGCAGCTGGTTCTGGGGCCGGAAGACTCTCAACCGTCCGGCCCCTCGGCTGCTCCTACCTACACCTGCTGTAACAGAACGATTGTACAGTGCGCACCATATAGTGTCCCAGGAACCTCTTCACTAATTTGCCCAACTGAGGTGATAGTCTCTGAGATGGTGGACAGTGTCGGAGACAGCGGTGACGGAAAGTCAGTGTCTTCTGACCCGAACTCCGTGGTATCCTGGGTTGTGGTGTCCTGGGTCATCTCTGGCAGAGGGCTGGTGTTCCGGCTGCTCTCACCATCAGGGCTCAGCTGTCTAGGGTACACCGGTTTTGACACTGGCAGGCGGCAGGGGATCCCGGATGGGCCAGGACCATCCCCCACTGGTCCTGTAAGACACACGACGGCATGTATGGTTAGACAGCGGGATAGGGGTGAGGCGTGAGGTGGTGAGAGCTGGAGTTAGGGGGGTTGGGGTGTGGGGTGAGGGGGGGTTGGGGTGGGCACACATTTGCCGTGGGGACTCTCAACCAGCCACAGGGGTCCCACTTTTTGGAGCGCCGCCGACCTCCACATCGGCAACTTCCCTCTCCTCTGGCCCGCCGACAATGTCTAGTGCCCTCTGCTCGGCCATGGTGAGGGCTCGCAGGTCTGGTGGTACCCCTCCGGTCTTCTTCAGCTCACAGTGGTTATTGGTGGACATGTCCTAGGGGGGAGGGGCAAACACAAACAGCAACAGTGTTAGACGATCAGGGGTTTGTAATCCAATGGCATCAGTGGCCAGGACACCCGGCTATTGCGGCTGGAATGGGTGCAGCCATGTGGGCCAGGGTGGGGGACCGGCCGTCCCCCTGGGGGTGGGGGTGGAGGCTCACATGTGTGTGTGTTGGGGGAGGTAGGGTGCTTGGTGTCATGCCTGGAAGTGGTGCTAGGCACAAAGCCTGTTTTAAATCCTTAAAGGCTTTTTCCTGTTCTGCTGTTAGAATGATTTCCTCTTGATTTTCGGTTACCCTGTAACAAACCAAAGAGAGGTTGTGCCAACTGGGTATCATGAGTCAATCCAATTTCTATTGAAGTTACATCACCCCAGAAATATTCTTCGTTCTTCAATGTTGGTGGGGTTTTTGCAATTTGAATTGCTTCTGTTCTATCTTGGGTCAGTTCTCTTTTGTCTTTTGAAATTTTCTCACCTGAATAGATTATTTCATTCTGAGCAATTTGTGCTTAGGCCATATTGGTGTTATGACCCTTTGGAATATGGTCTGACAACACATGCAAATCCTGTTTGTGATCTTCCTCATCTACATACTGGATAACGGTAGAGGGCAACTCAGGTAATTCCCTCAAATGATATTGTAAACCCATATGGAATACAATAGGGCTGTTGTAAAAACCCTGTGGTAATCTTGTCCAGGTGTACTGTTACTGCTCAATAGTAAATGCAAACCAAGGTTGCACTTCCTTGGTATTGGTACTGACCAGAAGCCGTTGACCAAATCAGTAACTGAGAACCATTAATATCAGAGCATTTTATTTAACATTTAAATTTTGCATTTTCTTCTCTCATTGCTCGAGCCTAGGCTTCTTCCTGTTTAATTCTTCACAGACTACTCACACCTGTTCCTTCTGTTTCTTAATTTCACAGTCATAATTCATTCTCTCTATATTCTCGTATGATCATATTCTTAAGGCAATCCTGATCGATGGAATAGTCCCTTATTCATTCTCTTTGGTTCTAATTCTCGACGAAGACCCCCCTCCCCCCATTTCATTCGGAAAGGTGTCAATCACTTAACAGGTGATTGGTTAATTAGGCATTAATCACTTACTCCAAATTAATTAGTCTTTCCCTGACACAGCACAGTTTCCCATGTATTCTGTCTCACGATCAAATTCTGTCTAGCCTAGCATTACTGTGTTACTAATGTGTTGCAATTCTGCCTAATGTGCCTTTGTATTGCTTCTTTAAGTATACTTATACAGTACATCTTTTGAAACATTATCAGTATCTATAGACAGTCATGGTCAGAGTTCAGTAGTTACTCACTTTTTATAAGTCGATTATACTTCTGCAGATTCAGCATTTTTCAAGAATCATTTTATTCTCCAATATAGTTGATTTCTTAAAGAACTCCTAAATAATAGTAAATCTGATAAAGCCTACAACTAAACCCTGGCATTCTTTTTCGATTTGAGTGTACTCCGGTAAACCGGTGCTCCGGTTTCCTCCCACAGTCCAAAGATGTGCGGGTTAGGTGGATTGGCCATGCTAAATTGCCCGTAGTGTCCTAATAAAAAAGTAAGGTTAAGGGGGGGTTGTCGGGTTACGGGTATAGGGTGGATACGTGGGTTTGAGTAGGGTGATCATGGCTCGGCACAACATTGAGGGCCGAAGGGCCTGTTCTGTGCTGTACTGTTCTATGTTCTATGTTCTATGTACCTCTGCCCTGTCGTCATCATGGTTTGTGATACATATGCGACTGGTTTCCAATTGTCATGCTCAAGTTGTAGAAGAATTGCTTCTCGATCATCTTGGACATGTCTGCTGATACTTTAATCTACTTAGATGGGTCAAAAAATGTGAGAACTATGGGCAGCACGGTGGCGCAGTGGTTAGCACTGCTGCCTCATGGCACCGAGGTCCCAAATTCGATCCCGGCTCTGGGTCACTGTCCGTGTGGAGTTTGCATATTCTCCCCATGTTTGCGTGGGTTTCACCCCCACAACCCAAAGATGTGCAGGGTAGATGGGTTGGCCATGCTAAATTGCCCCTTAATTGGAAAAAATTAATTGGGTACTCTAAAAAAAATTTTTTAAATGTGAGAACTGGTGTGGTGGTTAGTGAAGTCTCGAGCTTCTTCCACTCTTGCTCATGTTGCTCAGTCCAAATGAAATCAGTTGTTTTGTGCAGGGGATCACAAAGCTGTGTTGTTTTTGCTGACAGGTTTGGAATGAATTTCCTTCTAAAATTGACCATACCCATCATTCTTAAGATGGCTTTCTTTGGGCAGCATGGTGGCGCAGTGGTTAGCATCAGGTTGGATCCTGGTTCTGGGTCACTGTCCGTGTGGAGTTTGCACATTCTTCCCATGCCTGCTTGGGTCTCGCCTCCACAACCCAAAGATGTGCAGAGCAGGCGAATTAGCCACACTAAATTGCCCTTAAATGGAAAAAAATGAATTGACTACGCTAAATTTTTTTTTTTTTAATGGCTTTTTTGCCTTGTGGAATTGGCACGTTGAGAATTGCTTGTCAGATTCAATGCTATACGATGAGAGATTGCCACCGAGGAAAGTGGGGCTGGATTCTCCAATTCTGGGGCTATGTCCTCACACCAGCGAGGGAACGGTGGCATTTTACGCCAGAAAAAATGGTGTAAAATGGCCACCAGTTCCCCATTTTGCTGGCGTTAGCATGTCGGCAGCATACAACACCCAGCTGTAGCTGCCGATACGGCCCGGAGAATCGCCGGGTCCATCCCACGCACGGCGGCGGCCTGCAGCGGCCACACCGTTCTACATGGCGGAGGCTGCTCGCAGACCCGGCCCGCAAAATAGTGGCCCCTTCGGCCGGCTCGCACACCCCAGACCAACCCCCACAGTGCCCCCAGACCCTAATAAAGTCTCGCCCCCCCGCCCGAGGATCGCCCCTCCCTTGACTGGGGCAGCGCTGACCTGAGTCCGCATCCACCACACCGAGTTCCCAATGGATGAGAACACACACGACCGATGCCGTCGGGAACTCGGCAAGTCGAGGGCAGAGCATCGGGAATGGGCCTCAGGCAATGTCCTGAGGCCGTCGATACATGGTGCGTTAGATGCTCATTAGAACTTTAAGCAACCTCGTATTGTGCTCTTCTATGGTTGAGCCCCAAATGATATGATCCACGTACACACATACACCTTTGATGCCTTTGATTATGTGCTCCAAGGCATGTGAAAAATCTTGGAGGCCGAAATTATGCCAAACGGCATTCTCAGAAAGCAGTACCGTCCACATGGCATATTAAAGTGCTTTGTTCCTCTAACTTTAGTTGCCAGAAACCTTGAGGTGTGAAAAGTTTTGTGAAGAATTATGCAGCAACCATCTCAGATGTGTTTTCCTCATGCTTTGGTATTTGGCAATGTTCACTTCTGATAATCTCGCAAAGGTCTTTAGGATCCATGCATATGCGAATATCGCCATTCTTTTCCTTTATACAAACCAAGCAGTTTATGCAATCGGTAGGGTCTTCTATCTTTCTGATTACTTTTAATTTTGTCATTCTGTCTAGCTCCTTTTTGAGGCGATCCCGAAGAGGTGCAGGTACTCTTCTTGGTGTCTGTACCGCAGGTTTTGCATCTCTTTGATTTGTTTCTTGTAGGTGAATGGTAGTGTACCAAAACCTGTGAACACATGGCTGAATTTGCTGATAGTGTTGATCCAATCCATTGTGGATGCTACATACCTACTACACTAGATTTTATTCTTCACAGAACTGATCACCTAATAATGAATCCAAGCCCTCGTATACATTACAGAATGGGACGGAATTAGTTGTATTCTTCACCACCACACTCAGGTCATTAGCACCATAACATTTAATGCTTGAACTAATATAATCTCTCAAATATATTTTGTGATTTCTTCTAATCGGCTGAATGTCTAGATTTTTAAAATCAGTCATGCTGATTAAATTGGCTTTGGTACCAGTGTCTAACTTCAATCAGACCACTGTACTATTCACTTCCAAGTGGCAGCAGCCATTTGTCCTTATCAGCCGCAATTATTTTAAATAGAGTATCAGTTGCATTTTTTTAAATGCTGGAGAATGGCATCCTTCTGCACTGTAATTTCTATAATTCTATATAATTTTTTGATGTCTCCAAAAACATATCCTTCTATGTTATTACTCCAACAAGCAATCATATTTCATCACTGGAGACTGTTTTCCATTGTGTGTTCCATTGATCTGGGGTTGAGCTTAGAGTGACAATTCTGAGCAAAGAGATTTTTTTCTTTGCATCTGGAACAAAACTTGCCAAACGCTGGACACTGCCTTAATATGTGCCTTTGACCACATCTTTTATATAGAAATACTTTGTCCTGGTCTTTAACTTGTTTATTGGTGTGCACGGAGTTGCAGGAACATTCCTCCCTTTTTTTTGAAGATTCCCACCTTTTTGGGAAAAGGGTGGTAACCGGAGTGATTTCCTCCAGGAAGACGCCACAATTACTGCGAAACATTTTAGAATGCTGTGCTGCTCGTCAGCCTGACAAATCTTCACTGTTTGTTCCAAAGATAGCTCCGATTCCCTCAGCTTATTTTCATTCACACCAAACACAATCTGTTCCCGAATCGTGGAAGATTCCACTGAAGAAAAATTACAGGTTTTAGCTTTTAACTTTAAATCAGTGATGAAATGATCGCGGGACTTCTGCCTTCAGTAAACATGATCTAAACACATAGCGTTCACAAATTTCATTCTTTCTGGGGGTGCTATGTGCATCAAATCTTCACATTACTTTGTTAAAATTTTTCCTATCTTTATCGTTTGCAAATATAAGCATATTAAACATAACAATTGCTTCAGGCCCTGCCGCTGTTAGCAGCATTGCTACCTTACGCAAATCTGATTACTATCCAAAATCTACTGCAGTCAGAAACAGATTAAATTATTTAAATACACGCCAGTTGCTGTCCATATTACCATGAAATCTGAGACATATTGGTGGCTTCAACAACTCCAAATGCTGGCAGTCTGCAACATTAGGGGCAGCAGGGTAGCATGGTGGTTAGCATAAATGCTTCACAGCTCCAGGGTCCCAGGTTCGATTCCCGGCTGGGTCACTGTCTGTGTGGAGTCTGCACGTCCTCCCCCTGTGTGCGTGGGTTTCCTCCGGGTGCTCCGGTTTCCTCCCACAGTCCAAAGATGTGCGGGTTAGGTGGATTGGTCATGCTAAATTGCCCGTAGTGTCCTACAAAAGTAAGGTTAAGGGGGGGTTGTTGGGTTACGGGTATAGGGTGGATACGTGGGTTTGAGTAGGGTGATCATGGCTCGGCACAACATTGAGGGCCGAAGGGCCTGTTCTGTGCTGTACTGTTCTATGTTCTATGTTCTATCTCCAAATCTCTGTTGACCTGGTGGCAGGCTGAGTTTTTTTCTCAGTGTTTAATAGCATCCAAACCTGGTACCATGTAACGTGCTTGTCGGATGGCCTGATTTATATTACAAGAACACTTGTAGCTAAAGCTATAAATGATTTATTAACATTAACTATAGGTCAAATATATACAAAACAACAGGTGAATAACATTATGAACATGCACAAGCAACCACTTTCTCCAAGCTCCCTAGTCAGTATGAGGTCACCTGACTCTAGCATTCACTTACATACTGATGAGACTCCTAGTAGTCAGTCGATGAAGTACATCACAACCATGATGTCACTATAGATGGTACCCCTGGCATCAGGGATGGGCACCAGGGCCAGAGGCCACATGCCACTGGGCAACATTGGGATGCGGGGATCGTGAGGTGGGGAGGGGGGGGGACATGCAGGGGCAGTGTCTGCAGTGTCAACCACGGCTACCTGTTGGATTTGGTTGGGCATGAGGATACGCACTATGCTAACATGTCGGCCTTTCACCCCCCGCAGACAATGGATATTCAAATACAACCAGCAATGTGGCCTTTCTGCCAGTCACCACAGCCCTGAGGTATGCCCTGCAGCATACGAGCTGGAGCAGCTTGAGGAGGGGGAAGCTGCAGCAGCGTAACATGCCCCAGAGGAACAGGAAATAGCCCCCCCAGGATGGTGAGCTGGCCACCCAACTGGCCGAAGAGGAGGAGGTGTCAGTGGGGCGGGTCATGTGACCTTGCCTGTACCGGCAACGCCTGTTATTTGAGGATCTACTGGACTGAGTTCAAAGACTCCGGCTGAGGATAAGTAACTGGCTATCACATAGAAGACAGAGGGTGGTGGTGGATGGAAAATTTTCAGACTGGGGACCAGTTACCAACGGTTTAACCAGGGATCAGTGCTGGGTCCACTGCTATTTGTGATTTTTAGCAATGACTTGGAGGAGGGGGCTGAAGGGTGGGTCAGTAAATTTACCGATGACACCAAGATTGGTGGAGTAGTGGATGAGGTGGAGGCTGTTGTAGGCTGCAAAGAGACATTGATAGGATGCAGAGCTGGGCCGAAAAATGGCAGATGGAGTTTAACCCTGATAAGTGCGAGATGATTCATTTTGGTAGAAAAGATTTGAATGCGGATTACAGGGTCAATGGAAGGATTCTGAGGAATGTTGAGGAACAGAGAGATCTTGGGGTTCATGTCCACAATCCAAGCTTTGTTGTGATATTGTGAATCAACTTTTGCCACTATTTTTCTTGTCACCAGCATCATGGTCCAATGTATCAGTTCAGATACTACATTGTTTCGATTGGATTGTAGACAACTCTTCTATCTATTTAACGGGCCACCATTTACTAAGCTTCATCTTGGAGTTACAATAAAAATTGTAGGATTTCTTATTTTCTGATAAGAGTTGAGATCCGGTGGTAGGTTGAGATTGAGTTTCTTGCAAAACTTACTTAGCACAAATTCAAATTTAAAAAAAGAAACGAACATCCCAGAGGGGAAAAAGAAAGAGAACAAAGAAGAAAAAACAAAGAAAGAGCCACGCACACAAAGGGTCAAGCTTTAGAACATAGAACGATACAGCGCAGCACAGGCCCTTCGGCCCTCGATGTTGCACCGACATGGAAAAAATCTAAAGGCCATCTAACCTACACTATGCCCTTATCATCCATATGCTTATCCAATAAATTTTTAAATGCCCTCAATGTTGGCGTGTTCACTACTGTTGCAGGTAGGGCATTCCACGGCCTCACCACTCTTTGCGTAAAAAACCCACCTCTGACCTCTGTCCTATATCTATTACCCCTCAATTTAAGGCTATGTCCCCTCGTGCTAGCCACCTCCATCCGCGGGAGAAGGCTCTCGCTGTCCACCCTATCTAACCCTCTGATCATTTTGTATGCCTCTATTAAGTCACCTCTTAACCTTCTTCTCTCTAACGAAAACAACCTCAAGTCCATCAGCCTCTCCTCATAAGATTTTCCCTCCATACCAGGCAACATCCTGGTAAATCTCCTCTGCACCCGTTCCAAAGCTTCCACGTCCTTCCTATAATGAGGTGACCAAAACTGTACGCAATACTCCAAATGCGGTCGTACTAGAGTTTTGTACAACTGCAACATGACCTCATGGCTCCGGAACTCAATCCCTCTACCAATAAAGGCCAACACACCATAGGCCTTCTTCACAACCCTATCAACCTGGGTGGCAACTTTCAGGGATCTATGTACATGGACACCGAGATCCCTCTGCTCATCCACACTACCAAGAATTTTACCATTAGCAAAATATTCCGCATTTCTGTTATTCTTTCCAAAGTGAATCACCTCACACTTCTCCACATTAAACTCCATTTGCCACCTCTCAGCCCAGCTCTGCAGCTTATCTATGTCCCTCTGTAACCTGCAACATCCTTCCGCACTGTCTACAACTCCACCGACTTTAGTGTCGTCTGCAAATTTACTCACCCATCCTTCTGCGCCCTCCTCTAGGTCATTTATAAAAATGACAAACAGCAACGGCCCCAGAACTGATCCTTGTGGTACGCCACTCGTAACTGAACTCCATTCTGAACATTTCCCATCAACTACCACTCTCTGTCTTCTTTCAACTAGCCAATTTCTGATCCACATCTCTAAATCACCCTCAATCCCCAGCCTCCGTATTTTCTGCAATAGCCGACCGTGGGGAACCTTATCAAACGCTTTACTGAAATCCATATACACCACATCAACTGCTCTACCCTCGTCTACCTGTTCAGTCACCTTCTCAAAGAACTCGATAAGGTTTGTGAGGCATGACCTACCCTTCACAAAACCATGCTGACTGTCTGTCTTATACATGCACATTTTTGGTAACACTCCTTCTGTGTCCCCCATTGGTTTAATAATCCTGAGTTGTGACTCCTGATTGCACTCCATCTCATCATATTGTTCCAGCATTTAAACTTGTATCTAACTTGCTGGCTGCACTTACATTGTTACATTGTCACATTTGGATTCAGAAAAGCTGATGTGTTACTCTGAAGATTCAATATTTTCCCACAGTTTCAATATTTCCCCACAGATACATTCTTGGAGTCTCACATCGGGTATTCACACTCAAGGACCAGCCCACCTTAACTATATTTTCTTCAATGACAGACTTATTTGTTCTCTTGGTCAAAATCTTTTTGAGACAAGTGATTGAGTTTTCTGATGTTGTTCTGTTGCCACATCTTTATCAGGGGATAGCCCTGAAAACCTTAGGTTTTGCTGAAAGTTTGATGCTCCCTCTATTCTCCAACCTCACGGGAAGTTTTCTAAAAGAATGACTGACTTTATTCAAGCTAAGGTTGTCGTCTTCAGTTAGGTGCACAGGATGTGTGACATGTTGTTTCCTAACTGGTGAACCCATCCACTGTAAGCAGTGTGTGTCCTTCAATGATACAGCAGGTACAAAAGAAGCTTCCCTGTGGAGAGTTTATATATATAAATATCACAGTGAGGTCAATTCATGATGACGTCCAACAGTCAGCTGGCGAACGAGGAGATCAGAGGTCAATCTTTACTTATTTTTGGATTTATTTGCAGTGACACATTACAGATGCATAGCTCAGAACAAATAATTTTGTATTTGCTTGAGTGGCTGGGGAGGGTTTAAACTAAAAAGGCAGAGGGATAGGAACTTATGTAAGGAGTCAGAGGAGGGGAATCAAGGACAAGAACAAACGGCTGAAAGGGGAATATTAAAAGCGATGGGCAAATAAATCAAGGGCCAGAATCAAACAGGGCCAGAGTGAAAAATAATGGGAAAGGAACAAGAAATGTTAAAAGGATCCTATTTCTCCCCCCCCCCCCCCCCCCCCGCCAAAGAGACCCCTGTAATAGGGGGACCCCCCACCTCCAGATGAACTCTTGTAATTGGGGGACCCCCACAGGGAAGCCTGCAATAGGAGGACCCTCAGGGACCCCTGTAATAGGGGTACACCCCACAAGGACCGCCAGCCTAAAGGAGACCCCTCCACACAACCTTCCCACACACAGACACCCTAACACATAGACCCCCCACCCCCCAACACTCAGACCCTTGTGCGGTGCAGGGTGGGGTTGGTCTCAGATGTTCTCTACAATTGGGGCCCTAGCGGTCAACCTCGTGGTGGGCCAAGTGTCCACCTGTCAGGGCCATAATTGTAGAGATCACCAGTGAACCTCGCCAACATTGTTCCCGGCCGCGGGGACCTGAGGATCACAGGAGGGCGAAGCTCTGGGCCTGCGAAATAGATGCAAATGGGTCATTTATTTCCATGAACATTTATTTCCACACTTCTGCTAGGGTCCACGTGGAACTCGATCATGCTGACAGCAGTGTGGGAGCATGGCATTTGGGTTGGCGCCTGGTACCGATCCTGATTTTGCCCTGTCGCCCGATTCTCTGTCCCATCGGTGAACGCATTCTGGGCATCCTAGGGCTGGAGAATCCCGCCATTAGCTTTGATGATGTGGAACCTGTTTGAGTAGAGCTGAAAAACACCAAGGAGCAAAAGACAGTAGAGTGGGGTGCATATAGACCCCCAAACTGTGGTGGTGATGTTGGGATGGCATTAAACAGATCTCTGAATGTTGCCATTCAAGTGGATAGAGCTGTGAAGAAGGCCTATATTGTGTTAGCGTTTATTAACAGGGGGGCTTGAGTTTAAGAGCCGTGAGGTTATGCTGCAACTGTACATGACCCTGAGAGACAACATTTCGCATATTGCCTGGAGTTCTGGTCACCTCACTATAGGAAGGATGTGGAAGAATTGGAAAGGGTACAAAGGAGATTTACCAGGATTGGAGGGATTGCTTGGTTTGGAGGGTAGGTCTTATGAGGAAAGGTTGAGGGAGCTAGGGCTTTTCTCTTTGCAGCGGAGGAGGATGAGAGGTGACTTAATAGAGGTTTATAAGATGATGAGGGGGATAGATAGAGTGGACGTTCAGTGACGATTTCCTCGGGTGGATGTAGCTGTTACAAGGGGGCATAACTATAAGGTTCAGGGTCAGATATATAGGAGGGATGTCCGAGGTTGGTTCTTTACTCAGAGAGTGGTTAGAGTGTGGAATGGACTGCCTGCTGTGATAGTGGAGTCGGACACTTTAGGAACTTTCAAGCGGTTATTGGATAGGCACACGGAGCACACCACAATAACAGGGAGTGGGATAGCTTGATCTTGGTTTCAGACAAAGTTCGGCACAACATCAAGGGCCGAAGGGCCTGTTCTGTGCTGTACTGTTCTGCGTTCTATGTTCTATAATTACAGATGTTCCTTTATCACATGGATTTCCAATTTCCTGTTTAGAAAATTGTGCCTAACCAGGTGATGAATCAGAGCCGAAGAAAATTGAGGACATCCAGCCCTCCAGTGAATCTGATACTTAATGATCTGTGAGGGGGAAAGCATTCCTTGCCAAAAGCTATAATTACAGTTGGATGAACAGCAACAAAATTGTACTTATTGAAGATGAGTCATAGGCTGTCATTGACAATGATGGACAAACTGTCCACAATTGTATCTTCATTATATTTCTCGAAAGTCTGTGGTATCATTGCGGCACCTCTTTACATCGTCAGAAACTCCAGTGCCTAAAGATTTCTTCTAAACTTTATTAAGAATGGGTCTCTATCAATGGAATTTGGGCATCATCTATTAATTTTCTGATTGTTCTAAAGCTGTTTATCAGGGTTCTTTGTTCATCATGGGCTTACCGATTTTTCCGCTTATATCTCAGTTAAACTACCGGTGAGCATAGAGACTTTGGGTGGCTGAATTCCATGCATTGACAGCTTGTGGTTCCTAAACGGAATTCATTACCACCGGAAGTAGATGATGCTAAAACATTGAATATACTCAAGAGGCGGCTGGATATAGCACTTGGGGCAAATGGGATCAAAGGCTATGGGAAGAAAGGATTAGGCTATTGAGTTGGATGATCAGCCATGATCGTGATCAATGGTGGAGCAGGCTCGACGGGCCAAAAGACCTCCTTCTGCTCCTATATTCTATGTATCTATGTATCTATGTAAACCTTGCACACTCATACTCCAAGCTGCTCTGTACTATTTTACCTAACATTCCTCATTTGCCAGTATAGGCAGCATGGTAGCACAGTGGTTAGCACCGTTTTCAAGCGCTAGGATTCCAGGTTCGATTCCCTGCCTGGGTCACTGTCTGTGCAAAGTCTGTACATTCTCCCCGTGTCTGTGTGGGTTTCCTCCGTGTGAACATAAAACATAGAACATTACAGCGCAGTACAGGACCTTCGGCCCTCGATATTGCGCCGACCTGTGAAACCACTCTAAAGCCCATCTACACTATTCCCTTATCATTCGTATGTCTACCCTCTACATCACCATCTGAGGAAAAAGGCTCTCACTGTCCACCCTATCTAATCCTCTGATCATCTTGTATGTCTGAATTAAGTCACCTCTCAACCTTCTCTCTAACGAAAACAGCCTCAGGTCCCTCAGCCTTCCCTCATAAGATCTTCCCTCCATACCAGGCAACATTCTGGTAAATCTCCTCTGCACCCTTTCCAATGTTTCCACATCCTTCCTATAATGCGGCGACCAGAATTGCACACAATACTCCAAATGCGGCCACACCAGAGTTTTGTACAGCTGCAACATGACCTCATGGCTCTGAAACTCAATCCCTCTACCAATAAAAGCTAGCACACCGTACGCCTTCTTAACAAGCCTCTCAACCTGGGTGGCAACTTTCAGGGATCTATGTACATGGACACTGAGATCTCTCTGCTCATCCACACTACAAAGAATCTTACCATTAGCCCAGTACTCTGTCTTCCTGTTAGTCCTTCCAAAATGAATCACCTCACACTTTTCTACATTAAACTCCATTTGCCACCTCTCAGTCCAGCTCTGCAGCTTATCTATGTCCCTCTGTAACTTGTAACATCCTTCCGCACTGTCCACAACTCCACCGACTTTAGTGTCATCTGCAAATTTACTCACCCATCCTTCTACGCCCTCCTCCAGGTCATTTATAAAAATTACAAACAGCAGTGGCCCCAAAACAGATCCTTGTGGTACACCACTAGTAACTGGATTCCAGTCTGAACATTTCCCATCAACCACCACCCTTTGTCTTCTTCCAGCTAGCCAATTGCTGATCCAAACTGCTAAATCACCCTGAATCCCATGCCTCCGTATTTTCTGCAATAGCCTACCATGGGGAACTTTATCAAACGCTTTACTGAAATCCATATACACCACATCAGCTGCTTTACCCTCATCCACCTGTTTGATCACCTACTCAAAGAACTCAATAAGTTTTGTGAGGCATGACCTACTCTTCACAAAACCGTGTTGACTATCTCTAATCAAATTATTCCTTTCCAGATGATTATACATCCTATCTCTTATAAACCTTTCCAAGACTTTGCCCACAATAGAAGTAAGGCTCACTGGTCTATAGTTACCGGGGTTATCTCTACTCCCCTTCTTGAACAAGGGGACAACATTTGCTATCCTCCAGTCTTCTGGCACTATTCCTGTAGACAAAGATGACTTAAAGATCAAAGCCAAAGGCTCAGCAATCTCCTCCCTAGCTTCTCAGGGAATCCTAGGATAAATCCCATTCGGTCCAGGGGACTTATCTATTTTCACACTTTCCAGAATTGCTAACACCTCCTCCTTATGAATCTCAAGCCCTTCTATTCTAGTAGCCTGTACCTCAGTATTCTCCTCGACAGCATTGGAAACCAGTGTGCTCTGGTTTCCTCCACAAGTCCCAAAAGACGTGCTTGTTAGGTGAATTGGACATTCCGAATTCTCCCTCAGTGTACCCGAACAGGCGCCAGAATGTGGCAACTAGGGGCTTTTCACAGTAACTTCATTGCAGTGTTAATGTAAGCATACTTGTGACAATAATAATAAAGATTATTGTACCCATTTGAAATCTGAGAATCGGGTGGGTTGCAAAGGGACATTGTTAGTGCTCCTTAGGGCTTTGACAAAAGGTCACTAATGTAAAACATCTGTTTTCTTCTCTCCTGGAAAGCCACCTGACCTGCTGGATATTTCCACCATTTTCTAGTTTTATATTCAGCTGGCAAGTATTTGCAACATTTTGCTTTTCTATCTCTTGTCTGAGGTAAATCCTAAATTTACGGATTTGTTTGTACAACAGCCTGTGAATTTTGGGATTTCATGGAACATGAATCTATATCTTGTGAATGGCCCAAAGGAAACATGGATCCCACCTGTGCTCGAGGTTTTAATCATTCGATGGTAGTTGGTGGGTGATAGTCCATCTCCACTGAAACCTCTGTTGCCTCACAGTCTTCTGCTCACAGAAGTGCTGAAGCAATTAACATAACAATTACAGCAAAACCCAAGGGGCAGCACGGTAGCCTTGTGGATAGCACAATCGCTTCATAGCTCCAGGGTCCCAGGTTCGATTCCGGCTTGGGTCACTGTCTGTGCGGAGTCTGCACATCCTCCCCGTGTGTGCGTGGGTTTCCTCCGGGTGCTCCGGTTTCCTCCCACAGTCCAAAGATGTGCGGGTTAGGTGGATTGGCCATGATAAATTGCCCTTAGTATCCAAAATTGCCCTTAGTGTTGGGTGGGGTTACTGGGTAATGGGGATAGGGTGGAGGTGTTGACCTTGGATAGGGGGTAGGGTGCTCTTTCCAAGAGCCGGTGCAGACTCGATGGGCTGAATGGCCTCCTTCTGCACTGTAAATTCTATGTAAGTCTATGTAAGTCTATGATTGATCCAATTCAACCCCAGGGCTGAATTAGCTGAATTCAATGGGTGAGCTAGTGGTTGACCAGTCATTTTAGTTTACCCTCTGACTGAAAACCACCACCTTTCTCTGCAAGCTAGATTTACTTAACTATTACTAAACCATGATGTACTAAACCATGTCAGAAGGGGTTTGACAAAGTGCCGCATGAGAGATTATTGTGCAAAATTAAAAGCACATGGGATTGGGGGAAATGTATTGAGGCGGATAGAAAACTGGTTGGCAGAGAGGAAACAAAGAGTAGGGATTAATATGTCCTTTTCAAATTGGCAGGCAGTAACCAGTGGGGTACCACAGAGATCAGTGCTGGGTCCCCAGCTATTGACAATATATATTAATGATTTGGATGAGGGAGCAAAATGCAACATCCCAAAGTTTGCAGATGATACCAAATTAGGGGGGGAAGGTGAATTGTGACGAGGATGCAGGGATACCACAGCAAGATCTGGACAGGTTGGCTGAGTGGGCAAACCAATGGCAGATGCAGTATAATTTGGATAAGTGTGAGGTTATTCATTTTGGAAGCAAAAACAGGAAGGCAGATTACTACCTGAATGGTTGTAAATTGGGAGAGGGAAGTGTGCAGTGGGTCCTGGGTGTCCTAGTGCACCATTCGCTGAAGGTAAGCATGCAGGTGCAGCATGCGGTAAAGAAGGCTAATGGTATGTTGGACTTCATTGCAAGAGGTTTCGAGTATAGAAGCAGGGATGTATTGCTGCAATTGTACTGGGCCTTGGTGAGGCCACACTTGGAGTAATATGTGCAGTTTTGGTCTCTTTCTCTGAGGAAGGATGTTCTTGCTCTCGAGGGAGTGCAGCAAAGGTTTACCAGACTGATTCCAGGGATGGCGGGACTGTCATATGAGGAGAGATTGACTAGGTTGGGATTGTTCTCGCTGGAATTCAGAAGAATGAGGGCTGATCTCATAGAGACTTATAAAATTCTAACAGGACTAGACAGGGTAGATGCAGGGAAGATGTTACCAATGATGGGTGTGTCCAGAACCACGGGTCACACCTGCGGATTCAGGGTAAACCATTTCGGACAGAGATAAGGAGACATTTCTTCACACAGAGTGGTGACCCTGTGGAATTCATTACCATAGGAAGTAGTTGATGCTAAAACTTTGAATATATTCAAGAGGCGGCTGGATATAGCACTTGGGGAGAATGGGATCAAAGGCTATGGGGAGAAAGCAGGATTAGGCTATTGAGTTGGATGATCAGCCATGATCGTGATGAATGGCAGAGCAGGCTCGAAGGGCCAAAAGGCCTCCTCCTGCTCCTATCTTCAATGTATCTATGTATTACCCTTATGTTCTTTGTTGGAATGGAATAGAACCTAAAATGAAAATGTGCAGCATGTTCTAGAACATTACAGCGCAGTACGGGCCCTTCGGCCCTCGATGTTGCGCCGACCTGTGAAACCATCTGAAGCCTATCTGACCTACACTATTCCATTTTCATCCATACGTCTATCCAGTGACCACTTAAATACCCTTAAAGTTGGCGAATCTACTACTGTTGCAGGCAGGGCATTCCACACCGAGTAAAGAAACTGCCTCTGACATCTGTCCTATATCTACCACCCCTCAATTTAAAGCTATGTCCCCTCGTGTTGGTCATCACCATCCGAGGAAAAAGACTCTCACTGTCCACCCTATCTAACCCTCTGACTATTTTATGTGTCTCTATTAAGTCACCTCTCAGCCTTCTCCTCTCTAACGAAAACAACCTCAAGTCCCTGAGCCTTTCCTCGCAAGACCTTCCCTCCATACCAGGCAACATCCTAGTAAATCTCCTCTGAACCCTTTCCGCTTTGGAAACCTTTCCACATCCTTCCCATAATGTGGTGACCAGAACTGCACGCAGTACTCCAGGTGCGGCCGCACCAGAGTTATGTACAGCTGCAGCATGACCTTGTGGCTCCGAAACTCAATCCCCCTACTGATAAAGGCTAGCACACCATATGCCTTCTTAACAGCCCTATTAACTTGGGTGGCAACTTTCAGGGATTTATGTACCTGGATGCCGGGACCTCTCTGTTCATCTACACTACCAAGAATTTTGCCATTAGCCCAGTACTCTGCATTCCTGTTACTCCTTCCAAAGTGAACTACCTCACAATTTTCCACATTAAACTCCATCTGCCACCTCTCAGCCCAGCTCTGCAGCTTATCTATGTCCCTCTGTATCCTATAACATCCTTCAGCACTATCCACAACTCCACCGACCTTCGTGTCATCTGCAAATTTACTAACCCATCCTTCTACACCATCTTCCAGGTCATTTATAAAAATGACAAACAGCAGTGGCCCCAAAACAGATCCTTGCGGTACACCACTAGTAACTGAACTCCAGGATGAACATTTGCCATCAACCACCACCCTCTGTCTTCTTTCAGCTAGCCAATTACTGATCCAAACCGCTAAATCACCTTCAATCCCATACTTCCTTATTTTCTGCAATAGCCTACCGTGGGGAACCTTATCAAACGCCTTACTGAAATCCATATACACCACATCAACCGCTTTACCCTGATCCACCTGTTTGGTTACCTTCTCAAAAAACTCAATAAGGTTTGTGAGGCATGACCTACCCTTCACAAAACCGTGTTGAGTATCGCTAATCAACTTGTTCTTTTCAAGATGATTATAAACCCTATCTCTTATAACCTTTTCCAACATTTTACCCACAACCGAAGTAAGGCTCACAGGTCTATAATTACCAGGGTTGTCTCTACTCCCCTTCTTGAACAAGGGGACAACATTTACTATCCTCCAGTCTTCCGGCACTATTCCTGTCGACAAAGATGACATAAAGATCAAGGACAAGGGCTCTGCAATCTCCTCCCTGGCTTCCCAGAGAATCCTAGGATAAATCCCATCTGGCCCAGGGGACTTATCTATTTTGACATTTTCCAAAATTGCTAACACCTCCTCCTTGTGAACCTCAATTCCATCTAGCCTGGTTGACTGAACCTGAGTACTCTCCTCGACATCATTGTCTTTCTCCAGTGTAAACACTGACGAAAAATATCCATTTAATGCTTCCCCTATCTCCTCTGATTCCACACACAACTTTCCACTACTATCCTTGATTGACCCTAATCTTACTCTAGTCATTCTTTTGTTCCTGATATACCTATAGAAAGCCTTAGGTTTTCCTTGATCCGCCAACAAATTTTCGTGTCCTCTCCTCGCTCTTCTTAACTCTCCCTTTAGGTCCTTCCTGGCTAACTTGTAACTCTCAAGTGCCCTAACTGAGCCTTCATGTCTCATCCTAACAAGCCTTCTTCTTCCTCTTGACAAGTGCTTCAACTTCCTTAGTAAACCACGGTTCCCTTGCTCGACAACTTCCTCCCTGCCTGACAGGTACATACTTATCAAGGAGATGCAGTAGCTGTTCTTTGAAAAAGCTCCACATTTCGATTGTACCCATCCCCTGCAGTTTCCTTCCCCATCCTATACATCCTAAATCTTGCCGAATAGCATCATAATTGCCTTTCCCCCAGCTATAATTCTTGCCTTGCGGTATATACCTATCCCTGCCCATTGCTAAAGTAAACATAACCGAGTTGTGATCACTATCACCAAAGTGCTCACCTACATCTAAATTACCCAGTACCAAATCCAATGTGGCCTCGCCCCTTGTTGGCCTGTCTACATACTGTGTCAGAAAACTCTCCTGCACACACTGTACAAAAACTGACCCATCTATAGTACTCGAACTATAGTATTTCCAGTCAATATTTGGAAAGTTAAAGTCCCCCATAAAAACTACCCTGTTACTCTCGCTCCTGTCGAGAATCATCTTTGCAATCCTTTCCTCTACATCTCTGGAACTATTCGGAGGTCTATAGACAACTCCCAACAGGGTGACCTCTCCTCTCCTGTTCCTAACCTCGGCCCATACTACCTCAGTAGACGCGTCCTCAAACGTCCTTTCTACCGCCATAATACTTTCCTTGATTATCAATGCCACACCCCCCCCCCCCCTCTTTTACCATAGAACATAGAACAGTACAGCACAGAACAGGCCCTTCGGCCCTCGATGTTGTGCTGAGCAATGATCACCCTACTCAAACCCACGTATCCACCCTATACCCGTAACCCAACAACCCCCACCTTAACCTTACTTTTTTTAGGACACTACGGGCAATTTAGCATGGCCAATCCACCTAACCTGCACATCTTTGGACTGTGGGAGGAAACCGGAGCACCCGGAGGAAACACACGCACACACGGGGAGGACGTGCAGACTCCGCACAGACAGTGACCCAGCCGGGAATCGAACCTAGGACCCTGGAGCTGTTCTTACAGAAACATCTAAATCCTGGAACCTGCAACAACCATTCCTGTCCCTGCTGTACCCATGTCTCCGAAATCGCCACAACATCGAGATCACAGGTACCAACCCATGCTGCAAGCTCATCCACCTTATTCCAGATGCTCCTGGCGTTGAAGTAGACACACTTCAAACCAGCGTCCTGCTTGCCGGTGCCCTCTTTCGAACTTTTAACCATATCCCTGACCTCACTACTCTCAACATCCTGTCCACTGGGACTACAATTTAGGTTCCCATCCCCCTGCTGAATTAGTTTAAACCCCCACGAAGAGCACTAGCAAATCTCCCCCCCAGGATATTGATACCCCTCTGGTTTGGTGAAGACCATCCTGTTTGTAGAGTCCCACCTACCCCAGAATGAGCCCCAATTATCCAGGAAACCAAAACCCTCCCTCCTGCACCATCCCTGTAGCCACGTGTTCAACTCCTCTCTCTCCTTATTTCTCACTTCGCTAGCACGTGGCACGGGTAACAACCCAGAGATAACAACTCTGTTTGTTCTAGCTCTCAGTTTCCACCCTAGCTCCCTGAATTTCTGTGTCAAATCCCCATCTCTCTTCCTACCTATGTCGTTGGTACCTATGTGGACTTACTAAATTCTACTTAATCTTTAGAAACTTTTTGCTCACAGGAGTTTGTATTTATTGTCTATCCATAGAATCCTACAGTGCAGAAGGAGGTTATCAAGTCTGCACCAACCCTCTGAAAGAGCACCCTACCCAGGTCCACTTCCCCGCCCTATCTCTATAACCCCACCCAACATACACATCTTTGGCACTAAGGGGAAATTTAGCATGGCCATTCCACCCAAGCTGTGCATTTTTGAACTGTGGGCAGAAACCGAAACACCCAGGTAAAACCCACGCAGACACAGGGAGAATGTGCAAACTTCACACAGAATCTGGAATCAAACCCAGGTCCCTGGCACTGAGAAACAGCAGTTCTAACCGCTAACTTCAAAGGGAATTTCACAAGGGCCATTTACAGCCAGACCCAGGGAGACTACTAAACTTCTAGGACAAAGGACCCTGCGCCGTTGCTTTTGAATTCTTAATGCTTGAACATTAACAATCACATGACCACACTAACTAGGAGAACCATTCACCCTGTCTTGATGTACTGCTACTCAGTTTGCCATCTTCCATCAACTAAGTAACAGCTCAGAAAATGGGCTGCCTAGGTTTGAATGCTGGCCCCATCTACACATCTATTGTTGACAAATGTGAGGTTATCCATTTTGGTAGGAATAACAGCAAACGGGATTATTATTTAAACGATAAAATATTAAAGCATGCCGCTGTTCAGAGAGACTTGGGTGTGCTAGTGCATGAGTCACAGAAGGTTGGTTTACAAGTGCAACAGGTGATTAAGAAGGCAAATGGAATTTTGTCCTTCATTGCTAGAGGGATGGAGTTTAAGACTAAGGAGGTTATGTTGCAACTGTATAAGGTGTTAGTGCGGCCACACCTGGAGTATTGTGTTCAGTTTTGGTCTCCTTACTTGAGAAAGAACGTACTGGCACTGGAGGGTGTGCAGAGGAGATTCACTAGGTTAATCCCAGAGCTGAAGGGGTTGGATTATGAGGAGAGGTTGAGTAGACTGGGACTGTACTCGTTGGAATTTAGAAGGATGAGGGGGGATCTTATAGAAACATTTAAAATTATGAAGGGAATAGATAGGATAGATGCGGGCAGGTTGTTTCCACTGGCGGGTGACAGCAGAACTAGGGGGCATAGCCTCAAAATAAGGGGAAGTAGATTTAGGACTGAGTTTAGGAGGAACTTCTTCACCCAAAGGGTTGTGAATCTATGGAATTCCTTGCCCAGTGAAGCAGTTGAGGCTCCTTCATTACATGTTTTTAAGGTAAAGATAGATAGTTTTTTGAAGAATAAAGGGATTAAGGGTTATGGTGTTCGGGCCGGAAAGTGGAGCTGAGTCCACAAAAGATCAGCCATGATCTAATTGAATGGCGGAGCAGGCTCGAGGGGCCAGATGGCCTACTCCTGCTCCTAGTTCTTATGTTCTTATGTACACTGTTTCTTCTGGGCTTTTGAACTTCTATACCATCACCTGTGATGCTAATTTGCTCCTGTGTGCCCATCGCATCATGGAAGTCATCTTCACTGGAAAAGTAGATTATCTAGCATCATTTTCAGCTTGCTGACCTCTATGAAGGAATACACATATGCAGTTTTGAATGTGGATTCTGGACTAATGTGAAACAATAATTCTTATTGTTCCTGTGGTCTTTGTCCTCTACCTCTTTATTTTATGTATCCCTATTTTGTTGTCTGAATGCAAAAAGCAGGGGATGTTGTGGACTCTCTTCTTGTGTTTTTAGTGTGCATCAAATAAACTAACCCTCTGAGTTTATGCTCTCTCGGGTTTTCTATGGGGTTATTAATGGAAAATTGGATCACACCAAAACTGAGGGATTAAGAAATATGCCACCACTTACAAAAGGGGAATCAAAAATCAAAGCAATTTTCTTTTTACAGATGAATTGTAAGAGGAGAAATCAGGGCTGTTTAAATAGAACACCCTCCTGTCTGTAACAATATAGATCAGACTCTGACCTGGAAGTAACAAACTTCATGTGAGTTAAATAGCCTAGTTAAACAGGGAAAAGCCTGATAATGACAGATATCTGCTAATCAGCAGAAAGTTGTGGATTCAATTGGTATTATTACTGTAGCAGGAAGCTAAACTTGGAACTGATTCATCAAAAGCTCCATATAAGAGTTAGACATAGAGTGCCGAGTTAGAAATTTGGTTAAAGTGGGAATTCGGCACATAGAGCGAAAGAGGTGCTCCATTTGATACAAAGAACAAGACAGCACAGGAACAGGTCCTTCAGCCCTCCAAGCCTGTACCGGTCATGATACCATCCTTGGCCAAAATCTTCAGCACTTCCTAGTGCCGTACCCATCCATACCTATCCTATTCATGTATTTGTTGAGAAGCCTTTTGAATGCCGTTAATGTATCTGCTTCGACATCCTCCCTTGACAAGGCACTCACCACTCTCAGTATAAAAAACCTGCCTCACATATCTCGTCTATACTTTGTCCCATGGATCTTAAACCTATGCCCCCTAGTGACTGATCCCTCCACCCTGGGAAAGAGTGCCTGTCCATCCACTCTATCCATGCCCCTCATAATCTTGTCGACCTCGATCAGATCGCCCCTCAACCTCTGTCGTTCTAATGAAGATAATCTGCATCTGTTTAGCCTCTCCCCATAGCTAACACCCTCCAAACCAGGCAACATCCTGGAAAACCTCCTCTGCACCCTCTCCAGAGACTCCACCTCCTTCTGGTAGTGTGGCGACCAGAATTGTGCGCAATATTCCAAGTGCGGCCTTAGCATGACTTGCCAGTTTTTATACTCGATGCCCTGTCCAATGAAAGCTAACACTCCATATGCTTTCTTGACTACCTTGTCGACTTATGTTGCCACTTTCAAAGATCTGTGGACCTGTATGCCCAGATCTCTCTGACTTTCTATATTCCTAAGCGTTTTGCCATTTACTGTATATTTCCCCTCTATGTTAGACCTCTCCCTGGCATCTCTGTAAAGCTGAACCAGAGTGCTTTCAAACTTGGTGCCATATTTGACTCCAAGATTAATTTCCAACAATATCTATGTAAGAACAGTCTACCTCCATGTTGCCTCAGCTGATATGCTGCTGAAGCTCTCATTCATACCTTTGTTACCTTTAGACTTGAATATGCCAACACTCCCCTGGCCAGCCTCCCACATTCTAACCCATGTGGACATCCATAATTCTGCTGCCCATTACTTAACTCGCACCAAGTCCTGCTCACAGACCTACACTGGCTCCCAGTCAAAATCTCAATGTTATAATTCTCATTCTTGTTCACAAATACCTCCATAGCTTCACCCCTCCACATAAGAACATAAGAACATAAGAACTAGGAGCAGGAGTAGGCCATCTGGCCCCTCGAGCCTGCTCCGCCATTCAATTAGATCATGGCTGATCTTTTGTGGACTCAGCTCCACTTTCCGGCCCGAACACCATAACCCTTAATCCCTTTATTCTTCAAAAAACTATCTATCTTTACCTTAAAAACATGTAATGAAGGAGCCTCAACTGCTTCACTGGGCAAGGAATTCCATAGATTCACAACCCTTTGGGTGAAGAAGTTCCTCCTAAACTCAGTTCTAAATCTACTTCCCCTTATTTTGAGGCTATGCCCCCTAGTTCTGCTGTCACCCGCCAGTGGAAACAACCTGCCCGCATCTATCCTATCTATTCCCTTCATAATTTTAAATGTTTCTATAAGATCCCCCCTCATCCTTCTAAATTCCAACGGGTACAGTCCCAGTCTACTCAACCTCTCCTCATAATCCAACCCCTTCAGCTCTGGGATTAACCTAGTGAATCTCCTCTGCACACCCTCCAGCGCCAGTACGTCCTTTCTCAAGTAAGGAGACCAAAACTGAACACAACACTCCAGGTGTGGCCGCACTAACACCTTATACAATTGCAACATAACCTCCCTAGTCTTAAACTCCATCCCTCTAGCAATGAAGGACAAAATTCCATTTGCCTTCTTAATCACCTGTTGCACTTGTAAACCAACCTTCTGTGACTCATGCACTAGCACACCCAAGTCTCTCTGAACAGCGGCATGCTTTAATATTTTATCGTTTAAATAATAATCCTGTTTGCTGTTATTCCTACCAAAATGGATAACCTCACATTTGTCAACATTGTATTCCATCTGCCAGACCCGAGCCCATTCACCTAACCTATCCAAATCCCTCTGCAGACTTCCAGTATCCTCTGCACTTTTCGCTTTACCACTCATCTTAGTGTCATCTGCAAACTTGGACACATTGCCCTTGGTCCCCAACTCCAAATCATCAATGTAAATTGTGAACAATTGTGGGCCCAACACGGATCCCTGAGGGACACCACTAGCTACTGATTGCCAACCAGAGAAACACCCATTTATCCCAACTCTTTGCTTTCTATTAATTAACCAATCCTCTATCCATGCTACTACTTTACCCGAAATGCCATGCATCTTTATCTTATGCAGCAACCTTTTGTGTGGCACCTTGTCAAAGGCTTTCTGGAAATCCAGATATACCACATCCATCGGCTCCCCGTTATCTACTGCACTGGTAATGTCCTCAAAAATTCCACTAAATTAGTTAGGCATGACCTGCCTTTAACGAACCCATGCTGCGTCTGCCCAATGGGACAATTTCTATCCAGATGCCTCGCAATTTCTTCCTTGATGATAGATTCCAGCATCTTCCCTATTACCGAAGTTAAACTCACTGGCCTATAATTTCCTGCTTTCTGCATACCTCCTTTTTTAAACAGTGGCGTCACGTTTGCTAATTTCCAATCCACCGGGACCACCCCAGAGTCTAGTGAATTTCGGTAAATTATCACTAGTGCATCTGCAATTTCCCTAGCCATCTCTTTTAGCATTCTGGGATGCATTCCATCAGGGCCAGGAGACTTGTCTACCTTTAGCCCCATTAGCTTGCCCATCACTCCCTCCTTAGTGATAACAATCCTCTCAAGGTCCTCACCTGTCATAGCCTCATTTCTATCAGTCGCTGGCATGTTATTTGTGTCTTCCACTGTGAAGACCGACCCAAAAAACCTGTTCAGTTCCTCAGCCATTTCCTCATTTCCCATTATTAAAACTCCCTTCTCATCCTCTAAAGGACCAATATTTACCTTAGCCACTCTTTTTTGTCTTATATATTTGTAAAAACTTTTACTGTCTGTTTTTATATTCTGAGCAAGTTTACTCTCATACTCTATCTTACTCTTCTTTATAGCTTTTTTAGTAGCTTTCTGTTGCCCCCTAAAGATTTCCCAGTCCTCTAATCCCCCAGCAATCTTTGCCACTTTATATGCTTTTTCCTTCAATTTGATACTCTCCCTTATTTCCTTAGATATCCACGGTCGATTTTCCCTCTTTCTTCCGTCCTTCCTTTTTGTTGGTATAAACCTTTGCTGAGCACTGTGAAAAATCGCTTGGAAGGTTCTCCACTGTTCCTCAACTGTTCCACCATAAAGTCTTAGCTCCCAGTCTACCTTAGCTAGTTCTTCTCTCATCCCCTTGTAATCTCCTTTGTTTAAACACAAAACACTAGTATTTGATTTTACTTTCTCACCCTCCATCTGTATTTTAAATTCCACCATATTGTGATCGCTCCTTCCGAGAGGATCCCTAACTATGAGATCATGAATCAATCCTGTCTCATTACACAGGACAAGATCTAGGACCGCTTGTTCCCTCGTAGGTTCCATTACATACTGTTCTAGGAAACTATCGCGGATACATTCTATAAACTCCTCCTCATGGTTGCCTTGACCAACCTGGTTAAACCAATCGACATGTAGATTAAAATCCCCCATGATAACTGCTGTACCATTTCTACATGCATCAGTTATTTCTTTGTTTATTGCCTGCCCCACCATCTCGTTACTATTTGGTGGCCGATAGACTACTCCTATCAGTGACTTTTTCGCCTTACTATTCCTGATTTCCACCCAAATGGATTCAACCTTATCCTCCATAGCACCGATGTCATCCCTTACTATTGCCCGGATGTCATCCTTAAATAACAGAGCAACACCACCTCCCTTACCATCCACTCTGTCCTTCCGAATAGTTTGATACCCTCGGATATTTAACTCCCAGTCGTGACCATCCTTTAACCATATTTCAGTAATGGCCACTAAATCATAGTCTAAATCATCTCTGTAATCTACTTTGAGCTACCCATGTTCTGGGCCTTGAGCATCCCTGATTTTAATCACACCACCATTGGAGGTTGTGTCTCCAGTCTCCTCTGCCCTAAGATCTGGAATTCTCTCCCTTAATCTCTCCAACTCTTTACCTCACTTTGAGACAGCTACCTCTGACCTGTGTTTTTTGGACATCTGTCCAAATATCTCTTCATGTGACTCAGTGTCAGGTTTTGTGATGTAGTGCCCTGTGGAGCAACTTGGACATTTCATTAAACTAAAGATGCTATATAAATGCAAGTCACCGAGACTGGAACTGTGCACTACACTCAGATTTCAACATAAATTTAATGTGACTAGTGTTACAGTTCCCAGACCAAACCCCAATTAAATCAGGAAACCGGATGAGACCCCAACAATTTTTCAATTTGTAAACTGTGAGGAAAGGATACTTTGCTCCAGGAGTGATTCCACCGACAACCATGGATCTTTTATATTAAACCAAACTTTATTATTAACATAGGGTTACCCACAGTAACAGCCAAGACAAAAACAGTTTTTCAATTAACAGTTAAACAGCTCTGAAAAAAATCAAAGTCTTTCAGCTTGCTTTCCCATCTACTTATAAACTTTCAATTAAGCAAAATCCACACACACAGGTCAAATGTCACATATTAATAATACTCAGTGGTTTACAGAGTTATTCATAAAGTCATAAAGAGAGAAGCCAGAAGTCAGTCTGAGAAACATACCTCCCCTCTTCAGAAACCAGGGGCGGCATTCTCCCCTACCCGGCGTGACGGAGGGTCCCGGAGTAGGGGAGTGGCGCCAACCACTCAGGGGTCGCGCCTCCCCAAAGGTGGGGAATTCTCCCCACCTTTGGGGGCCAGCCCCGCGCCGGAGCGGTTGCCACCAGAAGACCAGTGCAAAAAACCGGCGCCCCCGGCAGTGGGGCTGGCCGAAAGGCTTTCGCCGGTCCGGGCATGCGCCGGCAGTGACGTCAGCGGCAGCTGGCCGCTGACGTCACTGTTGGCGCATGCGCAATGTGGGGTTCTCTTCCGCCTCCGCCATGGCGGAGGCCGCGGCGGACGCGGAAGAAAATAGAGCAGCCAGGGCACTGGCCCGGACTCTGAGGGGGGGCCCCCGATCGCGGGCCAGGCCGCCATGGGGGCACCCCCCGTGTTCGATCGCCCCCCGCCCCCGCAGGACCCTGGGGGCCTGCTCGCGCCACTGAGCCCGCCGTTCCAGAGGTGGTTTAAACCTCGGCGGCGGGAGGGGCCTCCCAGCGGCGGGACTTCGGCCCATCCGGGCCAGAGAATCGCCGCAGGGGCCTCTCCGATCGGAGTGGTGAGATTCCTGCCCCCGCCACATCCCGGGTGGCGGAGAATCTCTGCCACAGCGGGGGCGGGATTTTAGGCGCCCCCAGGGAATTCTCCGACCCTGCTGGGGGTCGGAGAATTTCGCCCCAGAGCAGAACTCCAAAAATGAAGCTAAAAACAACAGACACTGGGCAGGGCTGAAAATGAGACTAAAAAACAGACCCAGCCCCTCTCATGAATTACATCACAGCCTCCCTTAATCTCCGCTTTAGGAGACATATAATCTGGATACGTTAACCTAAGTTATTTTAATGACATTTCTGCAACACATATCTATATATATATATATACATATATCTAATAGGTATATAATTTCCTTACATTCATCATATTTATCTACTTTTAAAGTCTATTCCTCGAGGAATAAACCCAGTGAGAACAGGATTGGCTTCAGTGTGACACACGCCACAGCTGAATAGTCCAACAATGCTCCCTATCTGGGCGTAGCACTGGAAATTGGTTAATGCTGATCACCAGTCATTGACTTCAAGAGCAGCGGAGAGAGATATTTCCATTCACCGGGAACTGTGCTTCCTGAGTGAAGCAGTTAAAATATCAACACATGCTGAAATCCTTAAAGGGAGATAAAATCAAAAGGTTTCTTTTTTTCAAAAGAAAAGATACGCAGGATTGAATGTGACTGGCTTGTACAGTCAAAAGCTGATAAGTGAAAAGTCAGCTGAACTCTATGATTGACATTTAAAGTTACATAAGATGTGAATGTGTAATCGGTATGTATCTGCAGCAACAACAGACTCTGCTGTAATCTATTTATCTGTGTGATTCAGGTCATATGAGCACAGATTCTTTTCTGAAAGAAACCAGATTCTTCATGCATTCTTTGGGTTAGTTCCCACAGGAGATTATGCATCAGCTTTTGTTGGTATTCAGACACGTTGAAAGTCTGGTGTCACCCGGATAACTGGCAGCATCTTTACATTTATTTTGTAAAATACTAGAAATTGAACAGAACTTTTTAATATATATATTAGCTCAGTCTATTCAATGTTAAAGTAGAGTGAAGAGATCAGGAAAGTTAAATTCTGTCCCACTCTGGCCTGTGTTCACAAAGGTATATGTACATTATCAGCACAGAAAGACTTTGTTCATAAAGGGTAGTAAGGATAATGTAGGAAATTACAGGCCAGTGAGCCTTACGTCAGGGAAGGGAAATTATTGGAGAGGATTCTACGAGACAGAGTTTATTCCCATTTTGAAGCAAATAGGCATATTAGCAAGCGGCAGCATGATTTTGTGAAGGGGAGGTGGTGTCTCACTAACTTGATCAAGTTTTTCGAGGAAGTGACGAAGATGATTGATGAGGGTAGGGCAGTGGATGTTGTCTACATGGACTTCAATAAGGCCATTGACAAGGTTCCTCATGGCAGACTGGTACAGAAGGTGAAGTCGCACAGAAACAGAGGTGAGCTGGCAAGATGGACACAGAACTGGCTCGGTCATAGAAGATAGGGATAGCAGTGGAAGGGTGCTTTTCTGAATGGACGGCTGTGACTAGTGGCATTCCTCAGGGATCAGTGCTGGACATTTGCTGTTTGTATATATAAATGATTGGAGGAAAATGTAATTGGTTTGATTAGTAAATTTGCAGACAACACAAAGGTTGGTGGAATTGCGGCTAGCGATGAGGACTGTCAGAGGATACATCAGGATTTAGATCGGTTGGAGACTTGGGCGGAGAGATGGCAGATGGAGTTTAATCCTGACAAAAGTGAGGTAATACATTTTGGAAGGTCTATTCAGGAGGGAAATATACAGTGAATTGCAGAACCCTTAAGAGTATTGACAGGCAGAGGGATCTGGATGTACAGGTCCACAGGTCACTGAAAGGGGCAACACAGGTGGAGAAGGTAGTCAAGAAGGCATACGGCATGAGTATAAAAATTGGCAAGTCATGTTGCAGCTGTGTAGAACCTTAGTTTCACCACACTACCAGAAGGATGTGGAGGCTTTGGAGAGGTTACAGAAGAGGGCTGGGATTCTCCCCGACCCGGCGAGGCGGGGGGTCCCGGCGTATTGGAGTGGCGTCAACCATTCCGGCGTTGGGCCTCCCCGAATTCTCTGCACCTTTAGCGGCCAAGCCCTCATATTGAGGGACTAGGCCTATACCGGAGTGGCGCCCCGCCAGCCAGAAGTCTACGCATGCGCCGGTGCGTCAGCGACTGCTGACGTCATACCGGCGCATGTGCAGGGGAGGGGGTCTCTTCCGCCCCCACCATGGTGAAGGCCATGGCGGGGCGGAAGAAAAAGAGTGTCCCCACGGCACAGGCCTGCCCGCCGATCGGTATGCCAATCGCGGGCCAGGCCACCGTGGGGGCACCACGCCCCAGGACCCCGGAGCCCGCCCGCGCCGCCAATCCCGCCGGCATCAGAGGTGTTTTGATTCCCGCCGGCGGGATTGGCCTGTCAGTGGCGGGACTTTGGCCCATCGTGGGCCGGAGAATCGCTGCGGGGGGCCCGCCGACCCGCGCGGCGCGATTCCTGCCCCCACCAATTCCCGGGTGGCGGAGAATTCGGGCCACAACGGGGCTGGATTGACGCCGGCGGTGGGCGATTCTGCGACCCCCCGGGGGGTCGGAGAATTACGCCCAAGGTTTACCAGGATGTTGTCCGTATGGAGAGGTTGGGAAAACTCAGTTGTTCTAACAGGAATGACGGAGTTTGAAGGGCGACCTGATAGAAGTCGACAAAATTATGAGGGGCATGGGCAGAGTAGATTGTCAGAAGCTTTTTCCCAGGGTAGAGGGGTCAATTACTGGAGGTGGTGGAAGCAAATGCAATAGTGACATTTAAGGGGCGTCTTGACAAATACATGAATAGGATGGGAATAGAGGGATACGGAATCCCGGAAGGGTAGTATTATATTTTAAATAATGACTTATATACATATTACTCTTGAATCCATCAGGATGATAAAATGACCAATAGACTTCTTGTTGAAAGATGAACTATTTAATGAGTAATAATATAATAAACTGTGAGTCCTTTCACTCAATACTAAACTAACAATGAAGAATTACAGATAACTATATAACTATACACTTTTATAATAAACTAGTTCTAACTTCTCTCACTCTAGCTATTCTGTGTCTTGCTTGTTCACTGTTCTGAATCATATCATCAGGTCATCTGATTTAGAAAAGGCGTGAAACCAGTTCTTACAGTATCTGACTGTGAGCCATCTGGTGTTGAAATGACTACTACATTTTCGTACATCGATCATGTATATTGATATCTAAATATCACTACAGGTAGAAGGTTTTAGGTTAGACAACAGCATGGTCAGTGCAGGCTTGGTGGGCCTGTTCCTAGGCTGTAATTTTCTTTGTTCTTTAGTCCAAAGACTCAGGGAAACAGTGAAGGTTCACCACAGTTAACAGTTCTATTAATCTGTAAATCAGTGATTGGACAGTTTAGCTCGTTGGCTAGAGATCTTGTTTGTGATGCAGAGTCAAGGCCAGCATACCTTTACCCACTATGGTTATTCAGAGAAGGGCATCCAACTCTTTTTTTTAAATTAATTGGAGGTATTTTCAAATAGAAACATAACAAAGAAAAACACAAAAACAACTGCCAACAGCAAACAGACCAAACATCCTTACACCCCCCCCACCCCCCAACAATCTCTCTCCCCCCCCCCCCCCCCCCCCCCTCTACCAATTGCCACCCTGGTGCCAGCCCCCCATTTTTTACTTTTAACCCAGCCCAAACAGAGAAAATAAAACCCTCCCTCCATCACCCCCTCACCCCCCTGCTGACGGCTCAATACTGCTTAAAGAAGTCGATGAACATCTGCCACCTCGAGGTAGACTCCTCCTCCGTATCCCTGATGGTGAACTCGATTTTCTCCAAGTACAGGAACTCTGCCAAATTGCTCACCCACACCCTTGCGCCCAGTGGCTCCGAATCCCACCCGCAAAACAAAATCCGTCTGTGGGCTATCACGGAGACAAAGGCCAATACATCAGACTCTCTCCCCACCTGCACTCCTGTTCCTGCGCCATCCCAAATATCGGCACCTCCAGACTCGAGGCTAACTTTATCCCTAAAATCTTCATCATTATATCTGAAAATCCTGTCCAAAACCCCCTCAATCTCGGACATGGCCAAGATATATGAACATGGTTCACCGGCCTCCCCGCACACGGCCCACACCTATCCTCCACCCCTGGAAATAACCGACTCGTCCTGGACACTGTCATCTTGGCCCTGTGTATCACTTTAAACTAAATGAGACATAGGGCGCAATTCTCCCCTACCCGGTGGGCCTAGCACATTTAGGGGCTAGGCCCACGCCGGAGTGGCTCCCGCTCCGCTGATGGCGGCAAAACTGCCGGCAACGGCCTTTGGCGCTACGCTGCCTGCTGTCGGGGCTGGCTGAAAGGCCTTCGCCGGTCCACGCATGCGCCGGAGCGTCAGCGGCCGCTGACATCACCACTGGCGCATGCGCGGTGGAGGGGGTCTCTTCCGCCTCCGCCATGGTGGAAGCCGGGGGTCACGCGATCGGTGGGCCGTGATTCCCGCTCCCGCCGATTCCCGGGTGGCGGAGAATTCCGGCCACGGCGGGGGCAGGATTTACGCCGGCCCCGGGCGATTCCTCAACCCTGTGGGGGGTCGGAGAATTCCGCCCATAGTACTGCACACGACGAGGACGTATTAACCTTCCCCAAAGCCTCACTGCCGCCACTACGGAATCTCGCTAACAACCATACCGGGGCAACTCTATGATTGTCGCAAATCGGCGCCCACAGGGACAAGTCTTCCATTCTAAAATGCTGACGGCACTGGTTCCACACTCTCAATGCTGGTACAATCACCGGGCTGCTGGAGTACCCGTCCGGCGAGAATGGAAGGGAGCGCCAGCAATAGTGCCCACCAACTGGTCCCTTTACATGAGGCTGCCTCCAACCCCCTCTCTCAATCGCTCCTCCACCGCCCATTTCCTAATCATTGCAATGTTTGCTGCTCAATAATACTTGTGCAAGTACGGCAACTCTAACCCCCCCCCCCCACCCCCCCCCCCCCCCACACACAAACCCACCCCCCACCCCCACCATCGATCCCTCACCATTAATCTTCCTAAAAAAGGACATGGGCACAAAGATTGGGAGGTTCTGAAACACAACAAAATCTTCGGCAACACCGTCATCTTTACCGTCTGGACCTGACTAGCCAATGACAATGGCAGCGCTTCCCAACTCTTAAAATCAGCCTTCATTCTCTCCACCAACCGTGGCAAATTCAAATTATGCAGCTGGGCCCACATTCATGCCACTTGTTTCCCAAGGTAATGAAAACCTGATCCTACCACCCAAAGTGACAGCCTTCCCAAACTTCCTAGCTACTATCATTAGGCAAGCAGCACCGCGATCCGACATCACCAAATCTGCCAATGGAGCAATTTTCCGATGCAACAGATGAGATTTACTAAAGATTCAACTTCAACCACAGATTTTTCCGAAATTAAATTTTAATGAGTCACTTTTTCAAAAAAATCTACTTAACAGCAAGAAGACAGATGACATTCACAAAGGCAAAGATTTCAGACTCACCACTTCAACAGTTGAGAAGCTCAAACAAAAGAAGAAAGAAACCTAACAGACTCAATTGTAAGGATTGGACTCATAAATGATACTTAACTATGTATTGTTATCACTATCGTCCTGTTTGTACAGATATACATATCATTATTTGGGGCCTCACGGTAGCATGGTGGTTAGCATCAATGCTTCACAGCTCCAGGGTCCCAGGTTCGATTCCCGGCTGGGTCACTGTCTGTGTGGAGTCTGCACGTCCTCCCCGTGTGTGCGTGGGTTTCCTCCGGGTGCTCCGGTTTCCTCCCGCAGTCCAAAGATGTGCGGGTTAGGTGGATTGGCCATGCTAAATTGCCCGTAGTGTAAGGTTAATGGGGGGGATTGTTGGGTTACGGGTATACGGGTTACGTGGGTTTAAGTAGGGTGATCATTGCTCGGCACAACATCGAGGGCCGAAGGGCCTGTTCTGTGCTGTACTGTTCTAAATCTATTATTTATCTTAATTTGTTGTATAATTTTCTGTCCAAGTATAGAAAATGTGTAAAAAGAAAAAGGGGGGATGTAGTGATCTGCATATCTGTATTATGGGCTAGTTTAGCTCGGTGGGCTAGACAGCTGGTCTGTAATGCAGAGCAAGGCCAGCAGTGTGGGTTCAATTCCCGTACCAGCGTCCCCAAACAGGCGCTGGAATGTGGTGATGAGGGGCTTTTCACAGCAACTTCATACTTTATTATTATTACCTAAAAGGTTAACATACAGAAGTAACAGCTAGATAACCACTAGATAGCAGCACCAGAGATGGGTATAAAAGATAAACTCAAGAGAGTTCCCGTCTCTGCGTGTTTGGAGTGGCTGGTGACCAGAGATAAAGAGAGATAGCTTAAAGTCAGGTGTAGTTAATCATAGTAAATATATATTTAATCTTGTTAATTTAATCTCTAGTTTAGTTGTTGAAGACAGAACGAACTCACAGTTCAATTGTTATCGTTACTCAATAAACAGTATTTGCTTTAATTGAAGTATTAATGAACATCGATTATAGGACCATCTTGGAGCGAAGCAAATAGTAATAAGATATTACACAACGTAATAGAACATGGTATCATGGTTTTGACTTCAGGAAAACTAACTTAATTAGATTTAAAAAAAGAATAAATTCATGCCAACTATTCAACTCGGGAAGCTTCGCAGCATTCGGATCCTTTGCAGAAAAATCACCTCGATAGACCACGTTCAAGCTCCACGTCAACTCAAGACAACTGATAATCTTAATTCCAATTGGAAACTGTTCAAACAGCAGTTTCAGATTTATCTGGAGGCACATGATTTAACCACCGCTACTGACGCTCGGAATGAAATCTTTGAGAGGTTTAGATTTAACATACATTTGCAAAATCATGGGGAATCATTCATCAGCTTTGTCACCGATTTAAAAATACTAGCACAAACTTGTAACTATGCAGCTTTGCATGTTTCGCTGATTCATGATCAAATTGTGTATGGCATAAGTGATGAGAGCATTGTTAAAACAGCAAGATTTAATGCTGAAAATCGCAATTGAAAAAAGTTTAGCTCATGAACAGAGTAAAAACCAGTATATTGAATTTTATCACCGTGAAAAAGGCGTGAAAGTCAACCACGAGGTTGAGTGTGTTAAAATAGTTTTGCAGACAGTAAAGAAGCACGTTTCGGACTAAAGCTATCTTACGCGTGCACACTCCAACCTGGGACATGCGCACTTCGCCAGAAAATGCGAGACGGAAGAAAAGAAGTCTGCGCATGCGCGAACGTGTCTCATGCGTCAGAGAGACAACGTCATGATGTGTTACCGATGTGGCAATGCCCACTTAAAAAGGAAATGTCTGGTTGAAGGCAAACAATGTTTAAAGTGTGGAAAACTCAATGACTAGCTTCACAATGCAGATTAACAGTGCAATTTCAAACTGCGAAACCAAAACACAGGAACATCAACGTTCGAAGTGTGGATTCAGTGGAGAAGAAAACCGAAGAGGATTATTCATTAGATGAGGAAAATTTCTCATTAGAAAATACGTATTTTTGTGGGAATAATTTAAAAAAGTGAGGAACCTAAAGCTACAACAAGCACTCCTCAACCAGTAAACGTGATCAACTCCAGAAGTGAATGGAACTCAATTGTGCAAGTAAACAATTTTCCGATATTGTTCAAGCTTGGCACAGGGGGTCCAGCCAATCTACTGTCAAGAAAGGATCTCAATACGATTCCAGGAGAATACGAGATGCTTCCAGCTGCATGTAGATTGAAGGACTACAATGGTAATCAGATGGCTTCATTGGGATCATGCCATCTCAAAGTCACAAACAAAAAAATAAAGAAGACGCTATGATTTGAAATCATGGAAAACAAAAAATCATCAATGTTAGGCGCTCAGGCTTGCAAAGACTTGCAGCTTGTTCAAAGAATCTATGACTACTCAGGACACATTACACATGGAAGACAAAATCCTGTATATCCTTCAACAGTACCCTGATGTATTTAAAGGTATAGGCACTTTAACTTACCAGTACAAGATCTTACTAAAAAAAGATGCAAAATGTCATCCGCCTAGGAGGGTTCCAGCTCCTTTGTGAGAGAGGTTCAAACTAGAACTTGACTGATGACAATCACAAGGAATCTTCTCTTGAGTCACGCAACCAACTGACTGGGTCAGCTCTCTAGTAAATGTTGAAAAACCATCTGGAGATCTTCGAATCTGCATAGATGCAAAGGACTTAAACAAAAATATTCGTAGGGAACACTATCCCATCCCTAAGTGTGAAGAAATCACATGTGATATGGCGAATGCTTGTATCTTCACAAAACTCAATGCTTCTCAAGGATTCTGGAAGATGCAGCTTGACGACTCGAGCTGATTATTATTGTGATGATCGGTATTTACCTTTAATACCTTGCCCCTTTAAGAGGCTTGGAACCCTGGGGGACTCCGCCTCTGGCTACGCCCCGTGGAAACAGTATTTAAGATGAGACTCCATTTTGTGAGCACACTTCTCTTGGGTGCTGCCCTGTTCTCTGTTTATTAAAGCCTCGTTTTCGCGTCGTAATTGAGAGTGCCTCAATTTAATAAACAGAACACATCAAGATGGACAGCGGTCTAAAACCAGAGAAACTCAACCTGGACGGCAGGTCGCTGGAAGCCTCGGAAATTTTTAAACATTGGCTCCGGTAGCTTCGGGGACTATCTGGACTCCTCACCGTCTGACGTCGACAGCGCTCGCAAGCTGCGCTTACTACATGGCCGGGTGAGCCACCGACTCTCCGCCATGATCGAAACCGCTACGACCTATGAGGCGGCGATTGAAATACTGAAGAAACGCTTCATAAAAACTACTAACGAGGTACACGCCAGACATTTGCTCTCAACCTGCAGCCAGCATTCCGGGGAAACGCTGGACGAGTTCGTGGAAAGATTCACCGCGCTCGCGAGGAACTGCGACCACAAAGCAGTGACGGCTGAAGAACACAGGAACTTACATATCCGCGACGTCCTTGTGTCTGGTATCAGGTCCTCGTACATCCGGCAGCGGCTCCTAGAAGACGGGGCAAAGGATCTCCAAGGCACGGTAACGCTCGCCTCTTCTCTCGAAACGGCCCACCGTAACCTCCGTACGTACTCCGCTGACCTTACGAACCCCTCTCGATCCCCTCCAGACTCGGCCACGCTACAGGCCTGTGCCACGCGATGATCCCCATGCTATTTCTGTGGGCAAGGCCAGCACCAACGCCAGCGTTGCCCGGCCCGATCTGCGATCTGCAACGACTGCGGGAAGAAAGGGCACTTCGCGAAAGTCTGCCTGTCTGGGCCCAAAGGCCACAAACGAAACCCTCATCAGGCCCAGAAATCAAACCCCGGCCTCACAGACCCTGCAACGCAGCCGCGCTGCGGCCGGACACGCCCACTTTTGATGCGTCATCGACCTCGTGCGAGTCATGGGAGCGGCCATCTTGGCGGTGGCCATCTTCGAAACCCGACACGTGCGACCGGTGGCGGCGGCCATCTTGTGACTCTGGGTGGCCATTTTGTGAGTTCGACTCTGACGGCCCGCATCTAGAAGCAATCACACTTGATCAATCGCGGCCGAAACACCTGCGAAACTCGATGATGCGGGTGCAAATCAACGGCCACGACACTCCCTGCCTATTCGACTCCGGGAGCACGGAGAGCTTTATCCACCCAGACACGGTAAGGCGCTGCTCCCTGCGCATCCACCCCGCCTCCCAAACTATCGCCCTCGCCTCAGGGTCCCATTTGGTTCAAATCACGGGGTATTGTGTCGCGGACCTCGCAATTCAAGGCGCGAAATACTCCCATTTTAAACTTTACATCTTTCCTCAACTCTGCGCCCCCCTGCTGCTCAGCCTCGACTTTCAGTGCAGCCACCGGAGCCTGACACTGCAGTTCGGCGGACCCCTGCCCCCACTCACAGTCTGCAGCCTGGCGACACTCAAAGTTGCGCCACCCCGCCTCTTCGCGAACCTCACTCCCGACTGTAAGTCCATCGCCACCAAGAGTCGCCGGTACAGTACCCAAGATTTGACTTTTATCAAGTCAGAGGTTCAGCGGCTACTAAAAGAGGGGGTCATAGAGGCCAGCAACAGCCCTTGGAGGGCCCAATTATTGGTAGTCCGCTCCGGGGAAAAGCAACGCATGGTAGTAGATTATAGCCGGACAATAAACCGCTTCACACAACTCGATGCTTACCCACTTCCCCGAATAGCTGAAATGGTGACCCAAATCGCCCAGTATCGCTCAGAGGACCGCCCCTACACGGCTTTTGAAGCAGCCAGTCGGCTGTTTCACTTTCTCAGGGTACCCTTTGGTGTTACAAACGGAGTCTCCGTTTTCCAGAGGGCGATGGATCAAATGGTGGACCAGTACGGCTTATGGGCGACCTTCCCGTACTTGGACAACGTCACCATCTGCGGCCATGACCACGACGCAAATCTAAGGAAGTTCCTCCAGACTGCCCGGGCCCTCAACCTCACCTACAACAAAGAGAAATGCGTGTTCCACACAACCCGGCTCGCCATCCTCGGCTACGTCGTGGAGAACGGGGTCCTAGGCCCGGACCCCGACCGCATGCGTCCCCTTAAGGAACTCCCCCTCCCCGTAGCCTCAAGGCACTCAAACGGTGCTTGGGGATTTTCTCCTATTACGCCCAGTGGGTCCCCAGATATGCGGACAAAGCCCGGCCACTCATTAAGACCACGGTTTTTCCCCTGACGGATGAGGCCCAGTCGGCTTTCAACCGTATCAAGGCCGGCATCATCAAGGCTGCCATGCACGCGGTGGACGAAGCCATTCCCTTCCAAATAGAAAGCGATGCATCAGACGTCGCCCTGGCTGCTACCCTCAACCAAGCGGGCAGACCGGTAGCGTTCTTCTCCCGAACACTCAACGCCTCGGAAATTCGACACTCTGCAGTCGAGAAGGAGGCACAAGCCATAGTGGAGGCCGTGCGACACTGGAGGCACTACCTAGCTGGTAGGAGGTTCACCCTCATCACCGACCAACGGTCGGTCGCCTTTATGTTCGATAACGCACAACGGGGAAAAATAAAGAACAACAAGATTCTGAGGTGGAGAATAGAGCTCTCCACCTATACGTACGATATTAAATATCGCCCGGGGAAGCTCAACGAATCCCCAGATGCCCTGTCTCGCGGCACATGCGCCAATGCGCAATTGGACCGCCTGAGAGCCATCCACGATGACCTCTGCCACCAAGGGGTCACCCGGCTTGCCCACTTCATCAAGTCCCGCAACCTGCCCTACTCCACAGGAGAGGTCAATGCTGTGACTAAGGCATGCCAGATCTGTGCGGAATGCAAACCGCAGTTCTATCGACCAGACAAGGCCCGCCTGATAAAAGCCTCTGGGCCCTTTGAGCGACTAAGTGTGGACTTCAAAGGGCCTCTCCCGTCCAACAACCGCAACATCTATTTCCTCACCGTCAACGACGAATTCTCCCGCTTCCCTTTTGGTGTCCCCTGCCCTGATACTACCTCGGCCTCCGTGATCAAGGCACTGCACAGCATTTTCGCTCTGTTTGGTTTCCCCGCTTATATTCACAGCGACCGGGGTACATCGTTCATGAGCGATGAGCTGCGTCGGTACCTACTCAGCAAGGGCATCGCCTCGAGCAGAACGACGAGCTATAACCCGCGGGGAAACGGGCAAGTGGAGAGGGAGAACGCGACAGTTTTGAAGGCTGTCCTCCTAGCCCCACGGTCAAGGAGTCTCCCTATCGCCCGCTGGCAGGAGGTCCTACCCGATGCCCTGCACTCCATTAGGTCGCTCCTCTGTACGGCCACGAACGAGACCCCTCACAATCGTTTGTTTGTCTTCCCCAGGAAGTCCACCTCTGGGGTCTCGCTTCCACCCTGGCTGATGACTCCGGGTCCAGTCCTACTCCGGAGGCATGTGAGGAGCCATAAAACGGATTCCATAGTCGAGAGGGTCCACTTGCTGCACGCAAACCCTCGTTATGCCTACGTCGAGCACCCCGACGGCAGGCAGGATACTGTATCCCTGCGAGACCTGGCACCTGCTGGCTCTCCCACCGACTCCACCAACCCCACCGACCCTCCCACCGACCCCGACTTTTTCCCCACCGACCCCCCCTTCTACCGACGCTCCCGGCCCCGCACCGACCGCCGACTTCGACAGCACCCCCCCCCCCCATAGCGCCCCCTGCCCCCCAGCCAGCACCGGCACTGACCACCCTAATCACTCCTGATACCCCCCCCCCTCTCCAAGGCGGGTAAAGGCTCAGTCAACAGTGCTCCCGGATAGACCACCATCGGAACCGACCGCATCCACGGCGCCACCACCGGAGCAGCGAAAGTCAGCACGGACTATCAGACCACTACAAAGACTGAACTTACAATTTAAAACACTTCACCCCCGACGGACTATATGTTTTTTTTAAACAGGGGGTGAATGTGATGATCGGTATTTACCTTTAATACCCTGCCCCTTTAAGAGGCTTGGAACCCTGGGGGACTCCGCCTCTGGCTACGCTCCCTGGAAACAGTATTTAAGATGAGACTCCATTTTGCAAGCACACTTCTCTTGGATGCTGCCCTGTTCTCTGTTTATTAAAGCCTTTGATTACTGACCTCGCTTTCAGATCGTAATTGAGAGTGCCTCAATTATGAACTTTCAATTTGGACGCTTCTGCTTTAACCGCATGCCTTTTGGTACAATATCCGCTTCAGAGATTTTCCATAGGATATTGGGGCAGTTGACTGAGGGTATCTATGGTGTAAGGGTGTATGTTGATGAAATAATCATTTGGTCCACGACCGAAGAAAAACACATTTGTCGTTTAAAGAAGATTTTTCAACGAATCCATAAGTTTGGATTGAAATTAAACCAGGCAAGTGCACGTTTGCACAATCATCATTAAACTTCCTGGGAGATACCATATCCTCTCCAGGTGTCGGACCTGCTAACACTAAAATCTCTGCAATCCAAAATATGAACACGCCAGAAGATAAGAAAATTGTTCTATGATTTCTGGGTTTTGTAAATTTCTTGGACAAGTTTATCTCTAACCTATCATCGAGAACGTCTGCATTAAGAAATCTGATCTGAAAGTCCACCACTTTTGAATGGACACAAAGTCATCAAAATGAATGGATGGATCTTAAACAACTAATGGCCGCACCGATACTTGCTTTCCTCGACCCGAAAACAGTAACCAAGATTTCCACTGATGCAAGTCAGGATGGAATAGGCACAGTTCTTTTACAGCAGAACAATCCATCTGATTGGGCTCCTGTTGCATATGCTTCAAGGGTTATGACTGCAACAGAGTGCAGATATGCACAAATAGAAAAGGAATGTCTCAGATTACTCACAGGAATATTTAAATTCCATGACTATGTGTACGGGCTTCCAACCATTATAGTGGAAACGGATCACAGGCCGTTGATCCACATCATTGAGAAGAATTTAAATGATATGACTCCTTGTCTACAGCGTATCATAGTGACGTTACGAAGGTATGACTTTAACTTGATATATACACCTGAAAAAGATCTTATCATTGCTGATACGTTATCCAGGGGCAGGACTCTCTGATCCTGAGGCTAAGTGTTGACGCCGTCATAAATGCCGTCGCATTTTACGATGGCGTCAACAGGCCCCCAGGAGCAGCGATCCTGAGCCCTGCAGGGGGACATCATGGCACTGGAGTGACTCACGCAGCTCCAGCTGCCGATACCGCCGTCAAACGGGCGGCGCGGGTCTGCGCATGCGTGCTACGGCCGGCACGAACTCATGCATGCGCGCTAGTTTCCTTCTCCGCGCCGGCCCCGACGCAACATGGCGTAGAGCTACAGGGGCCCAGCGTGGAATAAAATCCGGCCAAGGGTCAGAGAATCCCGTCCCAGATCTATTGCTACAGAGAGCACACCACTGGAATTTATCAGAGACATAGAAGCTCAACTCAGTTATGTATGGAGAATCTTCCAGCATCTGGTGAGTAGCTATAACTTATCAGGCGAGAAACAAAGAAACATCCAACTTTTCCAAGGGTGATGCACCATCTACAGCATGGTTGGCCAAAAGGGTCCACAATATCGCAATATTCAAAGCGAGTTAACAGTAGTTAATGGGTTAATGTTAAAAAAATGTTCAAATTGTGATTCCACAGAGTCTATGCTCTGAAATGCTACACAGAATTCACGAGAGACATCGCGGAATCAAGAAATGTAAGAGGCGAGCACGACAGACAGTTTACTGGCCTGGCATTAACAAAGATATCACTGACATGGTCATAACATGTGATACCTATTAGAAGCACCAACCTGCACAGTGTAAAAAAACACTTCTACAACATGAACTAATCACATCACCATGGACAAAAGTAGGGATCGACCTTTTCAATGCAACTGGTCGTGACTATGTTCTCATCATGGATTACTATTCAAACTATCCGGAGATTATGAAACTTCCTGATCTTACTTCTTCATTCGTCAGAAAGGCATGTAAGGAAGCGTTTTTGCGGCATGGTATTTCACAAACGGTAATGTGCGATAATGGTCCTTGTTTCGCTAGTTGGGAATGGTATTTGCTTTAATTGAAAACTTCGAGTGTAAATGAACATCGAGTATAGGACCATCTTGGAAAGAAGCAAACGAATAATAAGATATTACACAGCGTAATATAACAGATGCATCATAGGGTTTTTAGCAAATCAAGTTGGAAAAGAAAAGCACAAAGCTGAGCACCTTTAACACTCCTTTCAGGCGATATTGTTTTCTAAAAATGCCTTTGGTCTAATTTCAGCATCGGAAATTTTCCATAGGGCAATGGAACTCATCGTAGAAGGAATTCCAGGTGTCAGAGTATATGCTAATGATATAATCCTCAGGCTTAACAAGGGAAGAGCACGATTAAAGGCTTCTCAAAGTGCTGAAGAGCATTAAAAAGAATGGCTTGAAGTTGAATAAAACCAAATACCAGTTTGGTGTCGACAATATCAAATTCTTGAGCGATAAACTTTCTGCAAAATGTATACAACCTGATCGAGAAAAGATAACGGCAAACTCGAACATGTCATGCCCTACTGACAAAAAATGTCCTCAGGATGCTAGGTATGATCAAATTTGTTGGAAAATATATTCCTAATCTCGCAGCAGAAACTTGGGGTTGGGTTGTCCGCACCCCGACGCCGAAATCGCATTTGATGATGGGGCGGAGGATCCGTTTTCCTGCACAAAATCGGGACCGGCACTGGTTCTGCTATTCTCTGCCCCCGAAAGTACACAGTACCGAGTATCCACCACCTCAGGCTAGACACCTCAGGCACCTGACGCCTGCCCCGCTTTTCTCCGTCCCCGACCAGCCGAATTCCGGACGGCGAGTTTCTAATGTGGTCCTGCCATTCGGGAAGCTCGCGTGGCGGCTGTGAACTCAGTCCGGGGTCGCCACAGTCGGGGGAGGACCAATCGGAGGGCTGGGCGGGGCCTCATTCCGGACTGGGGCTATATGTGCCGGTGGTCCGGGTTGGGCGAGCGGCTGATGCGGGGCACTATTTAGGTGGTCCAGGTCCGTGGGCTGAGTCCACCACGGAGCACATGCGCGGCCTCTGACCCGGAAGTGTGGGGGGCCGTATCTGCAGCTGGAGCTGCGAGCTCCACAACAGCTGCCTGCTAGCCCCCTGCAAGACGGTGAATCTGTGGCCTTTTGATGCCAGTTTTCCTGGCGTAAAAGACCACAGTTTTCACGACGGCGGGGGGACATAGTCCCGAAAACAGAGAATCCAGCCCCCCAAACCTAAGAGAAACCATCAAGAAAGACACTGGGCGCGATTCTCCGCACCCGCGAAAAATCGCAAAACTGTCGTAAAAAACGGGCGCGTTTTACGACGGTCGTGAAGGGTCCATTTCCCGACGTATTCACTTCCGGGAAATGGGCTAGTAACGTGGCAGCGTCAATCACGTGCGCGATGACGACGGAACGCGGCGACGACACGAACACGTCCACGTGACGCCGCCCGACGTCGTAAAAAGGCGCGGGCGAGCACAGAATCTGTCGGCCATGATGTCGGAGTCCAGGAGAGCTGCACCTCGTTTTGTGGAGGCCGATGTCATACTCTGCTCGATGCTGTCGAGCAGAGGAGGGGCATCCTCCGCCCGCGGAGAGGGCATCGCCAACCTGCCAGCGCGGTACGCCAGGCCTGGCGTGAGGTGGCCGTTGCCGTCAGTGCTGTGGGGCAGAACCCTCGCTCTGCAGAGCAGTGCCGGAAAAAGCTACACGACCTCACCAGGGCTGCCAGGGTAAGTGCCAAGAAGGTGCCCCCTGGTCACAACCATCCCTCCCCCCCCCTTTACCTAATCACCCACCTCCCCCCCCTGGCACGGGGGGGTGGAGGGGGATTGGGCCAGAGTTATTTGAGGATGGGTCACAAAGTTGTCACAGACCCAGCGCTCTGGCCCCGTGGAGAGATGCAATCGTCTTATGACAACTTGACCCCCAAACTGTGCCAGTATCTGAACGGACTGCTGATACCTGCCGCATTGTAATGATCTACCTATGTACCCTCCCCCAACAAGCCAAGTCCGCTCACAACAACCGTGAGCAGCACAAGACTGGAGGGGGTTCGCCCAACCTGCACCCCTTCACCACCTTTGAGCAGAGGGCACTGGACCTTGGGGGGTCTGCCACCGGGGATGTCGCGCTATGCGAGGTTGGCGGAGCTGCAACAAGTGAGACAACCCTCCTTGACAAACACCCACCCCTCCCCCATCCTCTGTCCCATCACACACCCTGCCCACTGGGACACTTCCCCCATCCTCTGTCCCATCACACACCCTGCCCACTGGGACACCTCCCCCATCCTCTGTCCCATCACACACCCTGCCCACTGGGACACCTCCCCCATCCTCTGTCCCATCACACACCCTGCCCACTGGGATACCTCCCCCATCCTCTGTCCCATCACACACCCTGCCCACTGGGATACCTCCCCCATCCTCTGTCCCTTCACACGCTGCCCACTGGGACCGTCCAGCGGCCTGCCGAGCAAATCTAAATAACCCGTCTCATTCTCTTCCCTAGGACGTGATGCCGAACGACCAGGGCCGTCTGGCTGCAGACGGACACAGGCATCTGCCGCCACCTCACCCGGGGCCGCACGACAGAGGGTGCCCGATCAGCGGGGAGCTCCATCCTCCCCAACCCAATCTGCGGATCAGGACGCCCAGAGGGTGGCGAGACCACAAGCCACGGAAATGGCCAGGGATAACCCTCCGGACTCTGAGCGGCCCCACACCATTGAGGAGGGGCTAAATTGCGAAAACATCAGGCTTGCGGCACTGCTATCTCCCACAACATCCATCATCCCAGAGACACTCACCCCGGCGGGCCTATTTAGTGATGAGTCTCCTGGGTCACAGTCTGGTTTGCACATCACAGCTGAGCAGGTACAACAGGTGGAGGTCGGAGCAACCGAGGGCCCGGACTCGCGGAGGCCAGACCAGGCCCAGGATGCAGCTGGCTCCCAGACGTTTTCGGAGTTCCTGGAGTTTCTCAACCCACCCGCACAGCCGATGCCTCAAGAAACCCAGGGAAACAACGACGGGATGAGGGCTGCCTTCCAGACTCTGCAGACGCTGTTAGAGGAGTCGAACCGCGTCCACGAGCAGGGAGTGGTGCCGCTCATGGCAGAGACCCAGTCCGACACCGCACGGGTGGCATCTGCGGTGGAGGCAATGGGTCAGGTGATGCAAGGCATTGGGGTTCATATGCACGCGTCATCCTCAGCCCTGGACAGGGTTGCCCTCTCACAGGCAGCAATGTGCCAGAGGCAAAACGACATTGCCGGCGCCCTGCAGGCCTTGGCCCAGTCTCACCAGGTCATTGGCCAGTCGCAGCAGTCAGTCGCCGAGAGCATCAACCGCCTGACACATGTGCTGGATGGCGTCGCGCACACACAGGTTGAGATCACACAGTCCCTGGCGGGAATGTCTAACTCCCTGGACTCCGTCTCTGCAAACCTTCGGATCCTGGTGGATACCGTTGCAGGCCTCCAGGACTGGCAGCGCCAGGTGTCGGTGGTGCGATGGGGCACCTCCCCGCTCGCACCTCTGTCCCAAAGTGAGGCCCGGGGGCCACCGGGCTCCCCGAGGGAGGAGGAGGTTTCGAGGCCCGTCCCATTAAGTCCATCACGGGACGTCCCGGAATTCTCGGCCTCCCCCCGTCCCATCCCTGGTGCATCGGGTGGGCAGCAGGCAGAGCAGGGTGGCACAACGTCACCCGAGATGCCCGCAGAGCAGCCTGGCCCATCAAGGCCGGGTCGCCCCAGGAAACGCTTGGCCAAGGAGAAACGAGTCGAGGGGGGCGATTCGCAGCAATCCTCCTCCACTCCTGCTGTATCATCTGGGGAATCACTTAGACGTAGTGGTAGGGCCCGTAAGGCAACTAAGATAGACACTGAGTAAGTTGGCACGGGTGAAGGGCACAGTTTAGTTGTAGGGGCTAGGGCACCTGTAAATAATTGTTAACATTAAACGCACTGTTCCACCTTACTTGTAATACCGTGTGATTGTTCCACAGCCACAGGATTTGTGATGGTGACCGAGTGTCGCTGGGGTTGACGAGTGGTGAAACTTCGGTGCCAGGTGTGCAGTCCCTGCCCCTCCCCCCCCCAACCCCTCCCACAGCTAGCCCACACGGGCACGTGATGGAGTGTCAGTGACGATCTCAGCGGCCACCAAGGTGGATGATTCAGCTATTGCCATGGGTCAGACTCTCTCTAACGATTCTGAGCTCACAGCTCATCGCAGAGCGGGCTGTCATCATTCCACATGGCACTGATCACACCCGCTGACACAGCCATCAATGTTGTGCCATACCGTCTGGACCCAGTGGTAAGGGTGATGTCGAAGTGGAGCAGGGTACACTGAGAGGGGGTGGGGGGGGGGTTGTGGTGGTGGAAGTTGTGTGTTGACCCTCTGCACGACTAGTGATGGAGGTGGTGGTTTGGTGTTCAGCGGGGACGTCACATGCGATGCGTGAACCGTGCTGCCACCAAGGCGTCGCGTGCCCGCCGTCCTCGCCGGGTCTGTTGTGCCGCCTCCTGGACATCACCAGCACCTGGGTCATGTCTGCGTGCTGCGCCCGCCACTCTACCAGCCTCCTCCTCCTCCCTCTCCTCCTCCTCCTCCTCCTCCTCCTCCTCCTCCTCTGTGCTGGAACCACTGCCACTGGCTTCTCCCTCCGCCTCCTGCAGCAGGTCATCTCCCCTCTGCATCGCGATGTTGTGCAGCGCACAGCAGACCACAACAATGCGAGTGACCCTTTCGGCCTGGTACTGCAGGGCCCCTCCGGAGCGGTCCAGGCACCTGAATCTCATCTTCAGGAGGCCAAGGCAGCGCTCCACCACACCCCTGGTTGCTGCATGGGCCTCGTTGTATCGTGTTTCCGCATTGGTCTGAGGCCTCCGTATAGGCGTCATCAGCCAAGACCTCAGCGGATAACCCCTGTCGCCTAGCAACCAGCCCCTCAGCCGGGGGGGACGTCCCTCAAACATCGCAGGGATGAACGACTGCGCCAGTATGTAGGAGTCATGCACACTCCCTGGGAACCTTGCAGGGACGTTCATGATCCTCATGTGGGGGTCGCATACCACCTGCATATTCATGGAGTATGTCCCCCTTCTGTTTGTGAACACATCCCTGTCCCCTGCAGGCGGGCGCATGGGGACGTGAACATAATCGATTGCCCCCTGCACCCTCGGTATCCCGGCCATGCTGGCAAATCCACGAGCTCGTGAGTCTTGACTTGCTTGGTCCTCGGGAAAGGTGATGTAGCGGTCCGCGATGGCATAGAGGGCGTCGGTCACATCCCGGATACACCTGTGGACCGATGACTGGGAGATTCCGGAGAGGTCCCCGCTCGGAGGCTGGAAGGAGCCGGTAGCATAGAAGTTAAGAGCGACCGTCACCTTGATGGCAACCGGGATCGCGTGTCCTCCCCCCGTTCCACGTGGGGCGAGGTGCGACAGGAGTTGTATCACCGTCTGCCTACTCAGCCGGAGTCTCCTCCTGCAGGTGATAGATAGAACAGTACAGTACAGTACAGTACAGCACAGCACAGAACAGGCCCTTCGGCCCTCGATGTTGTGCCGAACAATGATCACCCTACTTTAAACCCACGTAACCCGTATACCCGTAACCCAACAATCCCCCCATTAACCTTACACTACGGGCAATTTAGCATGGCCAATCCACCTAACCCGCACATCTTTGGACTGTGGGAGGAAACCGGAGCACCCGGAGGAAACCCACGCACACACAGGGAGGACGTGCAGACTCCACACAGACAGTGACCCAGCCGGGAATCGAACCTGGGACCCTGGAGCTGTGAAGCATTGATGCTAACCACCATGCTACCGTGAGGCCCCTTTTTTTTTTTTTTTTTTTTTTTCTTTAACAGTACAGCACAGAACAGGCCCTTCGGCCCTCGATGTTGTGCCGAGCCATGATCACCCTACTCAAACCCACGTATCCACCCTATACCCGTAACCCAATAACCCCCCCCTTAACCTTACTTTTTTTTTTAGGACACTATGTGCAATTTAGCATGGCCAATCCACCTAACCCGCACATCTTTGGATTGTGGGAGGAAACCGGAGCACCCGGAGGAAACCCACGCACACAGGGGGAGGACGTGCAGACTCCGCACAGACAGTGACCCAGCCGGGAATCGAACCTGGGACCCTGGAGCTGTGAAGCATTTATGCTAACCACCATGCTACCCTGCTGCCAAATGTCCGTGATGTCCGTCATTGTTAGGAAAGAGACCCGGACACGGTACACCCTCGGCTTTGGTCGTCGCCTCTGGCGCCGTGGCTGCACCCTCACTCTCTCCTCTTCCTCTTCCTCCTCCTCCTCCTCCTCCCCATGCTGCTCGACGACTGGCAACTCCTCGGCCCTTCCCTCTGCTGCTGCAGCTGGCCCTGCATCCACTGCGGGTTGTGGCTGTGGATGCTGCTGCATCTCCAAATGCAGCTCAGCGGCCCCAACCACTGCGCAGAACATAGCCGTTCTGTCCACATACATTGTGCTAACCTACAGAAGGGTGGTGAGGGGCAGAGAAACGGGACATGTTAGACAGAGGTTAGTCGACACCTCGGCAGCCGCCTGCCACGGGATACCTGTGTGTCCCGGTGGCCTGATCGCGCTGCTGACACGCGGGCAGCCTAACCCCTGGTCACTTTCTGCATCCAATGGGCAGTTAACTATGTCCTCCTCACGGGTGCGTCAGTGGCCTGTGGCCGTAAGCCACAGGGCAACCAGCGGCCGTGTCCTCATGACCGGCACGCCATGGCATGGTGGCAGACATTTTGTTACGGGGTTGGACGGCTCACTCGCTCACTCTCTACCTAACCCCCCCCACTCCCACTCCCCCCCCCATCTCCCCCGCTCCCCCCCCCGTCTCCCCCACTGCCCCCCCGTCCCCCCCACTGCCCCCCCCCCGTCCCCCCCACTGCCCCCCCCCCGTCCCCCCCACTGCCCCCTCCGTCTCCCCCACTGCCCCCTCCGTCTCCCCCACTGACCCCGCTCTGGACCCCCCCTCCCGTTCTCAGGGATGCCTTCTCCGTTGTGGCCAGAATCGAGCGGTGCGCTGAGCAGTGTGCTGAGCGGTGCGCTGAGCGGTGCGCTCACCTCCTCCAAGCTGTTGTCAGCCAGCCCGACTGGTTGACGAACTTAAATAGCAGGTGTGTTTCACGCCGTGCAGACAGGGCGCGATGATGTCGGGACTTCGGCCCATCCGGGCCGGTGAATAGCGGGGGGGGGGCTATTAGTGGCGATTCTGGTCGTGTCGGGGGCGGGAAGGAGGCGTTTGTCGGGAATGGCGACTCCGAGATTTTGCGGGGTTCGGAGAATAGCGGGAGGGCGTCGGAACAGCGTTGCCGTAAAAATTTGCGACGCCCGCTATTCTCCGAACCGTCGTGAGTCCGGAGAATCGCGCCCACTATTTTTCAGTAGTCTAATAGACATGAACAGGAATGGCAAGCATTACAAGAAGCATTGACAACAGCTCCAGTACTGGCATTTTTTGACCCTAAAAAAAGGACAAAAAGATCAACAGATGCATCGAGAGATCGGTTGGGAGCAGTGTTATTGCAGCAAGACAATGATGAAAATTGGCTTCAAATTGCCTCTGCCTCCAGGCCAATGTCTGACACAGAGCGCAGGAATGCTCAAATTGTAAAGGAATGTTTAGGTTTAATTAATGGATTAACCAAATTCCATGACTACGTATATGGCCAACAGACATAGACCACTTGTGGGGATAGTCTCCAAGGATACAGAGTATGATGATGAAGCTACAATAGTAGCTGATGCACTATCTGATGCTACGAACTTGAAAGAGATACATCAGATGGATGAGGATGTGCTAGTCCACGTAAATCTTGTAACAGAATCCCTTCCGTATCTGATGACAAATCAAGACTGATTAAGGATGAAACAACCAAAGATGAAGTCTTCGAAAAGGTGATAAAATATCTCCACGAGGGATGGCCTAAAAGGATCCTGTTCCAACTATTAGAATGTTAGAGCAGAGTGAAGTGGGTTTTTTTTGCTTCGACAACCAAGGATTGTAATTCCGCAATCTTTAAGGTCAATGATTCTTAAAAAGATTCATGAAGGGCACTTGGGAATAGAAAAGTGTAAATGAACAGCCAGGGAGACAGTATATTGGTCAGGCATCAATCACGATATTCAAGTCATGGTCGATAACTACGAAACTTGTCAGAAATTTCAGTGCAAACAAAGGAAAGAACCAATGCAAATGGGCAAAATCATTACAATTCCATGTGAGAAAGTGGTAATGGATTTGTTCTATCTGGCAGGAATAGAATACTTGTTATTAATTGACTACTTTTCCAACTTTCCAGAAGTGGTACAACTAGCAAACTCATCTGCTAGGTGTGTGGTCAAGCATACTGAAGACATTTTTGCACGCCATGGAATACCTCAAATTGTCAGGAGTGACAATGGCCCATGTTTTAGTCGTCATAAATGGGCAGAGTTCGCATGTACTTACGATTTCCAACGTACCACTTCTTGTCGTCTTTACCCGCAATCCAAAGGGAAGGCTGGAAAAGGTGTTCACATTGTGAAGCAGCTAATCAGAAAAACTATGGATAGCTGAGAATATCTAGTGCTACTGAGTTATCGAGCAGCACCGTTAATCAATGGGCTTTCACTGTCACAGTTGTTGATGAATCGGCAGCTCAGAACAGCCTTGCCATACATTATGAAGCAGCCAAAGAATAAAAAATTAGAAAGGAAACTCATTTCTCAAAAAAGGAGGCAGAAGAGGAATTACGACAAATCCACAAGAAAGCCACAACTATTGATAAAAGATGACACAGTCAGAGTGGAAGATCCTGATGGAAATGGATGGTTGAAGTACGCTAAGGTACTGCAACAGGCAGGTCCTCATTCATGTCTAATCATCCAGTCTTAAGGAGAAACGGGAGAGCTTTACTGAAAGTTCAGCAACCTTTTGTTATGGAATCATAAGTGGATATTGTAAGCAATCCAAGGATAGTTGAACAAGAGACACCTTAGCATACAGAGTCAGAACAAAGGGAAAATGCATAAATCCAAGAAAAACAACAAGAATCATCTGTAACAATGAATGAAAATCAAGCAAGTTCACAAGTTCAACCAATGCTTAGAAGGTCAAATGATCAAAATAATTATGCATATCATGTATGGTAAATTGAACTAATCTATGTAAATAGTTTGCACTTCCATAGGAAAATGGATGTAATTATATAAATAAGCAACCATGTAAATAATAATCTATACGACCTCCATCCAACAGATGGCAGTACAAAACTACAACGTCACTCTATACTTTAAGGAGTCTGGAGATAGTTGTATCAGTGGATAGTCTCTTGCAGTAGCTCTGGGATAACTTAATATTGAACGTAGTTTTTTGATATATTTCTCATAGTTATTTGAGCCACACATTTGTTTACTAATAAGTATCTAACTAGTCAAGAACTACACGTTCTATCGTGCAGTATTCCGACCGGCCAAGCACCAGAACGAAACACGTAACTCTGGACATTGTTCCTTACCCAATAATAATCCAATTCCCTCCTGAAAGCCCTGATTGAATCTGCGTTCACCACACTCCCAGGCATCACGTTCCCGATCCTAACTGCTCGCTGTGAGGAAACGTTTCTCCTCTTGTCTCCATTGCTTCTTTTGGCAATTACTTTAAATCTGTGCCCCCTCGCCCTCGATCCTTCCATCAATGGGAACGGTTTCTCCCGATCTACGCTGTCTAGACCCCTTATCATTTCAAATCTCCTCACAAATTTCTCTTCTCCAAGGAAATTCCTCCCAACTTTTCCAATCTATCCATGTAACTGAAATTCCTCATTCCCGGAATCATTCTCATCAATCTTTTCTACACTCTCTCGAATGCTTTCACATCTTCATCATCCCTTTTCCTCAACTGCAGCTGATTTAACACCCTTTATTTTTTAACCTTAATTTTTCCAAAACATCTTCGGACTATTAGTTGACTTGTTTTTTCAAAAGGGTAAATTTATTCTGTAGCTCTTTTTACAAAAGCCCTACTGGTGTTATACTGTTGTCCTGTGTGTCAATCTCTCCATGCACCACATCTCAACTGATTCCATCTTCACCTTTCCAATATCGGCCCTAATCCAATCTGTGCTCAAGTCTTTATGTTGACATTTTTTCTCACTTCTAATTGGATTTTAAAGTGCATCAAATTGCAGTCACTGCTCCCAAAGGCTCTCTCACATTCTGCTCATCGACCTGATCTGTTCCATTATTCATAACCAGATCCAATAACACCTTAGGGACTGACTAACATATTACTGGAGGGAGGAAGTCCTGTATTATGAATTTCATTCCGATGCTCCATTTACTCTTTCTCCTCATTGAAAAGTGGATAATTTACATTTACCAGAACAATAAATTTCCATTTTCCCTCCAGAATTCAAAGGTCTGACCCTTGCTGACGTAACAAAGGGCGTGATTCTCCGGAAAGATTCCTAAGTGTGGAAGGGAGCGGGAACGACCACAAGCTTCCCCGCGCTCGGCTCAGCGAGGCTGGCAACGTAATACAACGTTAATTGGTCCACTTAATGAGGCCCCATGGGCTTCACGCCACAAATGAAGGCTTGTCAGCAGATCTTCCAGCGCACACTCGCCAGCCCCCCCCCCCCCCTCCCTCCCCCCCCCCTCCCCCCCCCCCCCCCCCCCACTAACAAGGACATGAAGAACTTAAACAGCACTTGCACAACCAGCCCCATTCAGCTCATTGCCAAGGTGACCAGCCCCAAGGTTTGGAGACGCGGACCTGGGGAGGCTCCTAGATCCATTTGAGGCCTGGAGGGATGTCCTCTTCCTCCAAGGATCTCAATGAGTGAGCCACAGGGTAACCAGTGTTGCCTGGGATGAAGTGGTAGCTGCCATCAGCTTGGGAAGCGTGACCAGGAGGACTGGCCTCCCAGTGCCACAAAAGGTCAATGGCCTACACCAGACCACACGAGTGAGTTGAAAACTAACGCCCCAACCCCTGGAATCTTTCCACCCCCACGCGACCTGCCCCCCAACCCTCCATTTTCCCCAACCCCACAACCCACCTTTCACCTCCACTTCACCATCCCCCAAATCCCTCCCTCATGCCACCCCACCAATGTGAACCACACGTGTGGCTAATGATGCCCTTGGTCTCCGCAGGAGAAGCTGTCCGATAATCGTCAGGAAGGGGCACAGACTGGTGGAGGGGTACCGGACATAAGAATCCGCATGACATTCAAGGAATGGGCCCTGGAAATGATGGGAGTGGCCAAGGACAGAGCGTCACCAATGCGGAGGTCAGTACATGCCTCACAGGCGAGGATCCACCGGGTCCCACCTGCAGGACCTGTCAAACATGAGTTGTGATCACCATACAGACTGGTCCATCCCTCCCACTGACCACATGTTCATTCTCCCACAGCCGATAGTGCCAGCCCATTCAGGTGCACCCTACCTGCCTCCCATGAGACCACCTCAGAGCACCGATAATGCCACAATCAATGCACCACAGCTGTGGGGATCCACTCTCCACCAGTGCAGATCCACACACCTCGGTGGGCAACGTTAGTGGACAGGCTTCTGGGACACAATCTGGTGAGCACCACACAGTCATTGATGCACATCAGCTGGAGTCAAGAAGGTCCAGGTGGGACAACAATTGGAGGTCTGCTGGATTCCAGGATCCAGCTGGGTCCCAGCCAGATGCTGAGCCTGTGGAACATGTTCTCCCGGAGCTGATGGAGATGTTAGGGAGCGGCTGGGACATTCAGAGGGCGACGTCGGTGACTCTCCAGCAGCTCGATAGTCGATTGGAGGAGTCCCAGAGGCTACGGGCACAGCACATGTCACCAGTGGAGAGCCTGGTGCACAATGTCAGTAGCATTAGTCAAGGTGTCCAAGGCGTCGCTCAGTCAGTGACGGCCATGGCTGTGGGCCTCAGCAAACTATCCAACTCACTGGGGGATGTGACCCAGTACCAGGCTGACCTTCATGAGGTGCTGTGGGATATGTTCTGGACTCAGATGGGAATAGCCGAGCTCCTGCGGAGCTTATGCCAGTCGCAGGAGGGTATTGTCGAGTCACTGCAGAACATGACCCAGTCACTGAGGGGCATCGCCAAGGGTGTCTCCACATGGTGCAGACATTGGGGAGCCACCAGGGCTGGCAGAGCCAGATGGCACAGGGGTAGCTGGGGCTCAATTCAGCTGTCCCTCCGTCCCGTGGTGAACCCCAGGGCCCTATGGGCACTGAGCGGGAAGCAGGGTCACAGGTTGGCAATCCGGGGGCAGCACAGTGGCACAGTGATTAGCATTGCTGCCTCACGGTGCCGCGGTTCCAGGTTCGATCCCTGCTCTGGGCCACTGGGTGACTGTCTGTGTGGAGTTTGCACTTTCTCCCCGTATTTGCGTGGGTTTCGCCCCCACAACCCAAAGATGTGCTGGCTAGGTGGATTGGCCACACTAAATTGCCCCTTAAGTGGAAAAAATGAATTGGGTACTCTAAATTTTTTTTTTTTAAAAGGTTGGCAAACCGGATCCATCCGATGAACAGGCGGCCGTGGACACCAGTTCCCCCGAGTTCCACCCCTCTGGTGAGGCAGCAGGGCTGTGCATGTGCTGCCGTCAATATGCCAGGGTCCTCTGGCTCCAGAGCCCCCAAAGGACGCCCATCAAGGCCTTCGAAGGGCAAACAGTCAGGGGCTAGGATTGTCACTGGAACAGGAACACATGGTCCAGGGGTTGGCATGGAGGACCCATGCACAGTACCCCTAGCACCCCTGCCTTCATCAGGGCCACCCCCAGGCGGACCTCTCCCCCAGTCCTGAGATCCCCAGCCCCCCATGGCATCCCACCCCCAATCAGGGCTGCAACCCCCCAATTGCACCCCCCCACCCCCTCCTGAGCACAGGGGCAACATGCCCAGTGCCCCCGAGCCCACTGCCTGTGAGCGAAGATGGCTACTCACCTCCCCGCAGCAGCACATCCGCCAGGTTCATGTTTTTCAAAAGGAGTACTAATCAGCACCAGCATGATCACTTGCATGGCAGACTGTTGGATAGGGGATGGCTCCCGTTAATTGTATGGAAATAGAGCTTAAGTGGTGATAATTAGTTTCTCACCACGCTACGGCGAGATCCCGATTTTACCAACAGGAACGAGCCGATTGCATCGCAAACTGTTTTGCCCATCGGGGGTCTCGTTTCTGGCCTCTCCCACTATTCACCAACCTTGTTGCACTCTTGCTTGAAGCCAGAGAACCATGCACACTCTCTTCAAAAGAAGTGCACACATTGAAACCACAGTGTATAATTGAAAACTTTGCTTTTGGATCATTTTAATCTTAAGTGATGGTAGGTGATCGCCGATATAGAATCAACCACTGGTTGTATAATACATAGAATCCCTACAGTGCAGAAGGAGGCCATTCGGCTCATCGGGTCTATACTGGCCCTCTGAAAGAGCATCCTACCCAGGCCCAATTCCCTACCCTATCTCTGTAACCCCGCCGAGGGGCAATTTATCATGGACAATCCACCTAACCTGCACATCTTTTTGTTTAAACTGGAGGACCCGGAGGAAATTCACGCACACAGGAAGAATGTGAAAACTCCACACAGACAGTCACAAGAGGTCGGAATCGAACCCGGATCTCTGGTGCTATGAGGCAGCAGTGCTAACCTCTGTGCCACCTTGCCACACAACACCTCTGACTGTCATTTCATTGGAGCAGGAATGCTCTTCCAGAACTTGCAAAGAAACATTGGCGACTCCTAGCCTAAACTTCCCTCCTCCTCCCCCCACTACAATTACCCATCACCCAATACACTTACCTGACTTCTGGAGGATCCGAGGAGGGGAGTGGGGGGGTGTAGCTGGCAACAGACTTCTACCGTGCGCAGACAAATCTTGCCTGTCAACCTTTATATCATTCTCAATGGACTCGGTGGGAGATGGGCCTGGATTTACATAGAATTTACAGTGCAGAAGGAGGCCATTCAGCCCATCGAGTCTGCACCGGCTCCTGGAAAGAGCACCCTACCCAAGGTTAACACCTCCACCCTATCCCCATAATCCAGTAACCCCACCCAACACTAAGGGCAATTTTGGACACTAAGGGCAATTTATCATGGCCAATCCACCTAACCTGGATTGTGGTAATGAAGCCTGAGAATGGAGCAAGGTGGGAGCTGAAATGGGTGGGACCTCACTCTGACAGTTTAGAATGGGTTTCTGCACATCCCACTAACTAAGATTGAAATCAAAGATTTACCCCTGGGTTACTGATCTGCCACCTTAATTGCTATTACTCTGGGAGATGGGGGGGCAATGATATTTGGACATATTCACAATTAGGTGCAACCATCCCAGCTACAGTCATCTGAGTCATTACTGCTGCACACTCAGCTTTTTTTTTAAATTTAGAGTACCCAATTAATTTTTTCCAATTAAGAGGCAATATAGCGTGATCAATCCACCTAGCCTGCACATCTTTGGGTTGTGGTGCAAAACCCACGCAAACACGGGGAGAATGTGCAAACTCCACACGGACAGTGACCCAGAGCCGGGATTCGAACCTGGGACCTCGGTGCCGTGAGATTGCAGTGCTACCCCAGCGCCACCATGCTGCCCACACTCAGCTTTTTTAACTGGGTCTATAGCATGACCTTCATGCTCAACAGGTACTTTGCGTAGCTGTTCATAGCAGCCATAACTTTGGATATAAGCTGTGCATCTAAATTCCCCCAAGCTCCAATCTAACCCTGTCTATTGTAGTTTATTACAACAACCTTGCTCTGTCTTGCAGCCAGCCATTGTTATTTCCTCTTTTTTGCTGGTTCCAGTAATTCTCTTTTTGTTTTTACCCTTCTCCCTACTTTCTTGCCAATTACACTTTTATACCTGGTGAGTTTCTTGGATTAATTTTCCCTCAAAACTGTCCATGAGCCATTTAGATGACTTTATTTTGAACCCTCTGTTTTTCACCAGAGACACATCTCTCCTTGATGCTGATACATTCAGACAGCAGAGCCACAGTCAACAGCAATGTCAATATCTAGAAAGGAGCTTTGCAACACATCAACGAGTCTAAAGCAAGTTCATTGATCATTTGGACAGACTCAGCTGGGTATTCCGGCACAGAAACCCTCATTTCCCACCCCAAGTGCCCCTGAATTTTTGCCTTCCTTGTAAAACAGGAGACTTCTTGCCCTGTCTGAACATAACATCAAACTCTGTCAAATCACTTCACAGGGGTTGGTATATGAAGATGTGACATAAAGGCTTAAACCACTGATGTATAGGTTTAAATTTGTTAACATGTCTCGAAGCTGCTTCACAGACAGAAATCTGCCTCTTGGCATTGTAATGAGGCTTCATTGTCTTCCTACATTAGTGTCAGCTGTAACAAGAGCAACATAGGCGCACTTGCCCCCCCTTAGGCACAGTTTTCTGGTTCCATACTTGCAAAACCTAAGCCAAAGGGGTTCCCTTGAACCGTAATTTAACTCAGCTTGGAGAATCACTGAGGATTCCTGCTCCAGATTCATGGCATTCCCACAAGGAATTTCCATATTCCCAAAGCTGTCAGGCACTGGCATTTTCCTCTCCTCATTTTGAGGTCTCTGTTAGAGTCAATGGTAGAGGATTGCTTGCGAGAGATTGGTCATTATCATTGCGTAAAGTGGTGGATGACAAATTCGGAAAATCTTGGCCTTTCTTTGTCTAGCAATTCCAATCTTCCTGTGTAACATTCCATTCTTCTTCTCCTTCGGTGATCAATCGTTAACGAGTATGATTGTCCACCTAAGAGAGTCTGTATTACTGGTCATGGGTTCTGGCGGTTCTTGTGTGGTTGATGAGCCCGATCCCAACCCATTAGCTTCAGAGATTCTGGAGTTACTTCTTGGAATTTTGTGTAAGTGATTTTTAAAAAAATCTTTGATGGGTTGTGGGCGTCATCAGCATTTGTTGTGAACCCCTAATTACCCTTGAACTGAGCGGCTTGCTAGGCCAGTTAAGAGTCAACCACATTGCTGTGGGACTGGGGTCATCATGTGTTGTAATATAGGGGACTGAATTCTCCACCCCGCCACGCCACATTTTGTTTCACCCAGTCAGGCAGGATGCTCCGTTACACCGGCTGGTCAATGGGGTTTCCCATTGTGGGACAGCCCACGCCGTTGGGAAACCCCCGAAAATGGAGCATCCCGACGTCGGAGAATCCAGTCCAGATTCTGCAGACGTCTTAATGGTGAGATCTTGAGACTTGTACATTTAAACATGAACCCAGTATTGTTAGTCTTTAACTATATATCGATCCCAGGCTACTGTCATGCATTGCCATACTTCTCTATACAGATCAGCTTCCAGAGCTTTCTTTCTAAGTTTCTTATCATGTGACTCTTATTACAATCCCAGACCCCAGCAGTTGCTAGGATACCAGACAGTAACCTCAATATTTTAATTTGTAAGACTGTGAGGAAAGGACACTCTGCTCCAGGAGTGATTCCACGCATAATTAGGGATGTGGCATATTAAAACAGATTTTACTATTAACACAGTATTAATAACTTTAACATCATGAAGACAAATAGCTTACAATTATCAGTTAGAAAACGCTGAACAATACAATTAAACAATAACCCTACCTTTAATAACTGCTACCTTTATCTCTACTCAAGCAACACCCACCTCAGGTCAAAATCCAATTTTAAATACATTTAGTAGATTCAGGAATATTTGATGTGAACAGATGTCTTGGATAAATCACTTTGAGAAAGCGATATCCTTCAGGTCCCAGATTGGCAGTTTCTTGCCTGTCTCAAAATGCTGTTTAAACAGCCAGCTTCAGCCATTTCTTCTGACCTGTACACAGAAACATCTTTAATTCACTGCCTGGAGAACACTGTATGTCTGGTCTTGCCCTAGTCAACTCTTTCACTGAACTGTTTGTTCCAGAAACTGCTAGTCTGTCCACAGAAAGATCTTTAACCTCACTGTGTTGAGAGCACTGTTTACATCCCAATCCAAAACTCAAACTGAAACTCCAGAAACAGCCTCAGCCCCTGGCTTCTCCCATTAACTACATCATCATACTAAAATTAAACACAATGGTTGCAATTTAACTGTCACGTTGTGTCCAGTGCGCATCTGGATGTGTCAGTTGAATAGCGGGAAAGGCCAAAATCGAGATTTGCGCGCCAGCCCGCTCTTATTGGCTAGTTCCATATCTCGCCCAAATATGGCGAGCAAATCATTGACACTAATTTGCATTAATTTCCAACTTATTAGCACGATTGAAGTCGATTGTAATAGCCTCCCGGAAATTAATTGGCTTACCAGCGAGAAATCACACTGCCGTTGTTTCATACTCCTTTTTAAAAACATGAAGCTGGCGCAATCATAGTATCTCTACAGTGCAGAAGAAGGCCATTCAGCCCATCGAGTCTGCAACAACCCTCTAACAAAGCACCCTAAGCAGGCTCCTGCCCTAGCCCTGCAAACTCATAACCCCATCTAACCCACACATCCCTGGACTGTGGGAGGAAACTAAAGCACCCAGAAGTAGCCCACACAGACATGTGGAGAACATACAAACTCCACACAGTCACCAAAGGCCGGTATTAAACTCAGGTCCCTGGTGCTGTGAGGCAGCAGTGCTAACCACTGTGCCACCCTTGTGTAGTCCCGTGCAGCCCTTCTGTAAAACAGGAAAAGGAAACATGATTTCCTCCAACTTCCTCTCCACCTTTGCTGGAGTGGCTGACTCCTGTTTTTATTTATAATTTCACAGGTTGTAGGCATGGGGCTGGTTTAGCTCACTCGGCTAAATAGCTGGCTTTTAAAGCAGGCCAGCAGCACGGTTCAATTCCCATACCAGCCATGCCGGAATGTGGCGACTAGGTGTTTTTCACCATAACTTTGTTGAAGCCTACTCATGACAATAAGAGATTTTCATTATAGGGGCTGGTTTAGCTCACTGAGCTAAATCACTGGCTTTTAAAGCAGATCAAGCAGGCCAGTAGCATGGTTCAATTCCCGTACCAGCCTCCCCGGACAGGTGCCAGAATGTGGCAACTAGGGGCTTTTCACAGTAACTTAATTGAAGCCTACTCGTGACAATAAGCGATTTTCATTTTTCTTTTTTTTTTCATTTCGTAGTGTAAGACTGCATTTTTGCCCATCCAAAGTTTGCTGAAGCAAGTTAGAAGTGCCTGATAGCTCTCTGTACTTTGAACCTGTTCCTGATGTAAGCGCTCAAAAGTATAATTTTCTTCACCAGCAGCATATGCCTGATGTTATCTGTGTGCTCGTGGAGATGGCAGTGCTTCTGCTCCGAAAGCCCCAGGTTCCTCACTTCCAGAAGGTTCTGATGTTCTGAGTGCCCTCACTCCACCACAGCAGCTAGATCATCACAGCCTTCACACAATCCACAATATTTAACTTTAACCGATCAACACTAATCTCCAAATCAGGTAGCTTACCCTCCTGACACTCCTCACCGTCCTCCAGTGCCGCTCCCCCCTCCATCCCTTCCTCATCAACTCGTTCAGGAATCTCGGATGCTATTGCAAACTCTCCTCCATCACCATCTAATATGTCCATGGGCACGTTTGCTCATCCCCATGGCTACTGAGGTGAACTGAGGAGGTTAGTAGCCATTACATTTTCCAGCATGCAGCTCAAGGGAACTGGAGGTGCTGCCCCAGTGCTTGGGGGGAGCTGGGGACCTCTCAGATGGGTTGGGCTTGGTCATGGGGCATTTCAGGTCAGGCTCGCTCCTGTTCTTGGTTATATGCTGAAGGTCACTTTAACTCCCTTTGACTGTGAGCAGTCTCTAGCTTCACAGCTGAAGGTTAGTGCTAATGAGGAACTGGCCTTGTTAGAGCAATTCACAGCTCTCAAGTGGCTTCCTGTGGGTACATGTGCCGTGTCTCAGATAATGATTATTACATCGCATCTCAATCAAACTTTGAAGCTTGGACACTTTTCCTGAACTCTAGAAGCATCAGCACCACAGAGGCAGCAGCCAACAATCAAACATTCAAGAGCTGGGTGTCAGCGCTGGGGATATCCTCGCAACGAAAGGGTCAGTGAGTGGATCAGGGAGGGAACCTGAGCACAGTCTCCCTAATATTCCTGGCAGGGATTTGGGGTCTGGGAGCTTCTGATGCGGCCGGAGGTGAGTGTTCGCCAGTAAAACTGGCACGCTAGATGGTAAAGGTGAAGTAGCCACAGTCCCAGATGACCATCTGCTTTCCCCTTTGAGGGGGGAGAACTGACTGGTGGTGATTTGATCTGAGGATCACCACACCTCAGGCGTGGGGCAAGGTTGAGAAGGTGGGGCCTTCATGAATAACTTCAGCCGGTACGGGAATTGAACTCACGCGGCTGCTTTACTCTACATCATGAGCAAGCTGTCTAGCCAAGAGAGCTGGCTCACTGGGTGGTACTCTGAGAGAAGTCCGGACATATAAGGGTGGGGGAGGCTTGGGGGAATTGAGGGTCCCGGTGATTGTCGGTTTCTCTCTCTCTCCAATTCCTTACAGATATAACAATAAGAGGCTGCCCTCGCAGTGCTGGTGAAAGCCCAGGCAGGTAGGTGCCGGAGAAGGTGGCAGCAGTGTTGACGCAGGCTGCAGTGCAGAGGGATGCAGCAAACCCTGAAGACCCGGCCACTGATCATGTCGAGGATGAACCCAGAGGGGGACGCGAGTGATGGCCCAAGGTGTACTGGCATTGTTGGTCTTTCAAGGAGATGATGGAGAGCATGTGCTGCAAGAGATTCCATCTCAACAAAGAGAGAGTGCGGCATCTGCGCCATGTCCTCATGGACTTGGCTCCTGTGGAGATGGACACCTGCTCCCGATGGCCGTGTAGGTCACCACAGCCCTGAACCTTTGTGCCAATGGTGCATTCCATAACTCGAGCGGGGAATTGTGTGGCACTTCCCAAGCTACAGGCCACAAGTGTATACATGAGTTTCTTCTAATAGGAATGCGCACTCCATGCTTTCCTATAATGAATTCAACTTTTCTTTTTCCTTGGTGTCCATGATGTTTTTGATGGATTTTGAATGCTTCACAGGTGGAACCTTCATTTTGAATTGTTTTGCAATCTCAGCCAAACATTTGATAAAATGCTGGAAAATCTCAGCAAACATTTCTTTGCTGACTTATTTTCAAATTGCAAGATTATGTATCTTCTCATTCAGGTCAATGGTTCTCAGCACATCTGAGACATCTTTCTATTAGTGCCTTGCATGCCAGAGTTGGATTGAGATAAGATCCAATCTTATTCTGTTTTTTTTCAGAACTTTATCCTTGTTTTCATTCAGCTGGTTTTTCAGCTCTCCAGGCTCTTTCCTGTAGTTTTCACTTTTGTCCTGGAATATTGAAGAGTCTGCCAACTGGTTCGCCAATTTGTTCAGTGATGTTAAATTAATTTTGCTTTTCTTCCTAATTTTCCAGAGGAATAAACTTTGCCCTGAGGGATTCGTGTAACATATGAAGATCCTTCAACACGTTTTCCTTTTCTTTGCGAGTCACGGTTGCTTCATCTTGAGATCGCCTATAATTCAGCAAAGTCTCCTAAAGTTTCTCCTGCTGTCCTTCCATCCCACTGTTTGAGACAGTCTGCATTTCTTCTTGTCTCTGAATGAATACACATTGTTTTGCATTTGATCTTGAAGAACAATCAACTGTCCTTTCACTGCTTATTTTCTTGTTGGCCTACTGTCCACTCATCTGGGTTGCAGTGCACCATTTCGCTGCTACTGATGGTTCCAACACAGCTTTTGAAGTCATTTTCAACAATATTCTTAACTCCTCGTGTTTTTCTATGGCTATGTTTTTCCACATCGGTTCTTCAAGGATTCTTTCATGCAACATCTCTTTTCATGCCGTTTCTCCTATTTTACCTGGCTAGACACCTGGTTAAGTTTCCCCAACACCTGCTTGATTTGCCAACTGTGGAATTTTGGTCATTATTTTCTCCTGATACCTTTGGGCCATCTCTGAAATTTCTTTATTCAGATCTTGAACAGTTTGGTTGATTGAAGACTTCAGTTTATTTTGTATTTTCAAAAGTATATACTCAGTTTGAATCTTGTGCTTCAAATCTACAAGTTCAGCTCTAATGTGGACATGTTCCTGTAGAACACCTTCATTTATGTTTTGCATGTTCTGCTTCTTTTGAGTTACCTCAGATAGCTTTCCTTCAGTCACAGCCATCTGCACACTCTGCACTGCCATCAGCTGTTGCAGTTCGGGTTCTGTGTCAGCATTTTCAAGAGGGTCTATATTTGAGCCTTTATGCTGCTTCTCAGTGATTTATTCCTGGCATGGTCAACAACCTTCTAGTACTTCACTTGAATATTGTCTCCCTCACTCTGGGGTCTTTTGCTGTCTTCAGCATTTGATCAAGTATTGCATTCTCTCTGGAGTCTCTTGTTCCCATCGGCACTTTATTGGGAGTTGCCCTCTCTCTGCCACTTTAAGGTGTCAGTGGAGTAACCGTTTAATTTCTCCACTTCAGGTGGCAGCAGCTGTCAATTCTGCCACTATGATTTTCCTGTGCTTTTTCAGATCCTTGCAGGCTCCCCGGCAATCATGGAGCTCATTTGAAAAAAAATTCAAAGCTTTTGAGGTAGAAGCATTCCTTACCTCTCCAATTTATTTTTTCTTTCTCAGCATGTCCTTTGAACTTTGTGTTTGGGAGCTTGGTGCTTTTTACTGGGATCCCCATGATCGTGAGCCATGTATTAAAACAGTTTTTTTTTCTTCAAAACAGCAGCATCTCTTTTCTGGGTGATTAGTTATGTTTTTTTCTGTTTACCTCTGTGAGTATTTTTGTTCTCTGTAAACTCCGTGCTTTGGGCATTTTGGTAGGCTTGTGGTTTGACCAGGGTCCACTTTAGTTTAAACTTAAAGGCACAGTAATGCTTTCTTAAACCGTGCAGATCTCTTTTTCTCTAAACTCTGCACGTTCTTCTCAAATGTTTGAGTGCACTAGCTGATTATTATTTAAGTTTTTGTTCAACTTCAGTGAAACATTGCCACCACTGTTTCAATTAGCCAAGCCCTGGGACAGTCAGCTTTTCTATCCTTTAAGTACAACTTCTTTTTTCATAATTATTGCTCAATGTCTTGTAAACTGACCAGATTCTTTGACTCCATATCACTCATGCTCTTGCAATTTTTGTAGTTTTTCTTACCCACCTTTGTGATCTGACCTTTTTTTTTTACTCTGTATCACTTAGGATTCTTGCTATGGGCTTCCACTCACTCTGATGGACTCTTCAACATCCTCAAGTCTGTAGCGAACCTTCTTTAACTGCTTATTTATTTTTTCTTGAGGATGTTGAGGAACAACATCTCATCTTCCGGTTAGGCACGCTACAGCCTTCCGGTCTCAACACTGAATTCAACAACTTCAGATGATTAGCTCTGCCCCACCTAGACCCACTTGTTTTCATCCCATTTCATTTCAACTGTCTCTTGCCATTTCGTTCTTTCTTGTCTTTCTTAATATATATTTGACCCCCCCCCCCGAATATTATCCACCATTCTCCCCTTTGCTTCCCCCTTCCCCTCGCCCCACATCTCTATCTGTCATAGGTTAGCCTCTGATGTTAATTTCTCTGCTGTTTGGCCTCTCACACCTTTTGTTCTCTCTGAGGACTGCCAACAGCACTCTTTCCCCTTGGTTTCTGTGGCTATGACTCATTTTTCATTCTCACTCCACAGTATAAATATTCTCCACATTCTCTGACTGTTAGCTTTGACAAAGAGTCATTGGACTCGAAACGTTAGCTTTTTTCTCTCCCTACAGATGCTGCCAGACCTTCTGAGATTTTCCAGCATTTTCCCTTTAGTTTCAGATTCCAGCATCCGCAGTAATTTGCTTTTATTTATTTTTTCTTCTTAGGTGCACTTCTCTCTAATTCAGGTTCAGCTGCTTTTCGTCTTTCATACCTTGGGAGACTGTTTTTGATTCATGTTCACCGATGATTACCATGGGTGGGATTCTCCGTTCTGCCGCACCCATTATCTGGTGCGGCACGCCCCTGCCAGCACCGGGATCCTCCCTACCGCAGCCAGGCACTGGAAGTTCCCATTGTGACCACCTCCACACTGTTGGGAAATCCGTGGGAGTGAGTGCACAGCTGGTGAAACGGAGGATCCCGCTGACGGAGAATCCAGCCCCATGTTTTTTGGTGATCCCACTACTGCCATGTTGTAATACGGATTCTTTACATGTTTCAATGATGATATCTTGAGACTTGTACATTTAAACATGAACCATTTATTGTTAATCTTTCACTATATACAGATCCCAGGTTACTATCATGCATTATGCTGTTTCTCCATGCAGGTCGGCTTCCAGAGTATTCTCTCCAAGTCTGTTACCATGAGACTCAATACATCATACTGTGGGCGGTGCTATTTTCTAGTCCTATGTTACCTTGCTCTGCTGAACACCTTTACATTTCAATGCAACACACAAAATATCATAACAACATCTTGGCCAGATCAGGCAAGGGTAGAAAATTTCCTTCCCTAAAGAACATGAGTGAACAAGATGATCTTCTAATAACTCATCCAAGAACATTACCGATATGCCACCATTACCCAATTAGCACAGTACATATATATATATATTTTTTTCTATTTTGTTATAACAGAAACCCTCACACCCTGTTGGCAAACTTACCCTTAATTTGGAGACAAGTATGTTACCATGAGTGGGAGAGTCATTCAGCCCCTCAAGCCTGCTCTGTTAGTCAGTCAGATCATAACTGATCTGTAGCTCAGGACAACATACACAACAAAAATGTAGCAACCTTGAAGTGAACAGATAGCACAAAGAAATATCAGTCATTTGTACCCGTGACTCTGAGCACTGGGGAAACCTTCGAGATTTCAATTTATAGATAGAGATAGAGAAGATAGATAGATAGAGAAATACAGCACTGAACAGGCCCTTCGGCCCACGATGTTGTACCGAACTTTTGTCCCAGGTTAATCATAGAATTTTGGACACTAAGGGCAATTTATCATGGCCAATCCACCCAACCTGCACATCTTTGGACTGTGGGAGGAAACCGGAGTACCCGGAGGAAACCCACGCAGACACGGGGAGAACGTGCAGACTCCGCACAGACAGCGACCCAAGCCGGGTATCGAACCTGGGACCCTGGAGCTGTGAAGCAATTGTGCTATCCACAATGCTACCGTGCTGCCCTTAAGAAGAAATTAATCTACACTCCATTATTCTACGCTAATCCATGTACCTATCCAATAGCCGCTTGAAGGTCCCTAACGTTTCCGACTCAACTACTTCCACAGGCAGTGCATTCCATGCCCCCACTACTCTCTGCATAAAGAACCTACCTCTGACATCCCCCCTATATCTTCCACCATTTACCTTAAATTTAGGTCCCCTTGTAATGGTGTGTTCCACCCGGGGAAAAAGTCTCTGACTGTCTACTCTATTTATTCCCCTGATCATCTTATCAACCTCTATCAAGTCACCCCTCATCCTTCTCCGTTCTAATAAGAAAAGGCCTAGCACCCTCAACCTTTCCTACTCTCCATTCCAGGCAACATCCTGGTAAATCTCCTTTGCACCTTTTCCAAAGCTTCCACATCCTTCCTAAAATGAGGTGACCAGAACTGCACACAGTACTCCAAATGTGGCCTGACCAAGGTTTTGTACAGCTGCATCATCACCTCACGGCTCTTAAATTCAATCCCTCTGCTAATGAACGCTAGCACACCATAGGCCTTCTTCACAGCTCTATCCACTTAGAACATAGAACATAGAACGATACAGCGCAGTACAGGCCCTTCGGCCCTCAATGTTGCACCGACATGGAAAAAAATAAAGGCCATCTAACCTACACTATGCCCTTATCATCCATATGCTTATCCAATAAACTTTTAAATGCCCTCAATGTTGGCGAGTTCACTACTGTTGCAGGTAGGGCATTCCACGGCCTCACCACTCTTTGCGTAAAAAACCCACCTCTGACCTCTGTCCTATATCTATTACCCCTCAATTTAAGGCTACGTCCCCTCGTGATAGCCACCTCCATCCGCGGGAGAAGGCTCTTGCTGTCCACCCTATCTAACCGTCTGATCATTTTGTATGCCTCTATTAGGTCACCTCTTAACCTTCTTCTCTCTAACGAAAACAACCTCAATTCCATCAGCCTTTCCTCATAAGATTTTCCCTCCATACCAGGCAATATCCTGGTAAATCTCCTCTGCACCCGTTCCAAAGCTTCCACGTCCTTCCTATAATGAGGCGACCAGAACTGTACGCAATACTCCAAATGCGGCCGTACTAGAGTTTTGTACAACTGCAACATGACCTCATGGCTCCGGAACTCAATCCCTCTACCAATAAAGGCCATCACACCATAGGCCTTCTTCACAACCCTATCAACCTGGGTGGCAACTTTCAGGGATCTATGTACATGGACACCGAGATCCCTCTGCTCATCCACACTACCAAGAATTTTACCATTAGCCAAATATTCCGCATTCCTGTTATTCTTTCCAAAGTGAATCACCTCACACTTCTCCACATTAAACTCCATTTGCCACCTCTCAGCCCAGCTCTGCAGCTTATCTGTGTCCCTCTGTAACCTGCAACATCCTTCCGCACTGTCTACAACTCCACCGACTTTAGTGTCGTCTGCAAATTTACTTACCCATCCTTCTGCTCCCTCCTCTAGGTCATTTATAAAAATGACAAACAGCAACGGCCCCAGAACAGATCCTTGTGGTACACCACTCGTAACTGAACTCCATTCTGAACATTTCCCATCAACCACCACTCTCTGTCTTCTTTCAACTAGCCAATTTCTGATCCACATCTCTAAATCACCCTTAATCCCCAGCCTCCGTATTTTCTGCAATGGCCGACCGTGGGGAACTTGAGTGGCAACTTTCAAAGATCTATGAACATAGACCCCAAGATCTCTCTGCTCCTCCACATTGCCAAGAACCCTACCATTAACCCTGTATTCCGCATTCATATTTGTCCTTCCAAAATGGACAACCTCACACTTGTCAGGGTTAAACTCCATCTGCCACTTCTCAGCCCAGCTCTGCATCCTATCTATGTCTCTTTGAAGCCGACAGCAGCCCTCCTCACTATCCACAACTCCACCAATCTTCGTATCATCTGCAAATTTACTAACGCACCCTTTAACTCCCTCATCCAAGTCATTAATGAAAATCACAAACAGCAGAGGACCCAGAACTGATCCGTGCGGTACGCCACTGGTAACTGGGCTCAGGCTGAATATTTGCCATCCACCACCACTCTCTGTCTTCTATCGGTTAGCCAGTTCGTTATCCAACTGGCCAAATTTCCCACTATCCCATGCCTCCTTACTTTCTGCATAAGCCTACCATGGGGAACCTTATCAAATGCCTTACTAAATTCCATGTACACCACATCCACTGCTTTACCTTCATCCACGTGCTTGGTCACCTCCTCAAAGAAGTCAATAAGACTTGTAAGGCAAGACCTACCCCTCACAAATCCGTGCTGACTATCCCTAATCAAGCAGTGTCTTTCCAGATGCTCAGAAATCCTATCCCTCAGTACCCTTTCCATTACTTTGCCTACCACCGAAGTAAGACTAACTGGCCTGTAATTCCCAGGGTTATCCCTATTCCCTTTTTTGAACAGGGGCACGACATTCGCCACTCTCCAATCCCCTGGTACCACCCCTGTTGACAGCGAGGATGAAATGATCATTGCCAACGGCTCTGCAATTTCATTTCTTGCTTCCCATAGAATCCTTGGATATATCCCATCAGGCCCGGGGGACTTGTCTATCCTCAAGTTTTTCAAAATGCCCAACACATCTTCCTTCCTAACAAGTATCTCCTTGAGCTTACCAGTCTGTTTCACACTGTCCTCACCAACAATATGGCCCCTCTCGTTTGTAAATACTGAAGAAAAATACTTGTTCAAGACCTCTCCTATCTCTTCAGACTCAATACACAATGTCCCGCTACTGTCCTTGATCGGACCTACCCTCGCTCTAGTCATTCTCATATTTCTCACATATGTGTAAAAGGCCTTGGGGTTTTCCTTGATCCTAGCCGCCAAAGATTTTTCATGCCCTCTCTTAGCTGTCCTAATCCCTTCCTTCAGTTCCCTCCTGGCTGTCTTGTATCCCTACAGCGCCCTGTCTGAACCTTGTTTCTTCAGCCTTACATAAGTCTCCTTCTTCCTCTTAACAAGACATTCAACCTCTCTTGTCAACCATGGTTCCCTCACTCGACCATCTCTTCCCTGCCTGACAGGGACATACATATCAAAAACACGCAGTACCTGTTCCTTGAACAAGTTCCACATTTCACTTGTGTCCTTCCCTGACAGCCTATGTTCCCAACTTCTGCACTTCAATTCTTGTCTGACAGCATTGTATTTACCCTTCCCCCAATTATAAACCTTGCCCTGTTGCTCGCACCTATCCCTCTCCATTACTAAAGTGAAAGTCACAGAATTGTGGTCACTACCTCCAAAATGCTCCCCCACTAACAAATCTATCATCTGCCCTGGTTCATTACCAAGTACTAAATCCAATATGGCCTCCCCTCTGGTCGGACAATCTACATACTGTGTTAGAAAAGCTTCCTGGACACACTGCACAAACACTACCCCATCCAAACTATTTGATCTAAAGAGTTTCCACTCAATGTTTGGGAAGTTGAAGTCGCCCATGACTACTACCCTGTGACTTCTGCACCTTTCCAAAATCTGTTTCCCAATCTGTTCCTCCACATCTCTGCTGCTATTGGGGGGCCTATAGAAAACTCCCAACAAGGTGACTGCTCCTTTCCTATTTCTGACTTCAACCCATATTACCTCAGTAGGCAGATCCCCCTCGAACTGCCTTTCTGCAGCTGTTATACTATCTCTAATTGACAATGCCACCCCCCCCCCCCCCACCTCTTTTACCATCCTCCCTAATCTTGTTGAAACATCTGTAACCAGGGACCGCCAACAACCATTTCTGCCCCTCTTCTATCCAAGTTTCCGTGATGGCCACCACATCGTAGTACCAAGTACCGATCCATGCCTTAAGTTCACCCACCTTATTCCTGATGCTTCTTGCATTGAAGTATACACACTTCAACCCATCTCCTTGCCTGCAAGTACTCTCCTTTGTCAGTGTTACCTTCTCCACTGTATCACTACGTGCTTTGGCATCCTGAATATCGGCTTCCTTAGTTGCTGGACTACAAATCTGGTTCCCATTCCTCTGCCAAATTAGTTTAAACCCTCCCGAAGAGTACTAGAAAACCTCCCCCCCAGGATATTGGTGCCCCTCTGGTTCAGATGCAACCCGTCCAGCTTGTACAGGTCCCACCTTCCCCAGAATGCGCTCCAATTATCCAAATACCTGAAGCCCTCCCTCCTACACCATTCCTGCAGCCACGTGTTCAACTGCACTCTCTCCCTATTCCTAGACTCGCTATCATGTGGCACCGGCAACAAACCAGAGATGACAACTCTGTCTGTCCTGGCCTTTAACTTCCAGCCTAACTCCCTAAACATGTTTATTACCTCCACACCCCTTGCCCTACCTACGGCGTTGGTACCAATGTGCACCACGACTTCTGGCTGCTCACCCTCTCCCTTCAATATCCTGAAGACATGATCCAAGACATCCCTGGCCCTGGCATCCGGGAGACAACATACCTTCCGGGAGTCTCGCTCGCGACCACAGAATCTCCTATCTATTGCCCTAACCATTGAATCTCTTATTACTATTGCTTTTCTATGCTCCCCCCCTTCCCTTCTGAGCCCCAGAGCCAGCCTCAGTGCCAGAGACCTGGCCGCTAGGGCCTTCCCCGGTTGGTCATCCCCCCCAACAGCATCCAAAACGGTATACTTGTTTTGAAGGGGAACGGCCACGAGGGATCCCTGCACTGTCTGCCTGTTAGTTTTCCTTTCCCTGACTGTAACCCAGCTACTCTTGTTCAGTACCTTGGGTGTGGCTACCTCCCTGTAACTCTTCTCGATAACCCCCTCTGCCTCCCGGATGATCCGAAGTTTTTTTTTTTTTTTTTTTCTTTTTTTTAGAATTAGAACAGTACAGCACAGAACAGGCCCTTCGGCCCTCAATGTTGTGCCGAGCAATGATCACCCTACTCAAGCCCACGTATCCACCCTATACCCGTAACCCAACAACCCCCATTAACATTATTTTTTAGGACACTAAGGGCAATTTAGCCTGGTCAATCCACCTAACCAGCACATCTTTGGACTGTGGGAGGAAACCGGAGCACCCGGAGGAAACCCACGCACACACGGGGAGGACGTGCAGACTCCACACAGACAGTGCCCCGGCTGGGAATCGAACCTGGGACCCTGGAGCTGTGAAGCATTGATGCTAACCACCATGCTACCATGCTACCCCAGCTCCAGTTCCAGTTCATCCAGCTCCAGCTCCAGTTCCCTAACACGGTCTCTGAGGAGCTGGAGTTGGGTGCACTTCCCGCAGGTATAGTCAGTGGGGACACCAGAGGTATCCCTCACCACCCACATCCTACAGGAGGAGAATGCAACTGCCCTAGCCTCCATCCCCTCTTACTTAACAGAATATAGCTGTCCTGTAGACCAACTGGACCTCCGCCCTCCGACTCTGCTTCCAGTCGGCTGTGCTCTAAATTTGATGATTTACTGTTGAAAAACTGTTTCTATTTTTCGTGATTCTGCTCTTTCTTTACAGTAGAAACAAATTATGAAAATGTTGCCACACCGTGGGTTACTTAAACAGCTCATCAGACTTTATGAGAGAGCTGTTGCTTTCTCACAGTCCGAGGTGAAAGAGAGGGAACAGGGTAGGTACGTGGGCTTAAGTAGGATGCTCTTTGTAAGGGCCGGTGCAGACACGATGGGCTGAATAGCCTCCTTATGCACTGTAAATTCTATGATTCTTTGATACTTAGAGATGCATTTGTTTAAAATACATAAATCCCTCTTTTACTTTAATAATTCGGCAACTAACATTAAATTTAACTCTTCTCCACTATGAACAAGAATTATTTTACCAATTATCATAATACATAGTTTTATATATGTATTCTATTTCCAATCAGTCCGAGAATCTTTTAGGTGGACGTCAGTTCCCCTGAGGCAGAATCCATTGTTCAGGAGTCTTTGCTCTCAAGCTCTAGGTGGTCTTCTGTGATTCGGCTTTCCCCGACTTGGTAAATCTGATAGAGCATCAGCGTTGCATTTTGCTCAGATCTTCTGCAGTTAATCTTGTAAGTATTCGCATGAAAAGATAAGGGACCATCTCTGCAAACAACTCACAGCTGGAGACAGTGTTCCTTTATATGGACCAAAAATCATTGTTAAAGGCCCGTAGTCTGTTAACATGGTAAAATGTCTTCCATACAAGTAGTGATTAAATCATTTGACTCCAAATATTATTCAAGGCTTCAGACTCAAGGCTTCCTTTTCCAATTGAGCAGAATTCTGTTCAGAGCTTGTCAATGTTCTTGAAGCAAAAGCTGTTGGTCTTTCATTTCCATTTGGCAAAATCCAGTGAAATTGCACACTTGAGTGATTGGACTATACTAAGTGTAACTTATATCTCTTTAATGTGGGCAATGTTTACAAATATTGGGGCTTCACCACATAGGCCACTTATGCAAAGGGACATGAATCGATCAAAGGGGCAGATGGTTTTAAGGGCTGCCAATCACTACTGGAAAGCCATGAATGGATTGCAGATCGTGAATCTGTGGGAACCAGATGGAGTCACAGCTGCTCTCCTTCGAGGAATGGACACCTGGACCTGCAAGGTAAGTATTGCACGGGCTTCTCATAGGCCCCGTCTGGACTGTTCTCTAACTTCCAAACGGGCCTATTTCCTGGGGGTGGGAGGGTCTTTGTGGGGCAGGTCACTGTGTGGGGGAGTCTGTGGAGAGAGCTCCTTCAGAAAGGGGGTCGCTGTGGGGGGTCCCTGGTACAGGAGTCCCTGTAGGGGTCCCCTTACTACAGCGATCCCTGGAGCGTGTCCCCCTATTACCCAAGTCCCTGGGGAGTTGCCAATTACAGGGGTCCCTGAAGGATTCCATCTGTGGAGGGAGGGAGGCGGTGATGGACTCGGATGGTCACTACCATCGCGGCACTGGTGTGATGGACAAAGGGGGAAACGGTTACTCCCTTGACCCATCTCAAGGCCCACAACATCAGGGTCACAGCTGTAAGACCAGAAGTGAACATCGCCCACGTGAAACCCAGCCGCAGGGACCGGAGAATCATGGGAGGGTGGAGCATAGGGCGCTGGACCCGCAATCGGGTCATTACAACCTATTTGCATTTATTTCCATGCTCCCATTGGCGTGCGGCGTGGAGCTCATTCACGCCGCCAGCAAGGGGTTGGAGGGGTATTCGGGTCGGCACCTGGTGTCAATCCTGATTTTTCCCCAATGCCCAATTCTCTGGCCCCTTAGAGAACGCATTCTGGGCGTCCCAAGGACAGAGGATCCCGCAGTGTGGTCCGGAATCTCCATTTCTGTGTCTAAGTGCTGATGCCGGAGAATCCGCGGACTTCCACGTTAGAAAAATCGGTGGCAAACCTGCACCAATTCTGCTACCAGTGAGAAGCTAGAACCATCGTCGTGTGGAACACACTGAAACCAACGCAAAACGGTCCAGGTCCCACTGGGTCCATGATGGACACTCGCTGGGCAGACAAGCTGCAGCCAGCCACACTTAAACAAACACCCACACACACTCTAAACACGGTCGAAAAGATGGGACAGGTTGTGCTAGAGCGCCCATAAAGCTGATAAGTCGGCTGGGGCCAGAGAGCATCCAGGCAGGTCGCCTGGGGGGGGCGGGGGGGGGTCACCTATACAACCCAGGCACCAGGTTTAAAGCGGGCTGTCAGCGGCATGCACAGCTGCATGGCTGCCTTGCCGGCTGCGGTAATGGTGTTGCGTACCCATCCACTCCGACCCCACGGCCCACATCCTGGCCACCCCCCACTACTCCACCCAGCCCTGGCAGACGCGGCACCACTGTCAGTGAAATATGGCGGTGCTGGTGTCTCTCCCAGCAGCCACCACACCTGGTTCACGATTTGTGAGAGCACACGTGGACTGCGCGTCGGGAAATCTGCACCGCGCATCGAGAACTCAGCCCATTAGAGGCGGAGAATCACGTGTGGGAACGCTAATGATATGCGAACAGTGTTTCAACTACACACGGCGTGCGCCGCATTGATTCCGTTTCCGAGGAGGCGGAGCACCGCGATTCAGCGTCAAACTGGCGCCTGCCCCGATTTCGGCGTCGAGAGCTATTCTCCACCTGATCGCATGCCCCAATTGTAGTATCGGCTAACGGTGAATCCTGCCCTGTGTCTTTCAAGATGCTCCAATATGTCTTCCAAATTCTTTAGGTGCTCCTGTTTAGGCCTGCCGGTAATTAAGCTGTCGCCCCAATAGCATTTGGCACCGTAGAGGCCAATAAGGATTTGGTCCATAGACTTTTGGAACAGGGCCGATGCCGACGTTATTCTGAATTGTCAGCACTTGTACCTGAATAGTCTTTTGTGTGTTATATTAATTAGGAGCGGTTGAGGCTCAGATGCTTCCTTCATCTGGAGGTATGCTTTGCAAAAGTCTATCTCACTGAACTTTTGACCGCCCGCCAACCCATCAAATAGGTTCTCTATTATTGGTAAAGGATATTGGTCGGAACACAGCACTGGGTTCATCATCATTTTAAAGTCACACAGATTCTTACTGAACCATCTGGCTTGACAACAGGGACAATTGGGGTTTCCCAATTGCACATCATTACAGACTCGATCACTCCATCTTTCATCAATTTGCCAAGTTCCATTTTGAATTGGTAGCTTTTGGCACAGTCCTTGCATTTAAGCATTTTGGGATTACATCAGGTTTTATCTTAAATCATATCAAGACTCCAGTCATTTCTCCTAATGTGTTTCCAAATATCGTCTTGTACTTTTTGAAGAGTTTCTGTAATGTGTTCTTCCCATCAACCAGTTAGTTCACAGCTTGCCAATTTAGTTTGATTCTGTTCAATCACGCTCTTCCGAAAAGTGCAGGAAAATTTCCTTTTCCCACACATAGGGCAGCACAATGGCACAGTGGTTAGCACTACTGCCTCATAGTGCCAGGGACCCGGTTTCAATTCTGGCCTCAGGTGATTGTCTGTGGACTTTGCAGTTTCTCCCCGTGTTTGTGTGGATTTCCTCCCGGTTCTCTGGTTTCCTCCCACAGTCCAAAGATGTGCAGGGTAGGTGGATTGGCCATGCTAAGTTGCCCTTGCCAGCACTGGTTTATCCAGCTCAAAATGAATGGAGTTTCCCACCCTCTGGGACAGGGTATCTGCCACCTGACTGATACTATGCTGAGCTGCCAACTGCGGGATGCCAACCAGGCCCACAGTTGATCCTTCAAATGACCCGGATGCAGAGAACTTTGAGACGACAATGACCTTGATGGCTGCAGATAGAGGGCTGCCATGGGGGCCACAAGACACCGGGTGGACTTTTATGATTCTTTTACAAAGTGTTGTCTCAGGCCGTAAAACAGGCAAGCCAGCTCGTGGGTTTTCCTCTGCTTCTCCCACCAAATTTTGAAGAATGTTGGGAAAAAAATGTAAAGAGTAGGAGCAACGATGTCAGCAACTTTGCCCTGCTGAAAAACCAGGCTCCCTGATCTGAAAAAATTAAAATTAAAAAAAATACTCCCCCCCCCCCCCCCCCCCCCCCCACAATGGACAGGGGACACCTCCCTCACCAGGGAACCTCCCCCAACCCTGAATCTCCCCACTGGAAGCCCCCACCTCCACCACAACACTGCCCCCAGCACTGCCCCCAACACTGCCCCAGGCATTCCTCCTTCCCCCTTGGGGATATTAATGGTTTGGTTGAGTAGGTGGAAGAGTGGTAAATGGAATTAAATCTGGAAAAGTATGAAGTAATGCATTTGGGGAGGGCAGTTAAAGCAAAGGAATATTCAGTAAATGGGAAGACATTGAGAGGGATGAGGAAGTGAGAGACCTTGGAGTCCATGTGCACAGGTTCTTGAAGGTGATAGGCCAGATAGACAAGGTGACAAAGGAGGCATATCCAGATTGCACAATGTATTAAAAAAGAAAGCAGAATATAATAACGGAACTGTGTAAAACGCTGGTTAGGCCATATCTGGGGTTGTGTGCACAGTTCTGGTCACTGCATTACAGGAAGCAGAGGAAGTTTACAAGACTGTTGCCAGAGACCTCACTCTGTGGATAATACGAGTCCCCGTCTGGAGTCATGTCCGGCTTACTTGAATCAGCTTTGGCTTGTCGATGCTCCCCGTCTGGAATCATTTCAGGTGCACTTGAATTTTCTGAGGTTTCTTGATGCTCCCCGTCCGGAGTCAAAACGTTCAGGAATGCATTTGTTCGTAGAGAGGCTCGAGCGAATGAGGTTTGAAGTTATGTGGTGTCACCGGAGTCACCAGTAGTCTCACTGTGATTGTTGAGTGCCTCTGTACACACTAGCTGAGGTCTGTCATGTTGCACACCTGGTATGGGAAGTGGGATGCCGTCATCACTTGTCTCACATACAGTGGGTAGAGCCTCAGTGTCTTCTTGTCGTTCACTTGAGCATGGTAGACTGTCAGAGTCTTTCTCTTGTTCACTTGAGCGTGGCAGACTTGCATTGTCTGCTGCTGGCTGCTCAGAGGAGGTTGCTAGACCCTCATGGACTTGTTCATGCAAGGACTGCGCTTTGGAGTCTTGCGTTGCTTCTATCGCAGAGGCTGTCCACGAGCTCGCTGTGGAGGCTTGTGTCACTCCCTCTGTGGAGTCTTGCAGCATTCCCTGTGTGGAATTGTGTATTGGTCTCGCTGTGGAGACTGTCATCACTTCTTGTGTGGAGGCTGGGACCCTTCGTGGTGTGTGAACCACTCTCCGTGTGGAGTTGGGGACTCTTCGTGGTGCATGGACCACTCTTTGTGTGGCAGCAGGCCACTCTCTGTGGGCTTGTACCGCTCGCTGTCTCTTGGCATCAGGCCGCAGCATAATCCTGCACTCGCTAGTCGGGATGTCATATATGCTGGGCTGAAGATTCCCCAATCCGAAAAATTCGTCGTCGGGGTCTTCAATGTACAACACGTTTAGTTGCGGTTCGAATTTGGTACTGGGGTAGTCACTTCCCAAGATGAAATCTTCGTCTGAGTCGTTGTCTTCCAAGACCATATCATCTTCTAGGGAGGTGCTTACTGTATGTTGCAGGGTTCTGCGGAGGTTACCTTCAGCTACTGGTCGAATTTCAGGCATTGTGCTGTCATTCCAAGTGAAAGAATCGGATCTTACAGCTTTAAAACCTTTTTGTCGTGTTTTGGGACATTTCTTCTTTAAGTGGGTGTGGTCCGGGGCCTCTGACGTCGCGAAGCATGTGACGAAGGTCGTAGGAATCAATTGCTCATGCGCATATCGCTGTTCCTTTACTTGGGGCCTTTTTCTCAACTGCGCATGTGTGGCTCCTTTTCCAAGATGGCCACCAATCAAAACTGCCGTTTTCTTCAATGGAAATCCTACCTTCGCCTCGTGGTGAGTGTTGGCGCCTCTTTTACTGTTTTTTCTTGTATGTTCCTCGCAGAATTCTTGGAATTTGTCCAGGACTGTCTGGAAGTCGCTCTTGTTTTGCCCGTTTGAGTATTTGAAGGTCTGGAAGATTTCAGTTGCTTCTGGACCCGCGATGGTAAGTAGAAGCTTTATTTTCTTGGTATCCGCCACGCCATCTCGGTCGGACGCTACCAGGTAGATCTCGAATCTCTGCCTGAACGCACGCCAGTTTTCACTGAGATTGCCTTGGTACCTGAGCTGCTGTGGAACCGGAATCTCGAACATCATCTTGCCTGGGTGCCGTCGCTGGTTGTCACTGTTTGCTGAGTTGTAACTATATGGATTTTAAAAATTCACTCCTGGTACCATGTTTTGTTATGCTCTAGATGTAGCATAAGCTGCTTCCTTGATGTGCACTCTGACAAAGGAAGGTACAGACTTGGAGATAGCTTTAACACATTTATTAAACTGTTAACAATTCTCCTACTTGGATTCAACTCTCCTGTTAATCCTCCTATAGCTACACAGACTGATGAACCAGTCTGCTACAATCCGTGTGGTGGGTGTGATGTGTTTCAAATCAACCCCGTGTTCTCACTAAATGTCTCCACTGGAAAACAAAAGATCATGTGTGCTGTGTCCTTTTATATGGATTGGTGTAATGCCCTCCTGTGGTAGTGTCACCTCTATGTGTGTCTTGAATGCTCATTGGTCGTGTCCTATCTTACTGGCCTATTGGTTGAATGTCTGTGTGTCATGTCTCTGGTGCTCCCTCTAGTGTCTATCTAGTCTACGTGTATTTACATTAAACCCTTGTGTATTTACAGTGATGCATATCACCACACCACTCACAGTCTTTCACCCCAACTCACTCTCTCAACCTCTTCTCGCACTCTTTCACTCCTTCTCACACTCAACCCCATTCACGCTCTCCAGCCCCTCTGAAAATTGCCACCATTCCCCCCCCACACATTCTCTACCACTCGTCACACTTTCTTTTCCCCATACTCTCTTTCTTCCACCTCACAATCTCGCTCTCACTCAGCTGCCAAGAGCATCTCTGCTCCCTATGCCTTCTGCCCGGCTCTCAGTTCCCCAGCCCTGGTTCTTGGCCCACTGACTGACCCTCAGCATCTGGGCCACGTTCCTTGGCTCCTGGCCCCGCTTCTTAGCTTCCTGGACCTCACCTGCGAGGCCCCACTCCATTGCCTCCCTGGTCCTCAGCTCCCGGCTCCTGATCCATTGTTCCCAGGCCCTCAGATTTCCAGGCTCCCATAATCCCCCTGCTGCTGGTGTTTGCTGCTCCTCCAATCAGTGTTTCTGTGGGGCCGCACGGTAGCATGGTGGTTAGCATAAATGCTTCACAGCTCCAGGGTCCCAGGTTCGATTCCCGGCTGGGTCACTGTCTGTGCGGAGTCTGCACGTCCTCCCCGTGTGTGCGTGGGTTTCCTCCGGGTGCTCCGGTTTCCTCCCACAGTCCAAAGATGTGCGGGTTAGGTGGATTGGCCATGCTAAATTGCCCTTATTGTCCTAAAAAAAAAGTAAGGTTAGGGGGGGGGGGGTGGTTGTTGGGTTACGGGTATAGGATTGATACGTAGGTTTGAGTGGGGTGATCATTGCTCAGCACAACATCGAGGGCCGAAAGGCCTGTTCTGTGCTGTACTGTTCTATGTTCTATATGTTCTATGTTCTCCCACATTTGTCGCTGATAGGCTCACTAGGAGTCCAAAGATGTGCAGGTTAGGTGGATTGGTCATGCTAAATTGCCCTTAGTGTCCAAAAAGGTTAGGTGGGGTTACTGAGTTACGGGGATAGGGTGGAGGTCTGGGCTTGGGTAGGGTTCTCTTTCCAAGGGCCAGTGCAGACTTGATGGGCAAAATGGCCTCCTTCTGCACTATAAATTCTATGATTCTATGATTCTATGTTCTGTAGACTGACCGATATGAATGAGGGGTGGCTTCTGCTTCACAGCTCCAGGGACCCGAGTTCGATTCCGACCTCGAGTGACTGTCCATGTAGAGTTTTACACTTTCTCCCCATGTCTGTGTAGGCTTCCACCGGGTGCTCTGGTTTCGTCCCACAGTCCAATGAAGTGTAGGTTAGGTGGATTGGCCATGCTAAATTGCCCCTGAGTATACAAAAGGATAGGAAGTGTTATGGGGATAGGGTGGAGGTGTGGGCTTAAGTATGGTGCTCTTTCCAAGAGCCAGTGTATACTCAATGGGCTGAATAGCCTCCTTCTGCATTGTAAATTCTATGATTCTATGAACTACAGAACATCTAGTTTAAACAATTTATTATGAAACTGTGTGGTAAACATAGAACATACAGTGCAGAAGGAGGCCATTTGGCCCATCGAGTCTGCACCGACCTCACTTCCACCCTATCCCCATAACCCAATAACCACTCCTAACCTTTTTGCCTAAGGGCAATTTAACATAGCCAATCCACCTGTCGCCGTGAAGCCACAATGCTATCCACTTATGCTACCGTGCTGACCCTGGAATACATAACTGGAATAAATAAATAACAAACTATTATAGAGTTACTGCAAAATACGTCTATCCACCAACATGACTTACTCCCAACTCCCCGAGGCACAGAGCCGCATGGTACACTTACACTGCCACACTGCCACCTGCTGGTCGGAGGTCGTGTACAATATTATATACAGAATTGCTTTATGCATGTCATCACCCATGGGAAAGAAGTGATCTGTGATTGGACGAGCAGCTCCATGCAGTTTTTTCCATTGGCCACATCTTTGCGGGGGGGGGGGGGGGGGGGAGGCAATCCACCTTCATGCTGCATGCTGGTCAAGCCTGATGTAGAATATAACAATTGGTCTGCTCCTGTTCTGGGGCGATGGACTACTCCAAACATAGGCATGAAACACAATTACTACCAACAGAAGCAGAAGACCCTTATTCATTCAGTCGAGGTTGAATTGATTCTGACAATTGAAAAGCATTCTGACAACTCACTCTACCAACCAATTCTCATGCCCTCCTTAATTGTTGACATGACTGAAGATCAGGACAAAATGAATTCCAACAAGTAATTATCTTTCTCTCGAGGGCATTTCTACCCTTTACACCCAGCACAGATTCTGAAGAGCTGACTGAGTGCATTTCACGTCACAAACTTTTTCAGTCTGTTATTTTTATACAGAATGTCACTGAGACCTAAATTGTAATGTAATGTGAACAAGTAATTTGAGATCATTTGTGCCTGAACAAAGATAATTTTATTTGACAATTTATCACTCGAGGGGTAATAAACTTTGATCTCATAATCCCTGGATTAGGCCCAGTGCCGCGCACTAGTGAGATCAGAAATAGAAAGGATCAATGCATGGATCAAGCAACAGGGAGGGCTTCAGATTCTGGGGCTAAATGTAGGGCAGGAATTGTCTATCCTAAAGCATGGCTTGCACCTCATCAGGACTGGGACAAACGTCCTCATGCTAGATTGACGCATTTGGTCAGGGAGTGTTAAAACTAAATTGGCAAGGGGGTGGGAAAAGACATATGGAAGTAGGAAAGAGGATTAAGATGCATAAAGAGATGAGAGTTTTGTATAGTGCTGGAGAAAGAAGTAATATGATAATAGAAAGCAGCGGACTAAGAATGACTACGTCACTTCATTGCAGTGTTAATGTCAGCCTACTTGTGACAATAAAGATTATTATTACTTATTATTTATAAATACAAAGACAGGTTGCGAGATTCTCCATTTGGGAGACATTTCTCCCGCCAGGGTTGGATTACACACGATTTGGGCTCCCGGAGCAATTCAGTATTCCTCACCATGCAACTTTATGTACGCCGAGAAATACGAGGGATTCCCACGCGGGCAGCCTGATAGCGAAGTCCCGCTACGGGCTACCCCCTCCCCCTTGCACTGCAAAGCAGCCCGTACCGCTCCCACCTCCACCGCATCGCAAAGCAGCAGCCACCCCCCGGATTCTCTGGGTGCCCCATCTTCCCCAGGTATGGGGGTGACCCAACTCCCCCCTAAATGGAGGGAGACTCCGGAATCCCCTAACTAAAGGAACCACCTACAGGGACCCCGTAACTAAAGCGACCCCGACAGACACCCCCTCATTAGGGAGACCCCCTCAGAGATCCCCTAACTAAAGGAACCCCTCACAGAAATCCCCTAACTAGAGGAAAATCTCCAGAGACTCCCTAATGAGAGGGACCCCCCCCCCCCCCAAACAGGGAGCCCCTAACTAAAGGGACCACCCACATGGACCCCCTAACTAGTGGGACCCCCCACAGGTACCCCCTAACTGAGGGACCATCCACAGGGACCCCTAACTGGGAGGACCAACCCCCACAGACCCCTCCCAGAAAAGAGACCCTGTCTGGAAGCTAGGAAGAAGTCCAGACAGGGGCAGTGAAAAACAATTACAGAGGCAACACTCACCTGGAAGCACCATGGGCAGGATTCTCCATTCCTGAGACTAAGGGCTCGATTGTCCGATTTTGAGGCGATGTCTGGAGGAAGTGAAAATGTCGGCGCTGCCCCCACACCGACGCTCCGCCCGATGGGAGACTAGCAGCCGCGCCACGTAAAACCCCCGGCGTTCCTGACAGAAGTGGCTGGAGAATTGCCGGGTTCATGGCCACGCATGCTCATGGCAGCAACCTGCAGTGGTTGTGTCGTACAACATGGCGCCGGCCGCATGCGGACCCGGGCTGCCAGATAGTGCCCCCTTGTAACCCTCCTCGCCACCCCAGACCACTCCCCACCAGTCCCCCCCCCCCCCCACCCCCGGCCAGCAGAACTGCTCCCTCCCTGAAAATGGGGGTGTTGGACATAGTCCGCAGCCGCCATGCGAGGTTGAGGAAACCTCAGAGCACAAGTGATCCACGCCATTGGGAAGTCCATTACCATTCTCTCGTTGTTATGCAGGCACCAAAACAAAGAACAAAGAAAAATTACAGCACAGGAACAGGCCCTTCGGCCCTCCAAGCCTGCGCCGATCCAGATCCTCTATCTAAAACTGTCGCATATTTTCTGAGGATCTGTATCCCTCTGCTCCCTGTCCACTCATCTTAAATGACGCTATCGTTCCCGCCTCTACCTCCTTCACTGGCAATGCGTTCCAGGCACCCAACACCCTCTGCATAAAGAACTTCCCACGTATATCTCCTTTCTATAGGTATATCAGGAACAAAAGAATGACTAGAGTAAGATTAGGGCCAATCAAGGTTAGTAGTGGAAAGTTGTGTGTGGAATCAGAGGAGATAGGGGAAGCGTTAAATGGATATTTTTCGTCAGTGTTTACACTGGAGAAAGACAATGTTGTCGAGGAGAATACTCAGGTACAGTCGACCAGGCTAGATGGGATTGAGGTTCACAAGGAGGAGGTGTTAGCTATTTTGGAAAGTGTAAAAATAGATAAGTCCCCTGGGCCAGATGGGATTTATCCTAGGATTCTCTGGGAAGCCAGGGAGGAGATTGCAGAGCCTTTGTCCTTGATCTTTATGTTGTCTTTGTCGACAGGAATAGTGCCGGAAGACTGGAGGATAGCAAATGTTGTCCCCTTGTTCAAGAAGGGGAGTAGAGACAACCCTGGTAATTATAGACCTGTGAGCCTTACTTCGGTTGTGGGTAGAATGTTGGAAAAGGTTATAAGAGATAGGGTTTATAATCATCTTGAAAAGAACAAGTTGATTAGCGATAGTCAACACGGTTTTGTGAAGGGTAGGTCATGCCTCACAAACCTTATTGAGTTTTTTGAGAAGGTGACCAAACAGGTGGATGAGGGTAAAGCGGTTGATGTGGTGTATATGGATTTCAGTAAGGCGTTTGATAAGGTTCCCCACGGTAGGCTATTGCAGAAAATATGGAAGCATGGGATTGAAGGTGATTTAGCAGATTGGATCAGTAATTGGCCAGCTGAAAGAAGACAGAGGGTGGTGGTTGATGGCAAATGTTCATCCTGGAGTTCAGTTACTAGTGGTGTACCGCAAGGATCTGTTTTGGGGCCACTGCTGTTTGTCATTTTTATAAATGACCTGGAAGAGGGTGTAGAAGGATGGGTTAGTAAATTTGCAGATGACACGAAGGTCGATGGAGTTGTGGATAGTGCTGAAGGATGTTATAGGATACAGAGGGACATAGATAAACTGCAGAGCTGGGCTGAGAGGTGGCACATGGAGTTTAATGCGGAAAAGTGTGAGGTGGTTCACTTTGGAAGGAGTAACAGGAATGCAGAGTACTGGGCTAATAGCAAGATTCTTGGTAGTGTAGATGAACAGAGATATCTCGGCATCCAGGTACATAAATCCCTGAAAGTTGCCATCCAGGTTAATAGGGCTGTTAAGAAGGCATATGGTGTGCTAGCCTTTATCAGTAGGGGGATTGAGTTTCGGAGCCACAAGGTCATGCTGCAGCTGTACATAACTCTGGTGCGGCCGCACCTGGAGTACTGCGTGCAGTTCTGGTCACCACATTATAGGAAGGATGTGGAAGCTTTGGAAAGGGTTCAGAGGAGATTTACTAGGATGTTGCCTGGTATGGAGGGAAGGTCTTACGAGGAAAGGTTCAGGGACTTGAGGCTGTTTTCGTTAGAGAGGAGAAGGCTGAGAGGTGACTTAATAGAGACATATAAGATAGTCAGAGGGTTAGATAGGGTGGACAGTGAGAGTCTTTTTCCTCAGATGGTGATGACCAACACGAGGGGACATAGCTTTAAATTGAGGGGTGGTAGATATAGGACAGATGTCAGAGGCAGTTTCTTTACTCAGAGAGTAGTAGGGGTGTGGCACGCCCTGCCTGCAACAGTAGTAGACTCGCCAACTTTAAGGGCATTTAAGTGGTCACTGGCTAGACATATGGATGAAAATGGAATAGTGTAGGTCAGATAGGCTTCAGATGGTTTCACGGGTCGGCGCAACATCGATGGCCGAAGGGCCCGTACTGCGCTGTAATGTTCTATGTTCTATGAAACCTTTCCCCTCTCACCTTGAACTCGTGACCGCTAGTAATTGAGTCCCCCACTCTGGGAAAAAGCTTCTTGCTATCCACCCTGTCTATACCTCATGATTTTGTAGCCCTCAATGAGTTCCCCCCTCAACCTCCATCTTTCTAATGAAAATAATCCTAATCTACTCAACCTCTCTTCATAGCTAGCGCCCTCCATACCAGGCAACATCCTGGTGAACCTCCTCTGCATTCTCTCCAAAGCATCTACATCCTTTTGGTAATGTGGCGACAGGACTGTATGCAGTATTCCAAATGTGGCCAAACCAAAGACTTATACAACTGTAACTTGACCTGTCAACTCTTGTACTCAATACCCCTTGGGGGTGGAGTATTGGGGGAGGGCCTTCAGGTGGCATCCTGAGGCCATTCCAATGGCGTGCGGCGTACTCACCGATGACGCCATTTTGGAAGGGGTGGAGCCTCCGAATACAGGCGACGCCCCAATTTCGGAGTCAAAACGGATTCTCCGCCTGATCACTGAATGCAATTTCGGTGTCGGCAATCGAGAATCCTGCCCTTAGTGTTGACGCCGGGGCAGAATTTGTGGACTCTCACGCCAGCAAAACTGGCATAGAACCTGGAGTGATTCAGCAATTTTGGAGGGCACCCTCATCCCAGCCAGCAAGATACACTGGTTGTGCTGGAGCATTACCATACAGCTCATGGGTCGTCTGGGGCCAGAGGACACATAGGGGGATGGCCTGGGGGGACACCACTATGACCCATGGCCCTAAGTTCACAATGGGCCACGCCCCACGTGACCTGTGTATAAACTCCTCAGATCCATTAGCTGCAAACCATTCATTCATTTCTATAGTGGGCTTTGATTGACAGCTTCCATAAACCAGATGTGAGCCTTTCTCCATTCACCTTCCTCATAGATGAGTAAGTCAAAGTGCTTAAACCACGATGGACTTTGGGGGAAACTTAAGGGGTTACCCCGTTGGCCTAACGTCTGGTCCACCATGTCAGGTTCACGTTTGGTGATGCGTGTAGTGACACCCCACCCACATGATTCCCGGCCCAGATTACCAGAGAATCATGGAGACCTGGAGACTCTGGTACCTGGCTCACCTAAGTCATTGGGACCCATTTTCATCCATTACCATACTCTCGTTGTTATGCATACCGCTCCCCTGCCGGCTGGGTGATGGGGGGTAGGGGGGGGCACCATAGCTGTCGGTTCACCGCCCAGAGTGAACCTCGATTTTGGCCGGACGCCCGATTCTCCACCTGATCGCAATTTGCAATCACGGCGCCAAGGGGCAGAGAATCCAAGCCTGGTTTAGAATGCACGGGCATGATTTAATCGCCTCGTCGTGTCTGACATGATCCCTCGTGACGCTTGAAACGTCTCATGAAATGAAGATGCAGATGAGCATATTTAAGTGAGCCATTAAGCTCATTTAAATGTGTCTGGGCACATTCTCCTGAGGCCTGGGAACTTATGGCTGCACCTGGGAGACCTGGCCAAGGTGCCATTTACCACTAGTTTCCACAAATGTGGACCAGGTGTAATGGATGGGGGGAGGTCCCTGAAGGCCATTAGACACCCTCAGGTGGTCAGGCTCCAGGCAGGGAGGTACACTTGCACTCCAGGGCACCTGGGCACCTTAGCACTGCCACCCTGGCAGCCTGGCAGTGCCACCCTAATACTGCCAATGTGCCCAGGTGGCAGTGCCAAGGTGTTCAGGTTGCCTGTGCCAGGGATCAAGCCCGGCGGTGCCGCAAGAGGTAGGTTAGGTGCTGGGGGGGTTAAAAACATCAGGCGGCATTTAAAAATGGCGCCCCTGATGCACTATCAATTGCTACAATGACAAGAGTAGAGAATAATCGAGGCTTTATTGAGATGTGATGTGTGGCCTCCAGCAGCTGCTTCCAGAATGGGAGCAGCTCCGGTGAGCACACACATTTATACGCCGCCTACTGGGCAGAGCCAGCAGGCAGGGATTTACCCCTGTACCTCTAGTACAGGAGCCTTACCGTATTACATCTAATATACAGTTATTACATCTAATATACAGTTAGTGGTGACTAACACGGTAGCACGGGCAGCACGGTAGCATTGTAGGGCAGCATGGTAGCATTGTGGATAGCACAATTGCTTCACAGATCCAGGGTCCCAGGTTCGATTCCGGCTTGAGTCACTGTCTGTGCGGAGTCTGCACATCCTCCCCGTGTATGCGTGGGTTTCCTCCGGGTGCTCCGGTTTCCTCCCACAGTCCAAAGATGTGCAAGTTAGGTGGATTGGCCATGATAAATTGCCCTTAGTGTCCAAAATTGCCTTTAGTGTTGGGTGGGGTTACTGGGTTATGGGGATAGGGTGGAGGTGTTGACCTTGGGTAGGGTGCTCTTTCCAAGAGCCGGTGCAGACTCGATGGGCTGAATGGCCTCCTTCTGCACTGTAAATTCTATGATAATCTATGATAAAACCACATTCACCCCCTGTTAAAAAAAAGAGTCCAGAGGGGGTGGTGGAAAAATTTACAGTTCAGGCAAAATTTACAAGTTCAGGCAAAATCTACAGGTTCAGTCGGTCGGGTGCCTTGATCCTCCGCTGTGATCTCCTCGGTCCTGGTCATGATGCGGGTGCCGACTTGGTCGCCTGTGACTCTGGGAGCATGTTGTCCTCATCTTCATCCCTGAGTGGAACCAGTGGGAGGACGGATCATCCTGGGGTGGGGGCTGTAGTGAGGTGCGCTGCGGGGAGGGTGAGTGGCGCCAGGGCAATCGGAGTGGGGGAGTGTCGGGTGGTGGGCCGTGGGTGGGGATCCAGCTGGTATCAGGTCCTGGAGGGAGACTGTGTCCTGGCGCCCGTTGGGGTGCGCCACGTAGGCCTACTGTGGGTTTGCGTGCAATAGTTGTAGTCTTTCGATCAACGGGTATGTCTTGTGGGTCCGCACGTGTTTGCGGAGGAGGACGGGTCCAGGAGCTGCCAGCCATGTTGGGAGCGAAACCACGGAGCTAGACTTCCTGGAGAAGGCAAGGAGACGTTCATGGGGGGTTTCATTAGTTGCGGTGCAGAGTAGTGATCGGATGGAGTGAAGTGCGTTGGGGAGGACCTCCTGCCAGCGCGAGACTCGGAGATGTTTAGACCGTAGGGCCAGCAGGACGGCCTTCCAGACCGTCCCATTCTCCCTCTCCATCTGCCTGTTTCCCCAGGGGTTGTCGCTGGTCATCCTGCTCGAGGTAATGGCCTTGCTTAGCAGGAACTGACGCAGCTCATCGCTCATAAAGAAGGATCCCCGATATCTGTGGACGTAAGCGGGGAAACCGAACAGGGCAAAGATGCTGTTGAGCGCTTTAATGACCGTGGCAGAAGTCATATCGGGGCATGGGATGGCAAAGGGAAATCGGGAGTATTCATCGACCATGTTCAGGAAGTACGTGTTTCGGTCAGTGGAGGGGAGGGCCCGCAGATGGTGACGTTATCTAGGTACAGGAAGGTGGCCCGCATTCCGTACCGGTCAACCATTCGGTCCATCTCACATTACTGACGCCGAAGGGAACCCTAAGAAAATGATAGAGGCGACCATCTGCTTTGAACGCAGTGTATTGAGCCCCAATCCACAAATCATTTTCCCTCACATGCGAGCTGAGCTCATCAATACAGGAAATGATGTAAGTGCGATCTCGGCAGGGCAAAGTGTCATTAAATAGAACATAGAACTTAGTGCAGAAGGAGGCCATTCGGCCCATCGAGCCTGCACCAACCCACTTAAGCCCTCACTTCCACCCCATCCCTGTAACCCAATGACCCTTCCTAACCTTTTTGGTCACGAAGGGCAATTTATCATGGCCAATCCACCTAACCTGCACATCTTTGGACTGTGGAAGGAAACCGGAGCACCCGGAGGAAACCCACACAGACACAGGGAGAACGTGCAGACTCCGCACAGACATGATCCAGCGAGGAATCGAACCTGGGACCCTGGTGCTGTGAAGCCACAGTGTTAGTCACTTGTGCTACCTTGCCGCCCAAATAGCGGGGTCTTTCTCGACGCTATAGGCGCTAAGAAACCACCCCGCTAAACATGCCTGAAAAGGGACTGTTTTTGTCCCATTAAATCATGACCCATGTATGTAAAGGAAAGAAAAGAAAGAAAATCGCTTATTGTCACGAGTAGGCTTCAATGAAGTTACTGTGAAAAGCCCCTAGTCGCCACATTCCGGCGCCTGTCCGGGGAGGCTGGTACGGGAATCGAACCGTGCTGCTGGCCTGCTTGGTCTGCTTTAAAAGCCAGCGATTTAGCCCAGTGAGCTAAACCAGTGTGGTGAATGATGTTGGTGAACTACAAGCACAAATAACCAAGTGGGAATATGATGTAGTGGCAATAACGGGAACATTGCTTAAACATTGTGAGGACTGGGCACTTAACACTTTAAATCATTGTATATACAGAAATGATTGAGAAAAGAAAAAAAGAGGTGAGGTGGTAGTTATTCATTAGGGAAGACATTGTACTGTTGGAAAGAAATTATGTCCTGGAGCGGGGAAAGACAGAATTTATTTACTTAAAGTTGAGAAGCAAAAAGGGGATAATCGTGCTCATGGGGGTATTTTATCAGACCCCAAATAGTGAGAGAGAGAGGGGTAGGCAAATCTGCAGGGAACTCACACAGATGTGCATTTGGAGTATCGGCCGAGATTGAGTCACCAGAGTGAAGCTCAGACAACAAGGGTACCAGCACCCTGCCACAGCTGGTACCAGAGGGGGTCTCAGTGTTGGCATTGTTACAGGTTTGTGGAACAATGCTGTTGGCTTAATGCCACCATTTTCGGAAAAGCAGCGTTTCACCCACCTCAATGCCCACTGGCTCCTTACTAGGGATCCTCAATTGACATATTTGCTGATCTCCACAATATGAGCAGTTCCATCGGATTAATAGGTTACCCGCAACTGGTGATCATCATGGCCGCAAGTTGACAGTTGTCTTTTCATTACCTCCCCACCGTTACTGCGACATTCATAGATTCATAGAATTTACAGTGCAGAAGGAGGCCATTCGGCCCATCGAGTCTGTACCAGCTCTTGGAAAGAGCATCCTTCCCAACCGCACACCTCCACCCTATCCCCATAACCCAGTAACCCCCCACCCAACACTAAGGGCAATTTTGGACACTAAGGGCAATTTTGCATGGCCAATCCACCTAACCTGCACAGCTTTGGACTGTGGGAGGAAACCGGAGCACCCGGAAGAAACCCACGCACACACGGGGAGAACGTGCAGACTCTGCACAGACAGTGACCCAAGCCGGGAATTGAACCTGGGACCCTGGAGCTGTGAAGCAATTGTGCTAATCACTATGCTACCATGCTGCCCAAGACATTGCCCCTCCAATCTGATGGGCAAGCTGCCAATCAGACATAAGATGTGCCCCTTCAGCTCATCCACAGTATACAATAAGGGTTAGCCTGGGAGTCCAGGCAGGTCCAGCAGTCACCAATGCAGACAGAGGCTATTCCTGCCTTGTCACTTCACACCTCAGTGCACATTTGGAATTGCAAATTGGCCCCTGTTTGGGTGGAAATAAAGAGGGAGTAAAGTGTCATAACCTGCCTGAATACTATTGACTGGGGGCTATTGGTTATCCCAGAAATATTTTAAATTTATTGGCTACCAAAGAGCACAAAAGAATCAACAACATGCTAAAACACAGTCATGAAAGTCAGTAATATGCAAAAAGGATTTACAAGACACCAAAAAAATGCAGAATCATCAGCTCTCAAGCCAACACACACCCAGCGCTCCCAATGCCTCCCCCTCCCTCCACCTCCACCCCCCAGCCCCAACGGTAGGCCCACATCAGCAGAAAGGCCCCAAACGAGCGGCACGAACCACCGGAAAAGGATACACCGATTAAGGGGATGGCAGAAGAGAGAGAGAGAACTCCGTTTACAAAAAAAAAGACAAAATACAGAGCAACCGCAAGAAACTCAACAAACAATTAAGTGCAAGGCAAAAAGGCCAGCACTAAAATCAGCGCAAGCACCCTTTCCCCACCCTCCCCCCAGCTCCACCAACAGCCCCATATCAGTGAAGAGGAGCCCGCAGCAGCTCAATCCATCGGAAAAGGACAGGCAGGGTGCGGTTGAGGTGAGAGAGCGAGAATACCTCTCCCCTCACTAACACCAGCAAGGGTCCCTCAACCCCCAGTGCACAGAAGCAGGAGGGCCGCAACTGGCGAGCACCCACCCGTTCGGTCTAAAATGACAATACACAACAAAAATATAATAATAACCATTCAATCGCCCAACAATAAAACAAAACCAACATCAGTATAGACAGTACACATAGTCAATTAGTCACCGCCCTGCTGCTCTCAGTTATGGCATCCGGTCTCCAGACACCATCCAGTCTAAAACTGCAAAAACCGAATACATTCTCCTCAACTTTCAACTGGCAGCAGGCCAAGCAAAATCTGCCCCATGCTCCACTCCCAGCCTGTCAGCAGAAAGGCAGCCAGTAACAAGTACGAGTCCTAGGCATGGCAACTGCAGGCAGACAACTCCATCCTCTCTTTTCCTTGCAAGCAACCTCTCCTCCATCCAACCGGTCGTAACACCGTTCACTCTTGCCATATTCCAGGCTTCAAGTCCAGAAAAGGCAGCCAGCATACAGAATAACACACCAGGTCAGGGAGCAGGGTTACAGTCAGAAGCAGTCAGAGTTCAGAGACAGATTCCACTCCAACACCTCAGTGTGTGAGCTACTCAGGTGGAGTGTGAGATTTGCTCAGCTGCCCGCACACCTCTTCGTCAGCTAAAAGTCCCACGTCTAGCCTCCAGTGCGGACGCTGATTACTGTCTTTACTAACCTGTAGGTCAACCCAGTGCCGGGTGTGATCTGAGATTGTGATCGCCAAGTACCCCGTGTCCACCACCCCCATCAGTAGAGCCCTGTTCAAAATTTAAAAAATCAATCCGGGAGTACACTTTATGCACGTGTGAGTAGAAGGAGAACTCCTTCATCTGGGCTGCCCAAATCTCCATGGGTCCACTCATTCCATCTGCTCCATGAACCCCTTTAGTTCCTTTGCCATTGCTGGCACCCGGCCCGTCTTTGAGGTCGGCCGGTCTAAACCAGGGTCAATAACTGTGTTGAAGTCCCCTCCCATGACCAACTTATGCGAATCTAGGTCTGGTATCTTCCCCAGCATCCTCTTTATAAACTCCGCATCAGCCCAATTTGGCGCATACACATTTACTAGTACCAGCTGAACCCCCTCCAATTTCCCACTGACCACAATGTACCGGCCTCCAACATCCGTAACTATTCTTCCCGCCTCGAACACCACTCGCTTATTAATCAGGATTACGACCCCTCTAGTCTTCGAGTCCAACCCTGAGTGAAAAACCTGTCTGACCCATCCCTTCCTTAATCTGATTAGCTACACTAACGTGCGTCACCTGCAGCATTACCATGTCCGCCTTCAGTCCTCTCAGATACGCGAACACGGGTGTCCTCTTAACCGGCCAATTTAGCCCTCGTACATTCCAGGTGATCAGCCTAGTTGGGGGGGCTCATCGCCTCCCACCCCTCCCCTTCACCGATCAGCCATCACCTTTCTTGGGCCAGTCTCCAACCCGCGCCCCACATCTCCATCGGCCCACTCCCAGGCAGCCTCCACCACCGACCTCCTCTCTGTCCCTCAGCAAAAGTCCCTCCCTAATCAGCGGAGCATTTCTCCCCTCCCCCCAGTAACAGCACAATGTAAATTGACCCCTTCGATAAGCCCAACATTTGCTCACCCTCCACTGCGCTTCCGTGAGCTAGCCCACCCAGCTAGCTTGGTGACCCCACTCCTGGCGCCAGACATACTCCCACCTATTGTTCCCTCCCACCCCCGCTCATAAACACACATATTCAAACAAAAAACCAGTCCGAATACAAATGCCCTAGAAAAAAAATGATAAACAAAGAAAAGATCAAACAGAAGATCCAGCATCTGACAAACACACCTCCATCAGTGCAATTGTAAACTTTAACTCACTCAGCTCTGCAACTGGCCCCAAATCAACACAGAAGGCATCATTACAAATAACGTCCAAAAAACAAAAAACAAGAAACTTTTTTAAACGTGAACGTTGCAGCAAAGTTCAAAGTCCTCAGTCCGCCGCCATTCCTTTCCTTTTGGCGAAGTCCATTGCTTCTTCGGGCGACTCAAAATAAAAATGTTGCTCCTCATACGTGACCCGGGCCGGTTACAGCAGTCCAAACTTCACCTTTTTCTTGAAAAGGATCGACTTTATCTGGTTGAATCCCACTCTTCTCCATGCCACCTCTGCACTCAGGTCCTGATAGATCCGCAGGATACTGTTCTCCCATTTACAGCTCCATGTCTGCCTAGCCCACTGTAAAATACGCTCCTTGTCCAAATACCTGTGGAATCTCACCAACATTGCCCTCGGGGGGTCCCCCACATGCGGCTTCCTCGCGATCGCTCTGTGAGCCCTGACCACCTCCAAGGGTCGGGAGAATGCCCCATCCCCCAGCAGCTTCTCCAATATGCCCGCTATGTACACCCCTGCGTCCGTTCCTTCAGACCACTCTGGGAGACCGACGATTCTTAGGTTCTGCTGGCAGGACCTATTCTCTAGGTCCTCCGCCTTCTCCAGAAACCTTTTCTGCTGGTCTCTCAGCATCCCCACATCCAACTCCACTGCAATTTGATGTTCCTCCTGCTCAGTCAGTGCCTTCTCTACTTTCTGGATCGCCTGATCTTGGGCATCCAATCTAAGCTCCAGCCGCGCAATTTGATTCTTTAATCGGGTCGAAGCATTCCTGTTTCGGCTTGGCAAAGCCCTCCTGAATAAACTGCATCAGCTGCTCCTTTGACCATTCGGTCGTCAAGCCAGGACTCCAGTCATCTGCCATGCTTTCTCTCGCTGCAGCTTCAGCCCAAGCCTTCTCTGTCCACCTATTTCTTCCTTTGCGAGCACTCCTGGTCCGCCTCTCCATGCTCTCCATGTGGGAATCCAATCAACAATTGCCTCGACCATCAATTTTCCAAATCAAGTCCGGTAAATAATCGGGGGAAAAGGTCCAAAGATCTGATCCGAGTGGGAGCCACCAAATGTGCGACCTACTCCTTCATCGCCACCACCGGAAGACCCAGTTCCCCAGCCTTTTCCGCAAAGGTGGAACATTCACAGGCCGGCTGGAGGGTACTTTAAATGTCAGCCTTAGCTGATAGAAAGAGTGTTTTACATCAGCAGCCTTCCAAACAGAGATTTAAAACTCTCACAGACCTGACGGGCTTTTGGACAGGGGCAACTTCCACAGGTCTGGCTGGAACCAGTTTAAATTACCTGATAAAATCGGAGAGCTGAGATTGAGATCTGCTTGTTGCTGACTCCTCAGTCTGAAAATGAAACTACTTTACAAAATGGAGCTTGCCTGTTCTCCAGAACATTTTGAAGGGCTTGATCAATCACCGGTGAGGATATGAAAAGGTCCGGAATTCCAGAAGAGATGATTGGCTGGTAGCCAAGTCCATCAAAATGACATCACGGGCAATGCCACAGAGCGCACTGAATCAACAGAGTCTGCCAGATCAGTCCACATAGCAGCTTCCAGCCGGGGGGGGGGGGGGGGGGGGGAGACAGGTTTCAGCTTAAAACCAAAAGTCTGTAATGTTGCGCAGGGCAAGAATTAAAAATGACTCAAGGATTAGACAAGGAGTCACAAGAGGATCTTTACAAAATAACCATGGATAGGCAATGGCAAACATTCTAGGAGCACATTGCTGAACTTCTACAAATGTTTATTCCTATCTGTTGCAAAAGTAAAACAGGAAAGGTGGCCAAACCATGGCTTCCAAGGGAAAGTAGAGATCGTATTAGAGTCAAGGAAGAGGCATACAAATTGGCCAAGAAAAACAACAGGTCGGAGGATTAGGAGCAGTTTAGAATTCCGCAAAGGAGGACCAAGGGATTGATTAAGAAGGGGAAAATAGAGTATGAGTGTAAGCTTGCTGGGAATATAAAAACTGACTGTAAAAGTTTCTATTAGGGATGTGAAGAGAAAAAGATTGTTGAAGACAAATGTAGCTAGGTCCCTGACAATCAGAAATAGAGGAATTTATAATGGGGAACAGACAAATGGCTGACCAACTAAATACATACTTGCTTGACAAATCTACTTGAATTCTTCAAGATGTAACTAGTAGAGTTGATGAAGGGGAGCCAATGAATGTGGTTCATTTGGACTTTTAGAAGGCTTTCAGCAAAGTCCCACATAAGAGATTAGCGTGTTAAATTAAAGCGCATGAGATTGGGGTAGTACATTGAGATGGATAGAAAACTGGCTGGCAGATAGGAAGCACAAATAGGAATGAATGCATTATTTTCCCAAATGGCAGCTAGAGACTTGTGGGGTACGGCAGGGATCAGTGCGAGGATCACTGTATATATTTATGATTTAGGTGAGGCTACACATCCAATTGTCCTAGATCCGATCCAAATTGATTCCTAGGTCTCAAGTGTTTTTTCCCCTTCCCAATACAATCTTCCACTGTGAGAGTTTCCACGGGACTCCCTCTTCAACTCCAGCGAGGCAAATCCTCCAGCCTTGGTTGGAGTGGCAGAGGGTAATAGATGAGATGCTTGTGGTAGATAGAAGTTATGCAGAAGATGGGGACACAGCGAAGTTGGAAAAGAGGAAGGAACTCCAGGTGAGCTTTGACCGGGAAGGCAGTGCGCCAACTGAGGCGAGCAAGGGGTGCAGTTTACGAGCATGGAGAGAAGGCAGTGCAGTTTCGGAGGGAGGTGGCGGCAAGGGAAATTGTTCAGGTGCGGGACAGGGCAGGGAAGTTGGTGGTGGCTCCAAATCTGATTAACAAGGCCTTTGAGGAATTCTATGAGAGGTTGTACAGGTCAGAGCCTCCTAGGGGAGACCGGGAGATGCAGGAATTTCTAGATGGCTTGGAGTATTCAAGGTTAGGGGAGGGGGATAGGGCTACATTAGGAGTGATAGTGGAGCAGGAGATAAAAGATGCGATTAGGAGGATGCAGTCGGGGAAGGGGCAGGGCCGGATGGGTTTCCGGTGGAATATTATAAAAAATTCAAGGATAAGCTGGCACCCTGATGGTGGGGATGTTTGAGGAAGCGATAGGGAAGGGGGTGTTACCACAAACGTTGGGGCAGGCATCAATTTCCCTGTTGCTTAAAAAAGATAAGGATCCGACGGAATGTGGATCGGAAAAGGCCCATATCACTTTTAAATGTGGACGCAAAGGTATTGGCGAAAGTACTGTCAGGTCGGCTAGAGGAGTGTCTCCCGAAGGTGATAGGTGAAGATCAGATGTTGTTTGTGAGAGGGAGGCAGCTCTTTTGGAACGTTAGAAGGGTATTGAATGTCATTATGGCACCAGCGGAGGGGAAGGAAACAGAGATGGTTATGGCATTGGACGCCTAGAAAACATTTGACCAGGTATGATTGGGTTACTGTCATGAGAATGTCACTTTAAGAAATGTTTGGCTGCTCATGTTACTGCAGTGATGTCAGAGTATGGGTGGAGCTGAGCTCTGGCTCTGCTTTTTAGTTTCACTTTGAGAAAAGCTTGGGTGTGTCTGTGTTTTTTTGGTTTTGTTTCAGTGTTGGAGCTGAAGCCAGACAAATCAGGTGTACTTTTGTTCTCTCTGCCATGAAAAGACTATCTCTTGATCATTTGGTGAATTCAGAATTATAAATGTTCTCAGTAGTGAATTTAAACCTGATGTGCTTCTGGTAAAAGGTGTTTCTTTTGTCTTCTGGATGTTATTTGGGAATTTATGAAGGATTACTTTGTGTTGTATTCTTTGGGGGTTGTATTTGAAGTAATGGTTGCTAGGATGTTCACTGTCTGTTTTAAAAAGGTTAACTTGAGTTCATAGAATAAACATTGTTTTGCTTTAAAAAATACTTTTCGCTATCTGCTAAATCACACCTGTAGAGTGGGCCATGTGCTCTCCATACCGCAATCTATTAAAGGTTATGGGTCAGGCGAACTCCAGGATACATTTTGGGATTCTCTAAACCCTGGTCCATAACAAATTAGGGGCTCTTCCGGGATAAAAGTCTATCTATTGGATTGGCTTAGTGAGCTTGAATACAGTGAGGGGTGAGCATATTGTGGTTGCTTTTCAAGTGCGGTATTTCAGTTTAAGTGGGGAGTGTTCTTGACAATGGCTGTTTCAGTGGCTCAGAAGTTTTTGGGGGTGGAGACGGTCACACGCAGTACCTTATGGACAGAGACTAAAAGCAGACTGTTAGATTTGGCAAAAGCATTGCAATTAACTTTACCTGACATAATGCGAAAAGATGAGGTAATTATGGCGGTGGCTAAGCATTTAAAGTTGCCTGAGATACAGTTTGACTCTTTGGAAATGGCAAAAATTCAGTTACAAATTAAACAAATGGAACATGACAAAGAATTAAAGCAGCTTGAATACGAAAGAGATTGAGAGGAAAAAGAAAGAGAGAGAGAAGAAAGGAGAAAAGAAAGAATGGCCCTAGCAGAACAAAAAGAAAAAGGGAGATACAGATCAGGAAAAAAGATAAAGAGAGAGAGTTTGAACTTCAGAAAATGGCCATGAGGTAAAGGGAAACGTACAGTTGGATGATAGTGATGAGGACAGTGAGAAAGAGTGTCATTGTCGAAGGCTTGGTGGGGATTTATTTAAATATGTCCAAGCTTTGCCAAGGTTTGATGAGAAGGAGGTAGAAGCCTTTTTCATTTCATTTGGGAAGGTGGCTAAACAAATGAAATGGGCACAGGACATGTGGGTATTACTGATTCAAACAAAGCTGGTAGGTAAGGTTAGTGAAGTGTTTGTATCACTACCAGAGGAGGTATCTGGGACATATGAGGAGGTGAAAAAATCCATCTTCGATGCCTATGAACTAGTGCCTGAAGCTTACAGACAAAGGTTTAGAAATTTAAGGAAAGAATTTGGTCAAACATACATGGAGTTTGAAAGGATCAAACCGAGTAATTTTAATAGGTGTTATCCGCTTTGAAAATAGACCAAACGTACGAAGCTCTCAGAGAAATTATACATTTGGAGGAATTTTTAAAATCAATTCCTGATGTAGTGAGAAATCATGTAGAAGAACAGAGGGTTAAAACTGTGAGATTAGCAGCAAAAATGGCAGATGATTATGAATTAGTTCACAAATCAAAGATTGGTTTCCGACATCAGTTTCAGCCGGTGAGGGATAGAAACTGGGGATATGAGAAATACTCAAGTGGTAAAGGTAAAGGTGATCTGATGGGAGATAAAAAGGAGAGTGTACCTCAGTTTAAAAAGGAAATCCAGGAGGGTGGAAAAGAAATGAAAGTTTTAAATGTTTTCATTTTAATAAACTAGGCCATGTAAAGTCACAGTGTTGGTGGTGGAAAAAAAACACTGGGAAGGCTGATGTGGTAAAACAGGATAAGGCAGAGTAATTTTGATAGGTGGATAAGGGCTTTGAAAATAGACCAAATGTATGAAGCTCTCAGAGATTGTTAAAATGGTAAAGGAAAGCCAAAGTGAAGCGAAGGAGGTGCAAAAGTTTGTACAGCCTGATCAAGAGGTGATTGAGAAGAAGATGCCAGATCTCTTTAAATAATTTACTTGTGTGGGGAAACATTACTCATGTGTATCAGGAGGAGCAGGTAAAGAAGTCACAATTTTAAGAGATACCAGAGCTAGTCAATCTTTAATAGCACATAGAACATAGAACAGTACAGCACAGGACAGGCCCTTCAGCCCATGATGTAGTGCTGACCATTTATCCGAATCTAAGATCAACCTAACCTACACCCCTTCAATCTACTGGTGTCCATGTGCCTTTCTAAGAGTCGCTTAAATGTCCCTAATGACTCTGACTCCATCACCTCTGCTGGCAGTGCATTCCACACACCCACCACTCTCTGTGTAAAGAACCTACCTCTGACATCTCCCCTATATCTTCCTCCAATCACCTTAAAACTATGTCCCCTCATGACAGCCATTTCCACCCTAGGGAAATGTCTCTGGCTATCCACTCTATCCATGCCTCTCATCACCTTGTACACCTCTATCAAGTCACCTCTCTGCCTTTTTCGTTCCAGTGAGAAAATCCCTAGCTCCCTCAACCTTTCTTCAGAAGACATGCCCTCCAGTCCAGGCAGCATCCTGTTAAATCTCCTCTGTACCCTCTCCAAAGCATCCACATCCTTCCTATAATGAGGCGACCAGAACTGGGCACAATATTCCAATACTCTAGTGGTCTAACTAGAGTTTTATAAAAGTAAGAGATGAGGAGTTATGTAGTTTGGGAAGAATATTGCCAGAAAAGGTGGTAATATGTGGAATTCAGGGTGAGAGGAGTATTGCTCCATTATATAAGGTAAGGTGGAAAGCCCAGTGAAGAGTGGTAAAGTGGCAGTAGGAGTAATAGAGAAACTATCTTGTCCAGGAATACAATTTATCTTGGGTAATGATATAGCTGGATCACAGGTGGGAGTGATGCCTACCGTGGTTGATAAGCCAGTGGAAAATCAGACAACTGATGTGTTGAAGGATGAATATCCTGGGATTTTTCCGGATTGTGTAGTAACAAGGTCGCAAAGTCACAGATTAAGACAAGAGGAGAAATCAGAGAGTGAAGATAAAGGTGAAGTGCAATTATCAGAAATGATTTTTGATCAGATGGTTGGAAAAGAACAGGTGGAGCATGAGGCGGATATTTTTAGTTCAGGAAAATTGGCGGAGTTACAACAGAAAGATATAGAAATAAAACGGATGCATCAGAAAGCATATACGGAAGAGGAATCTGAGTGTATACCAGAGTGTTATTACCGTAAAAGTGATGTCTTGATGAGAAAATGGAGACTTTACATATGCAGGCAGATGAAAAGTGGGCAGAAGTTCATCAAGTAGCATTGCCGGTAGAGTATAGAAAGGAGGTGTTGCGAGTTGCACATGAGGTGCCAGTCAGTGGTCATTTGGGAATAAGGAAAACTCACGCTAAAATACAAAAACATTTTGGCCTGGACTACATAAAGATGGAGTTAAATTTTGTCAATCATGTCACACATGTCAAGTGATAGGGAAACCTCAAGCAGTGATAAAACCAGCGCCCTGAATACCCATTCCAGCATTTGAGGAACCTTTTACAAGGGTCCTAATTGATTGTGTAGGACCGCTTCCTAAAACGAAAAGTGGGAATCAATATCTTTTGACTATAATGGATGTGTCTACTAGGTTTCCAGAGGCCATTCTAGCATGTAATATTACAGCTAAAAAGATTGTGGAGGAGTTACTTAAAGTCTTTGCCTGATATGGACTACCCACAGAAATACAATCGGATCAAGGATCACATTTTACCTCAAGGTTATTCAAAGAAGTTATGAACAGCTTAGGAATAAAACAATTTAAATCAACTGCATACCATCCAGAATCACAGGAAGTGTTAGAAAGGCATCAGACGAAAAAGGGACAGAGACAAGGACCTGAAGAAAATTACCTGGGACCTAAGATGACGGACACACGGACCCCGGACTCAGCAATCCAGCTGGCGCTGGATAACATGCTCCAGGTAATGAAGTCCAGTTTTGAAGCGCTGAAGCGGGACAGCTTGGACCCAATCCAGAAAGCGGTGGATCAGCTGAACCAGAGGCTGGACGCCCAGGATGTTAAAGTTAAGGAGCTGGGAGAGGCGGTGGAGGAGCAGGCGGATGCGCAAACGGTTGCAGCGCTAGAAGTTGACGGCCTGAAAGAGCGGCAGAGAAGACTGCTGGACAGAGTGGAGGAGCTGGAGAATAGAGTCCGCAGGAACAATCTGAGGATGGTCGGCCTCCCGGAGGGGGCTGAGGGAGCTGATGCTGCAGCGTTTGTAGCAGACCTGCTGAAGGTGCTGATGGGGGCCGAAGCCTTTCCGCGACCGCTGGAGCTGGAGGGGGCACACAGAGTGCAGGCAAGGCAGGGGCGGCCGGGCGGACCCCCCCCCCCCCCCGCCCGATGGTGATTAGGTTCCACAGGTTCGTGGACAAGGAGCGGGTGCTGCAGTGGGCAAAGAGCGCCAGGAGCAGCACGTGGAACAACAGTGTTCTCCGCATTTATCAGGACCTAAGCCAGGAGGTGGCTCGGCGGCGAGCAGCCTTTAAGAATGTCAAGGAGGTGCTGTTCAAGAAGCACGTGAAGTTTGGTCTGCTGTTCCCAGCTCGGCTATGGGTCACGCACCAGGGTCAACACCACTACTTCTCCGAGCCCGAAGAAGCGATGGACTTTGTGAGGGACCTGGGGCTGGTCCCGAAAGGAGGCCCCAAGGACGCGAGTTAGGGCCCGAGGATTTCTGTTGGAAGGAACGCCGAATGTGCCTGGACTGCTGCTCAATGGTTTGCTGGGCCAAAGGGGCCAAGCGGAACATTTGAGACTCTTTCCTTTGTTCATGGACATTTATGTGCTTTTTCTCTTTTTTCTGTGTTTTTTTTCTTTTTTTTTTCCTGTTTGGGCTGGTTTGTGCTTTTTGTGCAGCTCGCGGAAGACACTGGAGCCGGCTTGCCCCAGTGGGTGGGGAGGAGGACGGGGAAACAATGGGAATGAGACAGGAAGGCGCCGGAGTGTTGAGTCACCGGGCTAGCAGATTGGCTAGTCAAGGAAGTCAGATGGGGGGGGAAGTTACAGCCAGTAGATGGTGGGGGTATCGGGGGATGGGGTTAGGGGAGGGGGGGGTTGTTCTGCTGACGGGAGAGGGACTTGAAATAGGCACTGGAAAGGAGGTCGAGGGTGGAGGCAGCCAAAGGGCGGGCCAGGAATGGCGCGACGCACGGGTCAGGGGCCGGCCCGAGAAAGGCTATGGCTGACCGGCGGGGTGGGGGGGGTGGGATGTGCCCCCCGACCAGGCTGATCACCTGGAACGTCAAGGGACTGAATGGGCCGGTTAAGAGGGCGCGGGTGTTCGCGCACTTGCGGGCCCTGAGGGCGGACGTAATTATGTTGCAGGAGACACATCTGAAAGTGTCAGACCAGACCAGGCTAAGGAAGGGCTGGATTAGCCAGGTCCTCCACTCGGACTTGGACTCGAAGTCCAGGGGGGGTGGCAATCATGATCAACAAGCGCGTGCAATTTGAGGCAGAGGGCATATCCGCAGACAGGGGGGGCAGATACCTGATGGTACGGGGCAGACTGGAGGGGAGAAGAGTGGTGCTGGTGAATATATATGCCCCGAACTGGGATGACGTGGACTTCATTAAAAGAGTGCTGGGGAAGATCCCGGACTTGGATTCTCGCAGGCTAATAATGGGAGGGGACTGTAACATGGTCCTTGTCCCGACTTTGGATCGGTCGTGTCCCAGAACGGGTAGACTCTCAGCAATGGCAAGGGAGCTGAAAGGGTTTATGGAGCAAATGGGGGCAGTGGACCCCTGGAGAGATGGACAGCCAACAGGAAGGGGCTACTCGTTTTACTCGCACGTCCATAAAGTATATTCCAGGATAGATTTCTTTGTACTAAGCAGGGACTGTATGGGGGAGGTAAAGAACACGGAATACTCAGCAATTACCATTTCAGACCATGCCCCGCATTGGGTGGACCTGCAGTTCGGGGGAGCGAGCTATCAACGCCCGCAATGGAGGCTAGATGTGGGACTGCTGTCGGAGGAGGGGATCTGCGAGAGGCTTCGGAAATGTATAAAAGATTACCTGCAGGTGAATGACACTGGGGAGGTCTCAGCGGCGACCGTGTGGGAGGCGCTAAAGGCAGTAGTGCGGGGGGAGCTGATTTCAATTGGGGCCCACAGAGCCAAGGCAGACCGGGCAGAGATGGATAGATTGGTCAGGGAAATGGGTCGGATAGATGAAGAGCACGCGGAGTCCCCGGGGGAGGTTTTACACAGGGAGAGGCAGAGACTACAGGAGGAACTGGGGGCACTATCCACGAGCAGGGCCGTGGAACAGCTTAGGAAGGCGAGGGGAGTGGTGTACGAGCATGGGGAAAAGGCTAGCAGACTGTTAGCGCAGCAACTCAGAAGCAGGGAGGCGGCCAGGGAAATAGGTAGAGTGAGGGACGAGGGGGGGGCGCAAAGTGGAGGATCCGGCAGAATTGAATAGGGTATTCCGGGACTTCTATTGTAAGCTGTATACTTCGGAGCCGCCGGAAGAACCGGAGGGGATGAAAAGGTTTCTGGACGGGTTAACATTCCCAACAGTTGGGGGGGGGGGGGCGAGTGGAAGAGCTGGGTCGGGGAAGTCCCCGGGGCCGGATGGATACCCAGTAGAGTTTTATAGGAAGTTCTCTGAGCTGGTGGGCCCGGTCTTGGCGAGGGATTTCAATGAGGCAAGGGACAGAGGGACCCTGCCGCCGACAATGTCACAAGCCACCATATCTCTGATATTGAAGGGGGGAAAGACCCGGAGGTGTGCGGGTCCTACAGGCCAATCTCCCTGATTAATGTAGACGCCAAGCTCCTGGCAAAGGTACTGGCGGGTAGAATGGAGGACTGTGTACCGGAGGTGATTGGGGAGGATCAAACGGGGTTCGTGAAAGGTAGGCAGCTGGCGGCCAATCTGAGGAGATTGCTCAATGTGATAATGATGCCCCCGGCGGGTAGAGAGGTGGAGGTAGTGGTGGCAATGGACGCCGAGAAGGCCTTTGACCGGGTGGAGTGGGACTATCTATGGGAGGTGCTCGGACGGTTTGGGTTCGGGGAGGGATTGGTGGATTGGATCAAATTATTATATCAGGCCCCGAGGGCCAACGTAAGGACCAACAGAGAAGTGTCGGAGTACTTTAGGTTGTACCGAGGGACCAGACAGGGCTGCCCGCTCTCCCCGCTGCTGTTTGCGCTGGCCATAGAACCGCTGGCGATTGCGCTGAGAGCCGCAGAGGGTTGGAAGGGGATGGTGAGGGGCGGGGTTGAACACAGGGTTTCTCTTTATGCAGACAACCTGCTCCTGTACGTGTCGGACCCAGTGGCCGGGATGGGAACTATACTGGGAATGCTGAGGAAGTTCGGCCAGTTCTCAGGATACAAATTAAATATGGTCAAGAGTGAAATGTTTTGGTCCAGGCAAGGGGTCAGGAGAACAGATTGAGAGGGCTACCATTTAGGCTAGTTGAGGAAAATTTCCGGTATTTGGGAATCCAGGTGGCACGAGACTGGGGCAGGCTGCATAAGTTAAATTTGGCCAGGGTGGTGGAGCAAATGAAGGGAGAGTTTCGGAGATGGGATGCACTCCCACTGTCACTGGCAGGGAGGGTGCAGACTGTAAAGATGACAATCCTCTCTCGATTTTTGTTTATTTTTCAGTGCCTCCCGATCTTTATCCCACAGTCCTTCTTCAAAAGAGTTAACGGGCTGATCATGAGCTTTGTCTGGGCGGGAAAGTCTCCGCGGGTGAAGAAGGCGATGTTGGAGAGGAACCGCAGCGAGGGAGGGCTGGCTTTGCCGAGTCTGGTCAATTATTACTGGGCGGCCAACATCGCTATGATAAGGAAGTGGATGGTGGGTACGGGGTCTATTTGGGAGCGGGTGGAGGCGGCTTCGTGCAGGGGCTCCAGTTTGGAAGCCCTGGTCACGGCTCCTCTACCACTGCCGCCGGCCAAGTACACCACCAGCCCGGTAGTGGTGGCGACCCTGCGGATATGGGGCCAGTGGAGGAGGCATGTGGGGGAGATGGGGGCGTCGTCTGGGCGCCAATCTGCGACAACCATCGGTTTGCCCCCGGCAGTATGGATGGGGGGTTCCGAGTATGGCGGCGAGCAGGGGCGGGAAGGGTGGGTGATATGTTCCTGGAAGGGAGTTTCGCGAGTTTGAGGAGCTTGGAGGAGAAATTTGGGTTGGTAAGGGGAAATGATTTTAGATACCTACAGTTGCGGGACTTTGTTCGTAGACAGGTCCCATCTTTCCCGCGCCTCCCGCCAATGGGGATCCTCGACAGAATAGTCTCTAGGAGGGAAGAAGGGGAGGGCAGAGTCTCGGGTATATATAAGGTGCTCATGAGGGAGGAAGGGTCCCAGACAGAGGAACTGAAACTTAAATGGGAGGAGGAGCTAGGCGGGGAAATGGAGGATGGGCTGTGGGCAGATGCCCTGAGTAGGGTAAATTCGACCGCGACATGTGCTAGGCTCGGGCTGATCCAATTTAAGGTCGTTCACCGGGCCCATATGATGGTGGCTCGGATGAGCAAATTTTTCGGGATAGAGGACAAATGCGCTAGGTGCGCGGGAGGACCAGCGAACCATGTTCACATGTTTTGGGCATGCCCTAAGCTGAAGGGGTACTGGGAGGGATTTGCGGGGGTCATGTCCCAGGTGCTAAAAACAAGGGTGGTGATGAGTCCAGGGGTGGCAATTTTTGGGGTTTCGGAAGACCCGGGCGTCCAGGGGGAGAAAGAGGCCGATGTGTTGGCCTTTGCTTCCCTGATAGCCCGGCGACGAATATTATTGGCGTGGAGGGACTCAAAGCCCCCGAAGACTGAGTTGTGGCTTGCGGACATGTCGAGTTTCCTGGGGATGGAAAAAATTAAGTTCACCTTGAGGGGATCTGTGCAGGGGTTCACCCGGAGGTGGCAACCATTTATTGACTTCTTTGCGGGAGAGTGAGCGTCAGCAGGGGGGTGGGGGAGGGGGGGGGGGGGTAGAGTAGAGTAGGAGGGAAAATATGGCGGTAGTACCGGTGGGAGGGGAGCGGGCTTGTGCAATATGTTACAATGGAAGTATTGAAAGTACGTGGAGGTTTGCACATTTTTGCCTTTTTTGCTTCCTTTCTGATGATGTCTGTAACTGTTTATAAAGCCAAAAACTACCTCAATAAAATTGTTTATTAAAAAAAAAGAAAGGCATCAGACATTCAAGATAATGTTGAGGGCTTATTGTCACGATTATCCAGAGGATTGGGATAAAGGAATTCCATTTGTATTGTTTGCAATTAGGGATGCACCTATTGAGTCAACCAAATTCAGTCCTTTTGAACTAATTTTTGGTCATGAGGTAAGAGGACCACTTAAATTGATTCAGGAAAAATTGGTGAGTGAGCAGTCGGAAATTACATTATTGGATTACATGTCAAATTTTAGGGAACAATTAAATAGAGCAGGTGAATTGGCTAGACAACATTTAAAAGTTGCACAAAATGTGATGAAACGGGTAGCGGACAAGAAATCCAAAGTTCATAGTTTTGCCAGTGGAGATAAAGTTTTAGTGTTGTTACCAGCGGTAGGTGAACCTTTAAAAGCAAGGTTTTGTGGACCTTATCAGATTGAAAAGAAATTATGTGAGGTGAATTATGTGGCAAGAACGCCAGATAGAAGGAAAACTCGCTGAATGTGTCATGTGAATATGCTTAAAAGGTACTTTGAAAGGGAAGGAGAGAAAAAGGAGGAGGTTTATATGATTCTAACTCAAAGAGACGAACCAAATCCAGATGAATGTGAATTTGACATACCTCAAATTAAATTGGAAAATGAGGATGTTCTTAAAAATTGGGAAAAATTGTTGAGTTACCTTTCAGAGGAAAAACGAACTGGCCTGAACGCGTTATTGATATCACATGGGCAAGTTTGTGGAGATAAATTGGGAAGTACTAAAATGGCTATACATGATGTAGATGTGGGAAATGCTGTTCCTATCAAACAACATCCATATAGACTTAACCCTTTAAAATTGGCACAGGTTAACAAAGAGATTGAGAGTGCTTAAAAATTGCATAATTGAAGTGGGTTGCAGCCAATGGAGCTCGCCCAATTGTGATGATACCTCAACCAGTCGGTACCCAATCGTTGTGTGTGGACTATAGAAAGGTTAATGCAGTTACAAGAACGGACTCTTATCCTATCCCACATTTGGAGGATTGCATTGAGAATGTGGGACAATCAGCTTTTATTTCTAAACTGGATTTACTTAAAGGTTACTGGCAGGTACCTTTATCCGAAAGGGCGAAGGAGATTTCAGCTTTCGTGACTCCAGACTGTATATACCAATTCAAAGTTCTGCCATTTGGCATGAAAAACGCCCCAGCCACATTTCAACGGTTAACTCACAAAGTCATTTCAGGATTATCCAATTGTGCTGTGCACATCGACGATCTGGTAATTTTCAGCCAGACATGGAAAGAACATTTAAAACATCTGATGGAGTTATTCGATCAACTTCAGGAGGTGGGTTTGGTGATAACCCTAGCCAAAAGTGATTTTGGAAAAGCCCAAGTCACTTACCTTGGCCATACAATCGGACAGGGTCGAATGGTCACACGGGATGTGAAACCAACATTTATTGAGGAGTTTCCGATACCCTCAAGACGAAGGGAAATAATGCGATTTCTTGGCATGAGTGGATTTGATTGAACATTTGTGTAAAGGTTTTGTAGCGTGATTGCTCCACTGATGGACTTGCTGAAGAAACATCAAAAATTTCAGTGGACAGCGGATTTTCAACAGACATTTGACTGCCTGAAAGCTATGATAACCAATGCTCATGTGTTGGAGAATACAAGATTTGTATTTAAAGACTTTAAAGAGAAATGCCGAGGCGTAGAAAAATGGATGGATGATGCAGAGACCTTCTTGTCCAAAGAGACTGTCAATCGAGAAGGACTCCAGTTGGAGGAAGAACAAAAGAGAAAAAATGGACTATATTATTATACCTGTTTGCATGTTTTTTTTTTTGAAACGTGAAAGTATATTTACTTTGTGCATTTCTGAAAGGATAGTGAGAAGGTGAAAAATGAAACCATCTTGAAGTTAATGGTTAATTTTTTTTTCTTGGGGGTAGGTGTCATGAGACTGTCACTTTAAAAAATGTTTGGCTGCTCATGTTACTACAGTGGTGTCAGAGTGTGGGTGGAGCTGAGCTCTGGCTCTGCTTTTTAGTTTCACTTTGAGAAAAGCTTGGGTGTGTCTATTTGTTTTGGTTTCGTTTCAGTGTTGGATCTGAAGCCAGACAAAGCAGGTGTACTGTTGTTCTCTCTGCCATGAAAAGACTATTCCTTGTTCATTTGGTGAGTTCAGAATTATAAATGTTCTCAGTAGTGAATTTAAACCTGATGTGCTTCAGTTAAAAGGTGTTTCTTTTGTCTTCTGGATGTTGTTTGGGAATTAGAACATAGAACATTACAGTGCAGTACGGGCGCTTCGGCCCTCGATGTTGCGCCGACCCGTGAAACCATCTGAAGCCTATCTGACCTACACTATTCCATTTTCATCCATATGTCTATCCAGTGACCACGTAAATGCCCTTAAATTTGGCGCGTCTACTACTGTTGCAGGCAGGGCGTTCCACATCCCTACTACTCTCTGAGTAAAGAAACTGCCTCTGGCATCTGTCCTATATCTACCACCCCACAATTTAAAGCTATGTCCCCTCGTGTTGGTCATCATCATCCGAGGAAAAAGACTCTCACTGTCCACCCTTTGTGTTGTATTCTTTGGGGGTTGTATTTAAATTAATGGTTGCCAAGATGTTCACTATGTTTTAAAAAGGTTAACTTGAGTTCATAGAATGAACATTGTTTTGCTTTAAAAAATATTTTTGATTTCTGCTATACCACACCTGTGGATTGGCCCGTGTGCTCCCCATACCACAATTTATTAAAAGTTGTGGGTCAGGTGAACTCCATGATACACTTTGGGGTTCTCTAAACCCTGGCCCATAACAGTACTTGATGGCAGTTCTGGAGCGGGTTGGGATTGGACCAAGATTTGTGGATTGGGTAAAGCTACTGTATAAGGAGCAAAGGGCCAGTGTCCGCACAAATAACATCAGCTCAGAATACTTTCCTCTCCACCGTGGGCCTAGGCATGTATGTCCTCTGTCCCCCCTGCTGTTTGCACTCGCGATTGAGCTGTTGGCCATCGCGTTAAGAAGTTTGGGGGTATGGAAAGGGATATTGCGGGGGGGAGGGGATAGAGCACAGGGTGTCCTTATATGCCGATGACTTGTTATTCGTGTCGGAACCGAGTGTGTCAATAGGGAGAATATTGGAGCTGCTTCGGATGTTTTGGTCTTTCTCGGAGTACAAATTAAATCCAGACAAGAGTGGTTATTTTGTAGTATCTCAGCCGGGGGTGGGGACAGAAGTGGGGGGGGGGGCTGTCATTCTATAGGGCATGGACTCACTTTAGATACCTGGGGGTGCAGGTTGCTTGGGGCTGGAGGGGGGGCTCCGTAGGTGCAACATTTCTAGTTTGCTGGGTAGGGTGAAAGCTGATCTGGCAAGGTGGGATGGTCTCCCTCTGTCACTGGCGGGTCGGGTACAGGCGGTTAAGATGAATGTGCTGCTGCGATTCCTGTTTATTTTCCAATGCCTGACGATTTTCCTGCCAAAGGCTTTTTTCCGAGAAATTGAGGGAAGGATTACCTTGTTCATATGGGGAGGGAAGATTGCTGTTATCGTGCGGGGTGCAGTCGTTGCTGAGTGAGTGCTTGCTGAGAAGAGGAGTAAATTTTTATAAAACGTATTGTTGGGGGTTTCCAGGTGAATCCGGCCGGATTGAGGACAGAGTGCCTGCTGGGTAAGTAGTAACGATTTAAATTGTTTGCGCTGGCCCATAACAGCTGATTGCTGTTATCGTGCGGGGCACAGTGGTTGCTGGTTAAGTGTTTTATTTTCACCTGTATTTAAGTTGGGCGGTCGCTAAACCCAAGACACGACACTTGTAGTGTCCCCCACCCTTCCACCTCCTCTAAGCTAAAGCGTTGAGTGAATATCAGGTAAGCTCTTTCTTTCTTTTTCTGGTTTTTATCCACAAGTTATCTAGGGGGGATGGCAGGGAAGGCAGTGCAATGTTCCTCCTGCAGAATGTTTGAGGTGAGGGACGCCATCAGTGTCCCTGCTGATTTCACCTGTGGGTAATGCACCCATCTCCAGCTCCTCAGAAACCGCGTTAGGGAACTGGAGCTGGAGCTGGATGAACTTTGGATCATTCAGGAGGCAGAGATGGTCATAGATAGAAGCTTCAGGGATGTAGTTACTCTGAAGAATCAAGATAGATGGGTGATGGTGGGAGGGGCTGGGAGGAAGCAGTCAGTGCAGGGATCCTCTGTGGTCGTTCCCCTCAGAAACAAATATACCACTTTGGATACTGTTGAGGAGGATGACCTACCAGGGGTAAGCCACAGTGAACAGATCTCCAGCACTGAGTTCATCCCTGTGGCTCAGAAGGGAAGTTGGGAGAGCAGGAGAGCAATAGTTATTGGGGACTCTATAGTTAGAGGGACAGATTGATGGTTCTGTGGCAACGAAAGAGACTCACGGATGGTAAGTTGCCTCCCGGGTGCCAGGGTCCATGACATCTCGGACCGTGTTTTCAGAATCCTTAAAGGGGAGGGGTAACAGTCACAAGTCGTGGTACACATTGGTACCAACGACATAGGTAAGAGAAGGGATGGGGATTTAAAACAGGAATTTAGGGAGCTAAGGTGGAAGCTGAGGGCCAGGCCAAACCATGTTGTCATCTCTGGTTTGTTGCCGGTGCCACGTGCTAGCGAGTTGAGGAACAGGGAGAGAGTGCAGATATACGTGGCTGCAGGGATGGCGTAGGAGGGAGGGTTTCAGTTGCGTGGACAACTGGAGAAAATTCTGGGGAAGGTTTACAGACAGGATGGCTTGCACCTGAACTACAGGGGCACCAATATCCTGGGAGGGAAATTTGTCTGGCTCTTCGAGGGGGGGGGGGTTTAATCTAATTTGTCAGGGGGTTGGGAAAACGAGCTGTAGTCCAGAAGTCTGTGTTGAGAGTAGTGAGGTACTGAGGAGGGTATCAAGGTCGCAGGAGTGTACCGGCAGACAGAAAGGTGCGTTGAAGTGTGTCTACTACAATACAAGGAGCATCCGGAATAAGGTAGGTGAACTTGGAGCGTGGATTGGTACCTGGGACTACGATGTTGTGGCCATTACGGAGACATGGTTAGAACAGGGACAGGAATGGTTGTTGGAAGTTCTGGGGTATAGATGTTTCAGTAAGAGTGGGGAAGGTGGCAAAAGAGGTGGAGGAATAGTATTATTAATCAAGGATAGTTTAACGGCTGCAGAAAGGCAGGGGGATCTGCCTACTGAGGTAATATGGGCTGAAGTTAGAAATAGGAAAGGTGCGGTCACGTTGTTAGGCGTTTTCTATAGGCCGCCAAATAGTAATAGAGATGTGGAGGAAGAAATTGCAAAACAGATTATGGATAGGTGTGGAGATCTCAGGGTAGTTGTCATGGGTGACTTTAACTTTCCAAATATTCATTGGAACCTCTATAGGTCGAACAGTTTGGATGGGGCAGTTTTTGTACAGTGTGTGCAGGAGGGTTTCCTGACACAATATGTGGATAGGTCGACAAGAGGAGGGACCACATTGGATTTGGTACTGGGTAACGAACCGGGCCAAGTGTTAGATTTGTTTGTGGGAGAGCACTTTGGAGACAGTGACCACAATTCGGTGTCTTTCATGATTGCAATGGAGAGGGATAGGGCCATTCGGCAGGGCAAGGTTTATAATTGTGGGAGGGGTAATTATGATGCGTTTAGACAAGAATTAGGGAGCATAAGATGGGAACACAAACTGTGAGGGAAAGGCACAATTGAAAAATGGAGCTTGTTCAAGGAACAAATACTGCGTGTCCTTGATAGGTATGTCCCTGTCATGCAGGGAGGAAATGGCCGTGTAAGGGAACCATGGTTCCAAAAGAGGTTGAATGTCTTAGAACATAGAACATAGAACAGTACAGCACAGAACAGGCCCTTCGGCCCTCAATGTTGTGCCGAGCCATGATCACCCTACTCAAACCCACATTTCCACCCTATACCCGTAACCCAACAACCCCCCCCTTAACCTTACTTATTAGGACACTACGGGCAATTTAGCATGGCCAATCCACCTAACCCGCACATCTTTGGACTGTGGGAGGAAACCGGAGCACCCGGAGGAAACCCACGCACACAGGGGGAGGACGTGCAGACTCCACACAGACAGTGACCCAGCCGGGAATCGAACCTGGGACCCTGGAGCTGTGAAGCATTTATGCTAACCACCATGCTACCCAGCATGGGTCAAGAGGAAAAAGGAAGCATATGTAAGGATGAGAAAACAAGGTTCAGTTGGGTCGCTTCAGGGTTACAAGGTAGCAAGGAATGAGCTAAAGAAAAAAGGGCTTAGGAGAGCGAGGAGGGGGCATGAGAAGTCCTTGGCAGGTCGGATCAAGGAAAACCCCAAGGCTTTTTACTCTTATGTGAGAAATAAAAGAATGACCAGGGTGAGGTTAGGGCTGGTCAAGGACAGTAGAGGGAAACCTGTGCCTGGAGTCAGAAGAGATAGGAGAGGCATTGAATGCATACTTTTCTTCAAAGTTCACCGAGGAGAGGGGCTATGTTTTTGAGGTTGAGAGTGTGATGCAGGTGGGTAGGCTGGAGGAGGTAGATGTTCTAAGGAAGGATGTATTAGCAAATTTGAAAAACCTTCGGGTCGACATGTCCCCTGGGCCAGATGGGATATATCCTAGGATTCTTTGGGGGGCAAGGGATGAGATTGTAGAGCCTTTGGCTTTGATCTTTGGGTCCTCACTGTCCATGGGGATAGTGCCAGAGGACTGGAGAGTGGCGAATGTTGTTCCTCTGTTCACGAAAGGGAATAGGAATGACCCTCGTAATTATAGACTGGTTAGTCTTACTTCGGTGGTCGGTAAGTTAATGGAAAAGGTCCTGAAGGATAGGATTTATGACCATTTGGAAAGATGTAGCTTAATCTGGGATAGTCAACACGGATTCGTTAAGGGTAAGTCTTGCCTCACAAGTTTGATTGAAGTCTTTGAGGCGGTAACTAAGTGTGTAGATGAAGGTAGAGCAGTTGATGTCGTATACATGAATTTCAGTAAGGCGTTTGATAAGGTTCCCCATGGTCGGCTCATGAAGAAAGTAAGGAGGTGTGGGATAGAGGGAAATCTGGCCAATCGGATAAGTAACTGGTTATCACGTAGAAGACAGAGAGTGGTGGTGGATGGAAAATTTTCAGACTGGAGACCAGTTACCAGCGGTGTACCACAGGGATCAGTGCTGGGTCCTCTGCTATTTGTGATTTTTATTAATGACTTGGAGGAGGGGGCTGAAGGGTGGGTCAGTAAATTTGCTGATGACACCAAGATTGGTGGAGTAGTGGATGAGGTGGAGGGCTGTTGTAGGCTGCGAAGAGACATTGACAGGATGCAGAGCAGGGCCGAAAAATGGCAGATGGAGTTTAACCCTGGTAAGTGCGAGGTGATTCATTTTGTTGGGAAAAATTTGATTGCGGATTACAGGGTCAATGGCAGCATTCTGAGGAATGTGGAGGAACAGAGAGATCTTGGGGTTCATGTCCACAGATCTCTGAAGGTTGCCACTCAACTGGATAGAGCCGTGAAGAAGGCATATAGTGTGTTAGCGTTTATTAACAGGGGGCTTGAGTTTAAGAGCCGTGGGGTTATGCTGCAACTGTACATGACCCTGGTGAGACCACATTTGGAGTATTGTGTGCAGTTCTGGTCACCTCACTATAGGAAGGATGTGGAAGCATTGGAAAGGGTGCAAAAGAGATTTACCAGGATGCTGCCTGGTTTGGAAGGTAGGTCTTATGAGGAAAGGTTGAGGGAGCTAGGGCTTTTCTCTTTGGAGCGGAGGAGGATGAGAGGCGACTTAATAGAGGTTTATAAGATGATGAGGGGGATAGATAGAGTGGACGTTCAGAGACTATTTCCTCGGGTGGATATAGCTGTTACAAGGGGGCATAACTATAAGATTCAGCGTGGGAGATATTGGACGGATGTCCAAGGTAGGTTCTTTACTCAGAGAGTAGTCAGGGTGTGGAATGGACTGCCTGCTGTGATAGTGGAGTCAGACACTTTAGGAACTTTCAAGTTGTTATTGGAGCACATGGAGCACACCAGAATGACAGGGAGTAGGATAGCTTGATCTTGGTTTCGGACAAGGCTCGGCATAGCATCGAGGGACGAAGGGCTTGTTCTGTGCTGTACTGTTCTATGTTCTATTTTAAGGTGGCCAGAGTTAGAAAGGTGTTGCTACAGAAGGGAAGGCAGGCAGGGGGTTTGGATCTTCCGAACCTGATGTATTATTATTGGGTGGTGAATGTGGAGAAGGTGCGGAGCTGGGTCAGAGGGATTCATTCCCAGTGGGTCAGAATGGAGGAGAGTTTGTGTCGGGGGTCGGGATTGAAGGCGCTAGCAACAGCGCCAATCCCGATAGTCCCGGGGAAATACTCAGGGAGTCCAGTAATCATAGCTTGATTGAGAATTTGGAGACAGTTTCACCACAATTCGGGTTGGGGACAGGGTCAAGGGAAATGCCGATTCGGAGGAGCCAGGGAAGTGGGACGGAAATTTTCAGAATTGGGAGGAGAAGGGGATTAAGACACTGAAAGATTTGTTACTTGGGGGTCGGTTTGCAGGATTGAAGGAGATGGGAGCGAAGTATGGACTGGAGCGGGGGGGACGTGTTTAGATACATGCAGGTTCGAGATTTTGTCAGAAAGGAGACACAGAGCATCCCAGTGGAGCCGGCCTCCACATTGCTCGTGGAGGTGCTGACGGCAGGGGGTCTGGAGAAGGGGGTAGTGTTGGCGGTTTACGGGGCTATTTTGGAAGAGAAGAAGGCACCATTGGAAGGGATCAAAGCAAAGTGAGAGGATGAGTTGAGAGAGGATATGGAGGACGGGTTCTGGTGTGAAGCTCTCCGGAGAGTGAACGCCACCACCTCGTGCACGAGGTTGGGGCTGGTACAGCTGAAGGTGCTGCATAGAGCACACCTCAAAAGGGCAAGGATGAGCCGGTTCTTTGAGGAGGTAGAAGATGTGTGTGAACATTGCCGGGGAAGGTGGGGGCGCAAATCAGGTTCATATGTTTTGGTCCTGTCCAAAGCTGGAGGATTACTGGGAGGATGTTTTTTTAGGGTAATCTCTAAAGTGATGCATGTGAAACTGGACCTGGGCCCTCGGGAGGCCATATTCTGGGTGTCGGACCAGCCAGGGCTCGAAACGGGTGCGGAGGCAGATGTTGTAGCCTTCGCCTTGCTGCTCGCACAAAGGCGGATCCTGTTGGTATGGAGAGCAACGTCTCCACCCTGTGCCCTGGCGTGGCTGGGGACCTGTTGGAATTATTGACTCTTGAGAAGGTTAAAGTTTGAACTGAAGGGAAGGATGGAGGGGTTCTACAATTCATGGGAGTTATTCATTATGCACTTTCAAGAATTGGATAACATCGAACATTAGTCGGTGGGGTGGTTGGGAGGGTTGGAGGAGGGGTACTGTAAGTGTTAATGGTGACTATGGGTGATTCCTCATTCCTTTTTGTTATTTGTTTATGTTAACATGCGGGCAGTTGTTTGGGGTTGGTGGGAGGATGGGATTGTTGTTGATATGGGGATTGACATTACATTCGTTACTGCAGAGGGCGGCAGAGCGATGACGCTGATTGGCTGTTGTGGGGAGTGATTTGCCTCAGGTGCAGTCACTGTGAATCGAAGGAGCTCTCAGTGAGGATAGACTGCGGGGACAAGTTGAAAGCTGCTGTCGGGAAGTGTGACAATCAGGTAAACTTTTTTTTTTCTGTAATTGTCAAGTGGATAAATGGAAGGGATGGCAGAGAGGACAGTGCAATGTTCCTCCTGCAGGATGTTCGAGGTGAGGGACACCGTCAGTGGCCCTGCTGAGTTCTCCTGCGGGAAGTGCACCCATCTCCAGCTCCTCAAAGACCGTGTTAGGGAACTGAAGCTGGAGCTGGATGAACTGAGGTGCATTCAGGAGGCATATTCGGTTATAGATAGAAGCTACAGGGATGTAGTTACTCCTAAGAATGAAGGTAGCTGGGTGATGTTTAAAAGGAGGGGGATGAAGCAGTCAGTGCAGGTATTCCCTGCGGTTGTTCCCCTCAATAACAGGTATACTGTTTTGGATACTGTTGCGGGGGATGGGGGGGACCTACCAGAGGTAAGCCATGGTGACCAGGTCTCTGGCACTGAGTCTGTCCCTCAGAGGGGAAGGGGGGAGAGCAGGAGAGCATTAGTTGTGGGAGACTCTATAGTTCAAGGTACAGATAGATGGTTCTGGGGCAATGATAGAGGCTCACGGTCGGTGTGGTGCCTCCCGGGTGCCAAGTCCGTGACGTCTCTGATCGTATTTTCAGGATCCTTAAGGGGAAGGGGGAGCAGCCACAAGTCGTGGTACACATCGGTGCCAACGACATAGGTAGGGAAAGGAATTGAGATGTTAAACATGCATTCAGGGAGCTAGGGTGGAAGCTGAGAGCCAGGACAGACTGTGTTGTCATCTCTGGTTTGCTGCCAGTGACATGTGCTAGCGAGGTGAGGAACAGGGAGAGAGTGCAGTTTAACACGTGGCTAGCAGGGATGGTGTAGGAGGGAGGGTTTCAGTTACTTGGATAATTGGAGCACATTCTGGGGAACGTGGGACCTGTACAAAATGGATGGGTTACACCTGAACCAGAGGGGCACCAATATCCTGTGAGGGAAATTTGCTACAGCTCTTCGGGGGGGTTTAAACTAATTTGGCAGGGGGTTGGGAAACTGATTTGTTGTCCAGGAGGTAGTGTTGCTGGAGTTTACGAAGTTGAGGGTAGTGCAGTACTGAGGAAGGCGCCAAGGTCGCAAGAGTGGACCTGCAGGCAGGAAGGTGGTTTGAAGTGTGTCTACTTCAATGCGAGGAGCATCAGGAACAAGGTTGGTGAGCTTGAAGCATGGATTGGTACCTGGGACTATGATGTTGTGGCCATTACGGAGACGTGGATAGGACAGGGGCAGGAATGGTTGTTGGAGGTTCCGGGGTTGAGATGTTTCAGTAAGATTAGGGAAGGTGATAAAAGATGTGGAGGAGTGGCATTGTTAATCAAGGTTAGTATAATGGCTGCAGTTTGAGGAGGATCTGTCTACCGAGGTAGTATGGTCTGAAGTTAGAAATAGGATAGGAAAGGAGCGGTCACTGTTTGGAGTTTTCTATAGGCCCTCAAACAGTAACAGAGATGTGGAGGAAAAGATTGCAATGCAGATTTTGGATAGGTGCGGTAGTCACAGGGTATACGAACATAAGAACATAAGAACTAGGAGCAGGAGTAGGCCATCTGGCCCCTCGAGCTTGCTCCGCCATTCAATGGAGATCATGGCTGATCTTTTGTGGACTCAGCTCCACTTTCCGGCCCGAACACAATAACCCTTAATCCCTTTATTCTTCAAAAAACTATCTATCTTTACCTTAAAAACATTTAATGAAGGAGCCTCAACTGCTTCACTGGGCAAGGAATCACCTTATTTTGAGGTTATGTCCCCTAGTTCTGCTTTCACCCGCCAGTGGAAACAACCTGCCCGCATCTATCCTATCTATTCCCTTCATAATTTTAAATGTTTCTATAAGATCCCCCCTCATCCTTCAAAATTCCAATGAGTACAGTCCCAGTCTACTCAACCTCTCCTCGTAATCCAACCCCCTTCAGCTCTGGGATTAACCTAGTGAATCTCCTCTGCACACCCTCCAGTGCCAGTACGTCCTTTCTCAAGTAAGGAGACCACAACTGAACACAATACTCCAGGTGTGGCCTCACTAACACCTTATACAATTGCAACATAACCTCCCTAGTTTTAAATTCCAGCCCTCTAGCAATGAAGGACAAAATTCCATTTGCCTTCTTAATCACCTGTTGCACCTGTAAACCAACTTTTTGCGATTCATGCACTAGCACACCCAGGTATCTCTGCACAGCAACATGCTTTAATATTTTATTGTTTAAATAATAATCCTGTTTGCTGTTATTCCTACCAAAATGGATAACCTCACATTTGTCAACATTGTATTCCATCTGCCAGACCCTAGCCCATTCACTTAACCTATCCAAATCCCTCTGCAGACTTCCAGTATCCTCTGCACTTTTCGCTTTATCACTCATCTTAGTGTCATCTGCAAACTTGGGCACATTGCCCTTGGTCCCCAACTCCAAACCATCTATGTAAATTGTGAACAATTGTGGGCCAACACGCATCCCTGAGGGACACCACTAGCTACCGATTGCCAACCAGAGAAACACCCATTAATCCCCATTCTTTGCTTTCTATAAATTAACCAATCCTCTATCCATGCTACTACTTTACCTTTAATGCCATGCATCTTTATCTTATGCAGCAACCTTTTGTGTGGCACCTTGTCAAAGGCTTTCTGGAAATCCAGATATACCACATCAATTGGCTCCCCGTTACCTACTGCACTGGTAATGTCCTCAAAAAATTCCACTAAATTAGTTAGGCACGACCTGCCCTTTATGATCCCATGCTGCATCTGCCCAATGGGACAATTTCTATCCAGATGCCTCACTATTTCTTCCTTGATGATAGATTCCAGCATCTTCCCTACTACCGAAGTTAAGCTCACTGGCCTATAATTTCCTGCTCTCTGTCTACCTCCTTTTTTAAACAGTTTGCTAATTTCCAATCCACCGGGACCACCCCAGAATCTAGTGAATGTTGGTAAATCATCACTAGTCCATCTGCAATTTCCCTAGCCATCTCTTTTAGCACTCTGGGATGCATTTCATCAGGGCCAGGAGACTTGTCTACCTTTAGCCCCATTAGCTTGCCCATCACTACCTCCTTAGTGATAACAATCCTCTCAAGGTCCTCACCTGTCATAGCCTCATTTCTATCAGTCACTGGCATATTATTTGTGTCTTCCACTGTGAAGACCGACCCAAAAAACCTGTTCAGTTCCTCAGCCATTTCCTCATCTCCCATTATTAAAACTCCCTTCTCATCCTCTATTTACCTTATTTACTCTATTTACAAATATTTACCTTAGCCACTCTTTTTTGTTTTATATATTTCTAAAAACTTTTACTGTCTGTTTTTATATTCTGAGCAAGTTTACTCTCATACTCTATCTTACTCTTCTTTATAGTTTCCCACCAATCCTTGCCACTTGTATGCTTTTTCCTTCAATTTGATACTCTCCCTTATTTTCTTAGATATCCACGGTCGATTTTCCCTCTTTCTACCGTCCTTCCTTTTTGTTGGTATAAACCTTTGCTGAGCACTGTGAAAAATCGCTTGGAAGGTTCTCCACTGTTCCTCAACTGTTCCACCATAAAGTCTTTGCTCCCAGTCTACCTTAGCTAGTTCTTCTCTCATCCCATTGTAATCTCCTTTGTTTAAACACAAAACACTAGTATTTGATTTTACCTTCTCACCCTCCATCTGTATTTTAAATTCCACCATATTGTGATCGCTCCTTCCGAGAGGATCCCTAACTATGAGATCATGAATCAATCCTGTCTCATTACACAGGACAAGATCTAGGACCGCTTGTTCCCTCGTAGGTTCCATTACATACTGTTCTAGGAAACTATCACGGATACATTCTATAAACTCCTCCTCAAGGTTGCCTTGACCGACCTGGTTAAACCAATCGACATGTAGATTAAAATCCCCCATGATAACCGCCGTACCATTTCTACATGCATCAGTTATTTCTTTGTTTATTGCCTGCCCCACCATAACGTTACTATTTGGTGGCTGATAGACTACTCCTATCAGTGACCTTTTTCGCCTTACTATTCCTGATTTCCACCCAAATGGATTCAACCTTATCCTCCATAACACCGATGTCATCCCTTACTATTGCCCGGATGTCATCCTTAAATAACAGAGCAACACCACCTCCCTTACCATCCACTCTGTCCTTCCGAATAGTTTGATACCCTCGGATATTTAACTCCCAGTCGTGACCATCCTTTAACCATGTTTCAGTAATGGCCACTAAATCATAGTCATTCACGATGATTTGCGCCATCAACTCATTTACTTTATTCCGAATACTACGAGCATTCAGGTAAAGTACACTTATGTTGTTTTTTTTTACCTCTGTTTTGAATCTTAACATCTCCAGTTTTATTCCTTTTAGTCACTGTACCTTGTACTGTCGCCCTTTTTGATTTTTGACTATGTCTTCTCTGCCTTGCACTTTCCCCTTACTTCCTTTTGCTTCTGTCCCTGTTTTACTACCTTCCAACTTCCTGCATCGGTTCCCATCCCCCTGCCACATTAGTTTAAACCCTCGCCAACAGCTCTCGCAAACACACCCCCTCTCCCCCCCCCCCCCCCCCCCCCCCCCCAGGACGCATTCATCCTATCTATCCTGACATTGCAGTCCTGCCCAGGTGCAGACCATCCGGTTTGTACTGGTCCCACCTCCCCCAGAACTGGTCCCAATGCCCCAGGAATTTGAATCCCTCCCTCTTGCACCATCTCTCGAGCCACGCATTCATCCTATCTATCCTGACATTCCAACTCTGACTAGCTCGTGGCACTGGTAGCAATCCTGAGATTACTACCTTTGAGGTCCTACATTTTAGCTTAACTCCCAACTCCCTGAATTCAGCTTGTAGGACCTCATCCCGTTTTTACCTATATCGTTGGTTCCTGTGTGCACCACAACAGCTGGCTGTTCACCCCCCCCCCCCCGCCCCAGAATGTCCTGCAGCTGCTCCGAGACATCCTTGACCCTTGCACCAGGGAGGCAACATACCATCCTGGAGTCTCGATTGCGTCCACAGAACCGCCTGTCTATTCCCCTTACGATCGAGTCTCCTATCACTATAGCCCTGCCATTTTTCTTCCTGCCCTGCTGCGCAGCAGAGCCAGCCACGGTGCCATGAACCTGGCTGCTGCCTTCCCCTGGTGATCCATCTCCCTCAACAGTATCCAAAGCGGTATATCTGTTCTGCATGGAGATGACCGCAGGGGACACCTGCACTGCCTTTCTTCTTGCTCTGTCTTTTGGTCACCCATTTGCTCTCTCCCTCAGAAACTTTCACCTGCGGTGTGACCAACTTGCTAAACGTGCTATCCACGACATCCTCAGCATCGCGGATGCTCCAAAGTGAGTCCATCCGCAGCTCCAGAGCAGTCAAGCGGTCTAACAGGAGCTGCAACTGAACACACTTCCTGCACGTGAAAGAGCCAGGGACAATGGACGTGTCCCTGAGCTCCCACATCGCACACGAGGAGCATGACATGGGTCTGGGATCTCCTACCATGTCTTAAACCTTAGGTAAACTTATACAGCTACAATTTCAAAATAAAAATAAATAAATAAATTAGACAATGAAAAGAAAAACTACTTACCAGTCACTTACCAGGGTTAAAAAGCACCTCCAAAAAAGCACCTTCTCTCACTCTGCACCGAATTACCTCACTGCACCAAATTACCAAGTTGCAATTCCCACTCTGGATGTGCATCACTCTGGCTGTGTCTCCTTGACTTGCGCTGTCATGGTTGACATTAACTTTCCAAATATTGATTGGAACCACTATAATTCGAATAGTTTGGATGGGGCTGTTTTTGTCCAGTGTGTGCAGGAGGGTTTCCTCACACAATGTCTGGATAGGCCGACAAGAGGCGGGGCCACATTGGATTTGGTACTGGGTGATGAACCGGGCCAAGTGTTAGATTTGGTTGTGGGAGAGCACTTGGAGATAGTGACCACAATTTGGTGACTTCCACTATGGCAATGCAGAGGGATAGGAAAATACGGCAGGGCTAGGTTTATAACTGGGGGAGGGGTAATTACGCTGCGATTAGGCAAGAATTGGGGAGCATAAGATGGAAACAGGAACTGTCAGGGGAGCTAGGAAGGGGCATGAGAAGTCCTTGGCGGGTATGATCAAGGAAAACCCCAAGGCTTTTTACTCTGATGTGAGAAATAAAAGAATGGCCAAGGTGAAGTTAGGGCCGGTCACGGACAGTAGTGGGAACATGTGCATGGAGTCTGAAGATATAGGAGAGGCCCTAAATGAATACTTTTCTTCAGTGTTCACAAAGGAGAGGGGCCAATTAGTTGAGGAGGATAGTGCAATACAGGCTGGTAGGATGGAGGAGGTAGATATTCGGAAGGAAGATGTGTTAGAAATTTTGAGAAACCTGAGGATAGATAAGTCCCCTGGGCCTGATGGGATATATCCTAAGATTATTTGAGAGGCGAGGGATGAGATTGCAAAGCCTTTGGCTTTGATCTTTATGTCCTCACTATCTACAAGAATAGTGCCATAAGACTGGAGAGAGGCGACTGCACTCCCCTTGTTCAAGAAAGGGAATGGGAATGGGTATAACCTTGGGAATTATAGGCCGATTAGTCTCACTTCGGTCATCGGTAAATTATCGGAAAGAGTCATGAGGGATAGGATTTATGATCATTTGGAAAAATACAGCTTAATCCAGGATAGTCAGCACAGATTTGTGAGGGGTAAGTTTTGCCTCACAAATTTAATTGTATTCTTTGAGGAGGGAACTAAGTACATAGATGAAGGTGGAGCAGTTGATGTCGTATACCTGGATTTTAGTAAGGTGTTTGATAAGGTGCCCCATGGTCGGCTCATGCAGAAAGTAAGGAGGCAAGGCATAGAGGGAAATTTAGCCGACTGGATCAGTAACTGGTTATTACATAGAAGACAGAGAGGGTGGTAGGAGATGGTAAATTTTAATCCTGGAGCCCAGTCACCAGTGGTGTACCATAGGGATCAGTGCTGGATCCTCTGCAATTTGTGATTTTTATCAATGACTTGGATGATGGAGTTGAAGTTTGGGTTAGTAAATTTGCTGATGACATCAAGATTGATGGAGTAGTGGATAATGTGGGCTGTTGTAGGCTGCAAAGAGACACTGATAGGATGCAGAGCTGGGCTGAAAAGTGGCAGATGGAGTTTAACCCTGATAAGTGTGAGGTGATTAATTTTGGGAGGACAAATTTGAATGCGGATTACATAGAACATTGAACATAGAACATTACAGCACAGAAAAGGCCCTTCAGCCCTCGATGTTGTGGCGAGCATTGCCCGAAACCAAGATCAAGCTATCCCACTCCCTGTCATTCTGGTGTGCTCCATGTGCCTACCCAATAACCTCTTGAAAGTTACTAAAGTGTCCAACTCCATGATCACATCAGGCAGTCCATTCCAAACCCTAACCACTCTCTGAGTAAAGAACCTACCTCGAACATCCCTCCTATATCTCCCACCCTGAATCTTATAGTTATGTCCCCTTGTAACAGCTACATCCACCCGAGGAAATAGTATCAGAACGTCCACTCTATCTATCCCCCTCATTATCTTATAAACCTCTATTAAGTCACCTCTCATCCTCCTCCACTCCAATGAGAAAAGCCCTAGCTCCCTCAACCTTTCCTCATAAGACCTACCCTGCATAACCAGGCAGCATCCTGGTAGATGTCCTTTGCACCCTTTCCAACGCTTCCACATCCTTCCTATAATGAGGTGACCAGAACTGCACACAATACTCTAAATGTGGTCTCACCAGGGTCATGTACAGTCGCAGCATAACCCCGCGGCTCATAAACTCAAGCTCCCTGTTAATAAACGCTAACACACTATAGGCCTACTTCATGGCTCTATCCACTTGAGTGGCAACCTTCAGAGATCTGTGGACATGAACCCCAAGGTCTCTCTGTTCCTCCACATTCCTCAGAACCCTGCCGTTGACCCTGTAATCCCCATTCAAATTTTTTCGACCAAAATGAATCACCTTGCACTTATCAGGGTTAAACTCCATCTCCCATTTTTCGGCCCAGCTTTGCGTCCTATCAATGTCTCTTTGCAGTCTACAACAGCCCTCCACCTCATCCACTACTCCGCCAATCTTGGTGTCATCAGCAAATTTACTGACCCACCCTTCAGCCCCCTCCTCCAAGTCATTGATAAAAAAAATCACAAATAGCAGAGGACCCAGCACTGATCCCTGTGGTACACCGCTGGTAACTGATCTCCAGTCTGAAAATTTTCCATCCACCACCACCCTCTGTCTTCTATGTGATAGCCAGTTACTTATCCAATTCGCCAAATTTCCCTCCATCCCACACCTCCTTTCTTTCTTCATTAGCCGACCATGGGGCACCTTATCAAACGCCTTACTAAAATCCATACAACATCAACTGCTCTACCTTCATCTACACACTTAGTTACCTCCTCAAAGACTTACCCCTCACGAATCCATGTTGACTATCTCAGAATAAGCTGCATCTTTCCAAATGGTGATAAATCCTATCCTTCAGGACCTTTTCCATTAACTTACCGACCACCGAAGTAAGACTAACCGGCCTATAATTACCAGGGTCATTCCTATTCCCTTTCTTGAACAGAGGAACAACATTTGTCACTCTCCAGTCCTCTGGAACTATCTCTGTGGACAGTGAGAAGCCAAAGATCAAAGCCAAAGGCTCTGTAATCCCATCCCTTGCCTCCCAAAGAATCCTTGGATATATCCCATCTGGCCCAGGGGACTTGTCGACCCTAAGGTTTTTCAAAATTGCTAATACATGGTTAAAGGTAAGGTTAAATGAATGCATTTAATGTTGAATGCATCCCAGAGTGCTAAAAGAGATGGCTAGGGAAATTGCAGATGCACTAGTGATAATTTACCGAAATTCACTAGACTCTGGGGTGGTCCCGGTGGATTGGAAATTAGCAAACGTGACGCCACTGTTTAAAAAAGGAGGTAGGCAGAAAGCAGGAAATTATAGGCCAGTGAGCTTAACTTCGGTAGTAGGGAAGATGCTGGAATCTATCATCAAGGAAGAAATTGCGAGGCATCTGGATAGAAATTGTCCCATTGGGCAGACGCAGCATGGGTTCGTAAAGGGCAGGTCATGCCTAACTAATTTAGTGGAATTTTTTGAGGACATTACCAGTGCAGTAGATAACGGGGAGCCGATGGATGTGGTATATCTGGATTTCCAGAAAGCCTTTGACAAGGTGCCACACAAAAGGTTGCTGCATAAGATAAAGATGCATGGCATTAAGGGTAAAGTAGTAGCATGGATAGAGGATTGGTTAATTAATAGAAAGCAAAGAGTTGGGATAAATGGGTGTTTCTCTGGTTGGCAATCAGTAGCTAGTGGTGTCCCTCAGGGATCCGTGTTGGGCCCACAATTGTTCACAATTTACATAGATGATTTGGAGTTGGGGACCAAGGGCAATGTGTCCAAGTTTGCGGATGACACTAAGATGAGTGGTAAAGCGAAAAGTGCAGAGGATACTGGAAGTCTTCAGAGGGATTTGGATAGGTTAAGTGAATGGGCTAGGGTCTGGCAGATGGAATACAATGTTGACAAATGTGAGGTTATCCATTTTGGTAGGAATAACAGCAAACGGGATTATTATTTAAACGATAAAATATTAAAGCATGCCGCTGTTCAGAGAGACTTGGGTGTGCTAGTGCATGAGTCACAGAAGGTTGGTTTACAAGTGCAACAGGTGATTAAGAAGGCAAATGGAATTTTGTCCTTCATTGCTAGAGGGATGGAGTTTAAGACTAGGGAGGTTATGTTGCAATTGTATAAGGTGTTAGTGCGGCCACACCTGGAGTATTGTGTTCAGTTTTGGTCTCCTTACTTGAGAAAGGACGTACTGGCGCTGGAGGGTGTGCAGAGGAGATTCACTAGGTTAATCCCAGAGCTGAAGGGGTTGGATTATGAGGAGAGGTTGAGTAGACTGGGTCTGTACTCGTTGGAATTTAGAAGGATGAGAGGGGATCTTATAGAAACATTTAAAATTATGAAGGGAATAGATAGGATAGATGTGGGCAGGTTGTTTCCACTGGCGGGTGAAAGCAGAACTAGGGGACATAGCCTCAAAATAAGGGGAAGTAGATTTAGAACTGAGTTTAGGAGGAACTTCTTCACCCAAAGGGTTGTGAATCTATGGAATTCCTTGCCCAGTGAAGCAGTTGAGGCTCCTTCATTACATGTTTTTAAGGTAAAGATAGATAGTTTTTTGAAGAATAAAGGGATTAAGGGTTATGGTGTTCGGGCCGGAAAGTGGAGCTGAGTCCACAAAAGATCAGCCAAGATCTAATTGAATGGCGGAGCAGGCTCGAGGGGCCAGATGGCCTACTCCTGTTCCTAGTTCTTATGTTCTTATGTTATGAAGAATGTGCAGGAGCAGAGAGATCTCGGAGTTCATGTCCATAGATCTCTGAAAGTTACCACCCAAGTGGACAGAGCCGTGAAGAAAGCCTATAGTGTGTTAGCATTTCTTAACAGGGGGATTGAGTTTAAGAGCCGTGATGTTATGCTGCAACTGTACAAGTCCTTGGTTCGACGACATTTGGAGTATTGTGTGCAGTTCTGGTCACCTCATTATAGGAAGGATGTGGAAGCATTGGAAAGGGTACAAAGGAGATTTGCCAGGATGCTGCCAGGTTTGGTGGGTGGGTCTTATGAGGAAAGGTTGAGGGAGCTAGGGCTTTTGTTATTGGAGCGAAGGAAGATGAGAGGTGACTTAATTGAGGTGTAAAAGATGATGAGAGGGATAGATAGAGTGGAGGTTCAGCGACTTTTTTCTCGGGTGGATGTAGCTGCTACAAGGGGGCATAACTATAAGGTTTATGATGGAAGATATAGGAGGGGTGTCAGAGGAAGGTTCTTTACTCAGAGAGTGGTTGGGGCATGGAATGCACTGCCAGCTATGATAGTGGAGTCGGACACTTTAGGAACTTTCAAGCGGTTATTGGATAGGCATATGGAGTGCACTAGAATGATTGGGAGTAGATTGATTTGATCTTAGTTTCACACTAGTTCCGCACATCGTGGGCCAAAGGGCCTGTACTGTGCTGTACAGTTCTATGTTCTACTGCTTCTTGTTTGTTGTTGGTGGGTGCAAATTTGGGAGAAAATCTGAAAAAGGAGAATAAAAATTTTTTTAAAAAAATATTTTACAGGTGTTTCTTTATTGCAAGCATGTCTAATTTCATGTTTCATCCCATTTCCAAAAACAGCCCGACTTGAGGTCTATATACAACCCCGACTACATTTTTGGCCGATTTGTGTTTCTCAGCTATACCCATAGAGACTCCGGGGGCTGGATTATCCACCCCGGCGCCAAAATCGCGTTCGGCAGCAGGACGGAGAATCCGTTTCGGTTCCAAAATCGAAACGGCGCCAGTTTTCAAATTCTCCACCCCCTGAACATCAGCGTGCTCATAGAGTATGACACGCCGAGTATCCACCGCCTCAGGCCATTGCCTGAGGCCCACCCAGCGATGCTCAGTTGCCGACTGGCTGAATTCCCGAGAGCGTGGACTCACCATCCAGGAGCCTCGCGAGGCGGCTGTGGATTCAGTCCGGGGTCGCCACAGTCGGAGGAAGGCCGATTGGTAGACAGGGGGTCTTCATTCAGGGCTGGGGGCAATGTGTGTGTGGGCAGTCCTGGGTGCGCGAGAGTCCGATGCAGGGCACTATTCTGCCGGTCCAGGTCCACGGGCTGAGACCACCATGGAGCATGGCACGGTCGCTGGTGGCCGCCGCGGTGCGCATGTGTGGCCTCTGACCCAGAAGTGCTAGTGGCCGTATCGGCAGTTAGAGCTACGAGCTCTATGACGGCTCCCTGCTAGCCCCCAGGAAAATGGTGAACCTGTGGCTTTTTGACACCAGTTTTCCTGTTGTAAAAGACCACAGTTTTGATGACGGTGTGAGGACGTAGTCCCAAAAACGGAGAATGCAGCGCCACCTCGTTGGAGCTGATATCCTTCCTACAATGCGTTAATTTTCTCTTTAACCAGCAATGTAACTCCACCACTGTTTCCCTTTTGGATATCCTTGGATGTTCATTTCCCATCCCTGATCACCCTACAGCCATGTCTCCGTAATCCTGACTATATCATACCCATTTACATCTATGTGCGTGCTTAATTCATTCACTTTATCCACTGGAAGGGATCAAAGTGGGAGGAAGAGTTGGGAGAGGGTATGGAGGAGGGGTTCTGGTATGAGGTGCTCTGGAGAGTGAACACCTCTACCTCGTGCGCGAGGTTGGGGCTTATACAGCTGAAGGATGTATATAGAGCACACCTCACAAGGGCGAGGATGAATTGGCTTTTTGAGGGGGTAGAAGATGTGCGTGAACATTGTAAATCATGTTCATATGTTTTGGTCCTATCCAAAGCTGGAGGATTACTGGAAGGAAGTTTTTAGGGTAATCTCTACAAGTGGTGCACGTGAAACTGGATCTGGGTCCTCGGAAGGCCATATTCGGGGTGTCGGACCAGCTGGGGTTGGAAACGGGTGCGGAGGCAGATGTTGTAGCCTTCGCCTCGGTGATCGCCCGAAGGCGGATCCTGTTGGGATGGAGCGCAACCTCTCCATCCTATGCCCTGGCGTGGTAGGGGTCCTGTTGGAATTCTTGACTCTTGAGAAGGTTAAGTTTGAACTGAGGGGTAGGATGGAGGGGTTCTACACTTCATGGGCATTATTCATTATGCACTTCCAAGAATTGGATAACATCGAACATTAGTTGGTGGGGTGGTTGGGAGGGTTGGGGGGACGGTGACTGTATGTGTTAATGGTGACTATGGGTGATTCCTCATTCCTTTTGTTATTTGTTTGTGTTAACATGCGGGCAGTTGGTGGGAGGACGGGATTGTTGTTGTTGCTATGGGGATTGACATTACATTCATTACTGCTAATTGTTTATTGTTGGTGGGTGCAAATTTGGGAGAAAATGTGAAAAAGGAGGAGAATGTGGCAGGTTGGCGGGTGGGCGATATCATGTGAAAATTCATTCACTGACCTGTGCCTGTGAGGTCATTAGACTTCTGAAAGCTTTGCTGCCTTAACTCCAGGCTCCTAGCCACCCCCTCCCATTCCCTTCTGAGGTGGTGAGGGTGGAGTGTGGGGGTGGGGTGGGGGGTGTTGCTCTTTGAGGGATTCTCACAATTCCCCCATCCCACTTCCTCCCAGAACCATTCAGTCTCTCATTCCCCCCCAGTCCATTCCTAATGCCTTCCAGCACCTCATCCACCACTCTGAGATCATCTCTATTTGTGATGTTGGCTGATATCCATGCAAATTGCAGCATTCCTTTCTGCTTTCCTTCAAGAGGAACAGTTTGCTTTTGAAAAGAGTAATCTGGCTGCAAGTTGTGGTTTGTAAAGAATATTAATGGGCTAAATGCAGAGGCAACCGGCAATGTTGAGAAGATGGAAGAGTGTGGGAGTCACTTGGCTCAATCCTGCCGTCAGATTGGGTGGCTGCATCAAAATTGCTTGCTGCCCAGTTTGATCGAAACTTGCCTTCTTTGGCTCAAGATGCCCTTCCTAAATGTAGGATTTAAATTTGTATTTCCACCTTAACGCTCAGTTTCCTAAGCTATGCCATTCAATATTAAATATATTACTAACCACCTTTTCAATTCAACAAGAGGCTTTTGCATTTGCTCCTACTATTCAATAAGATTGTGCTTGATCTGATTATGGTCTTAACTCCACATTTTTGCCTGTCCCCCATAGCCCTTAACTCTCTTTGTTGATTAAAAATATGTCTGCTAGAGATCAAATGGGAAGTAGAGAATGGGTGTGTGGTGGCGGTATCATGGAGCTAGAGGTGGCATGCAAAACAAAAATGGTGTGAGCAGAGATGGCATGGAGGGTAAAAATGGCATTGAGGGTAGAGATGGAATGGGGTAAAGATGGCACGGAGTAGAGATGGCATTGGGTAGAGATGGCATGGAGGATAGAGATGGATTTGGGTAGAGATAGCATGGAGGGTAGAGACAGCAGAGGCCTTAGCTAGGAGAGGGTGGGGGGAGGATGCAGTTGTTTGTTCAATCGGAAATGCTAAATCTCTGAAAGCAAATGCTACTGACCTACAACTGCAGGCAGGAGCTATTCCCTCCTGACTGAGCATTTATTTCAAATCAGATAAATCACTGTTTGCCAACAGTAAATATTTCATGGTGTTACCTCTCTGCAACAGCAATCAGAAATAGCTTGGCTTCTCCTTCTTTTGATTGAAGTACAAAGTCAGAGCTGTACGTGACAACTCAAACACTTGCCGAAATATACGTTGCCTTATTGATTTTGACCAGTTTACATTGTAGTGTCTGCTCAGCATTGCTCAGTCTCCCAGAGCCACAAATTATGTTGCAGGTTGACTCCTTGTCACATGAAACATTGCTATTGATTGAAAAGCTGCAGAATGATATTCCAAAACTTTATCATTAATATTTATAATCTTTGTGCTCATCCAGGTAAAGCTCCAATACTGGAAACATGTTACTTTCCATTTTAGTTATCTTACTGTCCCATCAATAACTCCTGGGTCACGAAAATTACTAATTTCTATTTTATCTAACCCTGTGCTGTACCTGTCCTGGGAGCATTTGATGGGACAGTGTAGAGGGAGCTTTATTCTGTACCTAACCCCGTGCTGTACAGGTCCTGGGAGTGTTTGATGGAGACAATGTAGAGGGAATTATATTCTGTATCTAATCCTGTTCTCTACCTGTCTTGGGAATGTTTGATGGGGACATCAGTGGGCCTGTAAATTCCCACTGGCGGAAAATTCCACCCCTGGAGTTGTGTCCATGAGTAGGTGCTGGAATACCGATTTAGAATCCAGGTCTAGGGAGACCTAGCAAGATTGAAACCCAGGGAGGTGGCCAGTCATGGAGACAGTCACAGTCATAGAATCATAGAATTCCTAAAATGAAGAAGGAGGCCATTCGCCCCATCGAGTCTGCACCGACCCACTGAAAAGTGCACTTTACCGAGGTCCAGTCAGTGAGACTTGGAGGGAAGTCTAGCACTAGATCTTCAAACGGGTCTTGCAATGCCTCATAATCTTTTACCAACACTGGGAGAGGCCGGAATACTGACACTGGGCGAGATGTACCGAGGGCGTTGCTGTGATCAGACCTCTGCATCCTCAAAGTTAAAATGAAATCTCCAAAGTATGTAAAATCTCTCAGCACAAGTCCAGTGAACAAATTCTACCCCACAAACCAGTAAGAAAGCACTTGTGGGTACTGAGCATTTATCACATTTTTACCTGACATGGCTGCAGCTTCCTCAATGGACTCTACATCAGCCCTTCCTCCTCTTGGCAAGGATCAGAATGTTTGTCAAACCCCTGGACCCAAGGTTAATGTGCAACATCATGTCAATATTCTTCTAATTGAGCAAATAACATGTCATTGGGCAACCTATCTCCTCTGACGGGTTACACACATCCAGCCAAACACATTGGGGGAAAATGCAGAAATCAATGCAAAAGAACCCAGCTTCCTGACAAGCTTGGTCATAGAATTTACAGTGCAGAAGGAAGCCATTCGGCCCATCGAGTCTGCACTGGCTCTTGGAAAGAGCACCCTACCCAAGCCCACACCCCCACCCTATCCCCATAACCCAGTAACCCCACCCAACACGAAGGGCAATTTTGGACACTAAGGGCAATTTAGCATGGCCAATCCACCTAACCTGCACATCTTTGGACTGTGGGAGGAAACCGGAGCACCCGGAGGAAACCCACGCACACACGGGGAGAACGTGCAGACTCCACACAGTCAGTGACCCAAGCCTGGAATCGAACCTGGGACCCTGGAGCTGTGAAGCAATTGTGCTAGCCACTATGCTACCGTGCTGCCCGTGTTGCTGGATTTAAACTTGCGCCCAAACCTCACAAATTCCTGACGATCAAAGTTTCCCCTTTTTGACACTAACAAAAGGTTAAAGAAATAAAAGGTTTTCACACACTGAAAATGTGCTCAAGAAAACAAAGTGCCCTCAGTCTGTCAAGGGAGACTGGGCTGACAAGATAAAATAATACTCCCTTTGGCTCAATCAGTTCATCACCACGCCTGCCCTTAATTTGATCAGACAACAGACATGACACCCTTTGTGACCTCACCTTCTCTGATCAGTAGGAGATTGAATGTCTCGTGACTCAAGGGAGAGTGTGCTGAAGAATTGATCGATTCACATATTTCTTAATGGAAGTTCAGTCTCAACATACAGTCAGACCTAAGCAGTGCGGCTGGGAGAATATTGGGATGGTGAAGTCTAGAGCTAACATAGCCATAGGTGAGGGTTTCACGAGCAGATGTACTGAGGGCAGGTGTAGAGTCCAGACATGTTCCAGAGGTGCCGGAGTGGATGTCAGGTAGGAACCTGGTCAAATAAAAACCATTGCATTAGTTCTTTGGTCATGACCGGATAGATAGGAATAGGATTGGGTGAGTGAGGAGCGTTAATAGAGAAGGATGGGTGATCAACGATACCGAAGACTGCATTTGCATTGCAAATTAGAAAACGATTCTGGAATAACGAGCAGTGTTATCAGACAAGAGCAGGATCTGCAAAACCATCCAGATCTGACAGAAGGAAAAAACAATAAAAAGGGGAAATAAGAATATTGGTCTGAACTGATTTTCCTTCTGGTAGTGAATGGATGAATCAGCTATCGGTAATATTCTTCCCAGTCTGTGTCCCATAAAAGAACGATGTGTGGGCCAGACAGGGACACAGCCAGCGTTACTGTTAGGACGAGGGATTGATCTGATTTGGCTGCCAGATTTTTGGCAATTGTTTCTAAACAAGCAAGGGAAATGCGGTTGCTTTGTATACTTTTTAACCAATCTGCCACTTTGCCAGAATCAGCCAGTGTCAGTGGTGATGCAATTGACCTTAGTTTCACTGACCTGGTGGCAAACTGATGAGATCAGACTAAACGTTTGTTCTGCCCATTGTATGGAGCAGCAGCTGGAACCATTCTGCACCTGGCCACATTTAAGTTAAACTGGTTGGTGCAATATGGGCACCTCAGCTCGCTGGGTTCAGGCCGAGAGTGGTGCCACGCCCACAGTGGACGGGACCAAGGCTGGTTTGCTCCCAATTATTTTCATGGGACAACATAATTTCAAACTGATCTTTCAGGGGCACATGCAGCTCCACTACCATTGGAGCAAGTCGCAGATACACACTGTGCGCCAGCCGCGTTTTCCTGCATGGCGCCCCCTGCCAGCAGCGAAATTCTCCATTCCCGCAGCCGGCCAATGGGGTTTCCCCATTGTGGCCACCCCCCACCGTCAGGAAAGCTGTGGGTACGGGCCCACTGCCGGCAGAAAATTCTGCTGACTGTGAGTCATTCAACCCTGATTTGCACATTAATGAGGCTTATCAGCTGTCAATGGCAGGTTATTACTGGGGCAGTAATGCCCCCAAGACTATGTTGAGGCTTTTGCTTCCTCATTAGGACCCATTTCTTAAAATGGACTCCAAAGTATCCACCTGGACACAGAGTTGCGGAATTTTCATAGAGGGCAGAGCAAGTATCTCCAGAACTCTTGCTGTAACTTGGTCGAATAACTTGGTTGATGTGAGGTCCACCCACATCGACGCTACAACCGAAAAAGCACAACAGCGCCTATTCTTTCTCAGGAAATTAAGGAAATTCGGCACGTCTACATTGACCCATACCAACTTTTACAGATGCACCACAGAAAGCATCCTACCTGGCTGCATCACAGCCTGGTATGGCAACTGCTCGGCCGAAGATCGTAAGAAACTACAGAGAGTCGTGAACACAGCCCAGTCCATTATACAAACCTGCCTCCCATCCATTGGCTCTGTCGATACCTCCCACTGCCTTGGGACAGGGGCAGCATAATCATAGAGCCTTACCACCCGGCTTACTCACTCTTCCAACTTCTTCCATTGGGCAGGAGATACAAAAGTCTGAGAACACGCACGAACAGATTCAAAAACAGCTTCTTCCCCACTGTTACCACCTAAATGACCCTCTTATGGACTGATCTGATCCCTTCACACATCTCTGCTGAGTAGTACTACACTCCTCTATGCTTACCCGTTGCCTGTGCCTATGCATTTACATTGTGTATTTATGTATGCCCTATTTTGATTTCATGTACAGAATGATCTGTCTGGACTGTACGCATATCAATACTTTTCACTGTACCTCGGTACACGTGACAATAAACAAATTCAAATCACCTCTCCTCCTTTTGAAACAGTGGAAATAGCTAAAAAAACAGCCGTGAGGAAATTCCAGTCCATTCTGCCCCCTGAGCAGGATGGGAAATCCTGACAGTGTGCAACTGTAATAGGAGTTGGAAATTTTACTTCAGGAGCTCCTGCTGCTCTCCAACTCTAAAAACTGAATTTCACATTTCTGACTCACAAATGAAGCTGGACACACTCAAACCATCCCTCAGTGTGCAGGAACTCACAGCACGTAACCACGCTCAGGTTTCCAGTAATTGTCATCTCTTCAGCATCATTGCTCATATGGAGCCAACACAACAAGTACACACAGCATTCCCTGTTTAATTACAGCCTGCGCCAGGCAACAGGATTGATTGTGGCTTCAGAACGCATTTATCTCTGTTTCTGTATCATTGGCCTGGGTTCCTGAGCCTGCAAACACAAGCCAGCGCACGATTGAAGAGTTCATTCATCAGGGTTATGTTAGAGTTAACGATTTTTTGTAAACTTTTAATGTAAACGCAATTTCAAACTATAACATAAATTTTCTATGTTTCCTATCCCACAAGTTTTGTTTCTTTTTGAGGCACATTTGAACAAACAAAACGGATGGCAGGCAAAATAAGCTTGTCATTCCATCGCACACAGCAACAGCTGAACAACTCTGACAGCAAACATCTGTGAACCCAGTAAAGTCAGTGCTCATGAACTGTACCCAGAAAGGGTTGGAGCCCATGAACTGTACCCAGTGAGGGTCAGTGACCATGAACTGTACCCACAAAGTGTTGGAGCCCATGAACTGTACCCAGTAAGGGTCAGTGACCATGAACTGTACCCAGTGAGGGTCAGTGACCATGAACTGTACCCACAAAGTGTTGGAGCCCATGAACTGTACCCAGTAAGGGTCAGTGCCCATGAACTGTACCCAGAAAGGGTCGGAGCCCATGAACTGTACCCAGTAAGGGTCAGTGCTCATGAACTGTACCCAGTAAGGGTCGGAGCTCATGAACTGTACCCAGTAAGGGTCGGAGCCCATGAACTGTACCCAGTAAGGGTCAGTGCTCATGAACTGTACCCAGTAAGGGTCGGAGCCCATGAACTGTACCCAGTAAGGGTCGGAGCTCATGAACTGTACCCAGTAAGGGTCAGTGACCATGAACTATACCCAGTAAGGGTCAGTGACCATGAACTGTACCCACAAAGTGTTGGAGCCCATGAACTGTACCCAGTAAGGGTCAGTGCCCATGAACTGTACCCAGAAAGGGTCGGAGCCCATGAACTGTACCCAGTAAGGGTCAGTGCTCATGAACTGTACCCAGTAAGGGTCGGAGCTCATGAACTGTACCCAGTAAGGGTCGGAGCCCATGAACTGTACCCAGTAAGGGTCAGTGCTCATGAACTGTACCCAGTAAGGGTCGGAGCCCATGAACTGTACCCAGTAAGGGTCGGAGCTCATGAACTGTACCCAGTAAGGGTCGGAGCTCATGAACTGTACCCAGTAAGGGTCGGAGCTCATGAACTGTACCCAGTAAGGGTCAGTGACCATGAACTGTACCCAGTAAGGGTCGGAGCCCATGAACTGTACCCAGTGATGCACTATCAATTACGACGAGACGAGTGTAGAGAGTAATCGAGGCTTTATTAAGCAGAGATGTGTAGCCTCCTGCAGCTGCTGCCGAAATGGGTATAGCTCGGTGAGCACACACATTTATACTCCGTCTACTGGGCAGAGCCAGCAACAGTGGTGACTACCCTATTCACCCCCTGTTATAAAAAGAGTCCAGCGGGAGTGGTGGAAAAACTAGTTACATGTATGTGAGCATTTTTTAAGTGTACATTTTTGGGGAAAGTTCACAAATGTAGCCGGTTAGGTGCCTTGATCCTCTGTTGTGAGCGCCGTAGTACCAGTGGCGATGCAGGCGCCGGCTCGGTTGCCGTTGACTCCAGGAGCGTGTAGTCCTCACCTTCATCCCGGGTGGGATCAAGGGGAGGACAATTCGTCTTGGAGCGGGGGCTGTGGTGAGGTGCGTTGGGGGGATGATGGGTGGCACCGGGGCAGTTGCAGGGAAGGGTGGGGAACCAGCTGGTGCCAGGTACCTGAGGCAGACTGTGTCTTGGCGGCTGTCGGGGTACGCCATGTAGGAGTACTGCGGGTTTGCATGGAGTAGCTGTACCCTCTTGACCAACGGGTCGGCTTTGTGGAGCCACACGTGCTTGCGGAGGAGAACGGGTCCTGGAGCTGCCAGGCACGTTTGGAGTGAAACCCCGGAGGTGGACTTCCTGGGGAAGGCTAGGAGACATTCATGGGGGGTTTCATTAGTCGCAGCGCAACGCAGCGATCGGATGGAGTGGAGGGTATCAGGGAGCACCTCCTGCCAGCGGGAGACCGGGAGATGTTTAGATCATAGGGCCTGCAGGACGGCCTTCCAGACTGTCCCGCTCTCCCTATCCACCTGCCAATTTCCCCGGGGGTTGTAGCTGGTCACCCTGCTCGAGCAATGCCCTTACTGAGCAGGAATTGATGCAGCTCATCACTCATAAAGGAGGATCCCCGGTCGCTGTGGATATAAACGGGGAAATCGAACAGAGTGAAGATGTTATTGAGGGCTTTGATGACTGTGGCAGATGTCATATCGGGGCATGGGATGGCGAAGGGGAATCTGGAGTATTCATTGACCATGTTAAGGAAGAACGTGTTTCGGTCGGTGGAGGGGAGGGGCCCTTTGAAATCCATGCTGAGGCATTCAAAGGGATGGGAGGCCTTCACCAGATGTGCTCGGTCTGGCCGGTAGAAGTGCAGTTTGCACTCTGCGCAGACCTGGCAGTCTTTGGTGACCGTCCTGACTTCCGCAATGGAGTAGGGTAGATTGCGGGCCTTTACAAAGTGGAAGAACCGGGTGACAGAGACCATCGTGTAGGGCCTGGAGTCGGTCCGCTTGTGCGCTGGCACATGTACCTCGGGATAGGGCATTGGAGGGCTCGTTGAGCTTACCGGGGCGATGCAAAATCTCGTAATTGTAGGTGGAGAGCTCGATCCTCCACCTTAAGATTTTATCATTTTTGATCTTGCCCCGCTGTGTGTTGTTAAACATGAAGGCAACCGGCTGTTGGTCAGTGAGGAGACCTGGTGAGCCTCGGCCATCAGGGGGAAAGCGGTGGAGTGAATGAGTGGGCAGGCCTTGTCCACATAGTTAGGGACCCCCAGGCATCATTTGAGGGCCTTGGGGCAGTGGGGGAGGGGAGTTCCATAAGTGGGCACATGCAATCGGGGTCGGGCCCTAGAACTCCATTTTGCACCACATAGCCGAGGATGGCTAAGCGGTTGGTGCTGAACACGCACTTCTCCTTGTTGTACGTAAAGTCCGGGAGTTTTGGCGATGTGGAGGAATTTGGAAAGGTTAGCGTTGTGGTGCTGCTGGTTGTGGCCGTAGATGGTGACGTTATCCAGGTACGGGAAGGTGGCCCGCAGTCTGTACCGGTCAACCATTCGGTCCATCTCCCGTTGGAAGACTGTACCCAGTAAGGGTCAGTGACCATGAACTGTACCCAGTAAGGGTCGGAGCCCATGAACTGTACCCAGTAAGGGTCAGTGCCCATGACTGTACACTGTAGGGGTCAGTGCCTATGAACTGTACCCAGTAAGGGTCAGTGCCCATGACTGTACACTGCAGGGGTCAGTGCCTATGAACTGTACCCAGTAAGGGTCAGTGTTCATGAACTGTACCCAGCAAGGGTCGGTGCCCATGAATTGTACCCATTAAGAGTCAGTGCCCATTGATAGGTGAAGATCAGACGGGGTTCATGAGAGGGAGGGTATTGTAAGGGTATTGAACGTCGTTATGGCACCGGCAGAGGGGAAGGAAACAGAGGTAGTTGTGCATTGGACGCTCAGAAGGCATTTGACCGGGTAGAATGGGGGTACTTGATGGCAGTTCTGGAGCGGTTTGGGATAGGACCAAGATTTGTGAACTGGGTAAAGGTACTATATAAGGAGCCTAGGGGGAGTGTCCGCACAAACATCATCAGCTCGAGATACTTTTCTCTCCACCGTGGGACTAGGCAGGGATGTCCTATGTCCCCCCCTGCTGTTTGCACTCGCGATTGAGCCATAGGCCATCGCATTAAGAAGTTCAGGGGTATGGAAAGGAATAGGGGGTGGATAGAGCTTAGGGTGTCTTTATACGCCAATGATTAGCTGTTATGCATGTCAGAACCGAGTGTGTCGATAGGGGGAATATTGGAGCTGCTTCGAATGTTTGGGTCTTTCTCGGGGTACAAACTAAATCTAGACAAGAGTGAGTATTTTATAGTGTCTCGGCCGGGGGTGGGGGGGCTGCCATTCCGTAGGGCAGGGACTCACATTAGGTACCTCGGGGTGCAGGTTGCCCGGGAATGGGGGGGGGGGGGGGGGTTGCTCCGTAGGTACAACATCTCTAGTTTGGTGGGGAGAGTGAAAGCCGATCTGGCAAAGGTGGGATGGTCTCCCTCTGTCACAGGCAGGTCGGGTACAGGCGGTTAAAATGAACGTGTTGCTGCGAGTTCTGTTTATTTTTCAATGCCTACCGATTTTCCTGCCAGAGGCTTTTTTCAGGGAGATTGAAGGAATGATTACTTTGTTCATATGGGGAGGGAAGGTGGCCAGAGTGAAAAAGGTGCTGCTACAGAGGGGAAGGCAGGCAGGAGGTTTGGGCCTTCCGAACCTGATGTATTACTGCTGGGCAGCGAATGTGGAGAAGGTGGGGAGCTGGGTCAGAGGGGTTGATTCCCAGTGGGTCAGAGTAGAGGAGAGTTTGTGCAGGGGGTCGGGACTGAAAGCACTAGCAACAGCGGCGCTCCCGATAGCCCCGGGGAAATATTCAGGGAGTCCGGTAATAATAGCTTCTTTGAGAATTTGGAGGCAGTTTCACCAACACTTCGGGTTGGGAGCAGGGTCAAGGGAATTGCCGATTCGGGGGAACCACAGCTTTGAGCCAGGAAATGGGATGGAAATTTTAGGAAATGGGAGGAGAAGGGTGTGGTGATATGCATCACTGTAGATACACAAGGGGTTCATGTAAGTAAACGTAGACTAGCTAGACACTAGAGGGAGCACCAGAGATATGACACACAGACATTCATCCAATTGGCCAGTAAGATGGGTCACGACCAATGGGCATTCACGATACTCACAGAGGTGACACTACCACAGGGGGGCATTACACCAACCCATATATAATGGATACAGCACACATGATCTTCCTCTTTCCAGTGGAGACACTCAGTGAGTACACAGGGTTGATGTGAAACATATCACACTCACCACGTGGATTGTAGCAGACTGGTTCGTCAGTCTGAGTAGCTATAACAGGATTAACAGTAGTGGCGAATCTGAGTAGGAGAATTGTAAATAGTTCAATAAACGTGTTGAAGTTATCTCCACGTCTGAACCTTCATTTGTCAGAGTGCACATCAAGGAAGCCGCTTATGCTACGCCAAGAGCATAACAAGACATGGTACACAGGAGTGGCTGTTTCAATCCATATAGTTATAACTCAGGAAGCAATGACAACCAGCAATAGCAGCCAGGCAAGATGTTCGGGATTCCGGTTCCGCAGCAACTCAAGTGCCACGGCAATCTCCGCAAAAACTGGCGTGTATTCCGGCAAAGGTTTGAGATCTTCCTGGTAGCAGCCGACCTACAAGACGTGGCCGATGCTGAAAAGACAGAGCTTCTGCTCACCATCGCCGGCGCCAGAGCAGAAGAAATCTTTAAAACATTCAAGTTCTCCAAAGGGCTAAACAGGAGCGACTTCCAGGCAGTCCTGGACAAATGTGGTAAATACTGCGAGGAAAACACAATCAAACCAACAGAAAACGGTTAGAGAGGCGCCAATACTTACCACAAGACCGAGATCCCGGAGCAGAGAACGACAATTTTGATCGGCGGCCATCTTTGTGCAGTTGCGCGAGAAGCACACAGAACGGGAAGGTTGTTTGCGCATGCACGAAAAGCCACGTATACGCAATTGCCAAAATGGCCACCAGTACAGGAACAGTGATATGCACATGCGCAATCGCTTCCTACAACCGACGTCACACGCTTCGTAACGTCAGAGGCCCCGGACCACGCCCACTTAAAGGGGAAATATCCCAAAACACGAAAAAAAATTCTTAAAGCCGTAAAACAAGATTCTTTCACCTGGAATGACAGCACAATGCCTGAAATTCAATCATTAGCTGAAAGTAACCTCCGCAGAAGCCTGCAACAAGCAGTTAGCACCGCCCAAAGAGATGATACAATCCTTGAAGACTATGACTCAGACCTTGAATTCTTCTTTGGACATCGCGAGCCCAATGCCAGCTCCGACACAAAACGTGATGATATGGTCTTGGAAGACAACGACTCAGACGAAGCTTTCACCTTGGGAGGCTACCCCAGTACCAAATCCGAACCACAACTAGACGTGTTGTACATTCAAGACCCCGATGATGAGTTGTTCGGATTTGAGGATCTTCAGCCCAGCATATACGACATCCCGACTCGTGAGTGCAGGGTTATGCTGTGGCCTGACACCGAGAGACAGAGAGCGGTTCAAGCCCACAGAGAGCGGCCAGCCTCCACCCAGAGAGTGGTCCACGCACCACAAAGGGTCCCAGCCTCTACACAGGAAGCGGTAAAAGACTTAACAGCGAGGCAACTGCACGTCTCCACACAAGAAGTGACTCCAGTGTCACAAGCCTCCACAGCGAGCTCGTGGACAGCCTCCGCGACAGAAGCAACACAAGAATCCAAAGTGCAATCCTTGCATGAACAGGTCCAAGAGGGTCTAGCAACCTCCTCTGAGCAAACAGCAGCAGATGATGACAGTCTAGCATGCTCCAGTGAACAGCAAGACGACTATGACAATCCACCCAGATTGGTTGAGCCACAAGAAGAAGACTCTGACAGTCTACCCAGCCCAAGTGAACAGCAAGAAGCTACTGAGGCTCTACCCACTGTATGTGAGACAAGTGACGATGGCATCCCACTTCCCATACAAGATGCGCAATGTGACAGACCTCAGCGAGTGTGTACAGAGGCACTCAACAATCACAGTGAGACCACTGGTGACTCCGGTGACACATGTTACTTCAAACCTCATTCGCTCGAGCCTCTCCACAAGCAGATGCATTCCTGAATGTTTTGACTCCAGACATGGAGCATCAAGAAATCTCAGCCGACTCCAGTGAACCTGCTATGACTCCAGACGGGGAGCATCGACAAACCAACACAGACTCAGGTGAAACAGAGCAGACTCCAGATGGGGAGCAACCAAACGCCAAAGCTAATTCAAGTAAGCTGGACATGACTCCAGACGGGGAGCGCCGCAAACTCAGTGACGGCACGCTCAAGGTGACAGCAGTTGCCACAAAGCACGCTGACACGAGTAACTGTGTGAAGGACTCGTTTTATCCACAGGGTGTGGTCCTTGAGCGCAGCAAACACGGCAACAAAACCAACCGACACAACAACACAACCTATGAAAACCATATCAAAGACAACGACACGACACGTACCAAAGGCAACATCGTCGACAGCAAGCACGACAAAGACTACACCAATGGAACTACGACTGGTACGACATGGTACAGCTCTGCCCATGAGGGACACTGTTACTGCTCAGCTCAGTACAATGACATACCATGGCAGGACGATGCATCTTCCCAATTCACGTGTGCTGCAGTACCAACAGGCAACCTGGCTTTCAGGACAGATGCCATCCAACATCGCTATCACAAGCATCAGAAGAAAAAAAGACTCCAAGTTCTATTACAAGAGACTGGGGACGTTGGAAATAAATTGGGATTGACATCGGCTTGGGGGAAAACAGGATACATGTTGGCACAAGGAACCGTCGAATACAGTGATTAGGACCTGAGCAGATCGTTTAAAAAAAAAGGGGCCTCACGGTAGCATGGTGGTTAGCATCAATGCTTCACAGCTCCAGGGTCCCAGGTTCGATTCCCGGCTGGGTCACTGTCTGTGTGGAGTCTGCACGTCCTCCCTGTGTGTGCGTGGGTTTCCTCCGGGTGCTCCGGTTTCCTCCCACAGTCCAAAGATGTGCGGGTTAGGTGGATTGGCCATTCTAAATTGCCCGTAGTGTAAGGTTAATGGGGGGATTGTTGGGATATGGGTTACGTGGGTTTAAGTAGGGTGATCATTGCTCGGCACAACATCGAGGGCCGAAGGGCCTGTTCTGTGCTGTACTGTTCTATGTTCTATGTTCTATGTTCAAATCAGACAACAAAGTGATTTGACCACTTCCTGGTTCCTTATGCACAGGGACACTGATGGCGTTCACAAGGACATGCCACCATCAAAATCACCAACTCACCAACCCAACAAGAAAGGCATTCGACCATGATAATTGATGGGTTTTGGACTCACACATATGATTTGGACTTATTGTTTAGTGATCACTGGTATCGTGACTTGTTCAGAGCATCGCTTATCTACCTGTTGTTTTGTGTACAGAAAATATATAACATGAAAAAAGGGGGGATGTGGTGATATGCATCACTGTAGATACACAAGGGGTTAATGTAAGTACACGTAGACTAGCTAGACACTAGAGGGAGCACCAGAGACATGACAGACAGATACTCAACCAATAGGTCAGTAAGATAGGACACGACCAATGGGCATTCACGATACACAGAGAGGTGACACTACCACAGTGGGGTATTACACCAACCCATGCATAAAGGACATAGAATTACATAGCATTTACAGTGCAGAAGGAGGCCATTCAGCCCTTCAAGTCTGCACCGGCTCTTGGAAAGATCACCCTACCCAAGCCCATACCTCCACCCTACCTAATAACCCAGTAACCCCACCCAACATAAAGGGAAATTTGGACCCTAAGGGCAATTTAGCATGGCCAATCCACCTAACCTGCACGTCTTTGGACTGTGGGAGGAAACCGGAGACCCGGAGGAAACCCACACACACACGGGGAGAACGTGCAGGCGGGTTCAATTCCTGTACCGGCCTCCCCAAACAGGCGCCGGAATGTGGCGACTAGGGGCTTTTCACAGTAACTTCATTGAAGCCGACTTGTGACAATAAGTGATTATTATTATTATAAAGGGCCAGTGCCCATGAACTGTACCCAATAAGGGTCAGTACCCATGTTACATTTTTATATTTAGATAACAAGTTAGCTTTTTATTTCTCCAACAAAAATGGATAATCTCCCCATTAAATTTCATTTACCAAATTTTGACCCACTCACCGAATCTATCCATATCCATTTGTAAATTTCTTATTTCCTCATTGCAACCTGCTTTCCAACCTATTTTAGTGTCATCTGCAAATTTGGCTATAATACCTTCAAAACTGCATCCAAGTAATCAATAAAGATTTTAAATAATTGGGGCCTGAGGACCGAACCCGGTGACACATCACTAGTTACAGCTTGGCAACCATAAAAAGAACCATTTATCTCCACTCTCTGCTTCCTGTTGGTTAGAAAAGCCTCACTTTCAGACGAGACAAGCATATAAATTGATAAAAGAACATTGAAACATAGGAATTATGACTATGCCATTCAGCCTCTCAAACCTCCTCTGTCATTCATTAAGATAATGGCTGATCTATTGTGGTTTGTACATGCACATCTGTATATAACTGTACAAATGTATAAAGCTGATCATCAGTAGATGTATTGACAGTTGTGACCTCCTGTCAGTAGGTGGAGCCAGGTATACATGGAGCCAGATATAGATCAGGTGACTGACGAGAGGCGGCAGTTGGTAGCAGGACGGACAGCAGGATGGTCCCATCTCACAGAAGCTCTCAAGGAACTTAAATATCTTATAGATTCATTGGTTACCCGCCCACGTGTTTAATAATAAATACTTGTTCTAGCTAAACACATGGTCTATGTGTACCTTCATGATCGGGGCGCCATAGAACACAACAGTTTCAACTCACTTTCATGGTTATTCCTCATAACCCTTGACTCCCTTGTCAATCAAAAATCTGTCTAACTCTGCCTTGAATGAATTCAATGAGGCTGTCTCACTGCTTTCTGAGGAAGTGAATTCCACAGACTAATAATCCTCTGAGAGAAAAGTAAATCTTCTCACCTCCAGCTTAAAAGGAAGACCTCTTATTTAGACAATGTGTCCCCTGGTTCTAGTGTCCTGCACAAGATGAAATAGCTTCCCACTGTCCACCCTAACAAGTCCCCTTGGAATTTTCTGGGCGTGATTCAGGCAAAACATTTCTAAGTGTAATTTTGGGCTGGTTTGGAAGCTAAAGAAATTTGGCATATCTGCATCGACTCTCACAAACGTCTACAGGTGTGTCCACAGAGAGCATCCTATCCGGCTGCATCACAGCTTGGTATGGCAACTGCTCGGCCCAAGGTCGCAAGAAACTGCAGAGTGTGGTGAACTCAGCCCAACGCATCACACAAACTTGCCACCCCCACATTGATTCTGTATACACCTCCAGCTGCCTCAGGAAGGCAGACAGCATTATCAGAGACCCCTCCCACCCAGGCTTTGCCCTCTTCGAGACCCTTCCATCAGGCAGAAGATACAGAAGTCTGAATACCCACACATCCAGACATAGGAACAACTTCTTCCCCACAGCTACCAGACTCCTCAACGACTCTCCCTTGGACTGATCTGTTCCCTGTAAGAACACTATTCACACCACCCTTAGCTGCTCTTGTTTGGCCCTTGTTCCCCACTGTAACCAATCACTATTTGTTGATGTACCATTGTCAATGTACTCTGTCGATTATTCTTTTGTCTACCACTGTGCATACTGTGTACGTTTCCTTGGCCGCAGGAAAATACTTTTCACTGTACTTCAGTACGTGTGAAAATATCAATCAGTGCAGAAAGAGGCAATTCGACCCATCAGGTCTCCACCCTGGAAAGAGCACCCTACTCAAGCCCATGCCTCCACCCTATCCCCGTAACCCCACTTAACCTTTTTGGACTGTGGGAGGAAACCGGAGCACCCAGAGGAAACCCACGCAGACACGGGGAGAATTTGTAGATTCCGCACAGACAGTGACCCAAGCCAGGAATCGAACCGGAGACCCTGGAGCTAACTGTGCTAACCACTGTGCTACCATGCTGCCCACACATGGGTAGGAATCGAGGGGTAGTGCTGGGAATGAGCCTGTTCTCTAATGGCTCTAGTTTATTGTGGAGCTCCAATGAGCCGAGCTCCTCAGGGCAGGAATAGATCGTGGTGCCATTTTTAAATAGAGCGCCGATTTCTCAACCCCCGTCACAACCCTTGGACCCCCCTGACTCACGTGTAAGGAGGTCCTCGGCCCCTCGCATCCCTCCTCATATCGTGAGGGCACCACCGAGCCCGATCGCCAGTGTGGGCAAAATGCCATCTTGGCACCTTGGCACTGACAGTCTGGCACCATGGCTGTGCCAAGGTGTTCAGATGGCATCAGCAGTGCCAAGGTGCCATCCTGCCCAGAGGCCATCCACGTGGGGGCCTCGAATACCTGGGAGACCCTCGGAAGTGCCGTTTCAGGTTGGCACTGTCAGGTGCCCATTTGGCACTACCAGGGTGCCTGGGTGTACCAGGGTCCTTCCCTGCCCTGCCCACGACTACCCGGGGGCCTAAAATGGCCTCTGAAACTCCCAAGTGGCCATCATGATTGGTCTCCGCTTGTGGAGCCTGGTAGTAATCGCCGGCCGGTTGAGGCCGGGCATGTGGCCAGTGACTCCCGGGAACTGGAGAATGCAGCTTTGGGATATAAATCTCATTGTCTGGCTCCAGATCGCGACGGATGCCACGTGTCGGGCGACTTGCAATTGGCTCGGCGCCCGGCACAACACTTTGGCTGAATTGTGTCCATATATGTTTCAATCTTTAGTTCTTTGAGACACCAAAGGGCAAGGTCCAATCCGTTCAACCTTTCCTTAGAAGACAAGAATATGAAATGTATTATTGTTTTCCTTCCCTTCTCCCAGTTCCTTGCTACTCCAAACATTTTAATTATTTTTCTTGAATTGCTTCTCGAGTTCAATCTTGGATATTGTGAGTGTCCCTACTCATGTGTTTGTGCCTCTTGTATAGATTCATTTTCAACTAAGCAAGTGATTTAAATGGTTTATGAACAAAATAACAGGGAGTGAGTTACAAGCTGGAACCTAATCAAGGTTGTCACGCATCGAATAATCAGTACCCAAGGATGAGCAATCGGTGCATTAATCATTACAACAAGGCTAGGTGATTGGTAGGATTAGAGGGGAGTTGAGCAGTATATTTTTCTTCCTGATGGTGACTACCACCTGGAACTAACTGCCTAAAAAGTTGGTGAAGGCAGGCACTTCATTGCATGGTAAAATTACTTGGTCTTGAATTTGAGATGCTGTGACCAACAATGCAATGGATCAAAAGTTGAGAGGTGCCGTAGAACGAGCTGCCGATTCACAATCACCTCTTTTTCTTACCATGTGACAATGTTGGGGAATCTAGAACCAGCGGACACAGTATCAGGATTCGGGATAGGCGATTTAGGACTGAGAGGAGGAAAATTGTCTTTACCCAAAGGGTAGTGAACCTGTGGAATTCTTGACCACAGAAAGCGGTGGAGGCCTAAGGCGCAATCAACCTCTGCTTCCCGCCGGAATTGGAGCGGGACATGGCCGGTAGTTGCCGGGAGAGGCCTCCCCCGGTTTCCCCAACAGCCGTTGCGCTTCGTGAAATTGAACCAGATTTCACGAGGTGTCGCGATCTGGGTCCCACATACAATGGGACGGACCCAGTCTTGCACAGCTAAATGGGTTTTGAGAACCCACTTAACCATGCTGATGCTGGATCTAACCGGCTCCCGGCATCTATCAGCCTCCGCAGGGAATCCCCAGCTGGGCGCCGATTAGCCGAGGCACCGGGGGGGATCTAACAGGCCGCTGGAGTTCCCTGGGTCGTCAGGGACATACAGACATAGAGAAAATAGGAGCAGGAGGAGGCCATTCGGCCCTTCAAGCCTGCTCCGCCATTCATTATGATCATGGCTGATCATCCAACTCAAGAGTCTGATCCTACTTTCGTCCATATCCTTTGATTCTCTTCACCCTAACTGCTATATCTAACTGCTTCTTGAAAACATACAACGTTTTGGACTCAACTACTTCCTGTGGTAACGGATTCTACAGGCTCAACACGCTCAGGGTGAAGAAATATCTCCTTATCTCTGTCCTAAGTGGTATCCCGTATCCTCAGACTGTGATCCATGGTTCTTGTCACACACATCATCGGGAATATCCTTTCAGCATCATCCCATTCTAGTCCTATTAGAATTTTCTAACGTTTCTAGGAGATCTTCCTTCATTCTTCTGAACTCCAGCGAATATAATCCTAAACAATTCAACCTCTCCTGTACATCGGTCCAGTCACCCCAGGAATCAGTCTGGTAAACCTTCGCTGCACTCCCTCTGGAGCTAGAACATCCTTCCTCAGATAAGGTGACCAAAACTGCTCACAATATTCCAGGTGTAGCCTCACCAAGGCCCTGTATAATTGCAGCTAGACATCCCTGTTCCTGTACTCGAATCCTCTCATTATGAAGGCCAGCATACCATTTACCTTCTTTACCACCTGCTGTACCTCATGCTTACCTTTAGTCACCGGTGTACGAGGACACCCAGGTCCCGTTGCACATTCCCCTCTTCTAATTTATAGCCATTGAGATAATAATCTGTCTGTGGTGAACCATTGTGTGCACCTGTGTTAGGGGACGTAAGGTAGGACCTGCACTACATGTTCGCCGGTAGCCCCTGCCGGCTAGCTCCGCCCATAAGGAGCCGTATAAATATGCATGTCCTCCTTCTGATCAGCCATTTCGCCAGCTGCAGTAGGAGGCCATGCATCTGACTGTAATTAAGCCACAGTTGTACCAATCTGAGTCTTTCGTGCAATTGATCGTGCAGCAATTTATTACAGTCAGATTTACTAAGAGATGGATATCAGAATCAAACCAGATCGCCTGCAGCTGGATCCGCACTCGCCCGATGCCAGAAAGGACTTTAATCACTGGCTAGGTTGTTTTGAGGCTTACATCAACGCAGCGACCCCCACGCCGATGGAAGCTCAGAAGATTCAGATCTTATACTCCAGGTTGAGCTCCAACATGTTCCCGTTGATCCAAGACGCCCCGAGTTACGTGGAAGCGATGGCACTCCTAAAAGAGAACTACCATCAGAAAGCAAACACGCTCTTCGCCAGGCACATACTCGCCACTCGCGCTCAACTCCCTGGTGAGTCTATTAAAGACTTCTGGTGGGCTCTAATCCCACTCGTATGGGACTGTGACTGTCAGGCCGTTACAGCCACTGAACATTCCAATCTCCTCATGCGCGACGCGTTTGTAACGGGGATTGCGTTGGACCCCATCCGACAACGACTGCTGGAAGGAGCCTCACTCAACCTAACGGAGACAAAAACTTTAGCGTTCTCCATAACGGTTGCATCTCGTAACGTCCAGGCCTACCCTGCTCGCTGTGCGGCCCACCCGTCCTACCCCTCCTGGACCCCGCAAACAACCCCCCCCGGCTGGGGCCCTGCCGACTCAATATGCCTGCGCCGCCCACCAATCCGCGCACCCCGGGGCTACTTCTGCGGTCTGTGGTAAAAGGGCCACTTTGCAGCTGTGTGCAAGGCCCGCGCAGTCACCACTATCGCGCCCAAAATGGCCCCCTCCCCCCTGCTGAACGCACAATGGGTGCCGCCATCTTCTCCTCCTGGGCCACGTGCAGCCAGTGGGCGCCGCCATCTTCTCCTGCCAGGGCCATGTGCAGCCAGTGGGCACCACCATCTTCTCCTCCCAGGGCCAGGTGCGGCCTGTGGGCGCCGCCATCCCCCCCCCTCAGTCCCGACAGGACCCTGGGACGCCGCCATCTTGTCTCCCCCGAACGCCAGATCTGGGTCGCCGACGCTCTATATTTGAAACCTCGGGCAACCACCCGCAGCTCGCCTCGATGACACTGGACCAGTCTCGTCCTCTCAACCTGGCCACTGCTTCGATGGCGGTGAAAATCAACGGCCCCATGACCTCTTACCTGCTGGACTCCGGAAGCACGGAAAGCTTCATACACCCGGATACGGTAAAGGCGCTGCTCCCTCGTGGTCCACCCCGCCAACCAACGGATCTCCCTGGCCTCCGGATACCACTCTGTCCCGATCCGAGGGTTCTGCATGGTCACCCTCACTGTCCAGGGCGTAGAGTTCAGCGGTTTCCACCTCCACGTCCTCCCCAACCTCTGCACTGCACTATTGCTGGGCCTGGATTTTCAGTGCAATCTCCAGAGCCTCACCCTCAAATTCTGCGGGCCCCTACCTCCACTCACCATTTGCGGCCTCACAACCCTCAAGGTTGACCCCCCCTCCCATTTTGCCAATCTAACTGCGGATTGCAAGCCCGTCGCCACCAGGAGCAGACGGTTCAGCACCCAGGATAAGACCTTCATCAGGTCCGAAGTCCAGAGGCTGCTTCGGGAGGTATCATCGAGGCCAGCAATAGCAACAGCAAGTGGCAGTAGTAAAAACGGGGGAAAGACACAGAATATTCGTAGACTACAGCCAGACCATCAATCGGTACATGCAGCTCGACGTGTACCCCTCCCACGCATATCTGAGATGGTCAACCAGATTGCGCAGTACCGGGTCTTCTCAACAATTGACCTGAAATCCGCCTACCACCAGCTCCCCATTCGGAAATCGGACCGTCCCTACACTGCCTTCGAGGCTGACGGTCGGCTCTATCAATTCCTTAGGGTTCCCTTCAGCGTCACTAACAGGGTCTTGGTCTTCCAAAGGGAGATGGACCGAATGGTTGACCAGTACGGTTTGCGGGCCATGTTTCCGTACCTAGGCAATGTCACCATCTGCGGCCATGACCAGCAGGACCACGACGCCAACCTCGCTAAATTCCTCCGCACAGCCACTCACCTCAACCTTACGTACAACAAGGAGAAGTGTGTGTTCCGCACGACCCGCCTAGCCATCCTCGGCTAAGTAGTCCAATAAGGACTTCTGGGGCCCGATACCGACCGCATGCGCCCCCTCATGGAGCTTCCCCTCCCCCACTGCCCCAAGGCCCTCAAACGCTGCCTGGGGTTCTTCTCCTACTGCGCCCAGTGGGTCCCAAACTATGCGGACAAGGCCCGCACACTCATACAGTCCACTCAATTCCCCCTTGCGGCCGAGGCACAACAGGCCTTCGCCCAGATCAGACCAGACATAGCCAAGGCCGGGATGCATGCAGTAGACGAGGCACTCCCCTTTCAAGTAAAAAGCGACGCTTCAGACGTCGCCCTCGCCGCCACTCTAAACCAGGCAGGCAGTCCCGTGGCATTCTTTTCCCGCACCCTTCATGCCTCTGAAATTCGGCACTCATCTGTCGAAAAAGAGGCCCAGGCTATCGTTGAAGCTGTGCGGCATTGGAGGCATTACCTGGCCAGCAGGAGATTCACTCTCCTCACTGACCAACGGTCGGTAGCCTTCATGTTCAACAACACGCAGCGGGGCAAGATCAAAAATGATAAAATCTTGCGGTGGAGAATCGAGCTCTCCATCTATAATTACGAGATTTTGTATCGCCCCAGCAAACTCAGCGAGCCCCCCGACGCCCTTTCCCGAAGTACATGTGCCAGCGCACAAGTAGACCGACTCCGGGCCCTACACGACAGCCTTTGTCACCCGGGGTCACACGACTATACCACCTCATCAAAGCCCGCAATCTGCCTTACTCCGTAGAGGAAGTACGGACAGTCACTAGGAACTGCCAGGTCTGTGCTGAGTGTAAGCCGCACTACCGGCCAGACCACGCGCGCCTGGTGAAAGCATCCCACCCCTTTGAACGCCTCAGCGTGGATTTCAAAGGGCCCCTCCCCTCCACTGAGCGCAACACATATATCCTCAGTGTAGTCGATGAGTTCTCCAGATTCCCTTTCCCCATCACATGCCCCGATATGACGTCTGCCACCGTCATCAAGGCCCTCAACACAATCTTTGCATTGTTTGGATTCCCCGCCTACATCCACAGTGACGGGGGTCCTCATTCATGAGCGATGAGCTGCGTCAGTTTCTGCTCAGCACGGATATCGCCTCCAGCAGGACGACCAGCTACAACCCCCGGGGAAATGGGCAGGTAGAGAGGGAGAACGGGACGGTTTGGAGGGCCGTCCAGCTGGCCCTATGGTCCAGGAACCTCCCGGCCTCCCGCTGGCAGGAGGTCCTCCCTGATGCACTACACTCCATCCGGTCACTACTGTGCACCGCCACAAATAACACACCCCATGAACGTGTTTTCACCTTCCTTAGGAAGTCCACATCCGGGGTGTCGCTCCCGACTTGGCTCACAGCTCCAGGACCGGTTCTTCTACGTAGGCACGTCCGACTCCACAAGGCGGACCCCTTGGTGGACAGGGTTCACTTGCTCCACGCCAACTCCCAGTATGCCTACGTGGAGTTCCCTGACGGCCGCCAAAATACTGTCTCCCTCAGGGACCTGGCTCCCTCAGGTTCCACTCCAACAAACGCCACAACCCAAGCGCCACCCTCCCCTCCCCCGGCGCTCCCAACAGTAACCCCACCAGGTCCATCCCTCCTTCCCCCGCCCAGGCAAGAGGACGAGGAAGATTTCAGCACGCTCCCGGGGTCATCCGACTACTGGTCAGCACCAACACCGCCAGCACCAACGTCGGTGACACCAAGCACTGCCAGCACCGACATCGCCACTGCCGTTACGTCACTCCCAGCGAACCATCAAAGCACCAGATCAACTTAAACTTTGACGGGCACTGGACCATCAAAATGGACATTTTTTTTTCCCTCCACACTGTAAATTATTTGCAAAACTGTATATAGTTCCACGCCACCCCCGCCGGACTAATTTTTTACAGGGGGTGAATGTGTACTTCAGGAAAGGGCATCGGGGGGCTCGTTGAGTTTGCCGGGGCAATACAAAATCTCGTAATTATAGGGGGAGAGCTTGATTTTCCACCGCAAGATTTTATCATTTTTGATCTTGACCCGCTGCGTGTTCATAGATAGATAGATAGAATTTACAGTGCAGAAGGAGGCCATTCGGCCCATCGAGTCTGCACCGGCTCTTGGAAAGAGCACCCTACCCAACTATACCGCCAAAATACTGTCTCCCTCAGGGACTTGGCTCGCTCAGGTTCCACTCCAACAAACTCCACAACCCAAGCGCCACCCTCCCCTCCCCCTACCCAACTGAACACCTCCCCCTATCCCAATAACCCAGTAACCCCACCCAACACTAAGGGCAATTTTGGACACTAAGGGCAATTTATCATGGCCAATCCACTTAACCTGCACATCTTTGGACTGTGGGAGGAAACCGGAGCACCCGGAGGAAACCCACGCACACACGGGGAGGATGTGCAGACTCCGCACAGACAGTGTTGTTGAACATGAAGGCTACTTATCTAGAGGGGATGGCAGGAAAGGCAGTGCAATGTTCCTCCTGCAGAATGTTTGAGGGGAGGGACGCCGTCAGTGTCCCTGCTGATTTCACCTGTGGGAAGTGCACCCATCTCCAGCTCCTCAGAAACCGCGTTAGGGAACTGGAGCTGGAGCTGGATGAACTTCGGATCATTCGGGAGGCAGAGGTGGTCATAGATAGAACTTCAGGGATATAGTTACTCCGAAGAATAAAGATAGATGTGTGACGGTGAGAGGGGCTGGGAGGAAGCAGTCAGTACAGGGATCCCCTGTGGTCGTTCCCCTTAGTAACAAGTATACCGCTTTGGATACTGTTGGGGGGCGAGGGACTTACCAGGGGTAAGCCATATGGTACAGGTCTCTGGCACAGAGTCTGCCCCTGTTACTCAGAAGGGAAGGGGGAGAGGAGTAGAGCATTAGTCATTGGAGACTCCATAGTTAGGGGGATAGATAGGAGATTCTGTGGGAACAAGAGAGACTTCTGTGGGAACAAGAGAGATGTTGGTGTGTTGCCTCCCAGGTGCCAGGATCCGTGATGTCTTGGATCGTGTTTTCAGGATCCTTAAGGGGGAGGGGGAGCAGCCCCAAGTCATGGTCCACATAGGCACCAACGACATAGGTAGGAAAAGGGATAGGGATGTAAGGCAGGAATTCAGGGAGCTAGGGTGGAAACTTAGATCTAGGACAAACAGAGTTATCATCTCTGGGTTGTTACCCGTGCCACGTGCTAGCGAGATGAGGAATAGGTAGAGAGCGCAGTTGAACACGTGGCTACAGGGATGGTGCAGGAGGAAGGGTTTCAGATTCCTGGATAATTGGGGCTTATTCTGGGGTAGGTGGGACCTCTACAAATGGGATGGTCTACACCTGGACCAATATCCTGGGGGGGGGGAAATTTGCTAATGCTCTTCGGGAGGGTTTAAACTAGTTCAGCAGGGGATTGGGAACCTGAATTGTAGCTCCAGTATACAAGAGGTTGAGAGTAGTGAGGTAATGAGTAAGGTTTCAAAGTTGCAGGAGTGTACCGGCAGGCAGGAAGGTGGTTTAAAGTGTATCTTCTTCAATGCCAGGAGTATCCGGAATAAGGTGGGTGAACTTGCGGCATGGGTTGGTACCTGGGACTTCGATGTTGTGGCCATTTCAGAGACGTGGATAGAGCAGGGACAGGAATAGTTGTTGCAGGTGCCTGGGTTTAGATATTTCAGTAAGCTCAGGGAAGGTGGTAAAAGAGGGGGAGGGGTGGCATTGTTAGTCAAGGACAGTATTCCGGTGGCAGAAAGGAAGTTTGATGAGGACTCGTCTACTGAGGTAGTATGGGCTGAGGTTAGAAACAGGAAAAGAGAAGTCGCCCTGTTAGGGGTTTTCTATAGGCCTCTGAAAAGTTCCAGAGATGTAGAGGAAAGGATTGCAAAGATGATTCTGGACAGGAGCAAAAGCAACAGGGTAGTTGTTATGGGGGACTTCAATTTTCTAAATATTGACTGGAAACGCTATAGTTCGAGTACTTTAGATAGGTCCGTTTTTGTCCAATGTGTGCAGGGAGGTTTCCTGACGCAGTATGTAGATAGGCCAACGAAAAGTGAGGCCGTATTGGATTTGGTACTGGGTAATGAACCAGGACAGGTGTTACATTTGGAGGTAGGTGAGCACTTTGTTGATAGTGACCACAATTCGATTACGTTTACTTTAGCGATGGAACGGGATAGGTATACACCGCAGGGCAAGAGTTATAGCTGGGGGAAAGGCAATTATGATGCGATGAGGCAAGACGTAGGATGCATGGGATGGAGAGGAAAACTGCAGGGGATGGGCACAATGGAAATGTAGAGCTTGTTCAAGGAACAGCTACTGCGTGTCCTTGATAAGTATGTACCCGTCATGCAGGGAGTGAGTGGTAGAGCGAGGGAACCGTGGTTTACTAAAGCAGTTGAAACACTTGTCAAGAGGAAGAAGGAGGCTTATGTAAAGATGAGACATGAAGGTTCAGTTAGGGCGCTCGAGAGTTACAAGTTAGCTCAGAAGGACCAAAAGAGAGAGCTAAGCCAGGAGGGGACATGAGAAGCCTTTGTCAGGTAGGATCAAGGATAACCCTAAAGTTTTCTACAGATATGTCAGGAATAAAAGAATGACTAAGGTAATAGTAGGGCCAGTCAATGACAGTAGTGGGAAGTTGTGTGTGGAGTCTGAGGAGGTAGGAGAGGTGCTAAATGAATATTTTTCATCGGTATTCACAAAGGAAAAAGCCAATGTTGTCGAGGAGAATACTGAGATACAGGCTACTAGACTAGAAGGGCTTGAGGTTCATAAGGAGGAGGTGTTAGCGATTCTGGAAAGTGTGAAAATAGATAAGTCCCCTGGGCCGGATGGGATTTATCCTAGGATTCTCTGGGAAGCTAGGGAGGAGATTGCTGAGTCTTTGGCTTTGATCTTTAAGTCATCTTTGTCTACAGGAATAGTGCCAGAAGACTGGAGGATAGCAAATGTTGTCCCTTTGTTCAAGAAGGGGAGTAGGGACAACTCCAGTAACTATAGACTAGTGAGCCTTACTTCTGTTGTGGGAAAATCTTGGAAAGGTTTATAAGAGATAGGATGTATAATCATCTGGAAAGGAATAATATGATTAGAGATAGTCAAAACAGTTTTGTGAAGGGTGGTCATGCCTCACAAACCTTATTGAGTTCTTTGAGAAGGTGACCAAACAGGTGGATGAGGGTAATGCAGTTGATGTGGTGTATATGGATTTCAGTAAAGCGTTTGATAAGGTTCCCCACGGTAGGCTATTGTAGAAAATACGGAGGCATGGGGTTCAGGGTGATTTAGCAGATTGGATCAGAAATTGGCTAGCTGATAGAAGACAAATGGTGGTGGTTGATGGGAAATGTTCTGACTGGTGTCCAGTTACTAGTGGTGTACCACAAGGATCTGTTTTTGGGCCACTGCTGTTTGTCATTTTTATAAATGACCTGGAGGAGGGTATAGACGGATGGGTGAGTAAATTTGCAGATGACACTAAAGTCGGTGGAGTTGTGGACAGTGTGGAAGGATGTTACAAGTTACAGAGGGACATAGATAAGCTGCAGAGCTGGGCTGAGAGGTGGCAAATGGAGTTTAATGCAGAAAAGTGTGAGGTGATTCATTTTGGAAGGAATAACAGGAAGACAGAGTATTGGGCTAATGGGAAGATTCTTGGTAGTGTGGCTGAGCAGAGATATCTCGGTGTCCATGTACATAGATCCCTGAAAGTTGCCACCCAGGTTGAGAGGGTTGTTAAGAAGGCGTACGTTGTGTTAGCTTTCATTGGTAGAGGGATTGAGTTTCGGAGCCATGAGGTCATGTTGCAGCTGTACAAAACTCTGGTGCGGCCGCATTTGGAGTATTGCGTGCAGTTCTGGTCGCCGCATTATAGGAAGGACGTGGAAGCATTGGAAAGGTGCAGAGGAGGACAGATGTCAGACGTAGGTTCTTTACTCAGAGAGTAGTAAGGGCGTGGAATGCCCTGCCTAAAACAGCAGTGGACTCGCCAACACTACGGGCATTCAAATGGTCATTGGATAGACATATGGACGAGAAGGGAATCGTGAAGCTGGGCTTTAGAGTGGTTTCGCTCGGGCTCACTTAGAGTTTGGGACTCCCTTTCAAAATGGTGGCTCAATGTTTGAGGAGCCGGTCTGACCAGCGAGTTCAGTTCCACAGTGATGGAAAAAATCCTACGTGTGGGCTACACGGAGAGGAATTCCCCAGGGCCCTAAAAAGGTGATGAAGTGTGGTTAGATAGCGGTAGGGAACTCGCCGACAGAGCTAGGGGGAAACTCCCCATCACAACCCGCCTGAAATTACACTCAAGAACCTTTTCCATTAGATTGCACCCCTAGTCACTGAATGTATTCAAGAAAGAGATAGATAATTTTTTAGATTATAATGGCACCAAAGGGTATGTGGAGAAAGCAGGAAAATGGCTTTGAAATAGAGGCTTGGTCATGATGATATTGAATGGCGGAGTGAGCTCAAAGGGCCGAATGGCCTACTCCTCCTCCAGTTTCTATGCTTTCACACCACCCAGGAGGCCTAACCAGAGTTCTGTGGAATTTCAGTGTCACACCTTACACGTTATTTATCCTACAGAGTTTAGTATGCAGTATGTCACAAAACTGCATTCACAGTCAGCTGGGCCCAGATTAAATGAGCTGATGTGGAAAAGTAAACCGTTAGGACAAATAAATCAGGCAAATGCATTAACAAACTGTGGCAGCGAATATGAAGCATTTCACAGAAAATGTCCGTCTTGGATAGACAAGATCTGCAGACAGGGTTCTCTCGGTCAGAACAAAGCTTTTCAACAGGAAACACTCATGTGAAAGAAAACAGCTCCAGGTTCTAATCTCTTGAGTGGCAAGTTCTTGGACCAGTAGTCTTTACTGGTCCAAGAACTTGCCACTCAAGAGATTAGAAAAAGAGATTAGGTCTGATCACCAAGATCTCAGAAGAAAAAATATCTCAAGATGTTTAATATACAAAAGAAAAATTTGAGATGCAGCAAGGAGGAGAACCGGCCTCTGACAGTACTGTCCTCTGGTAGCTTCACGCCTGTGTTGTGAATGTGAAAATTCTACACCTGATGAGATTGACAGGGGAGCTGCTGACACTAATTCCCAGGATTTCAATAAAAGGCAGAGCTTGACATTTTACTTTCTCTGTAAATTGCTTGATGACAGACCACAGAGTAAACACAAAACAAAGTAATCAGTGATTAACCCTTTGGGGTGCAAAATGTCACCACTTTATCCTTCTGGACAGTGAAGGGAGTTGGACAGTGATGGTTGCAATAGAGTTCGGTGCCACATCAGGAGGGTTTATCAAATGTGCTCCAGCCTCCACCTACCCCAGTTGCAAACCTCCGCAAACACATCACCCGGCATCTCAATCTGCATAGCACACTGCCTTCTCCCACCAACTGTAAAGCAATCAAACTCTTGGCTATCAGCTTTTCTACACAACGCCAATATTTTTATAATTAATCAATAAAAGGAAGATGGACGTTAACATTTTATTTTTGCATTGCCAGGGATCAATTTTTCTCTGGGTTGTTTTCTGCAATGTCCTGGAGATTCACACTTAGCTCTTGGTGTCTCCAGGAAAGCCCTGGAGAATTAGTAACCCCTGTGCTGATTCAGTGGTTACATGGTACAATCCTGATTTGGCCATTAATAAAATGCCAAAATTATGACAGAAATGCAACCAAGATCAATTACCAAGTCTAGAACAGAGCTGCCCCAATCTCTCCAGCTGTGCTCTATTGCTTCTCCGCTCTGTACAAAGATTATTTCCCGAATTAAGCATCTCCAGGTAATGTTGTAATGTGCCTTTCAGGGATATCAGCATGATATCGCTGGAAGGGACATGTGTCTTGTGATCCAGTCTTATATCACTTTTGCTTTGAGCAGAGCGCACCCACACAGCTCTGATGCCATTAAGATTCATGCCGATGCAAATCTGTTTTCATGTTCCTTGTCTTAATAAATTAACCCATAATGTGTTTACCCAATCCCTTAAGAGTGATTTGGGTGTTGTCTAGTAAATATCATTATAATAATGCAACGTGTAAGTTATAGTATAGATTTACCAAGAATAAAGATTGCACAACTCTATCCCCACAGTGCTATCACCTAATGGGGCAGCAAATGGGACATCACCACTACCACATCACTTTTAAGCCAGATTTTGTGCAATCACGCAAAGGTTTATAGATATTCCTGAGGTGACCAATCTCCTATCGGCCTGGGTCCAACTTAAAACATGACTCATTTGGCAGTACAGAACTTGTGTATTGCTGAAAATAGACACACATTGTCAAAGCTTTTCATCTTGTACTCATCAGGACAATTTGCAAGAAGACCAAATATAAAGGGAACAACAATTTATACTGCTCGAGAAGAGAGTGCTAATTTGTCGGCAAGTGGACTCTAATTGGTAGAGGTATTGCCATTGAGAATGCACCACTTAACTGATGACTGATGGTTATATTAATGAACAGGGCAATTGACCTTTGCAGACAGAAAGAACATATACACAAATTGTTCCTTTTTCAAATCAACAAAAATAGACAACAATGATTCTCTGGTTCATTAACCAGGGCAATGCCTTGACCAATCAGAGTCAACCAGCCGTGTTTGAATTTAAACAAAGCTTGGCAGTTAACTGTCAATCATCAGTTCACTGATGAATTTTGCATGACAATGCCTCAACCAATCAAAGTCCACTTTCCAACCAGTCAGAACGGTCTTTCTTCCATTGGAGAAACATGAAGCAGCCATTTTTTTTTCATTGTTGTCATGTGTAATGCCATCGAACTCAGATCCGGAATGATATAGATGGCAATTGCTGCGCAATCCAAATCACAAAAGAAACTTGGCCCGTGTATCACAACTCTTTTTTTTAATATTCTGACAAGAAGAAGATAAGTTTACTGAATTCAGAGGCCAGAAATTTGAGCACCACTTTTGGGATTTTAAAGATTAAACATTTACTGATAAAAGGAAATACATTTAAACACACAAGATTACATTTACACAGTTAAAATTAGTCTTCCAAAACTGTTGAGTTCAAGGAAGCAACAAAACAGGAGCATAAGGAAATAAAAGGTTTATTAACATAGATCGAAGAGCCTATGACACTGGTCCCAGAAGAGACTACCAACATCCAGCCCACAATCGGGCCGGGTTTTTAGGTCCTGATTTGTTCCCCTGCTGATGAGGGAGCACAGCCCCTTGGGTCTTGTGTAAATTACAATAAAAACATTCCCCAAAAAGACTCCCTACTGTGTCAGATTCACAAGTAAACACCCAATGGACAACAATCCCCTATAAAAATTTTAGTAATATTATCACAAGGAAAGTCTGCTGATTCATAGGAAAGGTTTATCATGGGTCTTCGCATTCATTCTCTCCACTCTGATGTAAATTCAACAAAACTTCCAAAACAGAACCCTGCTTTATGAAAAACAGGCACATTTCTGGCTGCTTCACCTTGTCTCTTTACAGCCCTTTTACAATCACAGTGGAGCACCCAGGAGGCCTCACACAGTCACTCCACCTAATCCCTCAATAGCTCTCGAGTATTATTGTTACCCCTTTCATCTTTTATTTCATTGTCCTTAGCCCCACTTTGAAACTTTCCCAGAATATAAAAACCTTTAATGTTCTCCTTATTTCCCCAATTTGGAGTCAAATTTTTCCAACTTCTTCCATCGGGCAGGAGATTCAGAAGTCTGAGAACACGCACGAACAGACTCAAAAACAGCTTCTTCCCCACTGTCACCAGACTCCTAAATGACCCTCTTATTGACTGACCTCATTAACACTGCACCCTGTATGCTTCAACCGATGCCAATGCTTATGTAGTTACATTGTATATCTTGTGTTGCCCTATTATGCATTCTCATGTATTTTCTTGAATTTTGTTTAATTCCCTTTTCTTCCATATACTGAATGATCTGTTGAGCTGCTTGCAGAAAAATACTTTTCACTGTACCTCGGTACACGCGACAATAAACAAATCCAAATCCAAATCCAAATAAAATTTAATAACATTACCTTGTTTACTTATTAAGCCTGTACAAGATGTAAAAGATTTTTTAAACTTCCCTTTGAAATATAACATCTGAAAACAAACAATTATGTATCTGCTATTGCAAATGTCTACCTACTGCTGGTTTACTTATAGTAAATGCACTTTCCAGCCTTAAGTCAAATGTATATCTTTCACAGCTACCCTCCTTTCAAGTTTGCAACCCTACCAGATAATCTCTCTTCAGTTTAACTAAATTATGTTCACGCACAGACCCAGCAGCCTGCTTCACTGATTAACACTGTACACCCCAAAAATATTAAATATAAAACCATCGCTCATCACAGAACTGTAGGGATTTTCTCAATGCTGCCATACTTCGTGCACTGTTCATTTGAAGATTTGGAGCCTTTTTCAAGGTTTGCTCCATCTTTTTCGATCATTGCTAGGTTCTTTGACTCTGCTTTTGGATCAGCGTTTTTCACAGGCCACTGTGTGCTGTGGTGCAGTGCTTATTAAGCTGAACAGTTGATTTTTCTACTTCTTTCTTTCTACTTTTATTCCTTCTATAGAGCTCTTTTGGAGATTCCCAATTGTCTTACTAAAGCTATGGTGCTTTTTTTCAGGTCAGACTTGCAAGATATTTTAAAGTTGATTTTCAGATATTTTTGGGGTCCTTCACAGTTGCCGTCACGTTGTAAGATCCCACCCTGAGGCCATTTTGAATGTTAGTTGTGACTGGCTGAGGAATGGTTGCAGAGACCTGGATATGTCTGAACAATAATTTGTTTATTGGACGGACATAACTATTTCCATATGTACAAGACTATATGGTCTTCAGAATAAGCCATGAGTTATCTCCTTCTCAACTCTTGCTCACGTGTGTCCTACATCATCTTGTGGGTGGCGCTGTTTCACCATTTCACACATTAACCCTTTCAAGCCTGAACTCTCTAATACTACGCAAACCAGGGAGACTTGGGCTGTTTACCTCTATGGACCCTGTAGTTTCCCCAAAGTTATCAAAATCACACTGTCAAATTGCAACTGCAAATGCAACAAAAAATTAATTCCCCTCCCATCTACCCCTCCAGACAGTAGCAACCCCCTCCCACACTCTTCCCCAGCTCTCCTTCTGGAATCCCTGACTCCTCTGGTGTATGGGGGTAAGAGAGGGTGAAGATTGTCAGAGCTGAAGGAGGGTGAGGATTATTGGGGTGAGGGAGGGTGAGGATTATCAGGGTGAGGGAGGGTGAGGATTATCAGGCTGAGGGAGGGTGAGGATTATCAGGCTGAGGGAGGGTGAGGAATATCAGGATGAGGGAGGGTGAGGATTATCGGGGTGAGGATTATCGGGTTGAGGGAGGGTGAGGATTATCGGGGTGAGGATTATCGGGGTGCGGGAGGGTGAGGATTATCGGGGTGAGGGAGGGTGAGGATTATCGGGGTGAGGGAGGGTGAGGATTATCGGGGTGAGGATTATGGGGGTGAGGGAGGGTGAGGATTATAGGGGTGAGGATTATGGGGGTGAGGGAGGGTGAGTATTATTGGGATGAGGTAGGGTGAAGATTATCGGGGTGAGGGAGGGTGAGGATTATCGAGGTGAGGGAGGGTGAGGATTATCGGTGTGAGGATTATGGGGTGAGGGAGGGTGAGTATTATAGGGGTGAGGATTATGGGGGTGAGGGAGGGTGAGTATTATTGGGGTGAGGTAGGGTGAAGATTATCGGGGTGAGGGAGGGTGAGGATTATCGGGGTGAGGGAGGGTGAGGATTATTGGGGTGAGGGAGGGTGAGGATTATCGGGGTGAGGGAGGGTGAGGATTATCGGGGTGAGGATTATCGGGGTGCGGGAGGGTGAGGATTATCGGGGTGAGGGAGGGTGAGGATTATCGGGGTGAGGGAGGGTGAGGATTATCGGGGTGAGGATTATGGGGGTGAGGGAGGGTGAGGATTATAGGGGTGAGGATTATGGGGGTGAGGGAGGGTGAGTATTATTGGGGTGAGGTAGGGTGAAGATTATCGGGGTGAGGGAGGGTGAAGATTATCGAGGTGAGGGAGGGTGAGGATTATCGGTGTGAGGATTATGGGGTGAGGGAGGGTGAGTATTATAGGGGTGAGGATTATGGGGGTGAGGGAGGGTGAGTATTATTGGGGTGAGGTAGGGTGAAGATTATCGGGGTGAGGGAGGGTGAGGATTATCGGGGTGAGGGAGGGTGAGGATTATCGGGGTGAGGGAGGGTGAGGATTATCGGGGTGAGGGAGGGTGAGGATTATCGGGGTGAGGGAGGGTGAGGATTATTGAGGTGAGGGAGGGTGAGGATTAGCGGGGTGAGGATTATGGGGGTGAGGGAGAGTGAGGATTATCGGGGTGCGGGTGGGTGAGGATTATCGGGGTGAGGATTATGGGGGTGAGGGAGGATGAGGGCTATGAGGGTGAGGGAGGGTGACGATTATCGGGGTGTGGGTGGGTGATAATTATCGGGGTGCGGGAGGGTGAGGATTATCGGGGTGAAGGAGGGTGAGGATTATCGGGGTGAGGATTATCGGGGTGAGGGAGGGTGAGGATTATCGGGGTGAGGATTATCGGGGTGAGGGAGGGTGAGGATTATCGGGGTGCGGGTGGGTGAGGATTATCGGGGTGAGGATTATGGGGGTGAGGGAGGATGAGGGCTATGAGGGTGAGGGAGGGTGAGGATTATCGGGGTGTGGGTGGGTGAGGATTATCGGGGTGAAGGAGGGTGAGGATTATCGGGGTGAGGATTATCGGGGTGAGGGAGGGTGAGGATTATCGGGGTGAGGGAGGGTGAGGATTATCAGGGTGAGGGAGGGTGAGGATTATTGGGGTGAGGGAGGGTGAGGATTATCGGGATGCGGGTGGCTAAGGATTATCGGGGTGAGGATTATCGGGGTGAGGGAGGGTGAGGATTATCGGGGTGAGGGAGGGTGAGGATTATCGGGGTGAGGGAGGGTGAGGATTATTGGGGTGAGGGAGGGTGAGGATTATCGGGATGCGGGTGGGTGAGGATTATCGGGGTGAGGATTATCGGGGTGAGGGAGGGTGAGGATTGTCGGGGTGCGGGTGGGTGAGGATTATCAGGGTGAGGATTATGGGGGTGAGGGAGGGTGAGGATTATCGGGGTGAGGGAGGGTGAGGATTATCGGGATGCGGGTGGGTGAGTATTATCGGGGTGAGGATTATGGGGGTGAGGTAGGGTGAGGATTATCGGGGTGAGGGATGGTGAGGATTATCGGGGTGAGGATTATCGGGGTGCGGGAGGGAGGATTATCGGGGTGAGGGAGGGTGAGGATTATCGGGGTGAGGGAGGGTGAGGATTATCGGGGTGAGGGAGGGTGAGGATTATCGGGGTGAGGACTATGGGGGTGAGGGAGGGTGAGGATTATAGGGGTGAGGATTATGGGGGTGAGGGAGGGTGAGTATTATTGGGGTGAGGTAGGGTGAAGATTATCGGGGTGAGGGAGGGTGAAGATTATCGAGGTGAGGGAGGGTGAGGATTATCGGTGTGAGGATTATGGGGTGAGGGAGGGTGAGTATTATAGGGGTGAGGATTATGGGGGTGAGGGAGGGTGAGTATTATTGGGGTGAGGTAGGGTGAAGATTATCGGGGTGAGGGAGGGTGAGGATTATCGGGGTGAGGGAGGGTGAGGATTATCGGGGTGAGGGAGGGTGAGGATTATCGGGGTGAGGGAGGGTGAGGATTCTCGGGGTGAGGGAGGGTGAGGATTATTGAGGTGAGGGAGGGTGAGGATTAGCGGGGTGAGGATTATGGGGGTGAGGGAGAGTGAGGATTATCGGGGTGCGGGTGGGTGAGGATTATCGGGGTGAGGATTATGGGGGTGAGGGAGGATGAGGGCTATGAGGGTGAGGGAGGGTGATGATTATCGGGGTGTGGGTGGGTGAGGATTATCGGGGTGCGGGAGGGTGAGGATTATCGGGGTGAAGGAGGGTGAGGATTATCGGGGTGAGGATTATCGGGGTGAGGGAGGGTGAGGATTATCGGGGTGAGGATTATCGGGGTGAGGGAGGGTGAGGATTATCGGGGTGCGGGTGGGTGAGGATTATCGGGGTGAGGATTATGGGGGTGAGGGAGGATGAGGGCTATGAGGGTGAGGGAGGGTGAGGATTATCGGGGTGTGGGTGGGTGAGGATTATCGGGGTGAAGGAGGGTGAGGATTATCGGGGTGAGGATTATCGGGGTGAGGGAGGGTGAGGATTATCGGGGTGAGGGAGGGTGAGGATTATCAGGGTGAGGGAGGGTGAGGATTATTGGGGTGAGGGAGGGTGAGGATTATCGGGATGCGGGTGGCTAAGGATTATCGGGGTGAGGATTATCGGGGTGAGGGAGGGTGAGGATTATCGGGGTGAGGGAGGGTGAGGATTATCAGGGTGAGGGAGGGTGAGGATTATTGGGGTGAGGGAGGGTGAGGATTATCGGGATGCGGGTGGGTGAGGATTATCGGGGTGAGGATTATCGGGGTGAGGGAGGGTGAGGATTGTCGGGGTGCGGGTGGGTGAGGATTATCAGGGTGAGGATTATGGGGGTGAGGGAGGGTGAGGATTATCGGGGTGAGGGAGGGTGAGGATTATCGGGATGCGGGTGGGTGAGTATTATCGGGGTGAGGATTATGGGGGTGAGGTAGGGTGAGGATTATCGGGGTGAGGGATGGTGAGGATTATCGGGGTGAGGATTATCGGGGTGCGGGAGGGAGGATTATCGGGGTGAGGGAGGGTGAGGATTATCGGGGTGAGGGAGGGTGAGGATTATCGGGGTGAGGATTATGGGGGTGAGGGAGGGTGAGGATTATAGGGGTGAGGAATATGGGGGTGAGGGAGGGTGAGTATTATTGGGGTGAGGTAGGGTGAAGATTATCGGGGTGAGGGAGGGTGAGGATTATCGAGGTGAGGGAGGGTGAGGATTATCGGTGTGAGGATTATGGGGTGAGGGAGGGTGAGTATTATAGGGGTGAGGATTATGGGGGTGAGGGAGGGTGAGTATTATTGGGGTGAGGTAGGGTGAAGATTATCGGGGTGAGGGAGGGTGAGGATTATCGGGGTGAGGGGGGTGAGGATTATCGGGGTGAGGGAGGGTGAGGATTATCGGGGTGAGGGAGGGTGAGGATTATCAGGGTGAGGATTATCGGGGTGCGGGAGGGTGAGGATTATCGGGGTGAGGGAGGGTGAGGATTATCGGGGTGAGGGAGGGTGAGGATTATCGGGGTGAGGATTATGGGGGTGAGGGAGGGTGAGGATTATAGGGGTGAGGATTATGGGGGTGAGGGAGGGTGAGTATTATTGGGGTGAGGTAGGGTGAAGATTATCGGGGTGAGGGAGGGTGAAGATTATCGAGGTGAGGGAGGGTGAGGATTATCGGTGTGAGGATTATGGGGTGAGGGAGGGTGAGTATTATAGGGGTGAGGATTATGGGGGTGAGGGAGGGTGAGTATTATTGGGGTGAGGTAGGGTGAAGATTATCGGGGTGAGGGAGGGTGAGGATTATCGGGGTGAGGGAGGGTGAGCATTATCGGGGTGAGGGAGGGTGAGGATTATCGGGGTGAGGGAGGGTGAGGATTATTGAGGTGAGGGAGGGTGAGGATTAGCGGGGTGAGGATTATGGGGGTGAGGGAGGGTGAGGATTATCGGGGTGCGGGTGGGTGAGGATTATCGGGGTGAGGATTATGGGGGTGAGGGAGGATGAGGGCTATGAGGGTGAGGGAGGGTGAGGATTATCGGGGTGTGGATGGGTGAGGATTATCGGGGTGCGGGAGGGTGAGGATTATCGGGGTGAAGGAGGGTGAGGATTATCGGGGTGAGGATTATCGGGGTGAGGGAGGGTGAGGATTATCGGGGTGAGGATTATCGGGGTGAGGGAGGGTGAGGATTATCGGGGTGCGGGTGGGTGAGGATTATCGGGGTGAGGATTATGGGGTGAGGGAGGATGAGGGCTATGAGGGTGAGGGAGGGTGAGGATTATCGGGGTGTGGGTGGGTGAGGATTATCGGGGTGAAGGAGGGTGAGGATTATCGGGGTGAGGATTATCGGGGTGAGTGAGGGTGAGGATTATCGGGGTGAGGATTATCGGGGTGAAGGAGGGTGAGGATTATCGGGGTGAGGGAGGGTGAGGATTATCAGGGTGAGGGCGGGTGAGGATTATTGGGGTGAGGGAGGGTGAGGATTATCGGGATGCGGGTGGCTAAGGATTATCGGGGTGAGGATTATCGGGGTGAGGGAGGGTGAGGATTATCGGGGTGAGGGAGGGTGAGGATTATCAGGGTGAGGGAGGGTGAGGATTATTGGGGTGAGGGAGGGTGAGGATTATCGGGATGCGGGTGGGTGAGGATTATCGGGGTGAGGATTATCGGGGTGAGGGAGGGTGAGGATTGTTGGGGTGCGGGTGGGTGAGGATTATCAGGGTGAGGATTATGGGGGTGAGGGAGGGTGAGGATTATCGGGGTGAGGGAGGGTGAGGATTATCGGGATGCGGGTGGGTGAGTATTATCGGGGTGAGGATTATGGGGGTGAGGTAGGGTGAGGATTATCGGGGTGAGGGATGGTGAGGATTATCGGGGTGAGGATTATCGGGGTGAGGGAGGGTGAGGATTATCGGGGTGAGGGAGGGTGAGGATTATCAGGGTGAGGGAGGGTGAGGATTATTGGGTTAAGGGAGGGTGAGGATTATCGGGATGCGGGTGGGTGAGGGTTATCGGGGTGAGGATTATCGGGGTGAGGGAGGGTGAGTATTATCGGGGTGAGGATTATGGGGGTGAGGTAGGGTGAGGATTATCGGGGTGAGGGAGGGTGAGGATTATCGGGGTGAGGGAGTGAGGTTTATCGAGGTGAGGGAGGGTGAGGATTATCGGGGTGAGGAAATGTGAGGATTATCCGGGTGAGGGAATGAGAGGTTATCCGGATGAGGAGGGTGAGGATTATCAGTGATGAGGGATGGTGAGCATTATTAGGGTGATGGAGGGAAAGGATTTTCAGGATGAGGGAGTGAGCATTATATGGGTGAGGGAGGGAAAGGATTGTCAGGGTTGAGGGAGATGAAAATTGAGATAAGGGAAAATAAGCACTGGCAATAAGAGGGAGTGGACAGATTGTCTGGTTCAAATGGTGAAGACTGTTAGGGGTTAGGAGATCTAAGCATTTTTGGGGGGTAAGAAAATTGGGAATGGATTTTGTTCATTGTCACGTGTACAAAGGTACAGTGAAAAGTATTTTTCTGTGAGCAGATCAACAGATCATTAAGTGCATGAAATGAAAAGGAAATAAAATAAAATAAATAATTCAGGGCAGCAGGATAGCATGGTGGTTAGCATAAATGCTTCACAGCTCCAGGGTCCCAGGTTCGATTCCCGGCTGGGTCACTGTCTGTGTGGAGTCTGCACGTCCTCCCCCTGTGTGCGTGGGTTTCCTCCGGGTGCTCCGGTTTCCTCCCACAGTCCAAAGATGTGCGGGTTAGGTGGATTGGCCATGCTAAATTGCCCGTAGTGTCCTAATAAAAGTAAGGTTAAGGGGGGGGTTGTTGGGTTACGGGTATAGGGTGGATACGTGGGTTTGAGTAGGGTGATCATGGCTCGGCACAACATTGAGGGCCGTAGGGCCTGTTCTGTGCTGTACTGTTCTATGTTCTAATTGGGCAACACAAAGTACACAAAGTAGTGTTAATGAGGTCAGTCCATAAGGGGGTTGTTTAGGAGTCTGGTAACAGCGGGAAAGAAGATGTTTTTGAGTCTGGTCGTGCGTGTTCTCAGACTTTTGTATATCCTGCCCGATGGAGGAAGTTGGAAGAGTGAGTAAACCGGGTGGGAGGGGTCTTTGATTATGCTGCCCGCTTTCCCCAGGCAGCGGGAGGTGCAGATGGAGGCAATGGATGGGAGGGAGGTTTGTGTGATAGACTGGACTGTGTTCACGACTCTCTGAAGTTTCTTGCATTCTTGGGCCGAGCAGTTGCCATACCAGGCTGTGATGCAGCCCGATAGGATGCTTTTTATGGTGCATCTGTAAAAGTTGGTAACAGTTAACGTGGACATGCCGAATTTCCTTAGTTTCCTGAGGAAGTATAGGCGTTGTTGTGCTTTCTTGGTGGTAGCGTAGACGTGGGTCCACCAGGACAGATTTTTGGAGATGTGTTCCTCTAGGAATTTGAAACTGCTAACCATCTCCACCTCGGCCCCTTTGATGCTGAAAGGGGTGTGTACAGTACATTGCTTTCTGAAGTCAATGACCAGCTCTTTAGTTTTGCTGGCATTGAGGGAGAGATTGTTGTCGCTGCACCACTCCACTAGGTTCTCAATCTCCCTCCTGTATTCTGACTCATCATTATTCGAGATCCGGCACACTAGGATCATATCGTCAGCAAATTTGTAGATGGAGTTGGAACCAGATTTTGCAACGCAGTCGTGTGTGTACAGGGAGTAGAGTAGGGGGTTAAATACGCAGCTTTGCGGGGCACAGACATTGAGGACCATTGTGGAGGAGGTGTTGTTGTTTTTTCTGACTGATTGTGGTCTGTGGGTCAGAAAGTCGAGGATCCAGTTTCAGAGTGAGGAGCCAAGTCCCACGTTTTGGAACTTTGATATGAGTTTAGCTGGGATTATGGTGTTGAAGGCAGAGCTGTTGTCAATAAATAGGAAAGGCTGATGGACTTGAGGTTGTTTTCGTTAGAGAGAAGAAGGTTAAGAGGTGACCTAATAGAGGCATACAAAATGATCAGAGGGTTAGATAGGGTGGACAGCGAGAGCCTTCTCCCGCGGATGGAGGTGGCTAGCACGAGGGGACATAGCCTTAAATTGAGGGGTAATAGATATAGGACAGAGGTCAGAGGTGGGTTTTTTACGCAAAGAGTGGTGAGGCCGTGGAATGCCCTACCTGCAACAGTAGTGAACTCGCCAACATTGAGGGCATTTAAAAGTTTATTGGATAAGCATATGGATGATAAGGGCATAGTGTAGGTTAGATGGCCTTTAGTTTTTTCCATGTCGGTGCAACATTGAGGGCCGAAGGGCCTGTACTGTGCTGTATCGTTCTATGTTCTATGTTCTATGATGTTGTCGAGATGCTCCAGGGATGAGTGTAGGGCCAGGGAGATGGCCTCTGTTATGGACCTGGAGGTATGCGATCAAGGCATTCTGGGAGTATGGCGGTGATGCGCTCCATGACCAACCTCTCGAAGCACTTCATTACAACTGAAGTCAGGGCCACCGGCGGTAGACATTGAGGCACATTTCCTGGTTCTTCTTTGGCACCGGTATGATGGTGGTCTTCTTGAAGCAGTTGGGGAACTCGGAGTGGAGTAGGGACATGTTAAAGATGTCCCCGAACACATCTGCCAGCTGGTCCACGCAGGCTTTGAGTGCACGACCAGGGATCCCGTCCGGACCCGTCGCCTTCCAAGTGTTCACTTTCAGGAAAGCCGATCTGACATTGGAAGCTGTGATGATGGGTGTGGTTGTGTTGTAAGCAGCTGGGCCACTCAACAGCGGATCGTTGGTTTCCTGCTTGAACCGAGCATGGAATCCATTGAGTTCATCGAGGAGGGGTGCGCTCCTGCTGGAGATACTGCTCGGCTTGGCTTTGTAGCCAGTTATATTGTTTACGCCTTTATTGCCACAACCGCCGAGAGTTTGTAACGCTAGTCTGTGACTCTAGCTTGGTCTGATATTCTCTCTTGGCATCTCGGATGTCTTTGCCGAGGTCATACCTGGATTTTTTTTGTCTAGGCCATGGGTGAGGGAGGATGAGCATTATCAGCAGTTGATCGGAATGAGGAAGTTGAGGTGAGCATTGTTGGGGAATGAGTGCATGTGAATTGTTGGGGGTGAGAGAGGTGAGCATTGTGGTTGAGGGGATACCGTGCATGTGAGGGTGACAGCCCCATTTATGTCAGTAAATGAACAGCTGACATATCTATAAGGGGCCTATCATCCCTTCATGATGCAGAAAGGGGTCGTGGCTTCACTGGAATTAAACTCACCATTTGGTCTCCTGCCTCTTTGAGCAAGTTGGAAGGAACTTAAGCAAGGAGTCAGGAGTGTTTTTTTTTAGAACAGTACAGCACAGAACAGGCCCTACGGCCCTCAATGTTGTGCCGAGCAATGATCACCCTACTCAAGCCCACGTATCCACCCTATACCCGTAACCCAACAACCCCCATTAACATTATTTTTTAGGACATTAAGGGCAATTTAGCCTGGCCAATCCACCTAACCCGCACATCTTTGGACTGTGGGAGGAAACCGGAGCACCCGGAGGAAACCTACGCACACATGGGGAGGACGTGCAGACTCCGCACAGACAGTGCCCCAGCCGGGAATCGAACCTGGGACCCTGGAGCTGTGAAGCATTGATGCTAACCACCATGCTACCGTGCTGCCGGTTAAAAGGGTCATGAGAAATGCTTGGTGGGCCAGCACGGTAACACAATGGTTAGCACTGCTGCCTCACAGCACCATGGTCCCAGGTTCAATCCTGGCTCTGGGTCACTGTGTGGAGTCTGCACGTTCTCAGTGTGTCTGCGTAGGTTTCCTCCGGGTGCTCCGGTTTCCTCCCACAAGTCCCGGAAGAAGTGTTGTTCGGTCATTTGGACATTCTGAATTCTCCCTCTGTGTATCTGAACAGGCTCCGAAATGTGGCGACGAGGGGCTTTTCACAGTAACTTCATTGCAGTGTTAATGTAAGCCTACTTGTAATAATAATGAAGATTATTAAAAATTATTAGAGGAAAAAATAATACCTGCTCAGCTAATTAATGCCTCAGGGCTTCAGCTCTCCGGTCTCGCTGTCTTTTGCGCCCTTTCTAACACCACTCCTGTTTTCTAAGACATGAACGATCACCACCTCCCCCACTGCACAAAATTCTCGCTTACCAAGTTCCCAAAGCTAAACACTCAGCCTTGCTGTATTCAGAAAAAACTGCATTTTGCACCACTAATTTCATGTGTCTGCTTAGCTTCTTGTATTTATCTGAAATTCCATTAACCTGAATCAGTTACTGCTGGGTGGGGAACTAATTCGAACTAGGCCCCTAATTAACTAATGCTGGAGGGACGGTGATGAAATTTGATCAACACAAAGCACCATAAGCTTTTCATTGCTTATGCAGCCATTCTACCCGTTTGGATTAAAAGGATTGTGAGGCAGGCTGGCTAATTCTGGAATACAATGATTGGTGTAATGCACAAAAGCATGTTGAGTTTTTTTATTCAGGTAAGGGGTAGGGCATTTGATGCCTAGACAAGATTTAATTCCCTATTCCCACTTGCAGGTGATGAGTTCCCCTGCATTTGCCACCCTTGTTCTTCTAGGTGGTAGAACTTCCCACTGATGTGGGAAGTTCTGTCAAAGGAGACTTGGTAAGTTGCTGCAATCCTTCGGGCAGAAGGCACCACGGAGCACTGATGGTGGAGGGAGTGAATGTTTGAGGTAATGGATGGGATACCAATCAAGCAAGTAGCTTTGAATTGGATGGAGCCGAGCACCTTGAGTGTTGTTGGAAATGCATGTGTCCATGCTTTCCCCCTCACTGCCACACTCCCATGTTCTGCTCCCCACTCCCGTCTAGCTTGCCATTTTGCTTGTTCCTCCCCAGCTGCCCTGCTTGCCGCCCAACCCCCACTTACTGCCCGCCTCACCTCTTTGCTTGCTACCCCAAGGGAGGCAGTGGAGTATCAAGGGTTGGGAGCAGTGCACTAAGAGGGTCAACAAGTGGGGGGGGTGGGGGTGGGGGTACGAGTGAGGCAGTGAGGGATTGGGAGTAGAGTAATGATCAGCAGGCCTTTAAACCATTATTCTTTGATGCAGGCAGTTACCTGCAACGTCACAGGCACTGTGAGTGAATCCCCTGTATTCGCCTCAACCAACTGGTTCGCATTTTTCCAGGCACTTCTGGACCGCAGCTCCATAAACTAGGGTCACTCTCTTCTGTTCTGACTCCTGCAGCTTTCTGCTCCAAACCGACATAAAGGCCACAAAAAGGCCATCATGAGAACTCACTCCATGGCCGCCACCGGAAGTCGTTAGAAAAATAATGTTAAAAATTTAATTAGTCAGCCTCTTGGAAACATTGTGACTGTCCGAATTGTGGAACAGCAAGCTGGCGATAACTTCAAACACCTCGTTACTGATGAGAATAAATCACTGAATGCAAGAAGTCAGTGGACAGCCAGCCCATGCAGCCTCATGGCGTTGAGGACCTGGGTTTGGCCCACCCTAGGTCACTGTCTGTGTGGAGTTTATACATTCACCCCGTGTCTGTGTGGATCTCAGCCCCACAACTGAAAAGATGTGCAGGGTAGGTGGATTGGCCACACTAAATTGCGTGGAAAAAAAGGAATTTGGTACTTTATAAAAATAAATAAACAACAATTTCAGCCAGAAGCATTCTATCACTTGCCAAAGCCCGGAAGCATGTGAAGTGCCCTTTATCTCCATTGGCACTGGTGATAACATCTTGAATTCCAGAAAGCTGAAACAAGCTCCATTGAAAAAAGAAATTTTAAAAAAGGAAGCAGAGCAAAATCACCTTGAAATTAATTCCGAAACTCAAGAGAAAACCGTTGGCAAACAGTAATACTGTAGTTTAAAAAGTGTTTTTTGCAGTTAAATAACTGATAAAGATCCATACACATAACGAGAACTCACTGAACCTAACAGAGCAGGGGAGGATCAGAGAGAGGAAAATTAGCAGCTGTGGAGCCATGTTAAAGCGGAAAATAAATGGTTCCTCCACAGCCATTCTTAAAGAGAAACATTTAAAGCAGTAATTGCAAAACAAAAACAAATTGCATGGGCATGGAAGAAAAATGAAACTTACCAGATCAGTTTAAATTTATCCCAAGGTTAAACCTAATGAAAAATTAGATGTGCTGGAGAATATATTATTTGAAAGACTGGAGAACATAAAGAGCTGGATTCTCTGTTTTGGAGACTAAGTCCCGACCGCCAGCATGAAAACGGTATTCTTTTACGCCAGGAAAACTGGTGTAAAACGGCCAACAATTCCCCGTTTTGCTGCGGGCTAGCAGGGAGGTGGAGTAGAATTCTCAGCTCTAGCTGCTGATACGGCCCTAAGTATTTCTGGTTCCGAGGCCACACATGCACATACCGGCCACCGTGCTCCATGGTGGACTCAGTCCATGGACCCAAAAGTAGTGCCCTCCTTTGGCCGTTCAGGCACCCTGGACTGCCGTCCCACAGTGCCCCCAGCCCCGGATGAAGCCCCCTGCTGCCCATGGATCAGCCCTCCACCAACAGTGGCGACCCCAGACTGAGTCCGCAGCCACCACGCGAGGTTCCAGGACTGTGTGAGCATGCGTAACCCACTCTGTCGGGAACGCAAGGACGGAGCATCGTGGGGCGGGCCTAAGGCAATGGCCTGAGGCCGTGGATAATTGACGCGGCATACTCCCAAAACCGGTGTCAATTCCAATATTGGCGTCAAAACAGATTTTCTGCCCCGTCGCCGAACACCATTTTGGTGTCAGGGAGCAGAGAATCCGTCCAAGGTTGCAGTAAGAAATCACAAGTAGAAATGGTTAATAACTTTTAGTCCTTTCTGATAAATTTGTTGACAATCTAATATAATGCAGTGCATTGACAATTCCTCAACCAGCTGTGATGAAATATTAACAGCCTTTGATAAATGTTTTAATTTTCAAGCGGAGGAGCATGCTGAACTGAAAAAGAGGCATTGAAAATTTCTAGTAAAAGGACGAAAAGGGAAAAGACAACACCCAAGCAAATTACACAAAGGCGTCAGAGAGGCACAGAACTTCCTGGATAGGGGTAACAAATCCAAGATAGGGGTAACAAATTACTTCATTTTTGAAAATGTAGACACATTCCCAGAATTGTACCAGCAGCTGGTAGTTAATGGCAAGGAAAATTCTTGCAGCAGGTGGATCAAGAAAAAGCAGAAGTATAATCAGAGAATATTTGTATAAAAGCTGAGTTGGAAGTACTCAACCAGTGGTACAACCAAAGTGCTTATTGCCTTGAAAGATTCTTTGGCAAAACAATGCATGACTCTGGAAAAACACAAGGAGTTGAAAAATAAATTTAATGCTACTTTAGAAAAAAGCGCTGTTGGAACTATCAGCATTGACAAAGCTATATACACTGGTACACAGCGAGAAGCCAAGAGCAGAATAGGAAAATAAACCATAGAAAGAACAGTTAATTGTCCTTCAGGATCAGATTCAAAAACAGTCCATTACCATTCAGCAACGTGATGGAATAAGGAATGCCTCGAGCAGCAGAATGGAAGCACAGCAGAACAAACTCAATGAGACTCTTAAAGTAGAAGAAAACTCAGAACAAAGTATTTGAGATTCAAAGCAAAAAGAAAAAAACCTTTGACGGACCTTCACATGACACAATGTTCCCTCTGGAATGGGTTTGTTCCTTCAGAACATTACAATGTGAAACAAAATGAATTTAATGCTGCTCCGAAAGAACTGACAACACATTTTTCAAGCAGATCCAGGAATGTTCACCATTCCAGGAGGAAGCCAAAAGATACAGGAATAAGTGTGTGGTGCTGAAGGATACAGTTGGACATACAGAAGAATCCTTGGAAAAAATGACATTCACAAAGAGATGGAACTTCAGAACACAAAATGGCAAATGAAGATTTAAGTTCTCATAAAAGAGGGGGAGATCTTTCAAAAACAATTGACAGAAGCACAATTACAGAATGAGAGCTCGGAAGTCAGAACTGAGGAATTATACTCTGACAAGTAAAAGCCCATCAGTAGAGGGAACACAACGTGAGGCAATAAAAATATCCTTGAGCTGATATATGACATCTCTAATCAGCCTTTCTCGCTCCAAGGCAGGGCTACCTATGTGCCCTTAACCCACTCCAGGAAACAGTTGATGAGAAAACTACCTCTGTTTTTAGCTAGGCACAACTGCACAGTCCTAAGTATTCAAACACTTCAGGGTATTCAGACTTGAATTTCACATTTTGCTCTGGATTACAGATAAATTCACAGCGTTAATGCTGCCGATTACAGATAAATACACAGCGTTAACGCTGCCAATGACAGATAAATACACAGCGTTAACTCTGTCGATTACAGATAAATATACAGCTTTAACTCTGTCGATTACAGATAAATAAACAGTGTTAACACTGCCGATTATAGATAAATACTCAGCATTACCACTATCGAGAATAGATAAATACACAGCGTTAAATCTGCTGATTTCAGATAAATACACAGCATTATCATTGCCGATTACAGATAAATACATAGCGTTAAAACAGCTGATTATAGATAAATACACAGCATTAACTTTGCCAGCTTTAGATAAATACACAACGTTAATGAGAAGGGACATTTAATAATGGGAGATGAGGAAATGGTTGAGGAACTGAACAGGTTTTTTGCGTCGGTCTTCACAGTGGAAGACACAAATAACATTCCAGTGACTGATGGAAATGAGGCTATGACAGGTGAGGACCTTGAGATGATTGTTATCACGAACGAGGTAGTGATGGGCAAGTTAATGGGGCTAAAGGTAGACAAGTCTCCTTGCCCTATTGGAATGCATCCCAGAGTGCTAAAAGAGATGACTAGGGAAATTGCAAATGCACAAGTGATATTTTACCAACATTCACTAGACTCTGGGGTGGTCCCGGCAGATTGGAAATTAGCAAACGTGACACTACTGTTTAAAAAAGGAGGTAGGCAGAAATCGGGTAACTGTAGGCCAGTTAGCTTAACTTCGGTAGTAGGGAAGATGCTGGAAATAGAGAGGCACCTGGATGGAAATTGCCCCATTGGGCTGACGCAGCATGGGTTCATAAAGGGCAGGTTGTGCCTAACTAATTTAGTGGAATTTGTTTGAGGACATTACCAGTACAGTAGATAACGGGGAGCCAATGGATGTGGTATATCTGGACTTCCAGAAAGCTTTTGACAAGGTGCCACACAAAAGGTTGCTGCATAAGATAAAGCTGCATAGCATTAAGGGTAAAGCAGTAGCATGGATAGAGGATTGGTTAATTAATGGAAAGCAAAGAGTGGGGATTAATGAGTGTTTCTCTGGTTGGCAATCAGTGGCTAGTGGTGTCCCTCAGGAATCAGTGTTGGGCCCACAATTGTTCACAATTTACAGCGATGATTTGGGTTGTGGTCCAAGTGCAATGTGTTTCAGTTTGCAGACGACACTAAGATGAGTAAAGCAAAAAGTGCAGAGGACACCAGAAGTCTGCAGAGGGATTTAGATAGGTTAAGTGAATGGGCTAGGGTTTGGCAGATGGAATACAGTTTTGACAAATGTGAGGTTATCCATTTTGGTAGGAATAACAGAAAAAAGGGATTATTATTTAAATAATAAAATATTAAAACATGCTGCTGTGCAGAGAGACCTCGGTGTGCTAGTGCACGAGTCGCAATAAATTGGTTTACAGGTGCAACAGGTGATTAAGAAGGCAAATGGCGTTTTGTCCTTCATTGCTAGAGGGATGGAGTTTAAGACTAGGGAGATTATGCTGCAATTGTATAAGGTGTTAGTGAGGCCACACCTGGAGTATTGAGTTCAGTTTTGGTCTCCTTACCTAAGAAAGGACATACTGGTGCAGGAGGGTGTGCAGAGGAGATTCACTAGATTAATCCCAGAGCTGAAGGGGTTGGATTACGAGGAGAGGTTGAGTAGACTGGAACTGTCCTAGGAATTTAGAAGGATATCGAGGGGGGGGGGGGGGGGGGGGGGGGGATGGAATCTTATAGAAACATATAAAATTATGAAGGGAATAGATGGGATAGATGCGGGCAGGTTGTTTCCGCTGGCGGGTGAGAGCAGAACTAGGGGGCATAGCCTCAAAATAAGGGGAAATAATTTAGGACTCAGTTTAGGAGGAACTTCTTCACCCAAAGAGTTGTGAATCTATGGTATTCATTGCCCAGTGAAGCAGTTGAGGCTCCTTCATTAAATGTTTTTAAGATAAAGATAGATAGTTTTTTGAATAAAAGGATTAAGGGTTATGGTGTTCGGTCGGGAAAGTGGAGCTGAGTCCACAAAAGAACAGCCATGATCTCATTGAATGGTGGAGTAGGCTCGAGGGCCAAATGGCCTACTCCTGCTCCTAGTTCTTATGTTCTTATGTTAATGCTGCAGGTTTCAGATAAATACCGTGCTAACTCAGCCGATTATAGAGACATATACGTGTTAACTCTGCTGGGTACAAATAAATACACACCGTTAACTCTGGCGATTACAGATAAATACACAGCGTTCACTCTGCTAATTACAGATAAATAGACAGCATTAATGGGCAGCACGGTAGCATTGTGGATAGCACAATCGCTTCACAGCTCTAGGGTCCCAGGTTCGATTCCGGCTTGGGTCACTGTCTGCACATCCTCCCCGTGTGTGCGTGGGTTTCCTCCGGGTGCTCCGGTTTCCTCCCACAGTCCAAAGATGTGCAGGTTAGGTGGATTGGCCATGATAAATTGCCCTTAGTGTCCAAAATTGCCCTTAATGTTGGGTGGGGTTACTGGGTTATGGGGATATGGTGGAGGTGTTGACCTTGGGTAGGGTGCTCTTTCCAGGAGCCGGTGCAGACTCGATGGGCCAAATGGCCTCCTTCTGCACGATAAATTCTATGATTCTAATGCTGCCGATTACAGATAAATACACAGTGTTCACTCTGCCGATTACAGGTAAATACACAGCGTTCCCTCTGTCAATTACAGATAAATACACAGCGTTCACTCTGTCAATTACAGATAAATACATAGCGTTCCCTCTGTCAATTACAGATAAATACACAGCGTTCACTCTGCCGATTACAGATAAATACACAGCGCTAATCATCCTGATTATAGATAAATACACAGCGTTAACACTGCGGAGAAAAGATAAATACACAGCGTTAACACTGCCGAGAATAGATATCTACACAGCGTTAACTCTGCTGAAAACAGAGAAAGACACAGCATTATCGCTGCCGAGAATGGATAAATACACAGCGTTAATGCTGTCGATTACAGATCCATACACAGCAGTAACTCAGTCGATTATCGATAAATACATAGCGTTAACGGTGCTGATTATAGATAAATAAACAGCGTTCATGCTGCTGATTATAGATAAATGCACATCGTTAATGCTGCCAATTATAGATTATCACACAGCACAAATGCTGCCGATTACAGATAAATACACACCATTAACGCTGCCGATAATGGATAATTACACGTTAAAACTGCTGATTATAGATAAACACACAGCGTTAACGCTGCCGATTATAGATAAATACACAGTGTTAACACTGCGAATAATGGATAAATACATAGCGTAAACACTGTCGATAATGGATAAATACACAGCGTTAACACTGCCGACAATGGATAAATAAACAGCGTTAACACGGCGAATAATGGATAAATACACAGCGTAAACACTGTCGATAATGGATAAATACACAGTGTTAACACTGTCGATAATGGATAAAAACACAGCGTTAACACCGCCGATAATGGATAAATACACAGCGTAAACAGTGTCGATAATGGATATAAACGCAGCGTTAACACTGCCGATAATGGATAAAAACACAGTGTTAACACTGCCGGTAATGGATAAATAAACAGTGTTAACACTGTCGAGAATGAATAAATACACAGCGTTAACACTGCCGATAATGGATAAATACGCAGCGTTAACACTGCCGATAATGGATAAATACGCAGCGTTAACACTGCCGATAATGGATAAATGCACAGTGTTAACACTGCCGATAATGGATAAATATGCAGCGTTAACACTGCGAATAATGGATAAATACACGGCGTTAACACTACCGATAATGGATAAATACACAGCGTTAACACTGCCAATAATGGATAAATACACAGTGTTAACACTGTCGATAATGGATAAATACGCAGCGTTAACACTGACGATAGTGGATAAATACACAGCGTTAACACTGTCGATAATGGATAAATACACAGCGTTAACACTGCAGATAATGGATAAATACACAGCGTTAACACTGTCGATAATGGATAAATACACAGCGTTAACACTGCCGATTATAGATAAATACACAGTGTTAACACTGCCGACAATGGATAAATACACAGCGTTAACACTGCCGATTATAGATAAATACACAGCGTTAACACTGCCGATAATGGATAAATACACAGCGTTAACACTGCCGATAATGGATAAATACACAGCGTTAACACTGCTGATAATGGATAAATACGCAGCGTTAACACTGCCGACTACAGATGAATACACAGCGTTAACACTGCCGATAATGGATAAATACACAGCGTTAACACTGCCGATAATGGGTAATTACACAGCGTTAACACTGTCGATAATGGATAAATACACAGCGTTAACACTGCCGATAATGGATAAATACGCAGCGTTAACACTGTCGATAATGGATAAATACGCAGCGTTAACACTGTCGATAATGGATAAATACGCAGCGTTAACACTGTCGATAATGGATAAATACACAGCTTTAACACTGCCGACAATGGATAAATACACAGTGTCGATAATGGATAAATACACAGCGTTAACACTGCCGATAATGGATAAATACACAGCGTTATCACTGCCGACAATGGATAAATACACAGTGTCGATAATGGATAAATACACAGTGTTAACACTGTCGATAATGGATAAATACACAGCGTTAACACTGCCGATTATAGATAAATACACAGCGTTAACACTGCCGATAATGGATAAATACACAGCGTTAACACTGCCAATTATAGATAAATACACAGTGTTAACACTGCCGATAATGGATAAATACACAGTGTTAACACTGTCGATAATGGATAATTACACAGCGTTAACACTGTTGATAATGGATAAATACACAGTGTTAACACTGTCGATAATGGATAATTACACAGCGTTAACACTGTCGATAATGGATAAATACACAGTGTTAACACTGTCGATAATGGATAATTACACAGCGTTAACACTGTTGATAATGGATAAATACACAGTGTTAACACTGTCGATAATGCATAATTACACAGCGTTAACACTGTCGATAATGGTTAAATACGCAGCGTTAACACTGCCAATAATGGATAAATAAACAACATTAACATAGCCGATTATAGATAAATACACAGCGTTAACACTGCCGACAATGGATAAATAAACAGCGTTATCACTGCCGATTATAGATAAATACACAGCGTTAACACTGCCGATAATGGATAAATACGCAGCGTTAACACTGACGATAGTGGATAAATACACAGCGTTAACACTGTCGATAATGGATAAATACACAGCGTTAACACTGCAGATAATGGATAAATACACAGCGTTAACACTGTCGATAATGGATAAATACACAGCGTTAACACTGCCGATTATAGATAAATACACAGTGTTAACACTGCCGACAATGGATAAATACACAGCGTTAACACTGCCGATTATAGATAAATACACAGCGTTAACACTGCCGATAATGGATAAATACACAGCGTTAACACTGCCGATAATGGATAAATACACAGCGTTAACACTGCTGATAATGGATAAATACGCAGCGTTAACACTGCCGACTACAGATGAATACACAGCGTTAACACTGCCGATAATGGATAAATACACAGCGTTAACACTGCCGATAATGGGTAATTACACAGCGTTAACACTGTCGATAATGGATAAATACACAGCGTTAACACTGCCGATAATGGATAAATACGCAGCGTTAACACTGTCGATAATGGATAAATACGCAGCGTTAACACTGTCGATAATGGATAAATACGCAGCGTTAACACTGTCGATAATGGATAAATACACAGCGTTAACACTGCCGACAATGGATAAATACACAGTGTCGATAATGGATAAATACACAGCGTTAACACTGCCGATAATGGATAAATACACAGCGTTATCACTGCCGACAATGGATAAATACACAGTGTCGATAATGGATAAATACACAGTGTTAACACTGTCGATAATGGATAAATACACAGCGTTAACACTGCCGATTATAGATAAATACACAGCGTTAACACTGCCGATAATGGATAAATACACAGCGTTAACACTGCCAATTATAGATAAATACACAGTGTTAACACTGCCGATAATGGATAAATACACAGTGTTAACACTGTCGATAATGGATAATTACACAGCGTTAACACTGTTGATAATGGATAAATACACAGTGTTAACACTGTCGATAATGGATAATTACACAGCGTTAACACTGTCGATAATGGATAAATACACAGTGTTAACACTGTCGATAATGGATAATTACACAGCGTTAACACTGTTGATAATGGATAAATACACAGTGTTAACACTGTCGATAATGCATAATTACACAGCGTTAACACTGTCGATAATGGTTAAATACGCAGCGTTAACACTGCCAATAATGGATAAATAAACAACATTAACATAGCCGATTATAGATAAATACACAGCGTTAACACTGCCGACAATGGATAAATAAACAGCGTTATCACTGCCGATTATAGATAAATACACAGCGTTAACACTGCCGATAATGGATAAATACACAGCGTTAACACTGCCGATTATAGATAAATACACAGCGTTAACACTGCCGATTATAGATAAATACACAGCGTTAACACTGCCGATAATGGATAAATACACAGCGTTAACACTGCCGATTATAGATAAATACACAGCGTTAACACTGCCGATTATAGATAAATACACAGTGTTAACACTGCCGATAATGGATAAATACACAGCGTTAACACTGCCAATTATAGATAAATACACAGTGTTAACACTGCCGATAATGGATAAATACACAGTGTTAACACTGTCGATAATGGATAATTACACAGCGTTAACACTGTTGATAATAGATAAATACACAGTGTTAACACTGTCGATAATGGATAATTACACAGTGTCGATAATGGATAAATACACAGTGTTAACACTGTCGATAATGGATAAATACACAGCGTTAACACTGCCGATTATAGATAAATACACAGCGTTAACACTGCCGATAATGGATAAATACACAGCGTTAACACTGCCAATTATAGATAAATACACAGTGTTAACACTGCCGATAATGGATAAATACACAGTGTTAACACTGTCGATAATGGATAATTACACAGCGTTAACACTGTTGATAATGGATAAATACACAGTGTTAACACTGTCGATAATGGATAATTACACAGCGTTAACACTGTCGATAATGGATAAATACACAGTGTTAACACTGTCGATAATGGATAATTACACAGCGTTAACACTGTTGATAATGGATAAATACACAGTGTTAACACTGTCGATAATGCATAATTACACAGCGTTAACACTGTCGATAATGGATAAATACACAGTGTTAACACTGTCGATAATGGATAATTACACAGCGTTAACACTGTTGATAATGGATAAATACACAGTGTTAACACTGTCGATAATGCATAATTACACAGCGTTAACACTGTCGATAATGGATAAATACACAGTGTTAACACTGTCGATAATGGTTAAATACGCAGCGTTAACACTGCCAATAATGGATAAATAAACAACATTAACATAGCCGATTATAGATAAATACACAGCGTTAACACTGCCGACAATGGATAAATAAACAGCGTTATCACTGCCGATTATAGTTAAATACACAGCGTTAACACTGCCGATAATGGATAAATACACAGCGTTAACACTGCCGATTATAGATAAATACACAGCGTTAACACTGCCGATTATAGATAAATACACAGTGTTAACACTGTCGATAATGGATAAATACACAGTGTTAACACTGTCGATAATGGATAAATACACAGTGTTAACACTGTCGATAATGGATAATTACACAGTGTTAACACTGTCGATAATGGATAAATACGCAGCGTTAACACTGCCGATAATGAATAAATACACAGCTTTAACACTGCCGATAATGGATAAATACACAGCGTTAACACTGCCGATAATGGATAAATACACAGCGTTATCACTGCCGACAATGGATAAATACACAGTGTCGATAATGGATAAATACACAGTGTTAACACTGTCGATAATGGATAAATACACAGCGTTAACACTGCCGATTATAGATAAATACACAGCGTTAACACTGCCGATAATGGATAAATACACAGCGTTAACACTGCCAATTATAGATAAATACACAGCGTTAACACTGTCGATAATGGATAAATACACAGTGTTAACACTGTCGATAATGGATAATTACACAGTGTTAACACTGTCGATAATGCATAATTACACAGCGTTAACACTGTCGATAATGGATAAATACACAGTGTTAACACTGTCGATAATGGTTAAATATGCAGCGTTAACACTGCCAATAATGGATAAATAAACAACATTAACACAGCCGATTATAGATAAATACACAGCGTTAACACTGCCGACAATGGATAAATAAACAGCGTTATCACTGCCGATTATATATAAATACACAGCGTTAACACTGCCGATAATGGATAAATACACAGCGTTAACACTGCCGATTATAGATAAATACACAGCGTTAACACTGCCGATTATAGATAAATACACAGCGTTAACACTGCCGATAATGGATAAATACACAGCGTTAACACTGCCGATTATAGATAAATACAGAGCGTTAACACTGCCGATTATAGATAAATACACAGCGTTAACACTGCCGATTATAGATAAATACACAGTGTTAACACTGTCGATAATGGATAAATACACAGTGTTAACACTGTCGATAATGGATAAATACACAGTGTTAACACTGTCGATAATGGATAATTACAGTGTTAACACTGTCGATAATGGATAAATACGCAGCGTTAACACTGCCGATAATGGATAAATACACAGTGTTAACACTGTCAATAATGGATAAATACACAGCGTTAACACTGTCGATAATGGATAAATACACAGCGTTAACACTGTCGATAATGGATAAATACACCGCGTTAACACTGTCGATAATGGATAAATACACAGCGTTAACACTGTCGATAATGGATAAATACACAGTGTTAACACTGTCGATAATGGATAAATACACAGTGTTAACACTGTCGATAATGGATAAATACGCAGCATTAACACTGCCGATAATGGATAAATAAACAACGTTAACACAGCCGACTTCAGATAAATACACAGCGTTAACCCTCAGTCCAGATTAGTGGAGGAGGCCGACATTCTGAATTACTGAAAAACGCTAAATATTAACTCACCTGATTGTTGATTGCACAGGTCACACACACTGTCTTGCTCATGAATGTGGGTATCATTTAGTGTTTGTATTCATAAATTCGTGTAACCTACAACACTGACCCTCTGAAACTATATTAGGACTCGCGCTAAAACTCCAAATGCTGTTAATACACAGCTCGGGCAATCCATGTTTTATTCTTTTCCCGTATCTCTCTGACTTACAGAATTTTTATCTCACTACTGATATTACCGCCTCTTTTCTCCTACTCTCCTCATTTCTCGAGGTAGCTTCGATCTCTCAATTCAGCAATTGCAGAATCCATTCTATCAAAGGACTACACTGGAGCACAATTCAAAAACAGCTCGTTTCTTCACACTTACATGAGACATTACATCATAAAGATTCACACCGAGCAGGTTTGTCAGTGATTAAATATTTAGCACTTTATCAGAGGATCTCCATTGAATTTTCACCCTGTAACTGACAGTCAGCTGCCTTTTGCATCTGCTGAACTTTCAACAATTGGCATGAAAACTATGAGGAAGTGGCACCTCTCAGACCTCAGTGCAAATTAAACCTTGCCTTGTTAAATGTGTTTGCCTGTTTTGTATGCGCTGGGCTCCCTTTGCTTGTCAGCGTGGACTGTATCAGATTCCAAGCACAGACAGTAAATATTCAGCAGGAGCGAACAGGCAGTTTGGATCAATTCCTGTCAACAGGGGCTGCATTGCAAAGTGGAATCACTGCTCTGAGGGATGAGGAGGTAATTTTCCTGCTTCTGTTGAGCTTGACCTCTCCACTGTGGATTTATTTGCAGATGTATCCAGAATGCAGCGCCAGGTTTCAAAGTAGTTTGATAAAGATTTGGCAGGACGGCTGAGTGCTAAGGCAGACTTATTGCTCTGTGGCCCCTCGGAACATGAACTAATTCTACCTGCCAACAGAAAGTTGAAAAATTAGCTCTCGGTCCTGGCATTAATTACACCTGCACTGACCCAGCAGCATTTCTTACTGAACAAACTCACAAATACATACAACGGCGCATTACAAAAGATGGATAAACAACTCAGTTCAATTAATGGTTCAGGTTCGATCTTCGGCACTGCTCAAATGGATACAGTGGGAATATGCAGCTATTGTTTGCTGTTTTAAATATGGTGCTATTGAGATTATTGAAGCCTGAGCTTGCGGAATTCAGTTTGCTTGTGGATTTATTTGCAGACATATTCAAATTTGATACATCAAGTTTGTATTCGCCGGGTTTTACCAGGTACTGACAGGCGGCACGATGTGAATGCTGCACCATGGCCTGCCGTGCCATGGAATAACAGCAGCGGCCCCATGGCACCAAGAATGGAATCAGCACACCACAATTAAAAATCACTTCCTATCACAGATCCCACGGTCCGCCAACCCAGTCACCCGGCTTCAACCTGCCATGCCAAATATTAGGCACTCTTCAGCCGTTTCCACACAGCCATTTATACGTATATTAGGAACAAGAGGGTAGCTGGAGAAAGAGTTGGTCCACTCAAGGGCAAAGGAGGAAAATTATGTGCAAAACCAGAGGAAGTAGGTGAGTTCCTTAATGAGTATTTTCCATCGGTAGTCTCAGAGACATGTGCAAAAACTTTAGAACAGGTCATTATTATGAAGGAGGAAGTGTTAGGTGTGTTAAAAAGCATTAAGGTAGACAAATTCCCAGGTCCAGGTGGCATCTATCCCAGATTACTGATGTAGACAAGAGATTAAATCGCTGGGCTTCTGACATAAATCTGTGTGTCCTCATTGTCCTCAATGGCCACAGATGAGATGCCAGATAGCCAATGCTATACAGTTATTTAAGAAGGGTTGCAAGGATAATCCAGGTAATTATAGGCAAGTGAACTTGACGTCAGTGATAGTGAAATTGTTGGAAATGATTCTCAGAGATAGGATCTATGCACATTTGGAAGTGCATATTAGCAACAGACAGTGTGGTTTTGTATGAGGGAGGTAATGTCTCACTAATTTGATTGAATTTTTTGAGGAGGTGACAAAAATGATTGACAGGGGAAGGGTAGTGGAAGTTCTCTACATGGACTTTAGTAAAACATTTGATAAGGTCCCTCATGGCAGGTTGGTGCAAAAGATTAGATCATATGGGGTCAGGATGAACCAGCTGGATGAATCCAGAACTGGCTTGGCCATAGAAGACAGAGGGTAGCAGTGGAAGGGTGTTTTTCCGAATGGAGGACTGTAACGAGTGGTGTTCTGCAGGGATCAGTACTGAGATCTCTGCTATTTGTAATATATATAAATGACTTAGAGCGGGTCTGATTAGCAAGTTTGCAGATGATACTAGGCTTGCAGGAGTTGCAGGATAGTGATGAAGATTTTTTTTTTTTTTTATAATTTTTATTGGAATTTTTTGAAAAATATATATCAACAAAACAATAATAACAATAACAATAGTAATAATAAACACCCCCCGGCACCCATAACAACGCATATAACAAACCCCCCCCCACCCCCAATAAACAACAAAATAAATTAACAATAAGCAAATTAACTTAAACACTATCCCCCTAAACCCCCCCCCCCCCCCCCCCCCCCCCCCCGGGTTGCTGCTGCTGCTGACCTAGTACCTTATCGTTGAGCCAGAAAGTCGAGGAAAGGCTGGCACCTCCTAAAGAACCCCAAAGATGTCCAAAGATGTGCGGGTTAGGTGGATTGGCCATGCTAAATTGCCCGTAGTGTCCTAATAAAGTAAGGTTAAGGGGGGGTTATTGGGTTACGGGTATAGGGTGGTTACGTGGGTTTGAGTAGGGTGATCATGGCTCGGCACAACATCGAGGGCCAAAGGGCCTGTTCTGTACTGTACTGTTCTATCTATGTTCTATAACCCTTGTACCGACCCCCTCAGGGCGAACTTGACCCTCTCCAGCTGAATGAATCCCGTCATGTCATTAATCCAGGTCTCCACGCTCGGAGGTCTCGCATCTTTCCACTGCAGCAAGATCCTCCGCCGACTACTAGGGACGCAAAGGCCAAGACATTGGCCTCTTTTGCCTCCTGCACGCCCGGCTCCACCCCAACCCCAAATATCGCGAGTCCCCAGCCTGGCTTGACCCTGGATCCCACCACCCTCGACACCGTCCTCGCCACCCCCTTCCAGAACTCCTCCAGTGACGGGCATGCCCAGAACAGATGGGCATGGTTCGCAGGACTCCCCGAACACCAGACGCACCTGTCTTCGCTCCCAAAGAACCTACTCATCCTAGAGCCGGACATGTAGGCCCGGTGTAGCACCTTGAACTGGATGAGACTAAGCCTCGCACATGAAGAGGAGGAGTTCACCCTCTCCAGGGCGTCCGCCCATGTCCCCTCCTCAATCTTCTCCCCCAGCTCCACCTCCCACTTAGCCTTCAGCTCCTCTACCGACGCCTCCCCCACCTCCTTCATTACCTGGTAGATGTCAGACACCTTCCCATCCCTGACCCACACCCCCGAAAGCACCCTATCCCTTACCCCCCACGGGGGCAGCAAAGGGAACCCCTCCACCTGTCGCCTAGCAAACGCCTTGACCTGAAGGTACCTGAACATATTCCCCGGGGGGAGCTCAAACTTCTCCTCCAGTTCACCAAGGCTCGCGAACCTCCCGTCAATAAACAGGTCTCCCAACTTCCTAATGCCTGCCCTGTGCCACCCCAGGAACCCGCCATCCATGTTCCCTGGGAAAACCGGTGGTTCCCCCGCAGCGAGGCCTCCACCGAGCCCCATACTTCCCCCCCTGTGTCGCCTCCACTGCCCCCAAATTTTGAGGGTAGCCGCCACCACCGGGCTCGTAGTGTACCTCGTTGGAGGGAGCGGCAGCGGCGCCGTTACCAGTGCCTTCAGGCTCGTGCCTCCACAGGACGCCATCTCCATCTGTTTCCATGCTGCCCCCTCCCCATCCATTACCCACTTGCATACCATCGAGACGTTAGCCGTCCAATAGTACCCAGAGAGGTTGGGCAGCGCCAGCCCCCCTCTATCCCTGCCCCGCTCCAAAAAGACTCTCCTTACCCTCGGAGTCCCGTGCGCCCAAACAAATCCCAGAATGCTGCTGTTCACCCTCCTAAAAAAGGCCCTCGGAACGAAAATGGGGAGGTACTGAAACAAAAACAAAAACCTCGGGAGCACCGTCATTTTAACAGACTGTACTCTACCCACCAACGACAACGGCAGCATGTCCCACTTTTTGAATTCCTCCTCCATCTGCTCCATCAACCTAGTAAAATTGAGCTTGTGCAGAGTCCCCCAGCTCCTAGCCACCTGCACCCCCAGGTACCTAAAACTCCTCACTGCCCTCTTTAGCGGGAGCCTACCAATCCCCTCCTCCTGATCTCCCGGGTGTACGACAAACAGCTCACTCTTGCCCAGGTTCAATTTATATCCCGAGAAACTTCCGAACTCATCAAGAATCTCCATCACCTCCGGCATTCCCCCCACCGGGTCTGCTACATACAACAGCAAGTCGTCCGCATACATCGACATTCGGCGCTCCTCCCCACCTCGCACCAAACCCCTCCACCTCCTCGACTCCCTGAGAACCATGGCAAGAGGCTCAATTGCCAGCGCAAAAAGCAAGGGGGACATGGGGCACCCCTGCCTCGTCCCACGGTGGAGCCTGAAGTACTCGGACCTCCTCCCATTTGTCGCTACACTCGCCATCGGGGCCTCGTACAGCAACCTCATCCATTTAATAAACCCCACCCCAAACCCGAACCTCTCCAACACCTCCCACAAGTACCCCACTCAACCCTGTCAAAGGCCTTCTCCGCATCCAATGCCACCACAATCTCCGCCTCTCCTTCTGCTGCCGGCATCATTATCACATTTAGCAGCCTTCGCACGTTAGTGTTCAGCTGCCTCCCCTTCACAAAACCCGTCTGATCTTCATGTACCACCCCCGGCACTCAGTCCTCTATTCTAGTGGCCGAGATCTTCGCCAGCAACTTGGCGTCCACATTCAGCAGTGAAATCGGCCTGTATGATCCGCACTGCAAGGGGTCCTTATCACAATTCAGGATCAGGGAGCTTAGCGCCCGAGACATCGTCGGGGGCAGAACACCCCACTCCCATGCCTCGCTGAAGATCCTAACCAACAGGGGGCCCAGCAGGTCCGCATATTTCTTATAAAATTCAACCGGGAACCCATCCGGTCCTGGCGCCTTCCCCGACTGCACGTGGCCAATCCCACTGACCAGCTCCTCCAACTCGATCAGCGCCCCAAGTCCCTCCACCTGCTCCTCCTGCACCCTTGGAAATCGGAGCCTGTCCAAAAAATTCTTCATTCCCCCTCCCACCGCCGGCATCTCCGACCTGTACAGTTCCCTATAGAAGTCCCTAAAGACCTCATTGACCTCTGCCCCCTGCCGCACTACATTCCCATCTCTATCCTTCACTCCACCAATCTCCCTAGCCGCGTCCCGCTTACGAAGCTGGTGCGCCAGCATCCTGCTCGCCTTCTCTCCATACTCATAGACCGCTCCCTGCGCCTTCCTCCACTGTGTCTCCGCCTTTCTGGTGGTCAATAAATCAAACTTGGCCTGCAAGCTACGCCGCTCCCCCAGCAATCCCTCCTCCGGGGCCTCCGCGTACCTCCTATCCACACTCAACAGCTCCTCCACCAGTCTCTCCCTTTCCCTCCTCTCCCTAATGGCTCGGATGGAGATCAGCTCCCCCTAATCACTGCCTTCAGAGCCTCCCACACCATCCCCACCTGGACCTCCCCAGTATCATTGGCCTCGAGGTACCTCTCGATACATCCCCGAACCCTCCTACACACCTCCTCATCAGCCAACAACCCCACGTCCAGACGCCAAAGCGGGCGCTGGTCCCGCACCGCCCCCATCTCCAGATCCACCCAATGCGGAGCATGGTCCGAAATCGCAATAGCCGAATACTCGGCCTCCTCCACCCTAGGGGCCAGTCCCCTGCTCAAAACAAAGAAATTAATGCGGGAATAAACCCTGTGCACATGGGAGAAAAAAAGAGTACCGTCCCGAGCCCTCGGCCTCCCGAACCTCCAGGGATCCACTCCTCCCATCTGGTCCATAAATCCCCTCAGAACCTTGGCCGCCGCCGGCCTCCTGCCTGTCCTTGAACTAGAATGATCCAGTCGGGGATCCAGCACCGTATTGAAGTCCCCCCCCCGCCATGATCAAGCCCCCCACCTCCAGGCCAGGAATGCGGCCCAACATACGCCTCATGAAACCAGCATCATCCCAATTTGGGGCGTACACATTAACCAACACCACCCTCTTCACCTGCAGCTTACCACTCACCATCACATATCTGCCGCCACTATCAGCCACAACCCCAGACGCCTCAAACGCCACCCTCTTCCCCACCAGGATCGCCACCCCCCGGTTCTTTGAGCCGAGCACCGAGTGAAAAACCTGCCCCACCCACCCCTTCCTCAGACGGACCTGGTCCGCCACCTTCAGGTGGGTCTCCTGGAGCATGGCCACGTCCGCCTTCAGCCCCTTCAGATGCGAAAACACCCGGGCCCCGCTTAACCGGCCCATTCAACCCCCTCACGTTCCACGTAATCAGCCGGATCAGGGGGCACCCCGCCCCCTCCCCCGTCGACTAGCCATAGCCCATCGACTGCTCGCCCCTGGCCAGCACCCATTTGGCCCGTTTACCACGGCGATAGAACCTCACCCCGACCCCCCTGACCCGCACCAACTCCTCCCTGGCCAATCCAGCAGCAACCCGGTATCCCACCCCCCCCCCCCCCCCCCCCAAGGCTAGGACCCCTCCTAGCCGCGACTCTCCCTCCACTGTACTCCCGTGAGCCAGCTGACTTCTGCTGACCCCGGCAGCTCCCGCTCTAACTCCGACCCCTCCCGATATGAGGTCCCCACTCCTCCCCTGCATCAGCTCCTGGGCACCGCTTCAGCGCGGGAAACCTGGTCTAATAACCACGCCCCTCACCACCAGCTCCACCCCCTCGTCCTGCAGCGCGGGAAACCAGAGAAACGCCCGCGCTGTCACACTGCCCCACCCCACCAACGCAGCTCCCAAACAGCAGTCCCAATCCAACCACCAACTCCGCACAAACAAAGACACAGATCAACCACAAACCCCAGTACCCCTCTTAGAACACAAAACCATAACCCACATCGTCCGAAAGCGAGATAAAAAATAAAAACAAACAGAATAACCCGCTACGCATAAACAATGATACAGAAATAGAAAAACTTCCACAGCCCCCAATCTCTAGTTCAAGTCCAGCTTTTCAGCCTGCACGAACGCCCACGCTTCCTCCGGGGACTCAAAGTAGTGATGCCGGTCCTTGTAGCTGACCCACAGACGCGCAGGCGGCAGCATGCCGAACTTCACCTGCTTTCCATGGAGCACCGCCTTCGTCCGGTTAAACCCGGCTCTCCGCTTAGCCACCTCCGCACTCCAGTCCTGATAGATACGCACTTCCGAATTCTCCCACTTACTACTCCTCACCTTCTTGGCCCATCGGAGAACACACTCCCGGTCACTGAACCGATGGAACCGCACCAGCACCGCCCGCGGGGGTTCATTCGCCTTAGGCCGCCTGGCCAGTACTCTGTGGGGCCCCTCCAGCTCCAGGGGCAGATGGAAGGATCCTGCCCCCACCAGCGAGTTCAACATCATGGCCACATAGGCCGGCAGGTCCGACCCCTCCAGTCCCTCCTCGAGGCCCAGGATCCGCAGGTTCTTCCGCCGTGACCGAAGCTCCATCTCCTCGAACCGATCTTGCCACTTTTTATGAAGCACCTCGTGTATCTCCACCTTCCCCACGAGGGCCAAAACCTCCTCCTCACGCTCAGAGGCCTGCTGCTGCAACTCAATATCGCTGCACCCTGGGTTGCCTGGGTCTCCAGCAGCTTACTCGTCGTCACCTTCAGGGATTCCAACAACTCCCCTTTCAGCTCCGTGAAATAGCGCAGAAGGGCTGCCTGCTGCTCCTCAGCCCACTGCCTCCACTCCTCAGGGGCTCCACCGGCTGCCATTTTGTCCACCTTCCCCCGCTTTTCCAGGGGAGCTGCTGCCGTTTTTCTCCTCGCCCCACTTCGAGTCCGCACCATAAATCCCGGGGGGCTTTGCTCCAGACCCCTTTATCCACCGGGAATCGTCAAATCAGCGCCGTTTGGGGCCCTTAAAAGAGCCCACAAGTCCTATTAAAGCGGGAGCTGCCGAACGTGCGGCTTAGCTCCGCATAGCCGCAACCGGAAGTCGATAGTGATGAAGATTGTCAGAGAATACAGTGTGCAGGTCCACAGATCCTTAAACGTGGCAGCACAGGTGGAAATGGTAGTAAAGAAAGCATATGGCATTCTTGCCTTCATAGGATGGGGAATCAAGTATAAAAGCTCGCAAATTATGTTACAATTATATAGACCGTTGGTTAGGCTACATTTGGAATACTGTGTCCAATTCTGGTCACCACACTACCAGAAAGATGTGGAAGCTTTGGAGAGAGTACAGAAAAGGTTTGCCAGTATGTTGCCTGGTATGGATGGTATTAGCTGTGAGGAGAGATTGAATAAACTGGGATTGTTCTCCCTAGAGAGACGGAGCTGAGGGATGATCTCATAGAAGTTTATAAAACTATTAGGAGTATAGATAGGGTGAACAGTTGGAGGCTTTCTCCCAGAGTGGAAATGACAATTACAAGGGGGCACAAGTTCAAGGTGAGGGGGGGAAAGATTCAGTGGAGATATGCGGGGGAATTTTGTTTTACACAGAGCGTGGTGATGGCCTGGAATTTACTGCCAAGTGAGGTGGTTGAGGCAGATACATTAGCGACCTTTAAGACTTATCTGGATACACACTTGAACAGACAGGGTATAGAAGAATACAGGTGGGACACATAATCGGCGCAGGCTTAGAGGGCCGAAGGGCCTGTTCCTGTGCTGTATTGTTCTTTCATAGAATCATAGAATCCCGACAATGCGGAAGGCTTTTAGATCCACTGAGTCTGTGCCGACCCTTCAAAATATCATCCTACCTAGGCCCAAACCCCCACCCTATTTCTGCAACCAAACCATGAGGGGCAATTTATCGTGACCAAACCACTTAACCTGCACATCTTTGGACTGTGGGAGGAAACCGGAGAACCCAGAGGAAACCCACGCAGATACGGAGAGAAAGTGGAAGTTCCACACAGTCACCCAAGGCCAGAATTGAACCGGGGTCCCTGGCACGGAGTGGCTGCAGTGCTAACCACTGTGCAACCATTCTGCCAGCATGGCAGTACAGCAATCCGGCACTAGTGGGGCCCTTCAGGGAACCTGGATTTCAGCTGTGGTGTTCCCCAACCATTGACTGATATCAATGAAGACTGCCCCCTGACGGCATCCATTTTGTATTCTAGAAGTGGCCATCCCAGATGGCTACACTCCCTCCTTGTGATCCTCAATGCGAAGCGTGAAGGATCATATTACTGCATCTTCTTTGTTCTCTGCGCAAGTCGAGTACCTGTAAGCAGGGACAGGCTCTACTCTACTCTGTCCTATGGATGGGAACTTTGCCTAAATTGTTTTCTATACACACATTATTATAAAATTCTACAGGGCCCTATGACATTCAGGCATGCATTACAAAATAAAAACACGGGAACCTCTAACTATTCTTATCTAGACTATCCTTAGTCAATGAAAAACATGTACAAAATTGTAAACTATACAGGAGCAGCAATACAGGTCTCTGTAGCTTGGCAGTCAAGCAGAGTTTTACATCTTTTTAGCAGAACAAACGAACAAAAAAAGTCGATGCACTTTAATTCACTTAAAGAGAGTGGGGGGTTTGCTGAAGTCCGAAAATAGGGGGTCTGAAGGAGTGCGGGAGGCTTTCCCAAGTCTCAGTGTTTGAATGACACTGCAGAGTATTGCAATAACTAGTAGTGCTTCTACAAAGTAGGACAGGGAATACCAGGTGATGAACTTGTCACACCAGGTTGGTGTATCAGTTGCTGTCTCTGGGTACATTGTGTGGCAGGGATGGGAAACATTCACAGCCTGTGGGGTAGAGGTCAGGGGGGTCACAGCCGCGTGCAACTGCAGGGATCCCGCGAAGATCCAAATGTCGACCATGATGTCTGTCTTCATGTTCTCTTCTTTTTTTTCGTTCTCTTCCTGAGGCTTCTGTGGCTCTGGATTTCTGTGGACACAAGCATAATATCTTTTATTATCTTGCTTAAGATCTCCTATGTCTGTCTGTCTGTCCTTTATTATCAATTACCCATTATAATTGGTCACCATCTGTGACTCCTTCATTTTCTTTTTAAACCAATTATGTTGGGACAAGACATCCAAGAAGAAAATACTGTCACAGCGTGAGCAGTCTCGCAGCCTGTGCGATTGATGCGGTGAGTGTACCATCCCCGTGTTTGAGGATGTAAATAGCATATGGAGTGCAACCTGAGGGTCACCGGAAAACAAACAAAAGAGTTTTGAACCAAAAGTTCTGAATGGGGTGTGTATGGGCCGCGGCGGGTAAGAATGGGTGGAATCCCCGGGTAGGATGGTGACCAGTGCCGTATGTTCTCTACCCGAGCGTAGCTGACCAGATGGGGGTCCTCAGGCAGGGCGGGGACCAATGCCGTTTCTTCACTGCCTAAGCGACCAGACAAGAACGAAAAGAATTTATGTTCACCATGGATGTTGCCTCTTGTGATTACCTTCGAATCAGAAGAGCAGCTATGAATGGGTGTCTGCAGACAAACTTGTTCCTTTAACTGCCAGTGGGCGTTAAAAGAGTGGTGGCGTGGGGCCATGAAAACTTTAAGTGAACAAACAACATTTAACATTTACAGTAACAAACATTTAACGTAACACACAAACATAACAAAAATTGTGCAGGTTCCATCAGAAAGAACACCGTTAATCTCCATCGGTTCCTTTTTACTATCATCTGGACACCTCATTGCTCTATAGCGAACAGAGTCGCAAAGGGGTTCGTTTGGTGGGAGTCAGACTCTAAGTCATCATCTTCTCCTGGTTGCCATACTCGGGACTGGAGTAGCTGTGCCAAAGCTGCGTGGGGCGAATTGGGGTCCATCTCATCATTCCGGATGAATCTGTACGAATTGTCTCGGTGCCAATGTTTTGTGTCGAAGTTGGAGGTGCTAGGGGGTAACCCATAATCGCCGATCATCTGGATCAGGGGTTTTAACGTACGTGGTCTCGAAGGGGTCACTGGAATCTTGTTCGGAGTCGCTGGGGGTTGGGCCTGGTGCAGGGGTGCAATCGTGTTGTGGTGTCCTGGGGCTGTCGCTATTGCTGTCGCTGCTGTTTGAATGAAGGGAGAGGCAGAGTCGTGCCTCCGGGGGTGGAGTTGCAGTAGTGTGTGAGGATGGGCTGGACTGGTTAGGGGAGGGTAGGAATAGGTCGTTCGTGGGCAGGACGTGTTCATCTGCTGCTGCAAGTGAGATGTGGTGTGAATGGTTGTTCTGCGTGCCATAAGCCTTAAGCTGGTTTATGTGGAACCATGCAGACTTGCTATTGGGATAGGTGATTTTATATACTGAGGGGCTGACTTTATCAGACATGGAGTACGGTCCTCCAAATTTGGGGGAAAGGAATGAACTGGGGTTGTATAGGGCTAGCATGACCTGCTGCCCTACTACAAATTCTGTGGCGTCTACTGTCTTGTCGAAGCAAACTTTTCTTCTTGCGTGTCCCAAGCCTAACAGCTGCGGCGAGCTGGGCTGCTTTTACATTCTCTATAATCTTCTGAACTGCTTTCTCATGGGTGAGGGCGATGACTGCGGGGCTGACCAAATCCAGTCCGAACAAATATTCTGTCCCTTTCATGGGGCGTCCGGTCATGAGGGTGTGGGGGGTGTATCCTGTCGACATGGGTACCGTGTATCTAACGAACATCAGTGCAAAGGGGAGAACTGTGTCCCAGGTGCTATTGTGTTGTTGCACCATTTTCCTTAGGGTTGCTTTTAAACTCCTATTCATTTTCTCTACTATTCAGCCTGATTGAGGGTGATATGCAATGTGAAATCTTTGTCAGATTCAGAAAATTGTGAGGACTTTTTTTATCATTCGTCCTGTAAAATGTGAGCCTTGGTCTGACTCTCTGCTGCGTGGAAGTCCCCATCTTGTAAAGATGTGCTGGGTGAGGATCTTGGCTGTCGCTTTAGGCATGTTCGTTCTGGATGGAAAGACTTCCACCCATTTTGTGAAGGTGTCGATGACCACCAACACATACTTAAAACCATTCCTGCAGTGGGGTAGGGGTCCTACATAATCAATCTGCAAGTTCGTCCAGGGGCCATTAACGGGGCGGGTGTGACTAAGCTGACCTTTCCTTGCGAATCTGTCCGGATTGTTCTGGGCACAGATTAAACAGTTTTCAATGATGTGCGTTACATTGGCTTTCAAATTGGGCCACCAGCAGAGAGGTCCGAGGTGGGCGAGGGTTGCTTCTATGCCCTGATGTCCATGGTTGTCATGGAATTGACAAATAATTTGGTTCTTGTCCTGACTTGCCCTGAGCTGAGCGTCTTCTTTTTGGGCCTGAGCTAAATCCTGAATGTTGGTCTGTGAGAACTGGACCGCATGTACTGGGACACTCTCAGGAGGAATCCAAAAGTGACCGTGTTTGGAACCTGCCTTTGCTAGGGCGTCTGCCTTAACGTTACCGGGGGGGGGGGGGGCGGGGGGGGGGGGGGGGGGGGGAGATGGTGGCTAAGAACTTTAATAATCCCATATTTACGATCATTTACTGTCTTTAGGATATGCTGGAGTAATGGGGCTGAGGGTAGGGGTTTTCCGTCTGCAGAAACAAATCCTCTAGATTCCCACAGGGGTAAGAATTCTGTCAAACTATTACATAGAACATCACAGCGCAGTACAGGCCGTTCGGCCCGCGATGTTGCACCGTCCTGTGAAACCCTTCTAAAGTCCCTCTACACTATTCCCTTATCGTCCATATGACTGTCCAATGACCATTTGAATGCGTTTAGTGTTGGCGAGTCCACTACTGTTGCAGGCAGGGCATTCCACGCCCTTACTACTCTCCGAGTAAAGAACCTACCTCTGACATCTGTCCTATATCTATCTCCCCTCAATTTAAAGCTATGTCACCTCGTGCTGGACATCACCATCCGAGGAAAAAGGCTCTCGATGTCCACCCTATCTAATCCTCTGATCAACTTGTATGCCTCAATTAAGTCCCCTCTTAACCTTCTTCTCTCTAACGAAAACAGCCTCAAGTCCTTCAGCCTGTCCTCATATGATCTTCCCTCCATACCAGGCAACATTCTTGTAAATCTCCTCTGTACCCTTTCCAATGCTTCCACATCCTTCCTATAATGTGGCGACCAGAACTGCACACAATACTCCAAATGCGGCCGCACCAGGGTTTTGTACAACTGCAACATGACCTCATGGCTCCAAAACTCAATTCCTCTACCAATAAAAGCTAACACACCGTACGCCTTCTTAACAACCCTCTCAACCTGGGTGGCAACTTTCAGGGATCGATGGACATGGACACCGAGATCTTTCTGCTCGTCCACACTACCAAGAATCTTACCATTAGCCCAGTACTCTGCCTTTCTGTTATTCCTTCCAAAATGAATCACCTCACTTTTCTGCATTAAACTCCATTTGCCACCTGTTAGCCCAGCTCTGCAGCTTATCTATGTCCCTCTGTAACTTGTAACATCCTTCTGCAACTCCACCGACTTTAGTGTCATCTGCAAATTTACTTACCCATCCTTCTACGCCCTCCTCCAGGTCATTTATAAAAATGACAAACAGCAATGACCCCAAAACAGATCCTTGTGGCACACCACTAGTAACTGGACACCAGTCAGAGCATTTCCCATCAACTACCACTCTTTGTCTTCTATCAGCTTGCCATTTCTGATCCAAACTGCTAAATCACCCTTAATCCCATGCCTCTGTATTTTCTGGAATAGCCTACCGTGGGGAACCTTATCAAACGCTTTACTGAAATCCATATACACCACATCAACTGCTTTACCCTCATCCACCTGTTTGGTCACCTTCTCGAAGAACTCAATGAGGTTTCTGAGGCACGACCTACCCTTCACAAAACCATGTCGACTATCTCTAATTAAATTATTCCTTTCCAGATGATTATACATCCTATCTCTTATAAACCTTTCCAAGACTTTTCCCACAACAGAAGTAAGGCTCACTGGTCTATAGTTACCGGGGTTATCTCTACTCCCCTTCTTGTACAAGGGGACAACATTTGCTATCCTCCAGTCCTCTGGCACTATTCCTGTAGACAAAGATGACTTAAAGATCAAAGCCAAAGGCTCAGCAATCTCCTCCCAAGCATCCCAGAGAATCCTAGGATAAATCCCATCCAGCCCAGGGGACTTATCTATTTTCACACTTTCCAGAATCGCTAACACCTCCTACTTATGAACCTCAAGCCCTTCTAGTCTAGTAGCCTGTATCTCAGTATTCTCCTCGATAACTTTGTCTTTTTCCTGTGTGAATACTGACGAAAAATACTCATTTAGCACCTCTCCTATCTCCTCGGACTCTACGCACAACTTCCCACTACTGTCCTTGACTGGCCCTACTCTTACCTTGGTCATTCTTTTATTCCTGACATACCTATAGAAAGATTTAGGGTTATCCTTGATCCTACCTGCCAAAGACTTCTCATGTCCTCGCTTGGCTCTTCTTAGCTCTCTCTTTAGAGACTTCCTAGCTAACTTGTAACTCTCAAGCGACCCAACTGAACCATCACGTCTCATCTTCATATAAGCCTCCTTCTTCCTCTTGACAAGTGTTTCAACTGCTTTAGTAACCCATGGTTCCCTCACTCGACCACTTCCTCCCTGCCTAACAGGTACATACTTATCAAGGACACGCAGTAGCTGTTCCTTGAACAAGCTCTACATTTCCATTGTGCCCATCCCCTGCAGTTTTCCTCTCCATCCCATGCATCCTGTGTCTTGCCTCATCGCATCATAATTGCCTTTCCCCCAGCTATAACTCTTGCCCTGCGGTGTATACCTATCCCTTTCCATCACTAAAGTAAACGTAATCGAATTGTGGTCACTATCAACAAAGTGCTCACCTACCTCCAAATCTAACACCTGTCCTGGTTCATTACCCAGTACCAAATCCAATACGGCCTCACCTCTCGTTGGCCTATCTACATACTGTGTCAGGAAACCCTCCTGCACACATTGAACAAAAATGGATCCATCTGAAGTACTCGAACTATAGTGTTTCCAGTCAATATTTGGAAAGTTAAAGTCCCCCATAACAACTACCCTGTTACTTTTGCTCCTATCCAGAATCATCTTTGCAATCCTTCCCTCTACATCTCTGGAACTTTTCGGAGGCCTATAGAAAAGCCCTAACAGGGCTCTCTCCTTTCCTGTTTCTAACCTCAGCCCATACTACCTCAGTATTCGAGACCTCATCAAATGTCCTCTCAGCCACCGTAATACTGTCCTTGACTAACAATGCCACCCCTCCCCCTCTCTTACCACCTTCCCTGAACTTACTGAAATATCTAAACCCCGGCACCTGCAACAACCATTCCTCGCCCTGCTCTATCCATGTCTCCGAAATGGCCACAACATCGAAGTCCCAGATACTAACCCATGCCGCAAGCTCACCCACCTTATTCTGGATGCTCCTGGCATTGAAGTAGATGCACTTTAGACCACCTTCCTTCCTGCCGGTACACTCCTGCAACTTTGAAACCTTACTCATTACCTCACTACTCTCAACCTCTTGTATACTGGAGCTGCAATTCAGGTTCCCAATCCCCTGCTGAACTAGTTTAAACCCTCCCGAAGAGCATTAGTAAACCTCTCCCCGAGGATATTAGTACCCCTCTGGTCCAGGTGTAGACCATCCCGTTTGTAGAGGTCCCACCTACCCCAGAATGAGCCCCAATTGTCCAGGAATCTGAAACCCTCCCTCCTGCACCATCCCTGCAGCCACGTGTTCAACTGCTCTCTCTCCCTATTCCTCGACTCGCTAGCACGTGGCATGGGTAACAACCCAGAGATAATAACTCTGTTTGTTCTAGCTCTAAGTTTCCACCCTAGCTCCCTGAATTCCTGCCTTACATCCCTATCCCTTTTCCTACCTATGTCGTTGGTACCTATGTGGACCATGGCTTGGGGCTGCTCCCCCTCCCCCTTAAGGATGCCTAAAACACGATCTGAGACATCGCGCAACCTGGCACCTGGGAGGCAACACACCAACCGCGAGTCTCTCTCGTTCCTACAGAATCTCCTATCTATCCCCCTAACTATGGAGTCTCCAATGACTAATGTTCTACTCCTTTCCCCCCTTCCCTTCTGAGCAACAGGGACAGACTCTGTGCCAGAGACCTGTACCCCATGGCTGACCCTTGGTAAGTCGTCCCCCCCAACAGTATCCAAAGCGGTATACCTGTTACTAAGGGGAACGACCACAGGGGATCCCTGTACTGACTGCTTACCCCCAGCCCCTCTCACCGTCACCCATCTATCTTTATTCTTTGGCGTAACTACCTCCCTGAAGCTTCTATCTATGACCCCCTCTGCCTCCCGAATGATCCGAAGTTCATCCTGCTCCAGCTCCAGTTCCCTAACACGGTTTTTGAGGAGCTGGAGTTGGGTGCACTTCCCACAGATGAAATCAGCAGGGACACTGACGGCGTCCCTCACCTCAAACATTCTGCAGGAGGAGCATTGTACTGCCTTCCCTGACATCACCTCTAGATTTAAAAAAAAGAAAAAGAAAGGAAGAGCTTACCTGATATTTCCTCAAACCCTGCTCCCGCTGAAAGGTAAGCAAATTTATAGGCACTCACTCACCTTCACGACAGGCCCCTGCTCCCGCTTCCCAACGACTGAGGTTTTTTTTTTGGTTAGAGGAAGAGATGGGGGGGGAAAAACACTGAGGAAGTGTTTCAGGTTTAACTGTCACTTGACAACAGCCCCTCCACAAACCACCTTCAAATTAGGCTGACCGCACTGCACTTATGCAAATTTCCCCGGAACAGTCAATCAGTAGCTTTGCTCTGCTGCCCTCTGCTGGATGCTTGCCTTCACTCGAACTCCCCGGGTCTCTTTCACAGGTACACCTTCAAATTAGGCTGACTGCACTGCACGTATGCCAATTTCCCCAGAACAGCCAATCAGTAGCTCTGCTCTGCTGCCCTCTGCTGGATGCTTTCCTTCACTCGAACTCCTCGGGTCTCTTTCGCAGGTACACCTTCAAATTAGGCTGACCGCACTGCACGTATGCGAATTTCCCCGGAACAGCCAATCAGTAGCTCTGCTCTGCTGCCTCTACAGACATATAGACTGTCGGAATATATGTCGGCTGGGGTCGGGAACAAGTTGGGGTGCTCTACACTATTCGCTACGGCTGCTAGTTCTGCTGCCTGTGAGTCTAGATGTCCAGACAATTTCAAGGATATCTCCTCTAACGCACGTCCCCTACATGTATACCACAGCCGGTAATCCATTTTCCGTTCAAAACTGTGGAGGAGCCATCCACATAAATGGGGTTGAGTCCTGTAATGTAGGCGAAGTATTGAACTGCCCAAAAAACTGCGAGCTGGTGCCTTTCGCGGGCAGAAAATCCTTGCTCAACTGGATCATGTACTCGTGAGGCATTGCCACGGGGCCAAAATCATCATGTCTTTCTTGGAGGAGCACGGCCGAAAGGGTTCGGTCGGTGCTTGCAACTTCAATTGCATATAGGGAGAGTGGATCTGGGACCTGTAACGCGGGGGCTGTGCTGAGGGCTCTTTTTAATGCATCCACGGCATCCGTGTGCTGTGAAAGCCATTCCAATGGTCCTTGCTTTTTGAGAAGTGCGGAGAGGGGCGCTGCCTTTGTGGCAAAACCGTCGATGTGATTCCTACAGTAGCCAATCAGTCCTAGAAATGAGGGCTGTGACACTATGGGGCAGGGGTAATTTGACGATCAAGTCGATTCATTTCTGCTCGATCTCGCGTTTGCCATGTGTGCTCACTGTTCCTAAGTAAATCACTTTTCCCTGAAGAATCTGTGCCTTTTTGGGGTTCACTTTACATCCAATTTGTTGAAGGAGTCCTAATAATTCGTCGAGAAGCAAAATGTGCTCTTTCTTAGTGTCTGTCTGTAGAAGCAAGTCATCTACATACTGAACAAGGCAATCGGGCAGGAAAATTTGGCTAAACCATTAGCCAGCTGTCGGCGGAAAATGGAGGGGGAGTTGTGGAAGGCACAACCACGTGTCCCTGGAAGGTGAAAGCAAATTTATATTGGCACATTTTATCCAATGGAATGGACCAAAAGCCATTGCTAATGTCCAAAACCGAACAGAAATTTGACTGGAATCCCTGCTTTAACATTGTCTCAGGACTCATGGCTACGGTGGGGGCTGTTACTGGGGTTACTTTGTTTAGTGCCCAATAATCGATGGTCAGTCAGCATGATCCATCATGATCCATCGGGTTTCCTGATGGGCCAAATTGTTGCATTGTTTGTTGAGGCTACTAAACGGAGTACGCCTTGGTCAAGCAAACTCTGGATAACCTTTGAGATTTCTCCCTCTGCTTCTTGGGGAATACCGTGGGGAAAGACGTGCTTGTGCTGGGCAAAAGCTGCTTTGTGTCACTGCAAAATGTCTCTCACCTCTCTGTCCTGGCTAATGGCTCGAGGGTCGAACCAGAAGTTTCCAACTGCGCTAATTCTGTTTTCGTAGTCTCCAACTACGGCAGCACGGTAGCATGGTGGTTAGAATAAATGCTTCACAGCTCCAGGGTCCCAGGTTCGATTCCCGGCTGGGTCACTGTCTGTGCGGAGTCTGCACGTCCTCCCCGTGTGTGCGTGGGTTTCCTCCGGGTGCTCCGGTTTCCTCCCACAGTCCAAAGATGTGCGGGTTAGGTGGATTGGCCATGCTAAATTGCCCGTAGTGTCCTAAAAAGTAAGGTTAAGGGGTGGGGGGTTGTTGGGTTACGGGTATAGGGTGGATACGTGGGTTTGAGTAGGGTGATCATGGCTCGGCACAACATCGAGGGCCGAAGGGCCTGTTCTGTGCTGTACTGTTCTATGTTCTATGTTCTATGTTCTAACTGTGAGCGTGGCGGGGGCCTATGTGGCCTTTGCCATTCTCCACACACATTTGTTTACGGGTCGAATGATAGACTGTAGGAGCTCATAAAATCTATACCTAAAATGTGTTCGGCTGTCTGGGGTAAATCTACTAGAACTACGGGGTGTTTAGTTTTAATGTTCCCTATCTGAAACGCTACAGGGGCTGTATGTGTCCCTGCTGAAAATGCCCTGTAAAACCGCTGAGAGTAATGGTGTCTGTGGTGGGCCATGTGTCTCGCTGAAACATTGTGGGGGAATGGAACGTAGTACGGGACCCTCCTGTGTCCCAAAGAAATTCCACGGGGTGTCCCCGGACTGTGCCTCTAACTACCGGTCTCCCGGACTTGTCCCAAAGGGTGTCACAGACCTAAGTTGGAGAGTCCGAACACCATCAATTGGTGCCGTTCATACAGCACAGGAACAGGCCCTTCGGCCCTCCCAGCCTGCGCCGATCCACATCCTTTATGTAAACCTGTTGCCAATTTTCCAAGGTCTACTTCCCTCTGTTCCCACCCATTCATATGCCTGTCTAGATGCTTCTTAAATGATGCTATTGTGCCCACCTCTACCAGCTCCGCTGGCAAAGCGTTCCAGGCACCCACCGCCCTCTGCGTAAAAAACTTTCCATGCACATCTCCCTTAAACTTTCCCCCTCTCACCTTGAAATCGTGACCCCTTGTAACTGACACCCCCACTCTTGGGAAAAGCTTGTTGCTGTCCACCCTGTCCATACCTCTCATAATTTTGTAGACCTCAATCAGGTCCCCCCTCAACCTCCGTCTTTCCAACGAAAACAATCCTAATCTACTGAACCTTTCTTCATAGCTAGCACCCTCCATACCAGGCAACATCCTGATGAACCTCCTCTGCACCCTCTCTAAAGCATCCACATCCTTCTGGTAATGTGGCGACCAGAACTGCACGCAGTATTCCAAATGAGGCCGAACCAAAGTCCTATACAACTGTAACATGACCTGCCAACTCTTGTCCTCAATACCCCGTCCGATGAAGGCAAGCATGCTGTATGCCTTCTTGACCACTCTATCAACCTGCGTTGCCACCTTCAGGGTACAATGGACCTGAACTCCCAGATCTCTCTGCACATCAATTTTCCCCAAGACCCTTCCATTGACCATATAGTCCGCTCTTGAATTTGATCTTCCAAAATGCATCACCTCACATTTGCCTGGATTGAACTCCATCTGCCATTTCTCTGCCCAACTCTCCAATCTATCTATATTTTGCTGTATTCTCCGACAGTCCTCCTCGCTATCTGCAACTCCACCAATCTTAGTATCATCTGCAAACTTGCTAATCAGACCACCTATACCTTCCTCCAGGTCATTTATGTAGATCACAAACAACAGTGGTCCGAGCACGGATCCCTGTGGAACACCATTAGTCACGCTTCTCCATTTTGAGACACTCACTTCCACCACTACTCTCTGTCTCCTGTTACCCAGCCAGTTCTTTATCCATCTAGCTAGTACACCCTGAACCCCATACAACTTCACTTTTTCCATCAACCTGCCATGGGAAACCTTATCAAACGCCTTACTAAAGTCCATGTATACGACATCTACAGCCCTTCCCTCATCAATTAACTTTGTCACTTGGTACATGGATTACGCTAGAATAATGGAGTGTAGATTAACTTGTTCTCAAGGGCAGCACGGTAGCATTGTGGATAGCACAATTGCTTCACAGCTCCAGGGTCTCAGGTTCGATTCCAGCTTGGGTCACTGTCTGTGCGGAGTCTGCTCATCCTCCCTGTGTGCGTGGGTTTCCTCCGGGTGCTCCGGTTTCCTCCCACAGTCCAAAGATGTGCAGGTTAGGTGGATTGGCCATGATAAATTGCCCTTAGTGTCCAAAATTGCCCTTAGTGTTGGGTGGGGTTACTAGGTTATGGGGATAGGGTGGAGGTGTTGACCTTGGGTAGGGTGCTCTTTCCAAGAGCCGGTGCAGACTCGATGGGCCGAGTGGCCTCCTTCTGCACTGTAAATGCCTATGATAATCTATGATTAATCTAGGACAAAGGTTCGGCCGAACATCGTGGGCCGAAGAGCCAGTTCTGTGCTGTATTTTTCTATGTTCTATGTTCTAGGCTGAAGGAGTTTGATAGGGTGGACACGGAGAGATTGCTTCTGCTGGTCGGGGAATCGAAAACATGGCGGCACAGCCGGACGATAAAGGGGCTGATTATTTAGGACTGAGATGAGGAAAAGGTTGTGAATTTTTGGAATTCTCGGAATTCTCTACGCCATGAATGCTCCATCGTTGAATACATTTAAGGCTGGGATAGATAGATTCGGGGTCTCTCAGGGAATTAAGGGATAGGATGGGAAAATGGTGTTGAAGCCCAAGATCAGCCATGAATGTATTGAATAGGGGCGCAGGCTCGATGAGTCATATGGTCTACTCATAGAATTCCTAGAGCAGAATGAGGCTATCTGACCCATTGAATCTGCACCAACCCTCTGAAAGAACACCCAAACTTAGGCCCACCTCCCCCGCCATATTCCCATAACCCCACCTACACTGTACTTTTTTTGAACTGTGGGAGGAATCCAGACCACCTGGAGGAAACCCACGCAGACATGGGGAGAACATGCAGACTCCATACAGTCACCCAAGGCCAGAGCCAAACCCTGGTTCCTGGTGCTGTTAGGCAGCATTGTGCCAGCCTATATAAATATCTCTTTATATTTCAATACTGCAATTTGGTCCTTATGAGCTAATTATCGGCTTCACACTTTGGCTGACAACTGGTGACTCAATCCTACAGTGTACAAAAAAATGTTGCTGAATCAAATTGGCTTCACTCATGATACGACCTGATGGCCAAGGGTTCTTTTTGTGAACATTTAAACCGTAATCTGAATCTCCTTCTGATTGAATCAGAATAATTAGATAAATGCCGGTTCTTTGAAGCTTGTACGCAATGAGTACTCATACTTAGCTCATGGACCCGAGGTGTCAAGCTACCAACTCACTGCATGGGCACCATTCTCCTGCAGGCAGGAATGGCAGAGAGGGATCAGGTGTTCATCACAGCGTGGCTCAGTTAACCTTCTGCTTCAGAGTGTGCATCGATGCTGGAAGGAGCAGAAAGGAAGCTTGTTTTACAAATTACTAACAGACCAGCCCTCCACACTGCTTAACCATTTCATTCCAAATTGCCACACAAAGCTCACCAGTTTGCTTCAAAGTTTTGGATTTTATTGCTTTCTGCAGTATTCATACCTATCTTTGCTGTCGAAATTGGGAACAGTTGCTAAAAAAACGGGGCTTTAGCAAAAGAAATTAAGAGAAAGTAAGAAATTATAGCACTTTTCGCATCCTACATGCTTTATAGCGAATTAAGTATTTTTACAGTGAATTAATTATTTTTAAAGTGTAGGTCACAATCAGAAAAATGGCAGAGATTTGCACAACAAGCTTTCACAAACAGCAGATAACAACCAGATAACCCATTTTAACATTGATTGAGGGATAAATATTGGTCAGGTTACTGGGGAGAATTTAAAACAGCAGGCATCACATCTTGGTTTGAAGTATCATGCAAAGGGCATCAGTCCCTCAGCACTGCACTGATACAAAGATATTCTAAGGTTACACCTTAGGATACCTGCAGTGCAGAAGGAGGCAATTCAACCCATCAAGCCTGCACCAACCATCTGAAAGAGCACTCCAAAGAGACCCACTCGCCCCTACCCTACCCTCGCAACCCCATTAATCAATCTAACCAGCATATCTTTAGACCCTAAGGGGCAATATAGCATGGCCTGTCCATCCAATCTGCACATTTTTGAACTGTGGGCTGAAAGAAGAGCACCTGGAGGAAACCTCTGCAGACACGGAGAGGACGTGCAAACTCCACACAGTCACCTAAGGTGGGATTCGAACCTAAGTCCCTGGCACTGAGGGAGAAGTGCAAACCATTGTGCCACCATGCCGCCCCAAGTTCTCATGTCTCAAGAGGGACATAAAAGAATTACTTTCTGATCTGGAGGTGAGAGTGTTACCATTGAACCAATACAGTGTGATGCACATTCAGTATATAGAGGTCTTTATATACTATTCGATAGTAAGTACTAGCTGTTCTCAAGTGATTAATGGGTGGCATAGTAGCACAGTGTTTAGCACTGTTGCTTCACAGCTCCAGAGTCCCAGATTCAATTTCAGCTTGAGTCACTGTCGGTGCGGAGTCTGCACGTTCTTCCCGTGTCTGCACAGGTTTCCTCCGGGTTCTCCGGTTTCCTCCCACAGGTCCCGAAAGACATGCTTGTTAGGTGAATTGAACATTCTGAATTCTCCCTCAGTGTACCCAAACAGGCGCAGGAGTGTGGTGACAAGGGAATTTTAATGGTAACTTCATTGCAGTGTTAATATAAGCCTACTAGTGATAATAAAGATTATTATTATTAATGGAATGTCCTCCTGTTTAGAAATCTCCTCTACTCCGGACAAGTTGCTGTGGTTTTAGATGTTGGATAGCTCCTCACCCAATTGTTGGCAGGTTGGCCATATTTAATCTTGGCATCCCAGCCAAAGTGAATCATGTCCTCATTCAACACCCAAGCACAATTTCTAGCAGGATTGATGGGATGGTGGTCAGGAGTGGAATCACCGGCTGGTGATGCGTAGGTTAGGTCTATTGGCGATACTAAAAATTGCCCCTTAGTGGCCAACATGTGCAGTTGGGATTACGGGAAGGGTGGGGTAGTGGGCCTAGGTAGGGTTCACTTTCAGAGGGTTGGTGCAGACTCGATAGGTCGGATGCCTCCTTCTGAACTGTAGGGATTCTATGGAATTGTAGCATCTTCAATGCTAATCCAAGATCAGCCAGTTTCCACAGACCAGGGGGTTAATATTCCTTCACGTGATGAGTCATGACCAGACCAGAATGTAACTATATCATTGCCGAATAATCCTAAATAAAAGTGTAGTGAAGATAGTACAAACCTCCCGCCACCATAAAATGGTGATTGCCATAGCATTGCACAGTTCACTCACATCACCTGTGAACAGAAACCATACACAGAGCAGCTGTGGGTAAGATTGGGTTCCAAGCAGTAATATCACTTTATGTCCCGGCACCCACACGGAACAGTTAATGGAGGTTTATGGTCATTAGTACTGTCGGATCCGCACAGACTGAACACACATGGACAAAGGGTAGGATGCAAGAGTGCAGGTTTATTGATACGTACACTAATTCTCTCCACTCCCCGAAGGGTCTCCCACCTCAACCTACACTCAAGCCAGGGGTTTTTAATACTGTGTGGGATCCCCTTGTTAAAATTTGTATTCTGTGGAGGCCACGGGGAACCAGATTGTCTACTCCCCGTGACTCCTGTGGGGGTTGTAACACGTATTAGCTCCATTCTGTCCTTGATTGCAGTTTACTAACATATTTATTCCTAGGGCTGAATTTTCCGCACCTTGACGGCGAAATCGCTGCCGGCATGGGGGCGGAAATCCATTTTCCCGTAAGGAATTGGGACCAGTGCCGGTTCCCCGATTCTGCGGGCCCCGAAAGGCGGCATACTCGGGGAGTAAGCCGCACTGCCTGGGACCTACCTAGGGCCATTGGCAGAGTCCCGCTCCACCATTCTCCGCCCTCGACTGGCCGAAGTCCTAACGGCGTGGATCTAATGTGGTCCAGTTGGTTGGGATACTCGCGTGGTGGCTGCGGACTCAGTCCTGCCCTGGTCCGGGGCAGGCCGATCGGAGGGTGGGTGGGGCCTTATAGGCGTCCGGTAAATGCTTGTGTGGGCGTTGAGGGTCGGGCGCCTGACCGATCGTGGAGTTTCTTTTTTGGATCTAGCTCCAGGGTCCGATTCCGCCATGGAGCATGGTGCGGCCACTGGAGGTCGCCGCCGTGCGCATGCGCGGCCTCTGACCCGGAAGTGCGGGGCCCGTATCTGCAGCAAAAGCCGCGAGATCTACTCCGGGTCCCTGCTAGCCCTCTGCAGGGCTAGGAATTTGTGTCTCTTTGACGCCAGTTTTTCTGGCGTAAAACTCTACCATTTTGATGCCTGCGTGGGGACATAGTCCGAATAATGGAGAATCCAGCTCCTAATTTATGGCAATTGATTAATAGCCATGGGCAAGAACTAATTGATTCCCTCCCTCACTGGTACAGTGAGCTACACCACCTTACCATCGCTGTGGTTCAAATCAGCAGAAGATTGAATCAGGGTGCGTTCAACCGAATGATAATGCAGTACTTCAGCATCCAGTGCCTGCAGCCTCCTTCTGCCCATTAAAATATTCCTCTCATGTTCCTTGATATTACTCACAAGTCAAGGTCTTTGTTATCCTTACACTTGATTTCTTCAAAACTCTTCTGAACATCATTCTCCATAAAGTCAAACTCATCCAAAACTGCATCACACACATTTCACTCCATCCACTGATCAAAAATCCCTCCAGACCCGACATCAAATTTTTAAAAATTACCATCAAAACTTCGTCTGAGACCTGACCTCACCCGCCTGACTGACTCAAACTCCCCCTCCTCACCCAATCCAAACACTTCCTTCTCACTCAACCTCCAACCCTATTTCCACCTGCTCTGTAGTCTGCTCCAGCCTTCAGTCTCATACAGTTCCAGTTCTAGTCTTGTATCTCTAAGCTTCCCCAATAGGGATATCCTTCAGCTATCTCAGTCTTAATCCATAGAACTACCCAGAACTAACCCTCTTGCATCAGTAAGCTTTCTCAAAACCATCACTTCAATCAATCATCTTTTGGTCATCTCTACTCACTCTTTATTAATAGATCAGCATGAGCTCCTTCCATAAGAAATAGGAGCAGGAGTGGCCTTCTGATCCTGCCCTGCCACTCAATAGGTACATGACAGATCGTCTGCCTCAACTTTATTTTCCTGCCTACGTTCCATCTCCCTTAATTCACTGACAGGCCAAAATCGCTCTTTCTCACCCTTAAATATATTTAACAATGGAGCATCCACAACACTCTGGAATACAGAATTCCAAAGATTCACAACCCTTTGAGTGAAGAAACTTCTCATCTCAGTCTTAAATGATCAGCTTCCTACCCTGAGACTGTGCCCCCAAGTTTCAGAGGTCAACCAGCAGAAACAATCTCTGCGCCTACTTTGTCAAACTCATTCAGAATCTTGTATTTTTTAATGAGATTTCCTCTCATTCTTCTAAACTCCGGAGAATATAAACCCAATTTACTCAGCCTCTCATCATAGAACAACCTTCTCATTCCAGGAACCAATCTCGTGAAACTTCATTGCACTGTCTCCAGGCAGTGCAGTACATATCCCTTCCTTAAATATCAAAACTGAAAACCATAACCTCACATAGTATCCCAGGTGTGGTTGTCCCCCTACAATTGTAGCAAGACATTATATTTAAACTCCAATTTTCTTGCATGCAAAACTGTGTACCTTCTATGAGGCGACAACCTCAACCCCCCTCCCCACCCCCCTCTGGACATCAACATTTAAAAGGTTCATAAACGTTTTTAAAAAATATTCTGCTTTTCCGTCCTTACTATCATAAATGGGCAATTAATTATTCAAACTAGGTACTCACCATTGATGGGCAGGTTACCCTTGTTAGTTTCACCTGCCTCTGGCAAGGTCGCTTGGAGGAGGAATCATATCTTACAATTTGTTTTTATTTTTATGGCTAGTTTACCCTCAGCTTCTTTTCCCTTTTTATAAATCAACTCCTTTGTTGGATTTGGGGATAGATGGGGAATTCAGAATTTGAAACACAAAGTGATCAGTCATGATCTTATAAAACAGGAGAAGTAAGCCATTCGGCCCCTTGAGCCTTCTCCTTCATTTAATATGTTCATATGTTCGCAAGTCCCATTCCTCAGATTTGCTGTTGTTTAATTTGTAACATTGCAAACCTCTTCTATTTAACCTAATACTATTGGTCCATTCAAGGATATTGGAAGGAATGTATGCCTGGAACCAGAGGAAATGGGTGAGAGACTAAATGAGTACTTTGCCTCAGTATTCACCAAAGAGAAGGACTTGGTAGATGAGGAGTATATGGTAGCGTGTGCAGATATTCTGAATCATGTTGATATTAATAAAGAGGAGGTGTTGGGCATCTTAAAAAGCATTAAAGTAGATAAGTCCCCAGAGCCTGATGGGATCTGCCCCAGAATACTGAGGGAGGCAAGGGGGGAAATTGCTGGGGCCTTGATAGGAATCGTTGTATCCTCAATGGTTACAAGTAAGGTTCCAGAGGACTGGAGAGTAGCCAATATTGTTCCATTGTTTAAGAAGGCTAGCAGGGATAATCAAGAAAATTTAGGCCGGTAAGCCTTACGTCAGTGGTAGGGAAATTATTGGAAAAGATTCTTAGAGATAGGATTTACTCACATTTGGAAACAGATCGACTTATTAGTGATGGACAGCATGGTTTTATTAAGGGGAGGCCGTGCCTCACTAATTTGATTGGGTTTTTTGAGGAAGTGACAAAGATGATAGATGAGGGAAAGGCAGTAGATGTTGTATACATGGACTTCAGTAAAGCCTTTGACAAGGTACCTTGTGGACTGGGACAAAAGGTGAAGTTACATGGGATCAGAGGAGAACTTGCAAGTTAGATACAGAACTGGCTTGGGCACAGAGGACAGAGGGTAGCAGTAGAAGGATGCTTTACTGGATGAAAGGTTGTGGTCCACAAGGATCAGCTCTGGGCCCTTGCTCATGGTGTATATAAATGATATGGAAGAAAATGTAGCTGGTCTGGTTAGTAAGTTCGCAGATGACACAAAAATTGGTGGAGTTGTGGATACTGAAGAGGATTGTCAGAGGATGCAGCAGGATATAAACTGGTTGGAGTCTTGAGCGGAGAAATGGCAGATGGAGTTTAATCCGGACAAGTGTGAGGTAATGCACTTTGGAAGGTCCAATGCATGTAGGAATTACACAATAAATGGTAGAACCCTTAGGGGCTGTTTAGCACACTGGGCTAAATCGCTGGCTTTGAAAGCAGACCAAGGCAGGCCAGCAGCACGGTTCAATTTCCGTAACAGCCTCCCCGAACAGGCGCCGGAATGTGGCTTTTCACAGTAATTTCATTTGAAGCCTACTTGTGACAATAAGCGATTTTCATTCATTCATTCATGAGTACTGCAAGTCATGTTGCAGCTGTACACGACCTTAGTTAGGCTTCATTTGGAATATTGTGTACAATTCTGGTTGCCACACTACCAGAAGGATGTGGATGCTTTGGAGAGGGTACAGAATCAGTTTACTAGGATGCTGCCTGGTATGGAGGAGAGATTAGATAAACTTGGTCTGTTTTTGCTGGAACAATGGACGTTGAGAGGCGGCCTGACAGAGATCTACAAGATTATAAATGGCATGGACAGAGTGGATTGTCAGATGCTCTTTCCTAGGGTAGGAAAGTCAAGTACTAGGGTACATAGGTTTAAAGTGCGTGAGGAAAAGTTTAGAACAGATGTGCAAGGCAAGTCTTTTTAAACCGAGGGTAGTAACTATATGTATTGCACTGCCTGGGGAGGTGGTGGAAGCAGGTACGATAACGGCATTTAAGGGGCATCTAGACAAATATATGAATAGGGTGGGAATGGAAGGATACGGACTCCATAAGTGCATCTGGTTTTAGTTCAGGCAGGTACCATAGTCAGCGTAGGCTTGGAGAGCCAAAGGGCCTGTTCCTGTGCTGTATTGTTCTTTGTTCTTAACTTCTTGAATGAGACGTGGGTGGGCCCTTTTTTGAGTTTTTGTTTTTCAATGGAATGTATTTTTGTTGACTATGAATTGTTTCTTTAAATTCTCCCAATGTTCATTTATTTCCATACTTTTGAGTCTATTTACCTCACCAACAGTAGCCAGTTCTCTCCTCCTACCTATATACTGGATTTGTTTGATTTTACGATTCTGGTTTGTTATTGGAGTATGTCACTTTCAAACCAACAGGGAATTCAATATTATAATCACTATTTTCCCATGGGTCTTTTATTCTGACATTACTAATTAATCCTGCTACATTACACAAGGGATGGAGTTCCCCAAGCCTCAGACACTTACCACAGATATGGTAGTCAAGAACTGCAGTGCATTCCAGATTCCTGCTGTTCAGTCACAGTAAACCACCATTCCTACGATGTCTGGCAATTTTATTTATTTAAGTAGTCAATTAGTTGTTAAGTTACACAGATAAAATAATAGAAAGTTATACTCTCCGGGCTTGGAGACAAAAACAAAGCATACTAGCTGCTGGATGCTGCAAAAAAGGTCGAAAAAGGAAGAGCTCTTTCCTATATGTACTGGAGATCAACACATACACCAAATTCCCAAATTAGCATGTGGTGTAGTGACGATGAAGCCCTTTACTTCATGCAATTTGAAAACCTGTTTTCTTTTATAGAGCCCTGATGATTCGCACCTAAATTGTAACGCTAGTTCAACAATTAACACCTATTTAATGCAACCACTTTCAGCTGATTGACAGTTAACTGCCACCTCTGGGCAGATTATATTTTTAACTGGACTACTTAACTAGTTTGCAATTTGAAAGTTCTTTGCCAATGTCTAACTTTTAATCTACAATTTAATTTTGAGAAAAACTTACTAGAGATTTCCATTTGTACCAAATTCCTGATTTAGCACTCAGATCACATCAAACTCGAGCATCATCTTCACTGTGTTGTTTTACACCCATTCTCAGCTCATGCAGCAAGACCTAGACAACCTTCTTGCTATCCACCCTGTCTATACCTCTCTTGATTTTGCAGACCTCAATGAGGTCCCCCCTCAACCTCCGTCTTTCTAATGAAAATAATTCTAATCTACTCAACCTCTCTTCATAGCTAGCGCCCTTCATACCAGGCAACATCCTGGTGAACCTCCTCTGCACCTTCTCCAAAGCATCCACATCCTTTTGGTAATGTGGCGATGAGAAATGTACGCAGTATTCCAAATGTGGCCGAACCAAAGTCCTATACAACTATAACACAACCTGCCAGCTCTTGTACTCAATACCCCTTCCAATGAAGGAAAGCATGCCATATGCCTTCTTGACCACTCCATCGACCTGCGCAGCCACCTTCAGGGTACAATGGACCTGAACACCCAGATCTCTCTGTACATCAATTTTCCCCAAGGCATTTTCATTTACCGTATAGTTCGCTCTTGAATTGGATCTTCCTCGCATTTACCCGGATTGAACTCCATCTGCCATTTCTCCGCCCAACTCTCCAATCTATCTATATTCTGCTGTATTCTCTGACAGTCCCCTTCACTATCTGCTACTCCACCAATCTTAGTGTCATCTGCAAACTTGGTAATCAGACCACCTACACCTTGCTCCAGATCATTCATGTATATCACAAACAACAGTAGTCCCAGCACGGATCCCTGTGGAACACCACTGGTCACAGTTCTCCATTTTGAGAAACTCCATTCCACCACTACTCTCTGTCTCTTGTTGCCCAGCCAGTTCTTTATCCATCTAGCTAGTACACCCTGGACCCCATGAGACTTCACTTTCTCCATTAGCGCACCATGGGGAACCTTATCAAATGCCATTAACCTTCATCAACATGCTTGGTCATTGCCTCAAAGAATTCAATAAGACTTGTAACGCAAGACCGACCCCTCACAAATCCATGCTGACTATCCCTAATCAAGCTGTGTCTTTCCAGATGCTCATAAATCCTATCCCTCAGTACAATTTCCATTACTTTGCCGACCACCGAAGTAAAATTAACGGACCTGTGATTCCCAGGGTTATTTTGTGAACAGGGGCACAACATTCGCCACTCTCCAATCCCCTGGTACCACCCCTGTTGACAGTGAGAACGAAAAGATCATTGCCAACGGCTCTGCAATTTCATTTCTTGCTTCCCATAGAATCCTTGGATATATACCGTCAGGCCCGGGGGACTTGTCTATCCTCAAGTTTTTCAAAATGCCCAACACATCTTCCTTCCTAACAAGTATCTCCTCGAGCTTACCAGTTTGTTTCACACTGTCCTCTCCAACAATATGGCCCCACTCATTCTTAAATGCTGAAGAAAAGTACTCGTTGAAGACCTCTCCTATCTCTTCAGACTCAGTACACAATCTCCTGGTACTGTCCTTAATCGGTCCTCGTCATTCTCATATTTCTCACATAGATGTAAAAGGCCTTGGGATTTTCCTTGATCCTACCCGCCAAAGATTTTTCATGCCCTGTCTTAGCTCTCCTAATCCCTTTCTTCAGTTCACTCCTCGCTATCTTGTATCCCTCCAGCGCCCTGTCTGAATCTTGTTTCCTCAGCCTTACATAAGTATCCTTCTTCCTCTTAACAAGACATTCAACCTCTCTTGTCAAACATGGTTCCCTCACTCGACCATCTCTTCCCTGCCTGACAGGGACATACATATCAAGGACACGTAGTATCTGATCCTTGAACAAGTTCCACATTTCAATTGTGTCCTTCCCTGACAGCCTTTGTACCAAACTTATGCACGTCAGTTCTTGTCTGACAGCACCGTATTTACCCTTCCCCCAATTGTAAACCTTGCCCTGTTGTATGCACCTGTCCCTCTCCATTACTAAAGTGAAAGTCAGAGAATTGTGGTCACTATCTCCAAAATGCTCCCCCACTAACAAATCTATCACTTTCCCTGGTTCATTACCAAGTACCAAATCCAATATGGTCTCCCCTCTGGTCGGACAATCTACATACTGTGTTAGAAAAGCTTCCTGGACACACTGCACAAACACTACCCAATCCAAACTATTTGATCTAAAGAGTTTCCACTCAATGTTTGGGAAGTTGAAGTCACCCATGACTACTACCCTGTGACTTCTGCACCTTTCCAAAATCTGTTCCTCCACATCTCTGCTGCTATTGGGGGGCCTGTAGAAAACTCCCAACAAGGTGACTGCTCCTTCCATATTTCTGACTCCAACCCATTCTATCTCAGTAGGCAGATCCTCCTCAAACTGCCTTTCTGCAGCTGTTATATTATCTCTAATTAACAATGCCACTCCCCACCTCTTTTACCACCCTCCCTAATCTTATTGAAACATCTATAACCAGAAACATCCAACAACCATTTCTGCCCCTCCTCTATGCAAGTTTCTGAGATGGCCACCACATCAGAGTCCCAAGTAGTCCTAAATTGAAGTATACACACTTCAACTCATCTCTGTGCCTGCAAGTACTCTCCTTTGTCAGTGTTACATAGAACATAGAACAGTACAGCACAGAACAGGCCCTTCGGCCCTCGATGTTGTGCCGAGCAATGATCACCCCACTCAAACCCACGTATCCACCCTATACCCGTAACCCAACAACCCCCCTTAACCTTACTTTTTAGGACACTACGGGCAATTTAGCATGGCCAATCCACCTAACCCGCACATCTTTGGACTGTGGGAGGAAACCGGAGCACCCGGAGGAAACCCACGCACACACGGGGAGGACGTGCAGACTCCGCACAGACAGTGACCCAGCCGGGAACCGAACCTGGAACCCTGGAGCTGTGAAGCATTTATGCTAACCACCATGCTACCGTGCTGCCCTTCCTCACTGCCTCAGTACATGCTTTGGGGCCCTGAATATCGGCTACCTTAGCTGCTGGACTACAAATCCGGTTTCCATTCCCCTGCCAAATTAGTTTAAACCCTCCTGAAGAGTACTAGAAGACCTCCATCCCAGGATATTGGTGCCCCTCTGGTTCGGATGCAACCCGTCCTGCTTGTACAGGTCCCACCTTCCCCAGAATGTGCTCCAATTATCCAAATACCTGAAGCCCTCCCTCCTACACCATTCCTGCAGCCACGTGTTCAACTGCACTCTCTCCCTATTACTAGCCTCGCTATCATGTGGCACCGGCAACAAACCAGAGATGACAACTGTCTGCCCTGGCTTTTAACTTCCAGACTAACTCCCTAAACTCGTTTATTACATCCACACCCCTTTTCCTACCTACGTCGTTGGTACCAATGTGCACCACGACTTCTGGCTGCTCATCATACCCCTTAAGGATCCTGACGACACGATCCGAGACGTCATGGACCCTGGCACCTGGGGGACAACAAACCATCCGAGAGTCTCGCCCATGCCCACAGAACCGCCTGTCTGAACCTCTCACTATAGAGTCCCCTATAACTAGTGCTCTCCTAATCTCCCCCCTTCCCTTCTTAGCCCAGAGCCGGACCTCGCCCAGAGACCCGGTCACTGCAGCCTACGCCTGCTAGGTAATCCACCCCAACAGTATCCAAAGCGGTATACTTATTGTTGAGAGGAACAACCACAGGGGATCCCTGTACTGACTGCTTCCACCTCTTCCCAGGGTAATACAACCTTCCCAGGTCTCCCCGGCCGACTTCCGGTTTCCTGCTCTGAAAAAGTAAGTTAAAAATCAAAAACTCAGCTTACTTTCCAGCATTCCCCTCCAAAAATTGCTCCCCTCACTGCCTGCTCCGCTGGAAGAATGAGGCCGAAACCTCGGAGGCAAATGCGTTTTTAAAGAAAATACAAACCTTCCCAGGTCTCCCCACAGCCGACATCCGGTTTCCTGCTCCGAAAAAGTAAGTTAAAAATCAAAAACTCAGCTTACCTTCCAGCTCTCCCCTCCAGAAATGCAGCAAATGTGGTTAGAAGTTCCACCACCATACATGCCGCCCCCGCCACCACTGCCCTAACTCCCCGTAGTTGAGGATTACTATAAGGCCCTCCACAAAACCTTCCCCAAAAAGACAAATTTGTCCAAGATAATGGAGGCTACACAGAGAAAGGACGAAAATGTCCAGGATTATGCCCAAAGGATAGAGGGACTCATGAAACAATACTCTGGGCTAACTAAACCTGCATTAGAAGGGCCCACTATTAGTGGCATAGTCAACGGTCTGTGACCCGATTTAGGATCTGCCTTAAATTAATCTGCCTGGGCTGGAGGCAAGAAGCCCTAACTTAAGTAGTTTCCATGCTCCAAGACTTAGAAGGAAGGAGTAGGGAGTCTAAGAACAAAAATACAGTCCTTTTTGAACAAACTACTGGACTTTAGGAAAAGAAAACAGGAGAATACGCCCAGTTTCCCCAAAACCCACGCCACCAACCACAACGGGGTCGAGGGAGATTTAAACAAAGAGTGCCTAGGAGAGGATTCGGAGGTGACGGGGACCACGTGGGACACAGACAGACAAAGACGGCTGCCACACCTGTGGCCAACAAGGTCACTGGGCCTGGGAATGCCCACAAGCAAGCCACAAGGTTGTCACAACTGCGGACAACTAGGCCATTGGGCTAAGGACTGTTCCCAACTAAAACTCCATTACCAACAGAATTGGGACCAGCATAATGGAAGAGGCCATGGGAGGTCACCAGGCCACCAGCAGGTCAACTATTCGGTCCAGGATCCCCGGGGCAGGGAGGTTCACCAGGATTGAGCACTCAATTAGACCTAGTGGTGAGAGGCCTGCATATTATGCAGTACAACAAGCCCAGGCGATCACCCTGAATCACTAGACCACTCCACATGAGCCCCACTCATTCAAACATCTCCTCACTAAATGCGTAACCAAGCACCTGACTCCGGCACGGACAATTATGTACGAGGTAGAACTTTTGACAAACACTAATCTTACTATTAAGTGATGAACAACCTTCAACCCTGCTACCCAACACTGACGACGGCACACCTCACTGTTGTGGCATTACTCACCAGTAACTAAGCCACACGCAGACCTCAGCGAGGTACCCCTGACCAACCTAGAGTTAACATATTTTGTTGATGGGTCAACGCTCAGAAATCAGAACGGAAAATGCTGCTCTGGCTATGCTATTGTGTCACCCCATGAAATCATAGAGGCAGCCACCCTTCCAGATAATTTTTCAGCTCAACAAGCTGAATTGTTTGCCCATGTACGAGCCTGCATATTAGCCACTGGCAAGACCGTAAATAGTTATATGGATTCAAGGAATGCCTTTGAAGTGGCCCACAATTATGGACAGATTTGGAAATTCAGGGGATTTCCATCATCAGGCTCAACTATTAAAAATGCAGAATTAGTAGACAATCTTTTACGGGCAATTCAGATCCCAAAGCAATTGGCAATTTTAAAATGTCAGGCCCACACAGGGTATAAAGACGAAATTTCAATAGGAAATGGGAGGGCAGATGAAGCTGCAAAACAGGCAGCACTATCATACACGTGTGCACAAGTAACTGCCTACGTTTCAAGAGATACCAAGCCTGTTGATTCTCCACGACAATTGATGATGTAGTGACCTTCCAGTCCCAGGCAAATCCTGACGAGGTAACAACCTGGGTACAAAATCAAAGACCCCTGAAGGAGTATGGGTTCACCATGATGGCCACATGGTGGCACCCTAATCTTTACTCCCATAGATTGCCCGATGCGTTCATACATTCACACATGCGGGCAAAGGGGGGATGGCAGACTATATTACAAAAACATGGTAGGCACCAGGTATTTCGGCAATTGCGAAACAAATTAGTAAACAATGTGTCACTTGCCAAACCATAAATCCGGGAAAGACGGAAAAAGTATAGTCTGCCTCCCACCCAAATCCAATAGGACCTTTTGTAAGTTTACAAATGGATTTTCCTGAACTATCCCCCATGTATGGGTTTTAAATATGTTTTAGTAATTATAGATGATTGGGCCACTAATCAGGGAACTCGTATTATATTTTTTTAAAAATATTTTTACTGAAGCATTTGCAAAAATTTTATAACAGAACAATAATAACATAAACATCAACATGGTGAACTAGACATTTCCCATCCAACCCCTTCTGTACATCCCTTCACCATATTGCACCTACCAGCCCCTCCCTCCCCCCTTCAGAATGCTGCTTCTGCTGACATAATAATTTTCCCCGAGAAAGTCGTCAAACGGCTGCCCCCTCCAGGAGAACCCCAGCATTGACACCCTCAAGGCAAACTTTATTTTCTCCAGCTTGAGAAACCCAGCCATGTCTCTGACCCAAGTCTCCACACTCGGGACTTCGAGTCCCTCCACATTAAAAGGATTCGTCTCCGGGCTACCAGGGAGGCAAAGGCCAAAACGTTGGCCTCTTTCACTCGCTAAACTCCCGGGTCTTCTGATACTCCAAAGATCGGCATCTCTGGACTTGGCACCACCCGCGTACCTAGCACCTTGGACATTGCCTTGGCAAACCCCTGCCAGAATCCACCAAGCTTCGGGCATGCCGAAAACATGTGGACATGGTTTGCTGGGCTTCCCGCACACCTCGCACATCTATCTTCTGCTCCAAAAAACTTGCTCATCCTCGCCGCCGTCATGTGAGCCCGGTGTACCACCTTAAACTGTAATAGACTGAGCCTAGCACATGATGAGGAGGAATTGACCCTGCTTAGGGCATCCGCCCACAGACACGCCTCTAACTCCCCACTTAGCTCCTCCTTCCACTTGCCCTTCAGTTCCTCCGCCGGGGTCTCCTCCGCCTCCAACAACTCCTGATAGATAACTGACAATTTCCCCTCCCCCACCCAGGTACCGGACACTACTCTGTCCTGTATCCCCCGTAGTGGGATCAGTGGGAAAGCCAACACCTGTTTCCTCCGAAAGACCCGGACTTGTAAATATCTGAAACCATTCCCCGGCGGCAGCTTAAACTTGTCCTCCTGCGCCTTCAGACTGGGAAAGCTCCCATCTATGAATAGATCTCCCATCCCCCTAATTCCTGCTCTCTGCCAACTTCAGAACCCGCCATCTATCCTTCCCGGCGTGAATCTGAGGTTGTTGCAAATCAGACTGACGCACCCTCCACCTTCTCATACCTCCTCCATTGCCCCAGATCCTCAATGACGCCACCACCACTGGGCTAGTAGAGTACTGGGCTGGCGAGAACGGCAGAGGTGCCGTTACCAGTGCTCCCAAACTGGTGCCATTGCATGACGGCGCCTCCATCCGCTCCCATGCCAACCCGTCCCCATTACCCACTTCCTAATCATCGCTATATTCGCTGCCCAGTAGTAGTTGCAGAAGTTCAGCAGCGCCAACCCACCCTCCCCCCGGACTGCGCTCCAACATCATCTTCACTCACGGGGTTTTATTCGCCCATACAAAGCCCAAAATAATCTTGTTTACCTGCTTGAAAAAGGCCTTAGGGATGAAGATGGGGAAGCACTGGAAGACGAACAAAAATCTGGGGAGCACTGTCATTTACATGGTCTGTACCCTCCCGCCAGCGATAGCTGGAGCATAGCCCATCTTTTAAAGTCCCCCTCCATTTGCTCCACCAGCCGGGTTAGTTTGAGCCTGTGTAATGCCTCCCATTTCCAAGCCACCTGCATTCCCAGGTAGCGAAAGCTCCTCTCTACTATCCTGAGTGGCAGCTCCTTCAGTATCCTCTCCTGCCCCCTTGCCTGGATCACGAACAATTCACTTTTTCCCATGTTCAATTTGTACCCCGAGAACCTGCCAAATTCCCCCAAGGTCTGCATAACTTCCCCATCCCCTCCACCGGATCCGAGATGTACAGGAGCAGATGAAATGAAAAAAATGAAAATCGCTTATTGTCACGAGTAGGCTTCAATGAAGTTACTGTGAAAAGCCCCTAGTCGCCACATTCCGGCACCTGTCCGGAGATCATCCACGTACAGCGAAACCCGGTGCACCACATCCCCCCCCCCCCCCCCCCCCCCCCCCACCCCGAGCCATCCCCTGCCACTTCCTTGATGCTCGGGCGCCATGGCCAACGGCTCTATAGCCAGAGCGAACAGCAACGGGGAGAAGGGCACACCTGCCTCATCCCTCAGTGTAGCTTAAAGTACCCCGACCTCAGCCAGTTCGTGCACCTGGTAGAGCGATCGAACCCAGTCGATGAAGCCCTCCCCAAACCCAAACCTTCCCAGCATCTCCCAAAGATACTCCCACTCCACCCGATCAAAAGCCTTCTTCGCGCCCATCGCAACCACCACCTCCGCCTCCTCTCTTTCTGAGTAAGAAGTCTTACAACACCAGGTTAAAGTCCAACAGGTTTGTTTCAAACACGAGCTTTCGGAGCGCTGCTCCTTCCTCAGGTGAATGGCCCTCTCCATTCACCTGAGGAAGGAGCAGCGCTCCGAAAGCTCGTGTTTGAAACAAACCTGCTGGACTTTAACCTGGTGTTGTAAGACTTCTTATTGTGCTTACCCCAGTCCAACTCCGGCATCTCCACATCATCTCTTTCTGAGGGCATCATAATTACATTAAAAAGCCACCCAGCGTTAGCATTGAGCTGTCTACCCATAACATATCTGGTTTGGTCTCCCCCATCACCCCCGGGACACAGTCTTCTATCCTAGTGGCCAAAAACTTAGCCAGCAGCTTGGCATCTATTTTCAGAAGCGAGATCAGCCGATATGACCCACATTGCTTTGGGTCTTTTTCTCGTTTAACGATGAGCAAAATCGGGGCCTGCGACATTGTTGAGGGGAGGTTTCCCCTCTCTTTAGCCTCATTAAAGGTCCTCATCAGCAGTGGGCACAACACCTCTGAGAACTTCTTATAGAATTCTACCGGGTAACCGTCCGGCCCTGGAGCCTTGCCCGACTGCATGCCCTCCAGTCCTTTAATTCGGACCCCCCAGCCCCTCCACCAGGTCCTCCTCCATCCTCGGGAACCTGAACTGATCTAGGAATCGCCTCATCCCTTCTATACCAGGCAGGGGTTCCGACTCATATAATTTACTGTAAAATTCTTTTAAAACGTCGTTCACCCCCCCTGGGTCCAATATCATGTTGCCCTCCCTATTCCTTACTCTCCCAATCTCACTGGCCGCTTCTCTCTTCCTAAACTGGTGCTCCAACATCCTGCTCGCCTTTTCCCCATATTCCCCCTTTCCCTCCTCAACTGCTCCACCGCCCTCCCCGTGGTCAACAACTCAAACTCTGCATGTACTTTCCGACGCTCCCTCAGGAGCCCAGCGTCTGGGGCCTCCGCATATCTCCTATCCACTCGGAGTATCTCCTCCACTAATCTCTCCCTCTCTGCCCGTTCCACCTTTTCTCTCTGGGACCGAATCGAAATTAGCTCCCTTCTTACAACTGTTTTCAGAGCCTCCTAAACTACTGCTGCTGGTACCTCACCCATATTGTTTGAATCCAGGTATTTCTGAATGGACTTACTCACCCGCCCGCAAACCGCTTCGTCCGCTAACAACCCCACATCCAGCCGCCACAGTGGGCGCTGCCCTCTCTCCTCACTCAACCGCAAATCCACCCAATGCGGGGCATGATCAGAGACTGCAATCGCCGAATATTCCGGCCCTGCCACCTTAGCAATTAGCGCCCTGCTTGGAACAAAAAAATCAATGCGGGAGTAAACTTTATGGACATGAGAAAAAAACGAAAACTTCTTCGACCTCAGCTGTTCAGTCTGGCTCCCTATTGCTCAAACCCCTCCAACCTACATAAACCATTTTAAAACATTGCAGTTCCCAGTAAGCAAACAACCTCAAGTAAAATAAATCATCATAAACCAATGAAGAAACAATCGCTTGAAACCAGACCCAACCTCCCCCAGAATAGCACCAACTTCAGAACCCCCCCCATCCCCCTCCCCACTCCACATCCAATCTCTGCAAAAACAAAGCTCCCTCAGACCACCACCCCAGCCCAATACTTAACCCAGAAACCCACACTGTCTTATTTGAACCGGTACAAGAATTACAAAAATTACAAACTGCCGCCACATAACTCTTTTAAGACTTAAATGTCCTTTAAGATGCTTCCAAATTCTTTTCTTTGATAAAAGACCATCGTCCGGTGCCTCAAAGTAAAAGTGCCGGTCTTCGTGCGTAACCCACAACCGCGCTGGATACAGCATCCCCAATTTCACCCCCCTCTTGAAGAGGATTGCCTTCACCCAGTTAAACTCAGCACGTCTCTTGGCCAGCCCCACTCCTAGGTCCTGGTAGATACGCACCTTGCTGTTCTCCCATCTGCTACTCCGCTCTTTCTTGGCCCACGCAAGACGAGTTCTTTGTCAAAAAAGCGGTGGAAACGCACCACCATGGCCCTTGGCGGGTCATTCGCCTTAGCTTCCTTGCGAGGGCTCATAGAACATAGAACATAGAACACTACAGCGCAGTACGGGCCCTTCGGCCCTCGATGTTGCGCCGACCTGTGAAACCATCTGAAGCCTATCTGACCTACACTATTCCATTTTCATCCATATGTCTATCCAGTGACCACTTAAATGCCCTTAAAGTTGGTGAGTCTACTACTGTTGCAGGCAGGGCATTCCACACCCCTACTACTCTCTGAGTAAAGAAACTGCCTCTGACATCTGTCCTATATCTACTACCCGTCAATTTAAAGCTATGTCCCCTCGTGTTGGTCATCACCATCCGAGGAAAAAGACTCTCACTGTCCACCCTATCTAACCCTCTGACTATCTTATATGTCTCTATTAAGTCACCTCTCAGCCTTCTCCTCTCCAACGAAAACAACCTCAATTCCCTGAGCCTTTCCTCGTAAGACCTTCCCTCCATACCAGGCAACATCCTAGTAAATCTCCTCTGAACCCTTTCCAAAGCTTCTACATCCTTCCTATAATGTGGTGACCAGAACTGCACGCAGTACTCCAGGTGCGGCCGCACCAGAGTTATGTACAGCTGCAGCATGACCTTGTGGTTCCGAAACTCAATGCCCCTGCTGATAAAGGCTAGCACACCATATGCCTTCTTAACAGCCCTATTAACCTGGGTGGCAAATTTCAGGGATTTATGTACCTGGATGCCGAGATCTCTCTGTTCATCTACACTACCAAGAATCTTGCCATTAGCCCAGTACTCTGCATTCCTGTTACTCCTTCCAAAGTGAACCACCTCACACTTTTCCGCATTAAACTCCATCTGCCACCTCTCAGCCCAGCTCTGCAGCTTATCTATGTCCCTCTGTATCCTATAACATCTTTCAGCACTATCCACAACTCCACCGACCTTCGTGTCATCTGCAAATTTACTAACCCATCCTTCTACACCCTCTTCCAGGTCATTTATAAAAATGACAAACAGCAGTGGCCCCAAAACAGATCCTTGCGGTACACCACTAGTAACTGAACTCCAGGATGAACATTTGCCATCAACCACCACCCTCTGTCTTCTTTCAGCTAGCCAATTACTGATCCAAACCGCTAAATCACCTTCAATTCCATACTTCCTTATTTTCTGCAATAGCCTACCGTGGGGAACCTTATCAAACGCCTTACTGAAATCCATATACACCACATCAACAGCTTTACCCTGATCCACCTGTTTGGTCACCTTCTCAAAAACTCAATAAGGTTTGTGAGGCATGACCTACCCTTCACAAAACCTTGTTGAGTATCGCTAATCAACTTGTTCTTTTCAAGATGATTATAAACCCTATCTCTTATAATCTTTTCCAACATTTTACCCACAACCGAAGTAAGGCTCACAGGTCTATAATTACCAGGGTTGTCTCTACTCCCCTTCTTGAACAAGGGGACAACATTTGCTATCCTCCAGTCTTCCGGCACTATTCCTGTCGACAAAGACGACATAAAGATCAAGGACAAAGGCTCTGCAATCTCCTCCCTGGCTTCCCAGAGAATCCTAGGATAAATCCCATCTGGCCCAGGGGACTTATCTATTTTGACATTTTCTAAAATTGCTAACACCTCCTCCTTTTGAACCTCAATTCCATCTAGCCTGGTCGACTGAACCTGAGTGTTCTCCTCGACAACATTGTCTTTCTCCAGTGTAAACACTGACAAAAAATATCCATTTAATGCTTCCCCTAACTCCTCTGATTCCACACACAACTTTCCACTACTATCCTTGATTGGCCCTAATCTTACTCTAGTCATTCCTTTGTTCCTGATATACCTATAGAAAGCCTTAGGGTTTTCCTTGATCCTATCCGCCAATGACTTTTCGTGTCCTCTCCTCGCTCTTCTTAACTCTCCCTTTAGGTCCTTCCTGGCTAACTTGTAACTCTCAAGTGCCCTAACTGAGCCTTCATGTCTCATCCTAACATAAGCCTTCTTCTTCCTCTTGACAAGTTCTTCAACTTCCTTAGTAAACCACGGTTCCCTTGCTCGACAATTTCCTCCCTGCCTGACAGGTACATACTTATCAAGGACACACAGTAGCTGTTCCTTGAAAAAGCTCCATATTTCGATTGTACCCATCCCCTGCAGTTTCCTTCCCCATCCTATACATCCTAAATCTTGCCGAATAGCATCATAATTGCCTTTCCCCCAGCTATAATTCTTGCCTTGCGGTATATACCTATCCCTGCCCATTGCTAAAGTAAACATAACCGAGTTGTGATCACTATCACCAAAGTGCTCACCTACATCTAAATCTATCACCTGGCCGGGTTCATTACCCAGTACCAAATCCAATGTGGCCTCGCCCCTTGTTGGCCTGTCTACATACTGTGTCAGAAAACCCTCCTGCACACACTGCACAAAAACTGACCCATCTATAGTACTCGAACTATAGTATTTCCAGTCAATATTTGGAAAGTTAAAGTCCCCCATAACAACTACCCTGTTACTCTCGCTCCTGTCAAGAATCATCTTTGCAATCCTTTCCTCTACATCTCTGGAACTATTCGGAGGTCTATAGACAACTCCCAACAGGGTGACCTCTCCTCTACTGTTCCTAACCTCGGCCCATACTGCCTCAGTAGACGAGTCCTCAAACGTCCTTTCTACCGCCGCAATACTTTCCTTGATTAATAATGCCACACCCCCCCCTCTTTTACCATCTTCTCTGTTCTTACAGAAACATCTAAATCCTGGAACCTGCAACAACCATTCCTGTCCCTGCTCTACCCATGTCTCCGAAATAGCCACAACATCGAGATCCCAGGTACCAACCCATGCTGCAAGCTCACCCACCTTATTCCGGATGCTCCTGGCGTTGAAGTAGACACACTTCAAACCAGCTTCCTGCTTGCCGGTGCCCTCTTTCGAACTTTTAACCCTATCCCTGACCTCACTACTCTCAACATCCTGTACACTGGGACTACAATTTAGGTTTCCATTCCCCCTGCTGAATTAGTTTAAACCCCCCCGAAGAGCAGTAGCAAATCTCCCCCCCAGGATATTGGTACCCCTCTGGTTCAGGTGAAGACCATCCTGTTTGTAGATGTCCCACCTACCCCAGAATGAGCCCCAATTATCCACGAAACCAAAACCCTCCCTCCTGCACCATCCCTGTAGCCACGTGTTCAACTCCTCTCTCTCCTTATTTCTCACTTCGCTAGCACGTGGCACGGGTAACAACCCAGAGATAACAACTCTGTTTGTTCTAGCTCTCAGCTTCCACCCTAGCTCCCTGAATTTCTGTCTCAAATCCCCATCTCTCTTCCTACCTATGTCGTTGGTACCTATGTGGACCACGACTTGGGGCTGCTCCCCCTCCCCCTTAAGGATCCCAAAAACACGATCAGAGACATCACGAACCCTGGCACCTGGGAGGCAACACACCAACCGTGAGTCTCTTTCGTTCCCACAGAACCTCCTGTCTGTTCCTCTAACTATGGAGTCCCCAATGACAAGTGCTCTGTTCCTCTTCTCCCTTCCCTTCTGAGCAACAGGGACAGACTCTGTGCCAGAGACCTGTGCCCTATTGCTTACCCCTGGTAAGTCATCCCCCGCAACAGTATCCAAAACGGTATACTTGTTATAGAGGGGAACAACCACAGGGGATCCCTGCACTGCCTGCCGGTTCCCTCTCCCTCCCCTGACGGTAACCCATCTACCTTCTTCTTTTACCTGAGGTGTGACTACCTCCCTATAACTCCTCTCAGTAACCTCCTCCGCCTCCCGAATGATCCGAAGTTCATCCAGCTCCAGGTCCCTAACGCGGCTCTCGAGGAGCTGGAGTTGGGTGCACTTCCCGCAGATGTAGTCAGAAGGGACACTAGAGGTGACCCTTTCCTCCCACATTCTGTAGAAGGAACATTCAACTGCCCTAGCCTCCATTCCCACTGAACTAACTTCCCAACTACTGAAAAATAAAAATAAAAAACTTGTCAGTTTAGCAATCCAACGGACAGAACTTTTTTTTTTTTGGTTAGAGGAGGAGGATGGGTGGGAGACACTACGTAAGTAGTGTTTCGGGTAAAGCTGTCACTCGAGAACAGCCCCTTCACAAACCACCTTCAACTTATGCTGACCGCACTGCACGTATGCAAATCTCCCCGGAACAGCCAATCAGAAGCTCTGCTCTGCTGCCCTCTGCTGGATGCTCTCCTTCCGTCGAACTCCTCGGGTCACTGATGCAGGTGTACCTTCAACTTACGCTGACCGCACTGCACGTATGCAAATCTCCCCGGAACAGCCAATCAGAAGCTCTGCTCTGCTGCCCTCTGCTCGATGCGCTCCGTCCACTTCCAGGGGCCGAGAAAACACCCCGAGCCCCATCAGCGTCTCCAGCATGCTCGCCACATAAGCTCCCGCATCCGACCCCTCAGTTCCTTCAGGGAGGCCAACGATCCTCAAGTTCTACCTCCAGGACCTGTTCTCCAGGTCCTCCAACTTCTTCTGCATTCTCTTGTGGCGCTCATCCAACACCTCCACCTTGTGCTCCAGCACGGTTAGATAGTCCTCCTGGCTAGACAACCCTTGAGAATCATGATTCAAAACCACTTGATCGATCGCAGCCTTGATCGGGTCCAGCGTTTCCTTTCTCAGCTCAGCAAAACAGTCCTTAAAGAACTTCATCTGCTGCTCCTTAGACCACTGAGCCACCGCTCCCTGGTCCTGAGCCTCCGCCATGTTGCGCCGTGGTACCAGCTCCGACTGCTTCACTCTATCCGGGCTGAGTCTTTTCACACGGCCACTTCTAGTCCAATTAGCCATACATCGGAGAGGGAATCCTTCTTAATATCGTCCGCTGCACCGATCTATCCCCTAAAGTCCAAGAAAAGTCAGGAAAAAAGGTCCGAAAGTCCGTTTCAGGCAGGATCAGAATGTGCGACCTACTCCTCCATGGTCGCTACTGGAAGCCCCGGAACTAGTATTCTAATTGGCCAATCTCAAAGGACTGGCCTAAGTCGTTACCCCCCCCCCCCCCAAAGTCCGAGGAGCCCCCATGGTCGTCGTGACTCACGGGTCTCCTGCACGGGTTTGGCTCCTCCACTTCGGCCTCCAATGTAGGGGAGGGGTATAATGGCTAGGCGCCCGTCTTTTCAGATGTGAGCGCCTGAGGGGCGGTTCGCCCCTTTCCTCAAGCAGCAGGGGTACAGCTGCGGCATCATCCACGGTGTCCATATCCGAGTCCAATGTCCCCACCAGTGGTATCGGAAGGGCGTGAATAGTTTGTCAGGGAGGACTCTCCACGGTCCTTTATGCTGGTCTGAGTCGGCTCCGGAGGAGGAAACGGATCCGAGGCCCGCACCTGGACCAGGTGTTTATTTATTACATGTTTTCTCACACGTATCTCATACGACACAGGTCCTGCCCTGGCCTTGACTGTTCCTGCTACCCATGTGGGGGCATTTGTATAATTTCTGACCCATACATTTTCACCCGTGTTGAACTGTCTTTCTCGACGTGTGTTGTCGTGGCCCCTGCATTGGGCCTCTTGGTGTCGCTCTATTCTGCCACCTAAATTCGGGAATAGTAGACTCAGTCGGGCTCGAAGTCGTCTGCCCAATAGTAGCTCTGCTGGTGCTATTCCCGTTTTGGTTTGTGGGGTTGTTCTGTAGTCAAATTGCCAGCGTGATAGTTTGGTGTCCAGTGATGCTGCTGACTGTTTCTTCAACCCGACTTTTAAGGTCTGGACGGCTCTCTCCGCCAGACCATTCGATGCCGGGTATGGTGCCGTCCTTATGTGCCGAATGCCATTCGACTTCATAAATTTTGTGAAGTCCTGGCTGGTGAAAACCGATCCATTATCTGAAACTAACACCTCCGGGATACTATGAGTTGCGAACAAGGTGCGGAGTTTTTCCAATGGTATTTGTTGAATTTGCAGAGTTCATTTTGTAGACTTCCAGCCATTTGGAATGGGTGTCTACTATTATAAAAACATTGAACCCATAAAAGGGCCTGCAAAATCGATATGAAGTTGCGACCATGGTCTACCCGGCCATTCCCATGGGTGCAGCGGGGCTGCCGGTGGCACCTTTTGCCCTTGTTGGCATTCTTGGCACCGACCTACCAATGCCGCTATGCCTGCGTCCAGGCTGGCAACCAGACATAGCTTCTGGCTAAGACCTTCATTTTTGAGACTCCAGCGTATCCATGATGTAGTTTAGCCAGTATGGCTCGACGGCCTTGACTTGGAACTATCACTTGAGCCCCCAGGACAGGATCCCATCTTCTACGGTGATCTGCTCTCTTCTGCTCCAGTAAGGGTGGAATTCCGCCTGGACCGGTCTTTCCATCGCCCCAGTTTTTTATTTTTGATAAAACCAGGTCCCTTTGGGTCCATAAACGATTGTTTTGTGCGGCCACTGGAAGGGTGTCCAAGAAATGTAACGTCATTACCATTTCCTCTATTTTGGGTACTAATGACGGGGCATTCGGTAATGGCAGTGTGCTTAGTGCATCGGCGTTTGCCACCCGGGTTCCTGGCCGATGCTCCAGTTGATACTGGTACGCCGCCAATAGTAAGGCCCAGCGTTGGATCTGGGCCGAAGCTATTGATGGTATTGCTTTGTCTTCTTTCACCAAACCCAGCAATGGCTTGTGGTCTGTAATTGTAGTGAATTTCCACCTGTACAGGTACTAGTGAAATTTCTTCACCGCGAAGATTGCAGCCAGTCCTTCCTTTTCGATTTCGACGTACTTTCGTTCTACTGCTGCCAGCGTCCGTTTTGCCCTCTGTGCCAAAACTGCACCAACGCCATATGGGGATGTGTTGCACGTGGGCACCAACTCTTTCCTGGGGTCGTACTGTGCCAAGACGTTCTCTGAGGAAAGCTGTTCTTTTATCTTCTTGGATGCCCTGTCTTGGCGGGCGGACCACTCCCAGACTTGCCTCTTTTTTAGTAATTGGTGTAGGGGGTCCAAGGTGGAAGCTCTGTTCTGTACGAACTTTCCATAATCTGTCACCAGTCCTAAAAAGACCTTAACTCCTAGATTGTGGGGGGGGCCGGGATATCTTTAATCGCCCTCACCCGATCCTCCAAAGGGTGTAGCCCTGATTTGTCAACCTTGTACGACAGATAGATTTCTTGAGGTGCTAGGAAAACACATTTCTCCCTCTTTAGGCGCATGTCTGCTGCTGGAAACCTCCTCAGGACTTCCTCCAGGTTTTGCAGAAGTTCTTCCTTTTTCCCGTAATGAGGACGTCATCCAGGTAAATGGCGACTTGTGGTAGCCCTTGCAATATATTCTCCATTGCCCTCTGGAATATCACACAAGCTGACGATACCCGAAGGGTAATCGTGTATACTGAAAAAGGCCCATCAGGGTGTTTATCGTTGAGAAATTTTGGGACTCTTCGCCCAACTTCAGCTGTAGATACGTGTGGCTCATATCCAGCTTTGAGAATAGGAGTCCTCCAGCCAGCTTTGCATCCAAATCCTCAATCCGGGAATTGTGTATTTGTCCAGTAGCGATTAATCGTTTGTTTGAAATCGCCACAAACGAGATTCTCCGTCCACTTCAGGAAAGGCACCACGGGTGCGGCCCACTCTGCAAACTGGACCGGCTTTATTATTCCCTCATTCTCTAATCGTTTTATTTCCATATCGACTTTCTGCCTGAATGCGAAGGGTACTCGTCGGGCCTTGTAGAATTTTGGGACTGCCTCTGGATCTAAATGCAATGTCGCCTTTGCTCCCTTTATTGTTCCGAGTCCATCTCGGAAAACCTCTGGGTATTTGCACAGGAGTTTGCTCAGGCGGCCATTTTCCAACTGGAAAATGTTTACCCAATCCAGCTGGATCTCTTTTAGCCAGTTTCGTACCATTAAGCTTGGCCCCACACCTTTCACTACCATGAAAGACAGCCTAACCAGTTGCTCTCCATAAGCCTCTCCATAAGGGGCAGCACGGTAGCATGGTGGTTAGCGTCAATGCTTCACAGCTCCAGGGTCCCAGGTTCAATTCCTGGCTGGGTCACTGTCTGTGTGGAGTCTGCACGTCCTCCCCGTGTGTGCGTGGGTTTCCTCCGGGTGCTCCGGTTTCCTCCCACAGTCCAAAGATATGCGGGTTAGGTGGATTGGCCATGCTAAATTGCCCGTAGTATCCTAATAAAAGTAAGGTTAAGGGGGGGGTTGTTGGGTTACGGGTATAGGGTGGATACGTGAGTTTGAGTAGGGTGATCATGGCTCGGCACAACATTGAGGGCCGAAGGGCCTGTTCTGTGCTGTACTGTTCTATGTTCTATGTTCTATGTTCTATAAGCCAGTTACATGCGTTGTGCCCAACACTCAGTGGTTCCCCTGTGTAACTGTTCCTCAGTTTTGCCAAGGTCCTGGTTAGGGATAAGGGTTGGAGTCCAGTACGAATTTTATTGAATACTGTTTCCCCTATCACTGATACGGCTGCTCCAGTGTCGACTTCCATCAGCGTGGGACATCCATTCAACCTTATGGATAATTTAATGGGTTTTGATTTCACCATCGTTACACAATTTAGTTGTTCCTCGTTGGAGTTGGGCGGGGCTTCTAGGGTATGCATTCTCCTGTACCCCAGCCTATGTGACCTTCTCCAAGGTGATGGTTTGGGGCTTCTATTTCTCCGTTCTGGCTCCGACCTCTGGTAACAACTACAGTATTTTGCCAGGCGAAAGGCAGCAGGGGCTCCTGTCTGTCTGGACCTAATTTTCCCTTGCTTAGGAGGGGGTGTGGTTAACTTAGTATCCGAGTCGTTCCTCTGGGTGGCTATGCAGTTGCCTATCCCCCAGCGATAGCCCCATAACTCAGTTTCACTGGTATGACGTCTATCTCCACGGAGTACCCTGTAACTCAGGGGTGGGAAAACTACGGCCCGCGGGCCGCATGCGGCCCGCCAAAGGTATTTCTGCGGCCCACCAAGTCATTAAAAAAAAAAAAAATTTTTTTTTTTAAATTTTTTTTTTTAAATGTTTTTTTTAAGGTTAATGGCTGTTGGGTTACTTACTGGTATAGGGTGGATACGTTGACTTGAGTAGGGTGATCATTGCTCGGCACAACGTCGAGGGCCGAAGGGCCTGTTCTGTGCTGTACTGTTCTATGTTCTATATGAGGCGCCCAGAATCATAACCGGGTGAAGTAATTATTTTACTTAATATACTATGCGGCCCTTTGTGAATTGTGAATTTCTGAATGTGGCCCTTGCACGGAAAAGTTTGCCCACCCCTGCTGTAACTCATGTGCTCCTCGTACCGCTTTTTCTGAGGACAAAGCCAGCTGCAATACTGGTTTGCAATCCAGCTCGGCCTCTGCCAACAGACATTTCTGGATTGCTAAATTATTTATTCCACATACCAAACGATCTCGGAGCACCTAGTTTAGTGTCAAGCCAAATTTGCAAGCCTCTACTAATCGCATTAATTTTGTTAGAAAGTTTGTAACTGACTCCCCAGCGTCTCGGAATGCTGAGTAAAACCGGTACCATCGCAGGATTGGGCCATAGTACGCTTTTACTAAGTCCGCCAATTCCTGGAAAGTATTTGTGTCCGGTGCCGCCGGAAAAGTGAGACTGCACATAATGGCAAAGGCTGATAGCCCACATGCGGTCAGCAGACTGATCCGTTGCTTTTCATCCGGAATTATATTGTTGGCTCTAAAGAAGTACTTCATCTGCTCTTCATATTAGGCCGTCTTCCACTGCAGAGTGAAAAGAGTCCAACTTTCCAAATAAAGGCATTTTGCCTGCCAGTGGCTTATCCTCAATATGCAGCAGCTGCTGATGAGCAGTTTTCTTCGGATTGTTCCGTTTTCCTCGTCGCCACTGTACTAAGTGCACGGAGGCAGAAGTCCTGTCATCAGAATTCCTTTTATTTACAAACCCAACAGCTGAACAACCATGACCATTCAGTCTGCTGTCTATACCGGGAATGCAGAGGATCTGACACTTCCTGTTATTTACACAGAAAGGGGTTCCCTGATTGGGCCACTAATCAGGGAACTCATATTCTAATTGGCCAATCTCAAAGGCCTGGCCTAAGTCATTACACCAAATAATGTTGTCATAAATATATGACAAAAGGAGGGAATGTGGAAATCTAACTTGACCGTATGAAGCATCATGGGTTACATGACAGAAAGTCTTAAAGGTCTCATTGTAAATTGCTTTATTTTCCCTCATTAATTCAGTGAGCAGACAGATGGCCCCTTGTAAATTGATTACATTGTCTTGCGTTTAATCGCTCTCTTGACAAGATCAATTCAGTTTGTATGGTGACATATACACACCATTGTTCAATAACAGTACCATCAGTCAATTAGCATGGCCTTTGTATTGATAATGTATATTCATCTCTGTAGAATTACTGCATTAGACATTGATGTCATCTGGTCACCCCTCCTTTGTATCGGAATTGTTCCTTTGTCTCTGTGTTAGCCAACTTACACAGCAATTACCAATGCATCATCTGTGGGGGGGTATGGGCTTCTTTTTTGTATAAAGATCTCCACGTCCCTCATGTTCCTCAGAGTGAGCCTGCTGCGATCCTTGATGCCAGCGGCCTCTCCCCTTGTGACAAGTAAAATCATTTAACCTTTAACTGTGTTGTTATCTGTTCCACTTCCTTGAGTCTAAAAGTCTTACTTGAATATTAAAGATTTTGACAAAAGGAAATACTTGCAATTACGAAGCATTTTTTCTTCTTGTAGGGACATTCGTTCTGAACTCTTTTTCCAAAGACTGTCTCGGTGGCAACTTTCATGACCTTCTCGGTTGATTTCCAAAGCCTTCTTATGGTCTTACCTCCCTGTAACCATTCAAAAGAGCATTCCTTCTCTCTCTCTCTAAGCTCCACCCAGCCCCTCAAACAAAAGCTCTCACCCCTGGGGTGCACAAACTTGAATCCATCAGTGTCATCTTGGCTGCTTGATTTCCCACTCCCATTTATACAAAAGAACAGAGCCATTCTATTGCTATGCAACTAAACTCCCATTAACGGACAAAGAAACTATTCAACTCTGTGATGGGCTAATAGTTGGTGAGATTTTTTTTTCAGATATGAGTGTCCTGAAAGACAATGGATCTGGCATGAATCACCCTTGCTGAACCGAACCATCCTGTGTATTCCCACTAACGAGTTTACGTCTCAATGGGACAATGCAACTTGACCAGGTGTGGTGCATCCCTCAGACTCTGTGCAAGCACATTTTTTTTTCTTTCTGTTTAACCCCTAAATTGTCTGCAACATTGGAGTCTCATTTCTGGACTCAAATTCTTAATATTTCCCTCATGTGGCACACTGTTGTATTGCAGAAAACATGGCAGCCATTTCCTACAAACTGCAATGAGATAATAAACAGATAATCTATTTTAGTGATGCCATTGGTTGAGGGATAAATATTGAACAGGAAATTTCTCTGTTCTTTTTTGAAATAATGCCATGGGATTTTTTTATGTGCTGCTGAGATGGTGGGCATAGGCCTCGATTTAAAGTCTCAACCAAAAGAAGGAACCTCACAAAGTGCAGCTTCCCCATAGTACTCCACTAAGGTTTCAGCCTAGATTTTGCACTCATATCTCAAGAGTGGGTCTTGGAATTACAACCTTCTCAGTGTTATCCACTGAGCCGTGGTTGATACCTCAAAGGGCCAAGCTGCAGGTGTCCCAAGCCTTTGTAAGTTGCAGACATGACAAGTGTCATGTTTCAGTGTGGCCCTATTATGGGTATCTCGAAATTATAAATATTGTATCCAGGACAAAATCAGCCAATGCTCATGGCAGCATTTGGGCATAACCTGGGAATCTGAATGAGGTCCTGCCTGCTAGTTCACATGTGTGAAAAATTCCACAGCACAATAAGGGAGCTTTTCCATATTCTCCATTTCAATTAAATAGCTGCAAAAACTCAAATATATTATCTAATCATTTTCTCCCTGGTATTTGTTGAACCTTGCTGTGCACAGATTAGTTATCACATTTCCATATAGTATAACATTTGAAACCAGTTCATTGGCTGTAATGAGCTTTGGAGGTTCTCCTTAGTGAAAGTGTTATATAATTGCAAATGAAAATTGTGTTTAGCCTGATTTTCCATCATAGATTTGAAGCTCACTGAGCATTTAGCACCTGACCTGTCCAGACTGCAGAAGGCGATCACTGAGCAAAAGGTAGCCATCGGAGATTCAGCAAGACTGGGCTTTGGTCGAAGCAAAAAGGGTCAAACAAACTCCTTAGCAATGATTACAAGCAAAATACAGCGATGTTACAAATCTGAAATGAAAATAGAAAATGCTGGAAAAACACAGCAGGGCTGGCAACATCTGAGAAGAGAGAAAAGCAGAGTTAATGGTTCATAGAACATAGATAGAACATAGAACAGTACAGCACAGAACAGGCCCTTCGGCCCTCGATGTTGTGCCGAGCAATGATCCTCCTACTCAAACCCACGTATCCACCCTATACCCGTAACCCAACAACCCCCCCCATTAACCTTACTTTTAAGGACACTACGGGCAATTTAGCATGGCCAATCTACCTAACTCGCACATCTTTGGACTGTGGGAGGAAACTGGAGCACCCGGAGGAAACCCACGCACACACGGGGAGGACGTGCAGACTGCACACAGACAGTGACCCAGCCGGGAATCGAACCTGGGACCCTGGAGCTGTGAAGCATTTATGTTAACCACCATGCTACCGTGCTGCATTCAGGTTCGAGTCTGTATGACTCTTCAGAACTGAAGAGAAATGTAATGGATTTGAGGGGTGGAGCAAAATAGAAGGTCATAAATAGACAGGAGCTCAGAAGAGATTTGACAAGGATATCATGGATGCAAGACAAAGGGAGTGGTAATGATAATGTTAAAGACTAAAGCAGGCATTACTGGTGGCATAAAGGTCAGATAGTAGAATGTCTGAATAGCAGAGCAAGGGTCAGCGCACTGTGAAAGCAAACCATAAGAAGTGACAGACTGGGGGGGGGGTGGGGGAAGTTTTGGAAATATATATACATATATACGTATATATATATATATATATATATATATATATATAAAAACATATACCTGATCTATGCCCCTCATTATTTTATAGACCTCTATAAGATCACCTCTAAGCCTCCTACGCTCCAGTGAAAATGGTCCCAGTTTATTCAGTCTCTCCTTATAACTCAGACCATCAAGTCCTGGTAGCATCCTTATAAATCTCTTCTGCACTCTTTCTAGTTTAACAATATCCTTTCTATAATAGGGTGATCAGAACTGTACAAAGTATTCCAAGTGTGGCCTTACTAATATATTGTACAACTTCAACAAAACATTCCAACCCCTGTATTCAAGGTTCTGGCCAATGAAACCAAGCTTGCAGAATGCCTTCTTCACCACCCTGTCCAACTGTGTCACCACTTTCAACGAACTATGAATCTGCACACCTCGATCTCTTTATTCTGTAACGTTCCCCAACTCCCTACCATTAACTGAGTAGGTCCTGCCCCGATTAAATCTTTAAAAATGCATCACCTCACATTTATCTGAATTATGAAATGAAAATGGAATAGTGTAGGTCAGATAGGCTTCAGATGGTTTCACAGGTCGGTGCAACATCGAGGGCCGAAGGGCCCGTACTGCGCTGTAATGTTCTATGTTCTAAACTCCATCTGCCATTCATCGGCCCACTGGCCCAATTGATCAAGATCCTGTTGCAATCCTAAATAACCTTCTTTTTTGTCCATTATGCCACCAATCTTGTTGTCATCTGTAGACTTACTAACCATGTCTCCTACAGTCTTACCCAAATCATTATTAAAATTAATAACAAATAACAGTGGATCTAGCACTAATCCCTGAGGCACACCACTGGTCACAGGCCTCCATGGAGGACAACGTTCGTAGTCTGAGATTGCTGAACTCAATGTTAAGTGCAGAAGGTTCTAAAGTGGCTATAAGATGAGGTGTTGATCCTCCAATTTACGTTGGTCTCCACTGGAAGATTGTAGAAGGCAAAGGACAGCAATGTGGGCATGAGAGCAAGATGGTGAATTGAAATGGCAAGTGACGGGGAGCTCAAGGTCATGCTTGCAGACTGAGCAAAGGTGTTCCACCAAGTGATCACCCAGTCTGTGTTTAGTCTTCCCAATGTAGAGGAGACTATATTGGGAGGAGCGAATGCAGTGGACCAAATTGAAAGTGCAAGTGAAATGCTGCTGCATCTGGAGAGTTTGGAAACTTGGACGGTGAGGAAGGAGATAACGGGCCAGGTGTTAACCCCTCAACAATTGCATTGGATGGTGCCATGGGAAGGGGGTGTGATAGTTGATAGAGCAGTAGGCCAGGGTGTCGCAGTCGGAACAATCCCTACAAACATCTGACAGAGGAGGGGACGGAACATGTGTTTGGTGGAGGCATCATGCTGGAGTTGGGAGAAATGGCAGAGAATGATCCTGTAAAGGTGGAGGGTTATGGGATGGAAAGTGAGGACATCTTGACGAATACATGAATAGAATAGGAATAGAAGGACTCCGGAAGCGCAGAAGGTTTTAGTTTAGACAGGTATCATGATCGGTGCAGTCTTGGCGATCCGAAGGGCCTGTTCCTAGATGGTACTGTTCTTCTTTGACGGGGAGGGGGGGGAGGGGGGGGGGGGGGGCAAAGAGTGCCTGTTAGGTGGATTGGCCATGCTAAATTGCCCCTTGGTGTCCAAAGGTCAGGTAGAATTACAGGATTATAGGAATAGGGCGGGGCATTGGGCCTAGGTAGGATACTCTTTCGAAGCATAGGTGTAGACTCAATAGGGATTCTATGATTCTCTGACCCTCTCATGGTTTAGGGATGAAGGAGAAAGGCTGAGGGAAGAAGTGCAGGAGGTAGGTTGGACACAGTTGAGGGCCTGTTAACCATAGCTGGTGGAGTGGGGAGGGGACAACGGCTCTGGAAAAAGGAAGACACATCGAAAGCGCAGCTTTGGAAAGTAAAATCATCGGAATAGATGGGATGGATGCGGTGAAACAAAGAGAATGGGATAGAAGTATGCGGGAAGCAAGGTGCGAGGAGCTGGAGTCAGGGTAGCTATGTGAGTCTGTGGGCTGGTAATGAATATTGGCAGACAGTCTATCACCTGAATTGAAGACAGAGAAGTCAAGGAAGTGTCGGAGATGGATCACATGAAAGTGAGACAAGATTGGAAGTAAAATTGGTAAATTTTTCCAGAGGATAGCATGACATGACACTGATAGTCTTCAAATTAATGGAAAAAAAGCTATGGGAGAGGGCCTGAGTAGGACTAGAACAAGGATGTTCCACATACCCACAAGACAGAAAGGAGAAATTGTTCTATCAGAGAACAGGTTCAGCCAGGCGGAGGAGATTAGTGGTGGACAGGGATTCTTTAGGCCTTTATTCAAGAGGCAGTGAGACCTCAGATCATCCTTGTGGGGTTGGAAGTGTAGATGGATTGGACATCCAAAGTGAAGAGGCGGTGGTTTGGGCCAGGAAACTGGAAATTGCTAAAATGATGTTAGGCATCAGAGGAATCATGAATATACGTGGGAGGAGGATGGACAAGGAAAAGGTCAGAGGGAGGGGTCCAGGTAGGAGATTACTAGAGGTGGGTAAAATAATCCATTGTGTGAGGTTGTGGGGGAATGACCCCTGCCCAAAGAAGGGTGCATGAAGGCAAAGACGATGAAAGGCATTGTGCTGAGCCCGAAATTCATTGAGATGAGGAAGTAAGGAGATGAAGCAGAGTCCTTTGCTGAACACAGAATGGTCAGCATCTGAGAGGGGAAGGACATAAGATATAGTGAATATATGGCAAAAGCCAGGATTAGAAAAAGGGATGGAGTCAAAGGGACAGCACAGGTTGGAAGGACTTGATGGGCATTGGTACCAATGGTTGTTGATTTCCTTATAACACCTGAAAAGGAAGAAAGTTTCATGTTTAGGCATCGAAATATACGAAGTACGAAATGGAACTTGGTAAAAAGACAGCTTTGATATCGGGTGAGTCGGTGCTGCTGGTGAGAAAGGTCAAGTGTACACATACGGTGACACACGGCACTGAGTTTGAATTTCAGGATGCAGCGAGAACAGCAGTCCGAGGAACGTTGTATGTTCTGGAGATAACTGTAATCCTTGGTGCATTCGAAGCATGAAGAATAGAACTTCAGTTGGAATCCACATGGGGTAGGTTGGAGCCCGAGACTGTCACTGAGGAAGGAAATATGATTGTGAAAGAAAATTTTGGTATACAACGTATCAAATACCAGGAGGGAAAGACAACCAGGAATCCCGTTGGAGAGAAGCGCAGGATTTCTTCAAGTTAGACATTCCTGGAAGAGAAGTAGTGGCTGTTAATTAAACACTAAAATAAAACCAAGATATTGTGGATGCTGGAAATCTGGAATAAAACAGAAAATGCTGGAAGAATAATGAAGCTGGTCCACATTTGCTGTTCTTGCAGCATGGCTCTGATAATGTGGCCAGCCTGCAGCACTCTGATCTGATTACACAGCAGCCCTTGCCCTGCTCAAACACTCGAGGGAGAGAAAATGTCAAATGTCATCAGCACAGACTATCTGAAGATTATACCCACACTGACACACACAGCAGAAGGCAGTTTCTTAAAGATTTGTTTAGGTAAAACGATGACCTCAGCAAAGCACAAAATAATTTCAACAGATCTTTCAGCCTCAAATACTATGCCTTTTAAACTGATTCTAAGGCAGGACAATGCAAGTTTATTTGTATATGTCAAGACTTATTTTACAAAGGCAAATTCAGGGAAAGCAACTCAATCAAAGGCTTCCTATGCTGGCAATTATAGAGTGCACACATGAGAAGACAGGTCTGCATCTCAATACAAACAGGACACCGTGAGGATTAAACTAGATTGACAGAAACTGAAGCTTCAAGGACCCTGTGTGTTTGATTTTAATTTTTATCTGTCAATTGTCCTGAAACCAGGAATACATCCTGAACTGAAACGGCAAGGACATTCATCATCTCCAGAGGACATATTTTTTGGAAAACAAACGTAGTTTTAAGGGATTTATTTCTGTATTGGTAAACATTAAAAATAAGGTATAGTTTCAAGTGGGTTTAATTTAACATTTTTGTGCCTGGAAGGATAAAACCTATTAGTTAGATTCATGCTGGACAATGGTGCTTGTATGTTTGTGGGTTGATAAATGCGGGACAAAGATGTCTGCATGTTCCAATTGGTTAAGTTCCAATTATATTTCTATTGTGCTGAGATAAGGCTATGGTGTGAAAAATAAATAGTAGTAGTAGCTGTTGCTTAGAAACTGGAGACCCTTTTAAGGGAAAACAAACATTTCAAGTTTTCATTTCAGCTGGATATATTGCAGTTAGAGACAGGACACTGGGGAGCGAACTTCTCTCAACTCAGCCAGGAGAAGCTGGACAGGTCAAGGGAGTTGCAAAGGTGCAAGCTTCCGAAGGAACTGTTGCTCTGTTTACTTGCTATAAATATGGCGGTTAATAAGGCCGCCTTTCTTGATCCTAATTATGAGTATACTTTCAGAGTCGCCAGGTATCTCTCGATACTGCCACAAGGTTCAACCCGAATACCGATCAAAGAGTCAATACACCAATTAGGTAGTTCAAAGTCAATACTACTTTATTTACACACAGTAAGATCTATTCATGCACAATAATACTACAAGCTAAACTATCTCTATCACTAACACCTATACTTAACTTAGGGTGCCCACTTAGGACTGAGGAACAATGGCCGTTGTTCGGATCTGAGGCTGTTGGGTTCAAAGAGGTAACAGGAGTACAGCTAAGGTCGTCCGTCTGGTAGCGAGCGTTGAACTTGAACTTATTTGCTTCTGGTGGAAGGGTCTCTCCGCTTGAGAGCTGAATCCAAGAGACTGAACCTTTTGCGGGGGTTCCTTCTTATACTTGGAGGGGCTTTGCGCGCTTTTAGGCGGGCCTTAAACTTGGTCCCAATTAATTGGGCCGTTTCTTGATCATTGTTATCGATCTAAACCAATAAAGGGGTGGGTGCCTTAATGGTTGGGCGTGTCCTAGGTGGCCGTTGGCCTTGCTTTGTTTGTGTGTTTTGGTTGGGGTTGTGGCGCCACGCTGTCTGGAACAGTATCGGCTACCTGAGCACTCGTCCTTTGTTTCCCGGAGATGGGCCATCAATATGTAAATCGACCTAGCATTTCGATTCCGTCTACAAACTGCCTTCCAAATATACATTCAGGCTCTGTGCCTGCTTGTTGCTTAGTATTGTCCATATTTCCCTATAGGTTCTGCGAGTGTCCATTTTGTATACTGAAAGTGACCATCCCAGATGGCTACAGGAACAAGTTACAGTCCAGATAACCAGGGAATTCCGACAGAAAGAATGTCTAAGACGACTGGAGTGAAGAGAATAGAGACCAAGGTTTTGTTCAGAAGAAATCAAGGCAGATGAAACAAAGGATGCTGAGTTAAAAAGACAATTGCAGTAACCAGATTTAAAGTGGGACAGCAGATTTCAAAGTCTGATATTTTAATAAAGTCTGAAAATTGAGAGTTAAAGTAATTAAGAACTGTTTGTATGGGTAGCATAAGTGAATAGCACTGTGGCTTCATAGCGTCAGAGCCCCAGGTTCGATTCCCTGCTGGGTCACTGTCTGTGTGGAGTCAGCATGTTCTCCCAGTGTCTGCGTGGGTTTCCTCCGGGTGCTCCGGTTTCCTCCCACAGCCAAAAGACTTGCAGGTTAGGTGGATTGGCCATGATAAGTTGCCCTTAGTGACCAAAAAGGTTATCAGGGGGTTATTGGGTTATGGGGATAGGGTGGAAGTGAGGGCTCAAATGGGTCGGTGCAGACTCGATGGGCCGAATGGCCTCCTTCTGCACTGTATGTTCTATGTACAGCAACAAGATCAAGAACTCCTAAAATGGTTGGTGTAAAATCCTGGACTAGATTCACTGTTAAAGTGGAGCAGAAGCTCTGTTTCAAAGTCATTTGGAATAAAATAGTATTGTAGAATAATCCAATTGTTTCAAGTTTAATAATATTTTTTCTTGTTAAAATGACTCTAATAAAGCCAGGGTTCCATTCTAGGATCTTCCATTCCAGTTCGAGTAGCAACTGGGATCATAACAATATCCCTCTTGTGGGTATTTTGAAAATTTAGGACCTTTACTTTGACCTGTTAATGAGCTATTTTATGAAAGAGAAAATAATTCATGCAGTAAATCCTTGGAGATGATGGCAGGACAAGGGAAGTATTTTATACTTTCCTCTTATTTACAAATCAAATCTTTATTTGATTGGAGAATGGCTCTCCAAATCTTCATATAAATGGTCAGGAATCCTGGGTCTAAGATTAATATTTTAAATTTAAATAGGGGCCACTATGTGAGTATGAAAGCCAAGTTAGCTGAAGTGAACTGGGATATTAGGCTAGAGGAAAGATCAACAGAGAAGCAGTGGCAATTATTTAAGGGGATATTTCAGAATAAGTATATTTCTACTATAAAGAAAAATTCTATGGCGAGGACCCACCATCTATGGTTAACTAAAGAAGTTAAGGAAAACATCATAGGTAAGGAAAAAGTATATAACTGTGCAAAGGTGAATGGCAGGACAGAATGGTTAGAACATAAAGAATGACTAAAAGGTTAATCAGGATAAAAGAAATTAGAGTATGAGAGGAAGCTAGCTAGGGATGTAAAAGTAGATAGCAAAAGTTTCTACAGGAAAAAAGTGTGTTGGTACTTAGAGTGACAATGGGAAGTTATAGTGAAATTAACAAATATTTTGCTTCTATATTCACTATAGAGGATACAAATATCATTCCAGTTGTAGCTGTATATCAGGTGGGAGAAGGAAGAGAAGAACTTTGTGAACTTGCAATCACTAGGGAAGTAGCAATATATTAACTGATGGAATTGTGGCCGACATGTTTCCGGTCCAGATGGGCTTCATCCTTTGGTTTTAAAAGAGGTGGCTAATGAGTTAGTAGCTGTGTTGAGGTTATTTTTCCAGATTTCATTTGATTCTGGAAAGGCTCCATCAGACGGGAAAGTAGCAAATATAGTCCCTCTGTTCAAGAAGGCAGGGAGGCAGAAAACAGGAAATTATAGGAGAGTTAGCTTGACTTATGTCATGGGGAAGTTGTTCGAACAATCATTAAGGTGGTTATAGCTGGGCTCTTTAAAAAAAAAACACAAGGTAATCAAGAACAGTAAACATGGTTTGTGAAAGGGAAATCACGTTTAATCAATTCATTGGCGTCTTTTGAAGGAATAATATGCTGTGGATAGACAGTTTGTAGACGTACTGTAATTGGATTTCCAAAAGGCATTTGATAAGGTGCCAAATTAAAGGTTATTGTGGAAAATAATTGTTCATGGTGTGGGGGTAACATATTAGCCTGGATAGGAGATTAGCAGGATGGCAGAAAACAGAGTATGTATAAATGGGTCTTTGTCTGATTGACAGGATGTGACGAGTGGAGTCCTGCAGGGGATGGTGCTGGAGCCTCAACTTTTTGCAATTTACATCAACAACTGAGACGAGGGGATTGAAGGCATGGCAGCTAAATTTACAGATGATACAAAGATAGGTAGGAAAGTATGTTGCGAAGATGAAGATGAAAGAGCTTGCAGATAGACATAGATAGGTTGGGTGAGTGGGTAAATATAGATTCATAGAATTCCTAGTGTAGGAGGCCATTCAGCCCAATGAGTCTAAACCAACCCTCCAAAGAGCACCGCACCAAGGCCCATTCCCCCACCCTATCCCTGCAACCCCACCGAACCTTTTGGATACGACAGGCCATTTAGCATGGCCACCTAACCTGCACATCTTTGGACTGTGGGAGAATACCAGAGCACCCGGAGGAAACCCATGCAAACATGGGGAGAACATACAAACTCTACACACAGTCACCAGAGGCTGGAATTGAACCCGGGTCCTTGGCATTGTCAGGTGGCAGTGCTAACTACTGTGCCACCATCCGGCAGATGGAGTATAATGTGGAAAAATGTGAAGTTGTTCACTTTGGCTAGAAGAATAAAAAAAAGCAAAGAATTATTTAAATGGAGAATAGCTTCAGAATTCCGAGATGCAGATGGATCTAGGAGTAGTGCATGAATTATAAAAGGTTCGCCTGCAGGTACAGCATGTAATCAATACAGCTAATGGAATGCTATCCTTTACTCGGAGAGAATCAAGCATAAAAATAAAGATGCTATGCTTCATTTATACAGAGCTTTGGTGAGACAACTTGAATACTATGCGCAGTTTTATAGAATTTACAGTGCAGAAGGAGGCCATTCAGCCCATCGAGTCTGCACCGGCTCTTGGAAAGAGCACTCTACCCAAGGTCAACAACTCCACCGTATCCCCATAACCCAGTAACCCCACCCAACACTAAGGGCAATTTTGGACACTAAGGGCAATTTATCATGGCCAATACACCTAACCTGCACATCTTTGGACTGTGGGAGGAAACCGGAGCACCCGGAGGAAACCCACGCACACACGGGGAGGATGTGCAGACTCCGCACAGACAGTGACCCAAGCCGGAATCGAACCTGGGACCCTGGAGCTGTGAAGCGATTGTGCTATCCAAGAGACTTAAGTAGAACATAGAACATTACAGCGCAGTACAGGCCCTTCGGCCCACAATGTCGCACCGTCCTGTGAAACCCTTCTAAAGTCCCTCTACACTATTCCCTTATCGTCCATATGCCTAACCAATGACCATTTGAATGCATTTAGTGTTGGCGAGTCCACTACTGTTGCAGGCAGGGCATTCCACGCCCTTACTACTCTCCAAGTAAAGAACCTGCCTCTGACATCTGTCCTATATCTATCTCCCCTCAATTTAAAGCTATGTCCCCTCGTGCTGGACATCACCATCCGAGGAAAAAGGCTCTCGATGTCCACCCTATCTAATCCTCTGATCATCTTGTATGCCTCAATTAAGTCCCCTCTTAACCTTCTTCTCTCTAACGAAAACAGCCTCAAGTCCTTCAGCCTTTCCTCATATGATCTTCCCTCCATACCAGGCAACATTCTTGTAAATCTCCTCTGTACCCTTTCCAATGCTTCCACATCCTTCCTATAATGTGGCGACCAGAACTGCACACAATACTCCAAATGCGGCTGCACCAGAGTTTTGTACAACTGCAACATGACCTCATGGCTCCGAAACTCAATTCCTCTACCAATAAAAGCTAACACACCTTACGCCTTCTTAACAACCCTCTCAACCTGGGTGGCAACTTTCAGGGATCTATGGACATGGACACCGAGATCTCTCTGCTCGTCCACACTACCAAGAATCTCACCATTAGCCCAGTACTCTGCCTTTCTGTTATTCCTTCCAAAATGAATCACCTCACACTTTTCTGCATTAAACTCCATTTGCCACCTGTCAGCCCAGCTCTGCAGCCTATCTATGTCCCTCTGTAACTTGTAACATCCTTCTGCACTGTCCACAACTCCACCAACTTTAGTGTCATCTGCAAATTTACTCACCCATCCTTCTATGCCCTCCTCCAGGTCATTTATAAAAATGACAAACAGCAACGGCCCCAAAGCAGATCCTTGTGGCACACCACTAGTAACTGGACACCAGTCAGAGCATTTTCCATCAACTACCACTCTTTGTCTTCTATCAGCTAGCCAATTTCTGATCCAAACTGCTAAATCACCCTGAATCCCATGCCTCTGTATTTTCTGCAATAGCCTACCGTGGGGAACCTTATCAAACGCTTTACTGAAATCCATATACACCACATCAACTACTTTACCCTCATCCACCTGTTTGGTCACCTTCTCGAAGAACTCAATGAGGTTTGTGAGGCACGACCTATCCTTCACAAAACCATGTTGACTATCGCTAATCAAATTATTCCTTTCCAGATGATTATACATCCTATCTCTTATAAACCTTTCCAAGACTTTTCCCACAACAGAAGGCTCACTGGTCTATAGTTACTGGGGTTATCTCTACTCCCCTTCTTGTGCAAGGGGACATTTGCTATCCTCCAGTCCTCTGGCACTATTCCTGTAGTCGAAGATGACTTAAAGATCAAAGCCAAAGGCTCAGCAATCTCCTCCCTAGCTTCCCAGAGAATCCTAGGATAAATCCCATCCGGCCCAGGGGACTTATCTATTTTCACACTTTCCAGAATTGCTAACACCTCCTCCTTATGAACCTCAAGCCCTTCTAGTCTAGTAGCCTGTATCTCAGTATTCTCCTCAACAACTTTGTCTTTTTCCTGTGTGAATACTGACAAAAAATACTCATTTAGCACCTCTCCTATCTCCTCGGACTCTACGCACAACTCCCCACTACTATCCCTGACTGGCCCTACTCTTACCTTAGTCATTCTTTTATTCCTGACATACCTATAGAAAGCTTTAGGGTTATCCTTGATCCTACCTGCCAAAGACTTCTCATGTCCTCGCTTGGCTCTTCTTAGCTCTCTCTTTAAAGCCTTCCTAGCTAACTTGTAACTCTCAAGCGACCCAACTGAACTATCACGTCTCATCTTCACATAAGCCTTCTTCTTCCTCTTGACAAGTGATTCAACTGCTTTAGTAACCCATGGTTCCCTCACTCGACCACTTCCTCCCTGCCTAACAGGTACATACTTATCAAGGACACGCAGTAGCTGTTCCTTGAACATGCTCCACATTTCCATTGTGTCCATCCCTTGCAGTTTTCCTCTCCAGGCGATGCATCCTAAGTCTTGCCTCATCGCAGTAAAGTCTCTTTACTTAAGGAAAGATGCAAATGCGTTGGAGGCATTTTCAGAGGAGGTTTATTAGATTGATACCTGGAATGAGCGGGTTGTCTTGTGAGGAAAGGGTGGACAGAGTGGGCTTGTTTCCACTGGAGTTCAGACGAGTGAGCGATGACATGATTGAAATGTATAAGAACCTGAATGGTCTTGACAAGGTGGATGTGGAAAGGTTATTTCTTCTTGTGGTTAGTCCAGAAATAGGGAGTATTATTTTAAAATTAGGGGTTGACCTGATAGAAGTTTATAAAATTATTAGGGATATAGATAGAGTGAACAGTTGGATGCTTTTTCCCACGGCAAGGTTTAAAATTGCAAGGTAGCACAAGTTCAAGGTGAGGGGGGACAGGTTCAGTGGAGATGTGTGGGTAATGTTTTTTTACACAGAGGGTGGTGGTGGCCTGGAATCTACTGCCTAGTGAGGTGGTTGAGACACATGCATTAGCAACCTTTAAGACTTATCTGGATAGGCACATGAACAGAAGGGATATATAAGGATACAGGTGGTTGGCCGAGATGGGACTCGTGATCAGCGCAGGCTTGGAGGGCTGAAGGGCCTGTTCTTCTTTGACAGAGCCGAGAATTATTTTCTCTGAGGGTTGTGTGGCTTTGGAACCTTTTGGTTTCACAAAATCAGAGGTAGATATATTGTTGCTAGGCATGGGGTCCAAAGGTTAATCGGGGGTAGATGGGAGTGTAGGACTCGAAACACAGATTAGTCATGATTTTTTTTATGGTGTAGAAGACTCAAGGGGTCAAAAGTCCAACTTCTGCTCCTATATCCTATGTTCAAAATTATCATGACAAATACTCAGTTCGCAGATGTAATAAACGCTGTGACCTCCAGCTGACAGGCAGGCTGCTTTACACCGTGTTCTCCAGCAGACAGCCTGCTTTATGCTGTGACCTCCAGCAGACAGGCAGCTTGTTTTACACTGTGACCTCCAGCAGATAGGCAGGCCGATTTATGCTATGACCTCCAGCATACAGGCAGCCTGATTTATGCTGTGACCTCCAGCAGACAGGCAACCTGTTTTACACCACGACCTCCAGCAGACAGGCAGCCTATTTTATGCTGTGTCCTCCAGCAGACAGTCAGCCTGTTATACACTGTGTTCTCTAGCAGACAGGCAACCTGTTTTACAGTGACCTTCAGTAGACTGTTATACACTGTGACCTCCAGCAGATAGGCAGGCCGATTTATGCTATGACCTCCAGCAGACAGGCAACCTGTTTTACACCGCGACCTCCAGCAGACAGGCAGCCTATTTTATGCTGTGTCCTCCAGCAGACAGTCAGCCTGTTTTACAGTGACCTTCAGTAGACTGTTATACACTGTGACCACCAGCAGGAAGGCAGCCTGTTTTACGCTATGCCAAATTTGCTTTAACTTTAATGAAAATGGTAAATCGGGCTAGGCTGCCGATTGTTATAGCCAAAGATCAAGTGACCCCAATTGAAAATGAAAATCGCTTATTGTCACAAGTAGGCTTCAAATGAAGTTACTGTGAAAAGCCCCTATTCGCCACATTCCGGCACCTGTTCGGGGAGACTGGTACGGGAATTGAACCGTGCTGCTGGCCTGCCCTGGTCTGCTTTCAAAGCCAGCGATTTAGCCCTGTGCTAAACCAGCCCCAATTGTGTTTGCGTGATGTCAACTTGGCAGAAAACTCAATGCGCCAAGACTCTCCACATCATTTATTGAATTACAAATCAAAAGCGAGAAATTCTTCTGATGATATTACAAAGCTGTTCATATTGTACATTGTTGCTGCTGCCAGACCACTTACACGGTTCAGCACACTGTCGATCATTGTGACAGAATTTGGGTCACAGGTTCACTTCTCTGATTTTGCATTCATCAAAATTTTAAGCTTGGGGTGGATATCATGGGAATGAAACCAAACAGGTAAAATTAAGTGTTCCACTAAAAATATATTACCTGTTGTTCATCCAACAACACTTACCTCACCCCTGTTAAAAGGAAGTTGCTGCAAGTGTGTAAGACCAGAGTGAAATAAAAAGCATAGCTGACACAGCATTATTCTAAACCACAAACTGGACAGCAGATGTGGTTAAGTGATCATCTATACACTCGCCACTTTATGTACTACACCTTCTGCTTGAGCAAGCCACGCTTCTCTCTGGAAAAATCAGGCGATAGATCAGAAATCCCAGTGTCTGCCTGATACATTGTCTTCCTGCTTTAGATTCACCTTGGTCACTGTAACTAAAGAGGCAGCAATGGAGCCCATTATCGATGGAGCATAGACTGCAATTACACGAGATCCAATTTCACAAACATCTCCCAAGTTCTCATTCAGATTAAACAAGGAAGTAAACAGCATTCAATCACTGATATCCAAATAAATGTGGTTAAAATCTGCAGTGAGCAGCAATGTTGCAACCAAGATTTGTACACACTGGAAAATCCAATACTCGATTGATATATCTGAACCCTGAGAAACTGGTAAGCAGAAGCAGGACTCTGACTATCCATAATTTGGCAGAGGTCTCTTCAGAGTACATCTCTGCAATAATAGATAAAAGATAATGACAATTATCATAAAGAGAAAGGGAAAGATATAACTGAAGATTGTTCAGCAAACAGCAATTCCACTATATGTATTATGCCCCATCTAATAATGGACCTTCTTGTGGAAAACTGATGCCTCTGTCCTGACTTTATCTTGGATTGGAGCAGGCCGTCATTCTAAAAAATACACCTTTTTATTAATATGCAGAGAAGCCCTCCAATTCCTGTGAGAGTTACCACGGCGAGCAACCGGACTGCTAGAAAGTCCAGGGAATCTTCAAGTTGAGAGTGCAGTTTGCAAACTTGCCGATATGTACTGACACTGTCCCCAGAGTTGTCAATCACATGGTTTGCCAGCTTCCGCTTCTGCTCCAATGGCATCTGGGCACCAATACGACGCTCTGCTTCCGCCTGTGTTAAACTATTCCGCTTCATCAGCCGGGTCAGCTGGGCCTGAGGGTCACTGTGGCACAACAAACACCAATCAGCCATATGCTACAAGCACACTCACAAAGATTTCATCAAAAGAGCCAGGGAGACATGGATTTTTTGGAACGCATTTAGAATGCCTGAAAAGGCAGTGGAAGCAGATTCAATAATAACTTGCAAACAAGAGTTGAATGAATACTTGAAAAGAAAAATATTGCAGGGCCACAGGGGAACAGCAGTATTCACTTTGCACTTTCAAAGAGCCAGCATAGACCTGATGGGCTGACTGGTATCTGGTATTTTGAAATATGGCCTTTTCATTAACTTAAAATAAACTATTTTCTACATCATTCCATTCCATTGACTTTTGATTTTAAACGCAGTCAATGAATTGGTAAATCTGAGTGGTTTGATACCAAGCTACACAAAAGCTTGAAGATCCAGGAATCGTTCCTGCTCTGTGCGTAGCTGACAGGCTTCCTGGGCGGGATTCTCCGCCGATGGGATGCTCCGTTTTGCCGGCAGCCCGGGGGTTTCCCCGGAGGCGTGGGGCTGCCCCACAATGGGAAATCCCATTGACTGGCCGGGGTAACGGAGCATCCCGCTGGCGGGATGAGGCAGAAATGTGGCGTGGCGGGACGGAGCATCCCGCCCATAGTCTTCAATAATGGAGAATCCAGCCCCCTATTCCTGCTTGTTCTGTAGCTCCTCAGCTTCCATCCTGCTGACTACGCAAGGCTTTTCTGCAATATTTTCGATGCATAAATGACCAGCCACCTCTTACTCCCTGGGCATGGAGAATACTCCCTGGGCATGGAGAATAGTGTTCAGGGCACAGTGCCTCACAGTGTTTCTCCCTCAACCCTGACCCCTAGCTGACCATACACAATCAAAGAGATTTTTGTTTGCAACCAGTCAATGCCCCTGGACACCTTTCTTCAGTACCAATATAAATTGGGAATGTCGCGAAGAGAATAGGGGATGTCCAGAATTCCCTGGTACACAGACCAATGATTAAGACCAAGTGACTAATTTGTTGACTTTCTGCAGTTTTATACAAACTTACCAGTAAACCACTACAGTGTGCTTCATAAACCTGGCTAACTTGTTAGTCTCAAACAAGAGCGGAACATCGAGGATAACATATCGGTATCCTGCGGATAAGGAAACAAAGGTTACACTCCTGTATTGTGTGAGAGCAAATGAATCAGCTTCCAGCCTGTGTGACATCAGATAACATTGTTTTACCACTGATTACAATGAGAGAGAAAATCTAGATAGGTTGTTAAATTATGAATGAGTGGGTTAGATGACTTTTTTTATTCATTCATGGGATGTGGGTGTTGCTAGCTGTACCAGCATTTATTGCCCATCTCTAATTTCCCTTGAATGAATGGTAGTGAACTGCCTTCTTGGACCACTGCAGCCCATGTTGTCTAGGTACACTCAGTGCTGTTAGGGAGGGAGTTCCAGAATTTTGATCCAGCGACAGTAAAGGAACAACAATATATTTCCATGTCAGGATAGTGAGTGACTCGGAGGGGATCTTCAAGATGGTGGGGTTCGCAGATATCTGCTTGCCTTTGTCCTTCTAGATGGTAGTGGTCGGGGGGTTCGGAGGTGCAGTCTAAGGAACCTTGGTGAGTTACTCCAGTGCATCTTGTAGATGGTTTACATGGCTGCCAATGTTCGGCGGTGGTGGAGGGAGTGAATATTTGTGGAGGGGATGCTAATCGGGCTGTTTTGTCCCAGATGGTGTCAAGCTTCTTGAGTGTGGTTGAAGCTGCATTCATCAAGGCAAGTGGACATTACACCCCTGACTTGTGCCTTTTAGATGGTGGACAGGCTTTGGAAAGTCAAGAGGAGAGTAGCTCGACACAGGATTCCCAGCCTTTGACTTGCCACAGCATTTATATGGCTCGTCCAGTTCAGTTTTGGCAACCTCCAGAATGTTGATGGTGGAGGACGCAGCGATGGTAATGCCATTGAATAACAAGGGACGATGGTTAGAGCCTCTCTTGTTAGAGAAAATCACTGCCTGGCACTTGGGTCGCACCAATTTCTTTTAAATACAAATTTAGAGTACCCAATTATTTTTTCCAATTAAGGGGCAATTTAGCATGGCAATCCCCCTAACCTGCACATCTTTGGGTTGTGGGGGCAAGACCCACACAGACGCGGGGAGAACGTGCAAACTCCACACAGACAGTGACCCGGGACGGGGATCGAACCCAGGTTCTCAGCGCCGTAAACACCAGTGCTAACCACAGCGCCACAATGCCGCCCTATGTGGCACAAATGTTGCTTGCCAGATATCAGCCTGGATATTGTCCAGGCCTTGCTGCATTTGGACCTGGACTGCTTCAGTATCTGAGGAGTTATGAACGGTGCTAAACATTGTGCAATCAACATTCCCACTTCCGACCTTCTGATGGAAGGAAGGTCATTGATCAAGCAGTTGTCGATGGTTAGGCAAAGGACACTGCCATTGAATCCATACAGTGCAGGAGGCGCCCATTTGGCCCATCGAATCTGCAGCGGCCCTCTGAAAAAGTCTCCTACCTAGGCCCACTCTCCAACTCGATCTCCGTAAACCCCACCTAACCTGTACATCTTTGGACTGAGGGAGGAAAGTAGAGCACCTGGGGGAAAACCCACACAGACAGGGAAGAACGTGCAAACTGCACACACACAGTCAGCCAAGACAGTAAGCGAACCTGGGTCCCTGGCATTGTGGGAAGCTTCTGCAATGGTGTCCTGGAAAAGAGATGATCGACCTCCAAAAACCACAACCATCTTCCTTTGTATTAAGCACAAATCCAAACAGCAGAGAGTTTGCCCCGATTCCTATTGACTCAAGTTTTGTGAGGGCTCCTTGATGCCACACTCATACGACCTGGAGGAGTAGGACTATAAGACCTTAAGACATAGGAGCAGAATTAGGCCACTCGATCCATCGAGTCTGCACCACCATTCAATCATGGCTGAACTTTTTCTCATCCCCATTCTCCTGCCTGCTCATCATAACCCCTGATCCCCTTATTGATCAAAAACCTATCTATCTCTGTTTTAAAGACACTCAAGTGATTTGGCCTCCACAGCCTTCTGCGACAGAGTTTCACAGATTCATCAGCCTCTGGCTGAAGAAATTCCTCATCTCTGTTTTAGTCTGAGATTGTGACCTCTGCCTCTAATTTTTCCTACAAGTGCAAACATTCTCTCCTCATCCACTCTATCCAGGCCATGCAGTATCCTGTAAGTTTCAATAAGATTCCCCCCTCATCCTTCTAAACTCCAACGGGTACAGACCCAGAGTCCTCAACCGTTCCTCATACAAGCTCTTCATTCCAGGGATTATTCTTGTGAATATTCTCTGGACCCTTTCAAAGGGCCAACACATCCTTCCTTAGATACGGGGCCCAAAACTGCTCACAATACTCGAAATGGTGTCTGACGAGAGCTTTAATAGCCTCTAGCCTCAGAAGTACATCCCTGGTCTTTTATTCTAGCCCTCTCGACATGAATGCTCATATTGCATTTGCCTTCCTAACTCCCGACTGAACCTGCACGTTAACCATAAGAGAATCGTGAACAAGGGCTCCAAAGTCCCTTTGTGCTTCTGATTTCCTAAGCATCTTCCCATTTAGAAAATAGTATATGCCTCCATTCCTCCTTCCAAAGTGCATAACATCACACTTACCCACATTGTATTCCATCTGCCGCTTCTTTGCCCACTCTCCTAGCCTGTCACAGTCCTTCTGAAGCCCGTCTGCTTCCTCAATACTACCTGCCCCTCTACAGATCTTTGTACCTTCTTAGCAACCGTGGCATGCAGTTCCTCCCTCCAGATCATTAATGTATATTGTGAAAAGTTGTGGTCCCAGCACCAACCCCTGAGGTACACCATTATTCACCAGCTGCCATCCTGAAAAAGACCCCTTTATCCCCACTCTCTGCCTTCTGCCAGTCAGCCAATCCTCTAACCATGCCAGGATCTTACCCTGAACACCATGAGCTCTTAATATATTTAACACTGTCTTACACAACACCTTGTCAGAGGCCTTCTGGAAATCTAAATTAATCACATCCACCAGTTCTCCTTTGTCTAACTTCCTTGTTACTTCCTCGAAGAACTTTGATTTGACAGACATGACTTCTCCTTGACGAAGCCGTGCTGACTCAGTCCTATTTTATCATGCACGTCCAAGTACTCCGCAATCTCATCTTTAGTAATGGACTCTAGGGGGCAGCACGGTGGCTCAGTGGTTAGCACTGCAGTCACACGGCGCCGAGGTCCCAGGTTCGATCTCGGCTCTGGGTCACTCTCTGTGTGGAGTTTGCACATTCTCCCTGTGTTTGCGTGGGTTCCACCCACTACACAAAGATGTGCAAAGTAGGTGGATTGAACACGCTAAATTGCCCCTTAATTGGAAAAAATGAACTGGGTACTCTAATTTTTTTTTAATTAAAAAATAATGGACTCTAAAATCTTACCAATCAGGCTAACCGACCTATAATTTCCCATCTTCTGCCTCCCTCCCTTCTTAAACAGCGTTGTTACATTAGCCACTTTCCAGTCCTCTGGGACCCTTCCTGCCTCCAGAGATTCCTGAAAGATCATCATCAATGCCCCTACAATCTCCTCAGCTATCTCTTTTTGAACCCTGGGGTATATCCATTCAATCCAAGTGGTTTATCCACCTTCAGACCCTTCAGGTTCCCCAGAACCTTCTTAGTAATGGTCACTGCACTCACCTCGGCCCCCTGGTTCTCCTGGAGCTCTGGCATCCCACTGGTGTCCTCTACCGTGAAGACTGATGCAAAGTAACTTTTCAGTTCATTTGCCATTTCTTTGTTTCCTATTATTACTTCTCCAGCCACATTTTCCAGTGATCCAATGTTTATTTTTGCCTCTCTCTTAACTTTTATATATTGAAAAAACTCTTCCTATCTTCCTTGATTATTACTAGCTAGCTTGCACTCATACTTCATCTTCTCCCCCCTTATTTATTTTTTTGTTGTCCTCTGCTCGCTTTGAAAGGCTTCCCAATCGTCTGGCTTGCCACTAATCCTCGCCACTTTGTATGCTTTTTCTTTAGCTTTTATGTTGTCCTTGACTTCCCTCGTCAACCATGGATGCCTAGTCCTCCCCTTAGCATGGTTCTTACTCCTGGAGATGAATTTCTGCTGTGCCTCCCGAATAACCCCCAAAAACTCTTGCCATTGCTGCTGGTTTAACACACTGGGCTAAATAGCTGGCTTTTAAAGCAGACCAAGGCAGGCCAGCAGCACGGTTCAATTCCCATACCAGCCTCCCCGAACAGGCGCCGGAATGTGGCGACTAGGGGCTTTTCACAGTAACTTCATTTGAAGCCTACTTGTGACAATAAGAGGTTTTCATTTCATTTCATTTCCACTGTCTTGCCTGCCAGGCTCCCCTTCCAATCAACACTGGCCAGCTCCTCCCTCGTGTATTTGTAGTTACCCTTATTTAATTGTAATACCGTTACATCTGATTGTAGCTTCTCCCTCTCAAACTGCAGGGTAAATTCTATCATATTGTGGTCACTGCTCCCGAAGAGTTCCTTCACCATAAGTTCCCTAATCAAGTCTGCCTCATTACCCATCACTAAATCCAGAATTGCCTGTTCCCTTGTAGGCTCTGTCACAGGCTGCTCCAAAAAAATATCTCTTAGACATTCCACAAATTCCTTTTCTTGGGATCCACTACCAACCTGATTTTCCCAGTCCACCTGCATATTGAAGTCCCCCATGACTATTGCAATATCGCCCTTTTTACATGCCTTTTCTATCTCCTGATTTATTTTCTGCCCCACTTGACTACTGCAAGGGGGCCTGTACATAACTCCCATCAGGGTCTTTTTACCTTTGCGATTCCTCAACTCTTCCCACAGATTCTATGCCTTTTGATCCTATATCGCTCCTTGCTATAGATTTAACTTCATTCCTTACTAACAATGCAACCCCACCCCCTTTGCCCATCTGCCTGTCCTTTCGACAGGCGCATAGAACATAGAAAATACAGCACAGAACAGGCCCTTCGACCAATGCAAATGATTTTGTCCTAGATTAAGAACTAATCAACCTACACCCATTCTACCGTAATCCAGTACCTATCCAATAGCCGCTTGAAGGTCCCTAATGTTTCCAACTCAATTACTTCCACAGGCAGTACATTCTCTGCCCCCATTACTCTCTGGGTAAAGAACCTACCTCTAACATCCCCCCCCTAGATCTTCCACCATTCACCTTAAATTTATGTCCCCTTGTATGGGTTTGTTCCACCCGAGGAAAAAAGTCTCTGACTGTCTATTCTATCTATTCCCTTGATCATCTTATAAACCTCTATCAAGTCACCCCTCATCCTTCTCCGTTCTAATGAGAAAAGGCCTAGCACCCTCAACCTTTCCTCGTAAGACCGACATTCCAGGCAACATCCTGTTAAATCTCCTTTGCACCTTTTCCAAAGCTTCCACATCCTTCCCAAAATGAGGTGACCAGAACTACTAGCCTTGTATATTTAGATCCCAGTCCTAATCACCTTGCAGCCAAGTCTCTGTGATGCCCACAACATTGTACCGGCCAAATGTGCGCAACAAGCTCATTTACCTTGTTCCGTATACTATGCACATTTAGGTACTACACCCTCAATCCTGCATTGACCATCTTCCTTTTCACAGTTGTTGCCTTTTTTGCTCTGCCTGAACTCCCTCTGCAGGACCTCATCACTCTTCCTGCCTATGTCATTATTACCTATGTGTACTACGACCTCTGGCTGTTCACCCTTCCTCTTTAGGATGTCCTGAGTTCGTTCAGAGACAATCTTGACCCTGGCACCAGGGAGGCAACATACCATCCTGGAGTCTCTTTCACATCCACAGAAGCACCTATCTGTGGCCCTTACTATCGAGTCCCCTATAATTATCGCTCTCCTGCACTTTGCCCTCCCCTGTTGAGCAACAGAGCCAGTTGTGTTGCCACTGTTCTGGCTGCTGTTGTTTTCCCCCAATAGGCTATTCCCCCCCTCCCCCCAACAACAGGTATACCTGTTAGAGAGGAGGACAACCATAGGGGATTCCTGCACTGACTGCCTGCCCTTTCTAGCAGAGACCCATCTGTCTGCTTGCACCTTGGATGTGACCATGTCTCTGTAACTCCTATCTATGACGCTTTACACCACCTGCATGCACCCAAGTATATCCAACTGCTGCTCCAACCGAACCATCTGTGAGGAGCTGCCATTAGATACACTTGCTGCAGATGTAGCGTCACAGATCTGCCACATCTCACAGTTCGAGGACTGCACCCCGCTGAGTGACATTTAAGCACTAGCTAGTTAATTAAAAATGCTTGAATTATTGTTAGATTGAGTTACAATTAACTACATGACCCGGACACTAGACTTTTACTGTAAAATTAAATGCTAAATACTAATCTCTTGAGTGCACTTGACCCCTCAAGCCTGCGCTGCCATTCAATAAGATTCTAGCTGATCGGAGTGTAATTTCACCTCACATTCCTGTCTCACCTCCAATAACCTTTCATTCCCTTGTTCATCAAGAATCTATCTTGCTCGGATTCGACTTCCGGGCGGCGAGCGGAGCGGTCAGACGGAAAGGGGCTCCCGCAGGGTGACGAGGTCGGGGCCTTTATCTCGGCAGCGGGAAGAGAAGGGGAAGGGGAAGGGGAAAGGGAAGGGGAAGTGGATGGGGAAGGGACCCCCCCCTCCCCCATGAAACTGCTGGCAGAGGATCCTCGGCGGCGGAGCGGTCTGGTGGCAGCAGCAGCAGTGGCAGGTCCACCCTCATCCCCCCCCCCCCCCAGCGGCACCAGAGCGCAGGCCAGGAGCGGAGTGGCAGCGGCCCGGTCCGAAGCGGGACCCAGGCTGTGGAGAGGAGGGAACGGAGGAGCGACCAGCAACTTAACCACCCCCACCTGGAGAGCACGGGGTGCGACGAGCGGCGATCCGGACGGAGCAGCGGGGACCGATCCAACCCCCCCACAACCGGCAGCGACCACCATGAGGCTGGAACAAAGAGACTCTGGGCCAGAAGCCTCTCTCTCTCTACCCTGGGTGAGTGAGGGGAAAGGAAGAAAAAAATAACTTTTACAAAAACAAATCCCAAAAGAAAACTGTTAAAGAGAGGGGAGGGGGAAATATATATATATTTTTTTCTCTCTTTTTGCACTCTCTTTTCCCATCCAAAACAAGCCCACCTGAGAGGAACATAGAACATAGAACAGTACAGCACAGAACAGGCCCTTCGGCCCCCGATGTTGTGCCGAGCAATGATCACCCTATTCAAACCCACGTATCCACCCTATACCCGTAACCCAACAACCCCCCCCCCCTTAACCTTACTTTTTTAGGACACTATGGGCAATTTAGCATGGCCAATCCACCTAACCCGCACATCTTTGGACTGTGGGAGGAAACCGGAGCACCCGGAGGAAAACCACGCACACACGGGGAGGACGTGCAGACTCCGCACAGACAGTGACCCAGCCGGGAATCGAACCTGGAACCCTGGAGCTGTGAAGCATTTACGCTAACCACCATGCTACCGTGCTGCCCCCTAAAAAGGGAAAAATAAAGTAGCAAAGGAAAGGAGGGAGGAGGGAAGAAAAAGGGAAGAGACAAAAAATAAAAAGAGGGTGCGGAAAAGAAAAACAAGAGGAGAAGAAAAGAAGAAAGGGAAGGGGGAGGAAAAAATGCCAGAAGGGAGCCAAAGCAGAGGGAGAAGGGGCACAAGAGGCAGACGGGGCAAGGGCAAGCCAGCTCAGGCGAGCGAATCAGCTCACAAAGCGGCGGAACGGAAGTATCGCCGCATCGAAAAGAGCTGGACCGACAGGTGCCCTCTCCCCTGGGGCCAGCGGGGAGCTGGAACTGGAAGGCAGCCTTTACCGAGGTGCTGAGGGAGCATCTGCAGGTACAAAAGGCAGAGGTGAAGGCAGAAATAGAGACCGCAGTGCAGGCAGCAGTGGGCAGGGCCATGTCAGGGGTGCAGGAGGCCCTGACCAGACTAGAGGAGAAATTGGATGCCCAAGGAGAGAAACCGGAAGCCCAGGAGGCGACCATTAAGGAGCTGGAGAAAGCAGCGACTGACGTGAGCGACCGGGTCACGGCCCTGGAGAAGGAGGTGACGAGACTGGATGCAACACAGGGGAGCCTGAAGGGCAGAGTAGACGACCAGGAAAACCGCTCGATAAGGCAAAATGTCAGGATAGTGGGCCTGCCAGCGGGGAGCGAGGGTAGAAACCCCACAGCATACGTGGCTGAGATGCTGGGCAACTTAGTGGGGAGGGAAACTTTCCCCAACCCACCGGAAATGGACACCGCACATCGGTCGCTGCGCCCGAAGCCCAAGGCAGGGGAACACCCGAGAGCAGTCATAGCCAAACTGCACCGGTACCAGGACAGGGAGACAATCCTGCGCTGGGCCAGGAAAAATAGAGTTTGCAAATGGGAACGGCACGCCATTCGAATCTATGAGGACCTTGGGGCAGATATAAGTAGGGGATGGGCTGAGTTCAATAGAGCGCAAGCAGCTCTCCACAGGAGCAGAGTGCGTTTTGGTATGCTGTACCCAGCGAAACTCTGGGTCACATACCAAAACAGCGAATATTTCTTGACAGCCCCCGCTGAGGAAAATAGGTTCATCGAGAAACACGGGCTGGAAAACAACCAGCGAGGGTAGGAACGAGGGGCCCCTGGCAAGGGGCAACGACCCGCCGACGGGCGGGTGGGGAGGGGCGAGGCAATGCCAGGCCACCCCGCTCCGGCAAGAACAGCCAGAACAAAGAACAAACCACTGCCCGAGGGACCGCTCCAGGTGGGAGGCCAGGCCCCAGCACGAGGGAACGAGAGCAATGGAGAAGGGAGAGCAGACGAGAGGGGTGCAGGGTAAGATGGGGGAAGACCGGGCAGAAAATCGTAGAGGCCAGGCAGGGGAGAAGCGAGACAATAAACCCCAAGGGGGGCCACCGTACTAGCAGAAAAGCTAGCGCCGGGGGCACGCAACAAAGCAGGGCCGCAGCGCACCCCCAACAGGGGGGAAGGCGCCAGGCAGGGGATGGGGGAACACCCGTCAAAGTCGGGAGAGCAAACAAGGAAAGGAATAGGGGAAAGAGGGGCAAAGGAGGGGTATTCGGGGGAGGAGGGAAAAGGGGCGGGGGGGGGGGGCACTCAGGGAGCGAGAGACCGGGGAGGGGGAATGCAGAGAAGGAGGCACAAAAGAGGCTAGAAAAGGATCAGGGCTAAAAAGTGCCACAACCAAGGGCTCGAAACAAGGACCCACTGCAAGCACCCACCCAGTACGGTCTTTGGACGAAGGGAGACCCCAGAGTGCAAGGGACTACCCGCGTGGTAGACACACAGTGGACGGCCATGGCGTGTGCCCCCGGGACAAGGGGAAACCGCGAAGCGCAGAGACCCGACCGCATGGGGAGAGCAGTGACAGCGGCCATCCTGGACAGCCCCCTAACAAAGGGAAACCCAGGAGGGCAGGGGCGCATCCACCAGATAAGTATGGTTAATCCCACAGGAGCAAGGGGGCAGAAGCCCCCCACCAGGATAGTCACCTGGAACGCAAGGGGACTTAACGGCCCAGTGAAGAGATCTAGAGTCCTCACCCACTTCAGAAACATGAGGGCCGACATAGTCTTCCTCCAAGAGATGCACCCGAGAGAACAGGACCAACTGTGGATAAGAACGGGCTGGGTGGGACAAACCTACCATTCCTGCTACGGGACAAGGGCCAGGGGGGTGGCGATCTTGATTGGCAAGAGGACGATGTTTCGGACGACAAAGACCCGGGGGGGGGGGGGGGGGTACATCATGGTCAGCGGGCCCTGGATGGGGCACCGGTAGTTCTAGCCAACGTGTACGTGCCCAACTGGGACGACACGAGTTTAATCAAAAAGACCATGGCAGAAATCCCGGACATAGCGACGCATCGACTAATCATGGGGGGGGGGGGGGGGGGGACTTCAACTGTGTACAGGATCCAAAGACGGACAGATCAAACCCCAAAACGGGGAAATCCTCAAGCATGGCAAGGGAACTCAGTCACTTTATGGAGCAGATGGGAGCAATGGACCCCTGAAGGTTACCCCACCCGGGGGAGAAGGAATTCTCCTTCTTCTCCCCAGTACACAATGTATACACCAGAATTGACTTCTTTGCGGTGGGGAAAACGGTGCTTCCAGGGATAGACAAAGTGGAATACTCCGCAATTGTGATATCAGACCACGCTCCACATTACATGGACGTGCGGCTAAAGACGGGAAGGGCCCAGCGCCCCACATGGAGGTTGGACGGTGCCTTACTAGCTGACAAGGCCTTCAGCGAAAGGGTAGTGCGGACCATAGCAGAATACAAGGAGAACAACCAAAACGGGGAGGTCTCACCCTCCACGTTCTGGGAAGCGCTAAAGGCCGTACTAAGAGGGGAAATCATCACCTTCAAAGCGCAAAGAGATAGGGAGCAAAGGGTGGCTAGACAGCAGCTGATCGACTCCATACTGGAGGCAGACCGTAAATACTCCGAGGCCCCGACCGTAGAGCTCCTGGTGGAGAGGAAAGAACTACAAAGGAACTTTGACCTGCTCTCCACCAGGAAAGCAGTGCACCAACTCCGCCAGGCGCGCGGGACCCTGTACGAACACGGAGACAAAGCCAGCCGCCTGTTGGCACACCAGCTGAGAAAGCAGGCAGCCACCAGAAATTGCGCAAATCAGGGGTACCGGAGGCACGTTGGAAACAGAACCAGAGAAGATTAACAAAACCTTCAAGGCCTTCTACCAAGAGCTGTACACCTCAGAGCCCCCAAGGGGGGAGGCTGGGATGAAACGGTTCCTTGATGGACTGGACATTCCAGTCGTGGGAGAAGGGCAGAAAATGGGGCCTAGAAGCACCACTAGCACTGGGAGAGATCATGGACAGCATTAGCTCCATGCAGACGGAGAAGGCGCCGGGACCGGACGGATTCCCGGCGGACTTCTACAAAAAATTCACGACAGCGCTGGCCCCGCACCTGCGGGAGATGTTCACAGACTCGCTAGCTAGGGGCACACTGCCACCCACGTTAGCACAGGCCTCAATCTCGCTGATACCTAAGACAGACAAAGACCCAACGGAATGTGGGTCATACAGACCCATATCTCTGCTGAACGCAGACGCCAAAATACTGGCCAAAATCCTAGCCAAAAGGCTAGAAGACTGTGTACCTGAGGTGGTCACAGAGGACCAGACGGGCTTAATCAAAGGTAGACAGCTTACCTCGAACATCAGGTGCCTGCTGAACGTGATAATGACCCCCTCCGGTGATCGTCTCCCTGGACGCAGAAAAGGCCTTCGAAAGAGTCGAATGGAAATACCTCAGAGGTACTGGAGCAGTTTGGGCTTGGAACAGGGTTCACCTCTTGGGTAAAGCTCCTATACAACGCTCCCATGGCGAGCGTACGGACCAATAATACCAACTCCCAATACTTCCAGCTGCACAGGGGCACCAGACAAGGATGCCCACTGTCCCCGCTGCTGTTCGCCCTCGCGATCGAACCGCTAGCAATCGCACTCAGAGCAGTAAAAAGTTGGAGGGGGATCCAAAGGGGAGGCAGAGAGCACAGAGTCTCACTCTATGCAGATGACATGCTCCTCTACATCTCGGACCCACAGAGCAGCATGGACGGAATCATTGCGCTCCTGAAAGAGTTTGGAGCCTTCTCGGGCTACAAACTCAACATAAGCAAAAGCGAGATCTTCCCAGTACACTCGCAAGGGGGGGGAGGTAAGCACTAAAGGGACTGCCGTTCAAACAAGCCCGACACAGATTCCGCTACCTGGGGATCCAAATAGCCCATGATCGGACAGGGATCCACAAATGGAACCTCACCAGTCTGACGGAGGAAGTAAAAAAAAGGACCTGCAAAGATGGAACACACTCCCACTCTCCCTCGCGGGGAGAGTCCAGACCAGGGGTGGGCAAACTACGGCCCGCGGGCCGCATGCGGCCCGCCAAAGGTATTTCTGCGGCCCACCAAGTCATTAAAAAAAAAAAATAAAAAATTTTTTTTAAAAAGTTTTTTTTTTTTTTTTTTAATTTTTTTTTTAAGGTTAATGGGGGTGGGGGGCTGTTGGGTTACTTACTGGTATAGGGTGGATACGTTGACTTGAGTAGGGTGATCATTGCTCGGCACAACATCGAGGGCCGAAGGGCCTGTTCTGTGCTGTACTGTTCTATGTTCTATATGAGGCGCCCAGAATCATTACCGGGTGAAGTAATTATTTTACTTAATATACTATGCGGCCCTTTGTGAATTGTGAATTTCTGAATGTGGCCCTTGCATGGAAAAGTTTGCCCACCCCTGGTCCAGACAATCAAAATGAACGTACTGCCCAGGTTACTCTCCTGTTTAGATCCATTCCGATCTACATCCCCAAGGCCTTTTTCAAAGCGCTGGAAAAACTAACCATGGAGTTCGTATGGGGGGGGGGGGGGGTAAAAATGCTAGGATCCCAAAGAAGGTCCTACAAAAAACAAAATGCGGGGACAGGGGGGGGGGGGGCAGCCCTCCCAAACCTACAATTCTACCAATGGGCGGCAACAGCCGAGCGAGTAAGGGGATGGATCCAGGAGCCAAAGGCCGAGTGGGTGCGCGCGGTGGGGGCCTCCTGCGTGGGGATCTCCCTCTGCGCACTCGCCATGGCAGCACTCCTATCCCCACCCAAAAAACACTCCAGCAGCCCGGTGGTGACAGCCACCCTCCAATCCTGGAACCAACTGCGGCAGCAATTTGGCCTGACCAAAATGTCGGACAAAGCTCCCATCTGCAACAACCATAGGTTCACACCAGCACTGACTGACGCCACTTTCAAAAGGTGGAGGCAGGATGGAGGGACACTGACAGTCAGGGACCTATACACGGACAGCAGGATCGCAATACTGGACGAACTGACAGAGAAATTTTGGCTAGCCAGGGGGAACGAGCTAAGGTATCTGCAGCTCAAAAACTTCTTACGAAAGGAGACAAGGACGTACCCACAACCACCACGACAGACACTACTGGAAGACCTACTGGACGCAAGTAACCTAGATAAAGGGAACTGTAGCGACATGTATGACCGACTGGTAGAAAGGGACGACACCGTACTGGACACAACAAGAAAGAAATGAGAGGAGGATCTGGGGATTGAGATAGGGTGGGGACTCTGGAGCGAAGCACTGCATAGGGTCAACTCCACCGCCACGTGCACAAGGCTCAGCCTGACGCAACTAAAAGTGGTACATAGAGCCCACTTAACAAGAACCCGTATGAGTAGGTTCTTCCCGGAGGTGGAGGACAGATGTGAACGGGGCCAAAGCGGCCCGGCCAACCACACCCACATGTTCTGGTCTTGCCCCAGACTGGAGGAGTACTGGACAGCCTTCTTCGAGGCCATGTCCAAAGTGGTGGGGGTGAGGGTGGAGCCATGCCCGAAAGTGGCGGTCTTCGGGGTCTCGGACCAGCTAGATCTATTCCTGGGGAGGAGGGTGGGCGCCCTAGCCTTTGCCTCCCTGATTGCCCGCCGTAGAATCCTGTTTGGTGGCGGTCAGCAGCACCACCCAGAGCTGCAGACTGGTTGTCCGACTCTCGGAATCTCTCCAAATGGAGAAAATCAAATTCGCCATCCGAGGTTCAGAAGACGGCTTCCACAGAACGTGGGAGCCATTCACGCAACTGTTCCGGGACCTGTTTGTGGCCAACGAACAAGAAGAAGAATAGCCGGGTGGCCAAGACTCAGGGGAAAATGGTCGGGAGTCGGGGGAAGGTAGCCGGCGTTTGGAGGGGAGACACCGACTGGGGGGGGGGGGGTTACGGCTAAATCTGAGGAGGGAGGGGCAAACCACGGTGGGGGGGGGGGGGGGGGGGGAAGAGAAGAAGACAGCTAAACCTGGGGAGAGGGAGGGGAACCGTGGAGACGGGAGAGGAGGGCCAGCGGGGTGGGGAGGAGCGGCAGAAGCGGGGGTGAGCGTGGGACGGCAGAGAGACCAGTCCAGGAGGGGCGGGCGACAACAACACACAGCACAGCCAAATATCGCACACTGTGATTTTCTCCCCGGCACCCAAATGTGTGCGCCCCCCCCCCAGTCCCCGCGCCCCCCCCCAGTCCCCGCCCCCCCCGTCCCCGCGCCGCCCCCCCACCCAGGTTCTGCTTAAACTGCATTTTGAGGAAGAGACTTCCAGAGAATCACGACCCTCAGAGAGAAAACAATTCTCCTCATTTCAGTTTTACATGAACAACCCCTTATTTTTAAACTGTGACCCCAAGTTCTCTATTCATCAAGATAAATGAACTTGTTGTGCACATTGAAACTAGCGATTACGATGTTGTGGGCATCACAGAGATGTGGCTGCAAGGGGATCAGGGATGGGATCTAACTTGCCAAGGATATGTGTCCTATCGAAAGGACAGGCAGATGGGCGGGGCTGCATTGTTGGCAAGAAATTCACTTAAAATGATAGCAAGTTACAGAAGATCGAAAGACGTAGAATCTGTGCGGTAGAGTTGAGGAATCGCAAAAGAAAAAAGACCCTGATGGGAGTTATGTCCAGGTCCCCTAGCAGTATAATAATAATAATAATTCAGTAGTCAGGGTGTGGGGTAGAAAATAAATCTGGAGATAGAAAAGGCATATAAGAAAGGCAATTTTACAATATGCAGGTGGACTGGGAAAATCACATTGGTAGCGGATCCCAAGAAAAGGAATTTGTGGAACGTCTACGAGACTTTTTTTGGAGCAGCTTGTGACAAAGCCTACTGGGGAACAGGCAATTTTGGATTTGGTGATGTGTAATGAGGCAAACTTAAAGTGAAGGAACCCTCAGAGAGCAGTGACCACAATATGAAAGAATTCACCCTGCAGTTTGAGAGAGAGAAGCTGCAATCAGATGTTACGGTATTACAAGTAAATAGGGGTAGCTACAAAGACATGAGGGAGGAGCTGGCCAGAGTTGATTGGAAGGGGAGCCTCGCAGGGAAGACAGTTGAACAGCAGTGGCAGAAGTTATTGGGGGTTATTCGGGATGCACAACAGAAATTTACCCCAAGGAGGAGGAAAAATGCTAAGGGAGAGGATAAGGCAAGCATGGCTGAGAAGGGATGTCAAGAACATCATTCAAACACAAAGGAAAAAGCTTACAATATGGTGAAGATTAATGGTAAGCCAGAGGATTGTGAGCCTTTAAAAGCAAGCAGAGAACTAAAAAAGCAATAAGGGGGGAGAAGATGAAATGTGAGTGTAAGCTAGCTAGTCATATAAAAGATAGCAAGAGTTTGTTTCGATACATAAAAGGAACGAAAGAGACAAGAATAGACATTGGACCACTGGAAAATGAGGCTGGAGAAGTAGCAACAGCATGGCAGCACAATGGTTAGCACTGTGGCTTCACAGTGCCAGGTTAGATTCCCAGCTGGGTCACTGTCTGTGCGGAGTCCGCACACTCTCCCCAGGTCTACGTGGGATCCCTCCGGGTGTTACGGTTTCCTCCCACGAGTCCCGAAAGTCCTGCTGTTCGGTCATTTGGACATTCTGAATTCTCCATGTACCAGAACAGGCACCGGAATGTGGCGACAGGGGGCTTTTCACAGTAACTTCATTGCAATGTAAGCCTACTTGCGACAATAAAGATTATTATTAACAGAGGAACGGAATAGTTACTTTGCATCAGTCTTCACAGTGGAAGACACCAGTGGCATACCACAACTTCAAGAGAGTCAGGGGGCAGAGGTGAGTGTAGTGACCATCACTATGGAGAAGGTTCTGGAGAAACTGAAAGATCTGAAGGTGGGTAAATCACCCGGACTGGATGGACTACACCTTAGGATTCTGAAGGAGATAGCGGAGGAGATTGTGAATGCATAGGTGGTGATCTTCCATGAATCACTGGAGGCAGGGAAGGTCCCAGAGGACTGGAAAATGGCTAATGTAATACCCCTGTTTAAGTAGGGAGGGAAGCAGAACATAGAACATTACAGCGCAGTACGGGCCCTTCGGCCCTCGATGTTGCGCCGACCTGTGAAACCATCTGAAGCCTATCTGACCTACATAGAACATAGAACAGAAGACGGGACATTATAGCCGGTTAGCCTGATTTTGGTCGTGGTAAGAGTCCATTATTATAGATGACATTGTGGAGTACTTGTAAGTGTATGGTACAATAGGACTGAGTTGGCATGGCTTCGTCAAGGCGAGGTCATATCTGACAAGTTTGAGGAAGTAACAAGGAAGTTGGACAAAGGAAAACAAGTGGATATGATCTATTTAGATTTCCAGAAGGGCTCTGACGAGGTGCCGCATAGGAGACTGTTAAATACATTAAGAGCTCATGGTGTTCAGGGTAAGATCCTGGCATGGATAGAGGACTGGCTGACTGGCATAAGGCAGAGAGTGGGGATAAAGCTGTCTTTTTCAGGGTGGCAGCCGGTGACTAGTGGTGTGCCTCAGGGGTCTTTGCTGGGACCACAACTTTTCACAATACAAAATCTTGAAGAAGGAACTGAGGGCACTGTTGATCAGATTGCAGACAATATAAAGATATGCAGAGGGGCAGGTAGTATTGAGGAAGCAGGAGGCTGCAGAAGGTCTTGGACAGTCTAGGAGTGGGCAAAAAAGTGGCAGATGGAATACAATGTGGAAAAATGTGAGGTTATGTGCTTTGGAAGGAGAAATGGAGGCATAAACCATTTTCTCAGTGGGGAAATGCTCAGGAAATCAGAAGCAAAAAGGGACTTGGGAGTCCTTATTCACGATTCTCTTTAGGTTAACGTGCAGGTTCAGTTGGTAGTGAAGATGGCAAATGCAATGTTAGCATTCATATTGAGGGCTGGAGTACAAAAGCAGGGATGTACTTCTGAGGCTGTAGAAAGCTCTGGTCAGACCCCATTTGGAGTAGTGTGATAATTTTGGGCTCCTTATCTAAGGAAGGATGTGCCAGCAAAAACAGGAAGGCAGATTACAGATTTCAAGAGGAGAATGTGCAATGAGACCTGGGTCCTCATGCACCAGTCACTGAAAGTAAGCATGCAGGTGCAGCAGGTGGTAAAAAAGGCAAATGGTATGTTGACTTCATAGAACATAGACATAGAACAGTACAGCACAGTACAGGCCCTTCGGCCCACGATGTTGTGCCGACTATTTATCCGAATCCAAGATCAACCTAACTTATACCCGTTCAATTTACTGCTGTCCATGTGCCTGTCCAAGAGTTGCTTAAAGGTCCCTAATGACTCTGACTCCACCACTTCTGCTGGCAGTGCATTCCACACACCCACCACTCTGTGTAAAGAACCTACCTCTGACATCTCCCCTATACCTCCCTCCAATCACCTTAAAATTATGCACCCTCGTCACAGCCATTTCCACCCTGGGGAAAAGTCTCTGGCTATCCACGCCTCTCATCACCTTGTACACCTCTATCAAGTCACCTTTCTTCCTTCTTCGCTCCAGTGAGAAAAGCTCTCTCAATCTTTCTTCATAAGACATGCTCTCCAGTCCAGGCAGCATCCTGGTAAATCTCCTCTGCACCCTCTCCAAAGCATCCACATCCTTCCAATAGAGGCGACCAGAACTGGACACAATATTTCAAATGTGGTCTAACCAGGATTTTATAAAGCTGCAGCAAAACCTCGCGGCTCTAAAACTCAACCCTCCTGTTAATGAAAGCCAACAAACCATACGCCTTCTTAACAACCCTATCAACCCGAGTGGCAACTTTGAGGGATCTATGTACGTGGACACCAAGATCCCTCTGTTCCTCCACACTTCCAAGAATCCTGCCTTTTACCCTGTATTCAGCATTCAAATTCGACCTTCCAAAATGAATCACTTCATATTTATCCAGGTTGAACTTCATCTGCCACTTCTCAGCCCAGCTCTGCATCCTGTCAATATCCAGTTGTAACCTGCAACAAACCTCAACACTATCTACAACTCCGTCAACCTTTATGTCAACGGCAAACTTACTAACCCACCCTTCGACTACCTCATTCAAATCATTTATAAAAACCACAAAGAGCAAAGGTCCCAGAACAGATCCTTGCGGGACACCACTGGTCACCGACCTCCAGGCGGAATAATTTCCATCCACTACCGCTCGCTGTCTTCTTTTAGCCAGCCAATTCTGTATCCAGATAGCCAAATTTCCCTTCAGTGACAGGATTAGAGCAGGGGTGTCTTGCGGCAGTTATACAGGACCTTGGTGAGACCACACGTAAAATATTGTGCGTGGTTTTGCCACTTTATCTGACAAAGGATATTCTTGCTACAGAGGGAATGCAGCGAGGGGTTTAAAAGACTGATTCCTGGAATGGCGGGACTGACATAAGAGGAGTGATTGAGTCAGTTAGGATATTTGTTGGTGTTTTGAAGAATGAGGGGGTGGAATCACATAGAAAGCTATCAAATTCTAACAGGAAGGATGTCCCCAATGGCAGGGGAGTCCAGAACCATGGTTCACAAGTGTTTCCTTTTGATTTCCCCTTGTTCCATTTTTTTGTTCTATTAGTTTTGGTCCATGAACTAATAATCGGAATTTGCCTTTAATCAGTAGATTTAAGCTGACGCAGCCTGCTAGTCTGTAAAACGTGTTCCAGGATTTGTTAAGAAAAGGAGAGAACAGAACTAACGTTTCAAGTCTGGAAGACTCTTTGTCAAAGCTAGAGAGCACTGGAAATAGGGTCAGATTTATACTATTGCGAAGTAAACGACTGTATATTGTTCTAAAAGCAGCGAGTGCCTGGCACATCTTTACTATATCGTTGAAATAATCATGCAACCACAGAGAAAGTAGACAGCTTTTCCAAAGAAAACCCTCTCAAATCTAGAAGGAAGAAGCATTGAAGTGAAAGTGGGAACAGGTTACTGAGTTGAATGATTGGCCATGATCATAATGAATGGCAGAGCAGGCTCGAAGGGGTGAATGGCCTACTCCTGCTCACATTTTTTATCTTACTAAGAATGCCCAGAATACTATATGCTTTATTAACTGCCCACCTATAATGACCCCTGCAACAATCTATGCCCATATACACCTAGTTCTTTTTGCTCCTACACCCTCTTATGAATTGTACCCTTCTTTGTGTATTGTCTATCCATGTTATTCCTACCACAATGTATCATCTCGCATTGAACCTCATCTGCCACCTATCTGCCCACCCCATTAATTTGTCTATGTCCTTTTGAATTTCTACTCTGTCTTCTCCACAGTTTACAATGTTTCCAAGTCCTGTATCATCCACAAACTCCAAAATTGTTCCCTGCACACCAAGATCATTAATATCAGGAAAAGTAATAGACCCAAAACTAGCCCTGAGCAACCCCACCTGAAACCACCTCCCACCCGCCACCAATCTCTGCCCCCTGCTACAGAGCCAACCCTCCCGCAAACTCCATGGATTCCATCCTCCCAATAAACCTCTTGTTTGGCACCCGCCCAAGTGACCCGAAAGCTGATAGGTTTGTCAACCTAACACTGATGGTGGAGAAATACCATGCCATCATTAGGCAAATAATTACAATCATATTTCCATGGTGCATGTATGTGAACTTTGACTTCTAGCACAATTTGTTGGCAAATTGCTATGAAGAGCAGCGAAAGAGAAAATGCTGGAAAATCTCAGCAGGTCCGGCAGCATCTACAGGAAGAGAAAAGAGCTAACGTTTGTAGTCCAATGACTCTTTGTCAAAGCTGATCTATGCCCATATACGCCTAGTTTCTTTTGCTTTGACAAAGGGTCATCTGGACTCAAAACGTTAGCTCTTTTCTCTCCCTACAGATACTGCCAGACATGCTGAGAATTTCCAACAGTTTCTCTTTCATTTCAGATTTCAGCATCCGCAGTAATTTGCTTTCATCAGGATGAAGAGCAGAGTGTCCAAGTGTTTTTAGATTGCTGGAGTGCTTTACTTTCTTGGTTACTGAATAATTTCAGATAATTCTTCAGTACATAGACACATGGATTATATTTACCTACATTGTGCGAGTGTGTGCAAGGCAATTTTTATCCAATGTTAGTCTGTTTGATTCAGAAGCAATTTAATTGCTGTTTCTAAAATGATAGGACTAGATTTCCAGTTCGGAGACCTTGTGACATAGTGGGTAGCGTCCCCACTTCTGAGCCAGAAGCTCTGGGATCTGGTCCCATCCCAGATTTCATGGCCAAGGGAGGTGCATTGTGAGATAGCCAAAGAGCTTTATTGCTAACCTGCAAATTCACCTGATATGTTTATGGCAAGCGTTGGGAGTGACGCAGTATCCTGACTAGTGAGAACCGTGGTAGACGCAGAGCAACAGGCTCCCCACATTCAAAGACTCCTGATGGGAGCTGTTGCCACAGGCTCTATGACAAATGTCCTTCTCCCGTTTCAAGGGACTGCGAGAGGGAAGGGGGGCCGAGAGAGAAAAGGGGGGGCTCAGAGAGAGAGAGAGAGATAGAAGGGGGGGGGGGGGGGGGGGGGCTCAGAGAGAGAGATAAGGGGGGGGGCTCAGAGAGAGAGAAGGGGGGGGCTCAGAGAGAGAGAGAGAAGGGGGGGCTCAGAGAGAGAGAGAGAGAGAGAGAAGGGGGGGCTCAGAGAGAGAGAGAGAGAAGGGGGGCTCAGAGAGAGAGAGAGAGAGAGAGAGAGAGAGAGAGAGAGAGAGAGAGAGAGAGAGAGAGAGAGAGAGAGAGAGAGAGAGAGAGAGAGAGAGAGAAGGGGGGGGCTCAGAGACAGAGAGAGGGAGCTCAGAGACAGAGAAAGGGGGGCAAGAGAGAGAGAGCGGGGCAAGAGAGAGAGAGGGGGGGCAAGAGAGAGAGAGGGGGGGCAAGAGAGAGAGAGGGGGGGCAAGAGAGAGAGAGGGGGGGCAAGAGAGAGAGAGGGGGGGCCAAGAGAGAGAGAGGGGGCCAGAGAGAGAGAGGGGGCCAGAGAGAGAGGGGGGGGGGGCAAGAGAGAGAGGGGGGGGGGCAGAGAGAGGGGGGGGGCAGAGAGAGGGGGGGGGGGGCAGAGAGAGGGGGGGGCAGAGAGAGGGGGGGGCAGAGAGGGGGGGGGCAGAGAGAGAGGGGGGGGGCAGAGAGAGGGGGGGGCAGAGAGGGGGGGGCCAGAGAGAGAGGGGGGGGCAGAGAGAGAGGGGGGGCAGAGAGAGAGGGGGGTAGAGAGAGAGGGGGGGCAGAGAGAGAGGGGGGGCAGAGAGAGAGGGGGGCAGAGAGAGAGGGGGGGGCAGAGAGAGAGGGGGGGCAGAGAGAGAGGGGCGGGCAGAGAGAGAGGGGGGGGCAGAGAGAGAGGGGGGGGCAGAGAGAGAGGGGGGGGGCAGAGAGAGAGAGGGGGGGGGGGCAGAGAGAGAGAGAGGGGGGCAGAGAGAGGGGTCAGAGAGAGGGGGGTCAGAGAGAGGGAGGTCAGAGAGAGAGAGGGAGGTCAGAGAGAGAGAGGGGGGTCAGAGAGAGAGGGGGGGTCAGAGAGAGAGGGGGGGTCAGAGAGAGGGGGGGGGTCAGAGAGAGGGGGGGGGCAGAGAGAGGGGGGGCAGAGAGAGGGGGGGCAGGAGAGGGGGGGGCAGAGAGAGGGGGGGGCAGAGAGAGGGGGGGCAGAGAGAGGGGGGGCAGAGAGAGGGGGGGCAGAGAGGCAGAGAGAGGGGGGCCAGAGAGAGGGGGGCAGAGAGAGGGGGGCAGACAGAGAGAGGGGGGGCAGAGAGAGGGGGGGGCACGAGAGAGGGGGGGCAGAGAGAGGGGGGCAGAGAGAGGGGGGCAGAGAGAGGGGGGCAGAGAGAGGGGGGCAGAGAGAGGGGGGCAGAGAGAGGGGGGCAGAGAGAGGGGGGCAGAGAGAGGGGGGGCAGAGAGAGGGGGGGCAGAGAGAGGGGGGGCAGAGAGAGGGGGGGGCAGAGAGAGGGGGGGGCAGCAGAGAGGGGGGGGGCAGAGAGAGGGGGGGGGCAGAGAGAGGGGGGGCAGAGAGAGGGGGGGCAGAGAGAGGGGGGGGAAGAGAGAGGGGGGGCAGAGAGAGGGGGGCCCAGAGAGAGGGGGGGCAAGAGAGAGGGGGGGCAGAGAGAAGGGGGGGCAGAGAGAGGGGGGGCAGAGAGAAGGGGGGCAGAGAGAGGGGGCAGAGAGAGGGGGGCAGAGAGAGGGGGGCAGAGAGAGGGGGGGCAGAGAGAGGGGGGCAGAGAGAGGGGGGCAAGAGAGAGGGGGGCAGAGAGAGGGGGCAGAGCGAGGGGGCAGAGAGAGGGGGGCAGAGGAGGGGGGGCAGAGAGAGGGGGTCAGGAGAGAGGGGGGCAGAGAGAGGGGGGCAGAGAGAGGGGGGCAGAGAGAGGGGGGCAGAGAGAGGGGGGCAGAGAGAGGGGGGCAGAGAGAGGGGGGCAGAGAGAGGGGGGCGAGAGAGGGGGGGCAGAGAGAGGGGGGGCAGGAGAGAGGGGGGCAGAGAGAGGGGGCAGGAGGGGGCAGAGAGAGGGGGGGCAGAGAGAGGGGGGGCAGAGAGAGGGGGGGCAGAGAGAGGGGGGCAGAGAGAGGAGGGGGCAGAGAGAGGGGGGGCAGAGAGAGGGGGGCAGAGAGAGGGGGGCAGAGAGAGGGGGGCAGAGAGAGGGGGGCAGAGAGAGGGGGCAGAGAGAGGGGGGCAGAGAGAGGGGGGCAGAGAGAGGGGGGCAGAGAGAGGGGGGGCAGAGAGAGGGGGGCAGAGAGAGGGGGGCAGAGAGAGGGGGGCAGAGAGAGGGGGGCAGAGAGAGGGGGGCAGAGAGAGGGGGGCAGAGAGAGGGGGGCAGAGAGAGGGGGGCGAGAGAGGGGGGCAGAGAGAGGGGGGCAGAGAGGAGGGGGGGCAGAGAGAGGGGGGCAGAGAGAGGGGGGCAGAGAGAGGGGGGCAGAGAGAGGGGGGCAGAGGAGAGGGGGGCAGAGAGAGGGGGGCAGAGAGAGGGGGGCAGAGAGAGGGGGGCAGAGAGAGCGGGGGCAGAGAGAGCGGGGCAGAGAGAGCGGGGCAGAGAGAGCGGGGGCAGAGAGGGGGCAGAGAGAGCGGGGGCAGAGAGAGGGGGGCAGGCAGAGAGAGAGGGGGGCAGAGAGAGGGGGGCAGAGAGAGGGGGGCAGAGAGAGGGGGGCAGAGAGAGGGGGGCAGAGAGAGGGGGGCAGAGAGAGGGGGGCCAGAGAGAGGGGGGCAGAGAGAGGGGGGCAGAGAGAGGGGGGCAGAGAGGGGGGCAGAGAGAGGGGGGCAGAGAGAGGGGGGCAGAGAGAGGGGGCAGAGAGAGGGGGGGCAGAGAGAGGGGGGGCAGAGAGAGGGGGGCAGAGAGAGGGGGGGCAGAGAGAGGGGGGGCAGAGAGAGGGGGGGCAGAGAGAGGGGGGCAGAGAGAGGGGGGGCAGAGAGAGGGGGGCAGAGAGAGGGGGGGCAGAGAGAGGGGGGGCAGAGAGAGGGGGGGCAGAGAGAGGGGGGGCAGAGAGAGGGGGGGGCAGAGAGAGGGGGGGCAGAGAGAGGGGGGGCAGAGAGAGGGGGGCAGAGAGAGGGGGGCAGAGAGAGGGGGGGCAGAGAGAGGGGGGCAGAGAGAGGGGGGCAGAGAGAGGGGGGGCAGAGAGAGGGGGGCAGAGAGAGGGGGGCAGAGAGAGGGGGGCAGAGAGAGGGGGGCAGAGAGAGGGGGGCAGAGAGAGGGGGGCAGAGAGAGGGGGGCAGAGAGAGGGGGGCAGAGAGAGGGGGGGCAGAGAGAGGGGGGGCAGAGAGAGGGGGGCAGAGAGAGGGGGGCAGAGAGAGTGGGGGCAGAGAGAGTGGGGGCAGAGAGAGTGGGGGCAGAGAGAGTGGGGGCAGAGAGAGTGGGGGCAGAGAGAGTGGGGGCAGAGAGAGTGGGGGCAGAGAGAGTGGGGGCAGAGAGAGTGGGGGCAGAGAGAGTGGGGGCAGAGAGAGTGGGGGCAGAGAGAGTGGGGGCAGAGAGAGTGGGGGCAGAGAGAGTGGGGGCAGAGAGAGTGGGGGCAGAGAGAGTGGGGGCAGAGAGAGTGGGGGCAGAGAGAGTGGGGGCAGAGAGAGGGGGGGCAGAGAGAGTGGGGGCAGAGAGAGTGGGGGCAGAGAGAGTGGGGGCAGAGAGAGTGGGGGCAGAGAGAGAGGGGGCAGAGAGAGAGGGGGCAGAGAGAGAGGGGGCAGAGAGAGTGGGGGCAGAGAGAGTGGGGGCAGAGAGAGTGGGGGCAGAGAGAGTGGGGGCAGAGAGAGTGGGGGCAGAGAGAGTGGGGGCAGAGAGAGTGGGGGCAGAGAGAGTGGGGGCAGAGAGAGTGGGGGCAGAGAGAGTGGGGCAGAGAGAGTGGGGGCAGAGAGAGTGGGGGCAGAGAGAGTGGGGGCAGAGAGAGTGGGGGGGGGGGGGCAGAGATACACGGCGAGAGCGAGAGATTCCTAATTATTCCAACTTAAAACGTTAGGAGAATCAGGTGTAAGTCTTAGTAACTTACGGCCAGTGCTAGATTAGTTATTCGGCAGTTCTTCATTTCTCAAAGTAGAGTCGTAGAATCACAGAGTTTTATAGCACAAGAGGTTCTTTGGCCCATCGCGACCCTGCTGACCATTTTCCAGCACTCGGTTCGTAACCTTGTATGCAATGGCATTTCAAGTGCTGATCTAAATACTTCAAAGTTGTGAGGGTTCCTGCCTCTTACCACCCTTTCTGGCAGCGAGTTCCAGACTCCTGCCCCCTGGCTGAAAAGGTATTTCTTCACATCTCCTCTAAACCTCCTGCCCATTACCTTAAATCTATGCCCCCGGTTACTGACCCCTCCACTGAGGGGAAAAGTACCTTCTGATCTATCCTGTCTCTGTCCTTCATAATTTTATACACCTCAGTCAGGCCCCTCCTCAGCCGTCTCTGCTCCAGGGAAAACAAATCCACCTATCCTGTCTCTCTTGAAAGCTGAAACGCTCCAACCCAGGTAACATCATGCTGAATCTCCTCCGCCTCCTCGCCAGTGCAATCACTTTCTTTCTATGTGACTAGAAACTGAACACAGTACTCCATCTGAGTCCTAACCAGCGTGTTATACAGTTTAGCATAACCTCCCTGCTCATATATTCAATGCCATGGGTAATAAAGACAAGAATCCCATAGGCCATCTTAATCACCTTATCTACCTGTCATGCTGTCTTCAGAGATCTGTGAACCTGCACACCAAGCGGACCTGCTCAAGTTCCTGACTTGTAAGATTACTAATTTACTGCACAACTTCAAATGAATAACGAACCTATTTCTGGCTAGGCCCTCGCACATCAGGAGGGTAACCTGCAGTACCATTCAGGATCAATGTGATCTCCTTGGACTAGGCTTGATCTCCAAATAATTGGCCAGAATTTCTTTCTTTCTGCCCCTCCCAGGAGGTACATGGCTGTGGGTGAGGAGGGAATGTATTGTGACCGATAAGGAGTCATATCTAAAGGAAACAGGCTGGATGATGGGTCTTTTTCAGTTTGACATTTTCTTACATTCAAAAGACTAAAAATGAAAATATGCAAACCTATAGGTAAAAGTACAACACAGACACCACACACATTTTGCAGCCTGAAAGCAGCAAGTTCAAGCAAAGTGTTTGCAGCTCACATCTTACCTTGTATAAAGTATTTAAAGATCTGTTTGAGCATGGCTTTGTGGATTTCTGGGTGAGTGATGGAATTCAGGAGTTGACGCTTCTCCACATCAGTGAAAATGATATTTCCCAGCTTCTCCCTGTTGATTTTTTTGTCCTCCAGCAGAATCTCCTCACCAAAGGAACGTACTATTGCCCAGTATGCTGGAGAGTCCGGCTCAACAACTTATGGGAAAGAAGCACAGGCACTTATTCCACATTTTATAGTGACATATTCTTAATTCCCTTTCCCAACTTTTTAAATGCATATGCGCTATTCAACCTCAACTACTCTATGTAATGTAAGTTCTGCATTCTCACAAGTGTTGGTTAGAATTCCCCATTTGATTTATTATTGACTATTTTATATTTATGCTCCCTCGCTCGGGTCTCCCTTGCATCAGAACCCCCTTTGCTACATCTATCCTATGATTTTATTTTTCATAATCTTTAAGATCCCTATTAGGTAACCCATTTGTCAGAGTAATTTACAGCACAGAAAGCAGCCATTCGACGCATCATGTCTATGCCAGTTCTCTGCAGAGCAATCCAGTCAATCCCATTCCCCCACTCTATACAGAATAATAGAATCCCGACAGTGACAGTCATTCATTGTTTCTGCTTCCACCTCCGTTCTTCCCCTTTTCTTGTCCAAAACCTGTTGCCTGTGCTCCTAGCCCTTGCATCACCTTTCTTAGAGAAAAAAAGAAGAGCCACAGCCTATTAAATCTTTGCTGAAAGGTATAGCCTCTCAGTTCCGGTATCATTCTCATAAATCTTTCTTGCACCTTCTCAAATGTATAGGTATTCTTTTTATTATATGGAGATCAGAACTGTTCAGTTTGCAATATGTGGCCTAATCAAGGTTTGATTTAAGTTTTGACAGAGTCATTCAGACTCTCGAAACATTAGTTTCTTTGTCTTTCCACAGATGCTGTAAGATCTGCTGAGATTATCCGGCACTTATTGTTTTTGTTTCCGACTCCAGCATTTGCAGTAATTTGCCTTTAAGTTTAGTGTAACTTCTCCACTTTACAATTCCAGCCCCTTCAGAACGTAACCATTCCAAGGCCTCCATGTCAAATCAGGGGATGGTTCAGCACAGTGGCTAAGACAGCTGGCTTGTAATGCAGAACAAGACCAGCAGCGCGGGTTCAATTCCCGTTCCAGCCTCTCCAAACAGGTGCCGGAATGTGGCGACTAGGGACTTTTCACAGTTCATTGAAGCCTACTTGTAACAATAAGCGATTATTATTATTAAATCTGAAATTATTTTAATTTCAATGAAATTCATAAATCAAATTCATCACTTTTAAAAGTAATTTTATAAGTAATGTAAATTTAACACTTTTTCCCTTTCCACAACACATATAAAGTTAATGGCGTGGGGCACCCCTCCAATTTTACCCCCCAATACCTTGATCAGGCACCCATCATTCACAATCACAAATGATCATACAAATGAACACATTCTAGTTCATAGTTAAGCAAACTGCTCTTGTCCACGGGCACATATCTTGTGGCAGGGCAGTTTTACTGAACTAGCACATAGCAAGTGTTAAATTAGAGTTCTTCTGGTCTACACTGTTTTATCCTTCTCTCAAAACCTACATTTACCTTTTTGAAAAATTAATTTACGGGATGTGACCATCGTCAGCAAAGTCAACATTTATTAATTACCCCCAATTGTCCGAGACAGTGATGATGATCCTCCACCTTGAACTACTGCAGTCCATCTGGTGTCGGTCACCATACAACTACCGTACTGTTAGGGAGGGAATTCGGGGCAGTATGTGGCACGGTGGCTAGCACTGGGATTATGGCTCGGAGGGCCCGGGTTCGAATCCTGAACCTGGGTCACGCCCGTTTGGAGTTCGCACATTCTCCCCATGTGTGCGTGGGTTTCACCCCCACAACCCAAAGGTGTCCAGGTTAGGTGGATTGGCAATGCTAAATTGCCCCTTAAATTGGAAAACAAAATAATTGGGTACTCTAAATTTAAGAACAAAAAGGGAGGGAATTCCAGAATTTTGACCCAGTGGGATCTGGGGACAGGCTAACAGAGGGAAAAAGACATAGGCCAAAAACTTTAAGTCTTTATGAGCAAATATAACTCAGGCCAGGTGTGTGTGTGTGTGTGTATCATGTCTCAGTACCAGCAGAACCTGGATAAAAGAAGGGACATTGGAACACATTATCAGTGACAATCCTGGAATCCCTGAGACTAACCACTGCAGAAGGGGAGCCCTGAGCTCAGAGAAGAAGACATGCACACCGAGTGATCGTAGTCTGGCCAGCCTCCTTCACTCATGCGGATAATACCTTGATCTCAGTGGTGAGTCTGAGTCATCTCTGTGCTATATTCTCACAAATCATGATTAAACTAGCTCTTCTGAATAAAGTAGAGTTATACTAAATTTAGGTGTCTTTATTATGTCTAAGCCGATCAAGCAGTGCCTTGGTCAACACCAGCGACAATGAAGGAACAGTGATATATTTCAAGATAGCATGTGGCATGGAGGTGAACTTGTTGGTGTTCCCAATAGCCTACTGCCCTTGATGCTCTATGGGCAGATGGCCCAGCTTTAGAAAGTGCTTAAGTGAGCGTTTGCAGTCCATCTTGTGGATGGTACACCTTACTGTCACTGTGCTCCAATAGTGGAGGGAGTGAATGTTCAAGATGGTGAACCATTTGCCAACAAACATTTTTTTGATGATGCCAACAGGGAAGCGAGAAATGCAACTGGGACAAAACTGACCAGTTTATAAAGCAAATAATCAAAACCAGCATATCATTCAAACCCAAATCTAAAACTGTCTTGTATTTAAGGAGATAGTTTACTGGCATTTAAATTTCTTGCTGCAAGCATCAGTACCCGACAGAGACATCACCATCACATTGGGCAGTTGGCGCAACTAGCACAGATGCATTTAAGGGGAAGCTAGCTAAACACATGAGGGATGTGATCAACTCAGCACTTTGCAAAAAGCTTATCTTTGGGAGATATTTTGTAATTGGTTGAAAACGAACTCTGGGATGCTATGCCATCAGGACTGTCACGACCCGAAAGAGGGAGAGTTCGGGGAAATGCACCTTGTTGCTAGTGAAAGCACTTTGAGGGCTAAACCAGTTAATGGGAAGAGTAAGACCACCCATTTTAAAAGTTATTCATTGGATATTGGCATAATAAAAAAAACATGTTGTTTGGCAAATGGTCCACCATCTTGAACATTCATTCACTCCCTCGGCTACTGGTGCACAATGACAGCAAGGTGTACCAACCAGAAGATGGACTGCAGAAGCTTGCCAAAGATCTGTTGATAGCACTTTCACAACCTGTGTCATCTGCCCATAGAGCCACAAGGGCAGCAGGCTACAAGTTCACCTCCAAGCTGCACGTTATCCATCATTTTTTGCCCATCCCTAATTGCCTCGGAACGGAGTGGTTTGCTGGGCCGTTTGAGAAAGCACTTAAGAGTCAACCACATTGCTTTGGGTCTCGAGTCACATGTAAGGATTTCCTTCCCAAAGGGCATTAGCGAACCAGACAGATGTTTAATAATAATAATTGCTTATTGCCACAAGTAGGCTTCAATGGAGTTACTGTGAAAAGCCCCTAGTCATCACATTCCGGCACCTGTTCGGGGAGGTTGGAACGGGAATTGAACCCGCGCTGCTGGTCTTGTTCTGCATTACAAGCCCACTGTGCTAAACCAGTTCCTAGTTTATGTACCAGAAGGAGAGTTTGACAGACTTTGAGAGAGCATGTGATGCTCTATTTATGCCAGGAGTGATGCTGAGATAGTTGTGAGGCTTGATACAACTATTTTGAGTGAAATCCATAATTACTAATGGAATACCATTTGCCTGACAATTCATGCTTAATTTTACCAACCTATGAATTAGGAAGAGTATGCCACAGCCCTTCGAGCCTGCTCCGCCATTCAGGAAGAACCTTGCTGATCGGATTTTAACCTCATTCTTCACAACCTTTAGCCCCCTTGCTATCAAAAATCTATATGACTCTGCCTCAAACACCTTTTGAGGAATAGAATTCCAAAGTCTCACAACCTTCAAATGTTTCTTCATCTATGTCCTAAATGAGCATTTCTTTGTTTTACAGCACAAAAAGAGGCCCTTTGGCCCATCGTGTCTGCACCAGCCATGAGTGCCTATCCATTCTAATCCCATTTTCCAGCACTTGGCCTGTAGCCTCGTCTGCTGTGGCATTCCATGTGGTCATCTAAATGCTTAAATGTTGAGAGTTCCCGCCTCTACCATCCTTTCAGTGAGTTCCAGATTCATAGAATCATAGAATTTACAGTGCAGAAGGAGGCCATTTGGCCCATCAAGTCTGCACCAGCTGTTGGAAAGAGCACCCTACTTCAGCCCACACCTTCACCCCTGTAACCCCACCTAGCCCAAGGGCAATTTAGCATGGCCAATCCACCTAACCTGCACATCTCTGGACTGTGGGAGGAAACCGGAGCCCCCGGGGAAACACACGCAGACATGGGGAGAACGTGCAGACTCCACACAGACAGCGACCAAAGCCGGGAATCTCCCACAAAACAAAACATCCTCGACATCCACCCTGTTAAGTCCCCTCAGGATCTTTCAATCAAGTGGCCTCTTACTCAGATACTGTTGATTTTGAGTTTGTCTATAAATTTCTCATTGCACTGTCTCATTAAACACTCTCAGGGCAGGTACAATTTATGCTAGATACTAAGAAAAACTTGCTCTAGAATGTCTGTCAATATCTTTTAATAAGATGAAGGTTTGTGGGGAATGATGGAGTATAGAAATTTAGATAATGAAACTGTGGAAGAGGCGAGTTCAAAGGGTAAATATAAGAATACAATTTACACATTTGCTAAAAGCCTGGTGCAAGGTACAGTTCAGATAGAATGACATCAAAAGAGAAACACTATATTAATAGCCGAGTTAGTTCTGTACAGAGTTCAGGAGAGGACAATAGTGATAAAGCAATCACGACATAGCCACGCCCAGCTGGAACACAGAACTTTCCCAGAACACAGAATTCTAAGCTTCAAGAAGCTGTTTAAAAACCTCAAAGAAACATTAGGTTGAACCGAAGGAGGACTTCCTAAACAAGGGAGGCAGTAACATTTGCTGGGTTTAGCTCTTTGAGTTATACTGTGTGAGATGTTGATTTGGGACAAGGGACTTTTCTCAGAGTTCAGGAATGTGGATCAATGGGAATGGGGTTAATTCTATAAGATACTGGGGTGAATTCGCCACCTCCCCAGTCGTGTGTTCTCGGTGGAATTCTCCGTTCCCACCGCCAGCTAATGGCGTTTCCCATTGTTAGCCACCCCAGGCAGCCAGAAAACCAGTGGACGGCAGGGCACTGCCGGCAGAACGGAGAATCCCGCCAGCAGAGAATTCAACCCATTTTGTATGTGGATATTGCTTTAGTTAAGTGCACCTTTGTTTTGTACTGAGCTTTTTATCTTGTTATATGCTTCTTTGAATAAATAATATTTTATTTGAATGCTAACAGCAAAACGGGATCTTTCTTCAATGGCTTTCATATCTTTCCTCAAATTATACCAAATCGCCAAATACACACATTAAGAACCAGTGTTCCAAGTTGGGATATCCTTGCATCGAAAATCAATGGGGTACTTAACATGCCTCAGTACAGCTACTGCATGAAATAGTTGTTAAGTAATGGGTTAAGAGACATTGCAATTAGTTGTCTCATTTATGTTAAGTGTCCAATAATTGACACTGATATGTAAAGGGGCTTCAGGTGGCCTCTGGGTCTGGTGATGTGCAGAGTTTTGTGCAGAGTCTGTTGGAAGAAATAAAGTGTGTTGGTGAAAAAGGAACAGAACTTTTGTCTCTTCATACCACAGCATCTAATACGTCGAACAATAGGGAGAGCTAAGAGAACAGATTCTGTATGGTTTAGATATAGAGCAATAATCTTTTCACATTGTTCCATCAAATACTCCCAGGGCAGGGACATCACAGGTTCAGATACAGAGTAAGGTCCTCACGCACTAGGCAATCAAACAATCCAAGAGCAGGTATAGCACAGAGTTAGATACAAAGTAAAGTTCTCTCTACACTGTTCCATCAAACAATCCCAGGGCAGGAACAGAATGGGATAAATTTACTTATCTGACTGACGTTCAGCAGCCACCCATGCACAGGTTCCAATCAGACTGGAAAGAGATGATATTTTTTTATCAATTTAATGGCTTCACCATTGTTAGCACAAAACTTGCAAAGTTTGTTGGGTTTCTTTCCAGGTTGTTTATCAGTAACAATCAGAGCAGATTCTGGCGAGTAGTGTGTACTACCCACTACACATGAACATGTGTTATGGAATATTACAGTAACTATGCCTCGAATTCCATTGCTGTGGTAGTTAACGTCAACTTGCAAGTCTATGCCTGAAGGCAAAATTAAACCAATAACCCTCCAGACCATTCATATCATTTTTTCAGCTTATTCATGTACCAATTATCTAAAGACACCCTTGTACTTTAATAGAGGATACAGCTTCTAGAAAGAGAAACAACAGTCTTCACAGTAGGTTCCATACTGCAAAATGCTTGGATCTGCGATATTCAAAACTTACTCTGTCTCGCTATCTGATCAGCATCCACAACTGGACACCCAAGTTCACGGAACACAGCAGCAACTGTGCTTTTCCCTGAGGCAATTCCACCCGTCAGACCAACCAGAAACATTTTTTTCCTAAGGTGAAAGCAGAAAGGTTAAGTTAGTGTTCTGCAGAGCACAGGGAACATAGGTACCTATGTACTCCTCAGGTTGAAAACTTGCCTATAATGTTGGGTCTCTTCACTATTGTGTGCAACATACAGGGATTTTTGGCTCCATGCACCCCCTCAGTGGAAATGGTAATGGAGCCACCAGATGGTGGAGACTACAAATGGCCGGCATTATTACTGATGGTCTCCACTGAAACAGTGTCTATGTATCAGGTGAGGACAGGACTGAACTCTCGATGAATCGACCAACCTCACTGTCACAGGAATACATATCACATGCTTGAGGTACCAGAGGAGATCCAGGGAGAACATTAAACAAATCCCAATGGAAAATATCAATAAATGGTAACTTTCAAACAAATAATATGTTAAATTTCACACAGTGATGTACTTCTTAATACAATCAGAGACTTATAGACAGGAATTCAATCCTGAGCATCTGATAAATAAACCACGTGATTGGAGTGAAACAGATCAGAAAGAATGAAATGAAAATCACCATAATGCCCGAAGATCAGAGGCTGCTTTCCCCTTTTAAGAGAGAGCTGACTGGTGGTGATTTAACCATACTTCAGAGGAGGGCAAGGTTGCGAAGGCGGGGGTCTTCAAGGATAACCTCAGCCAGTGTCGGAAACGGACCTGTGCGTTGCTCTGCATCACGAACCAGCCAACTGAACTAACCAACCCGCACACCCCGTTCCCCCAATGGAAAGAATATATTTATGGTACAAGTATCACCCCCACCCTACTTTGTTCTACCACCTACCCTCAACAACTATCCCCCCTAACTCCATGGGCGGCGTGGCGGCACAGTGATTAGCATTGCTGCTTCACAGCACCAGGAACCCAGGTTCGATTCCGACCTGTGTGGAGTCTGCACATTCTCCCCGTGTCTGCGTGGGTTTTCTCTGGGTGCTCCGCTTTCCTCCCAGATCCCAAAGATGCGCAGGTTAGGTGGATTGGCGACCATGACAAATTGCAGCCTCGTTCTGCACTGTAGGGATTTTATGATTCTATTCTCTGATTTTCTTTTTCTGTTCTTTGTTAAAGATTCAGACTCAGTCGGGAAGAGGAATAGAGGGGAGTGGTCAAGTTTCAGTGGCTCCAGTTGTCCTCCAGCAATCTGCAGACTTTGCACACATTGGGTAACATTCATTCCTTGTTTCCCCCATCCCACCCCATTCTACCAGTTCCTGGTTATTTTAGCATTCTGAGCCAGGATTCTCGTTATAATTTGTCTTTTAATTGATGTGCATGCACATTAAGGGAAGACAGGGCTGGGTTCAACAAGGATACCACCCATGGTTAAATAGCTTACCAAAACATAAAAGAGTAGTTCTTTGGCTGAAGAACAAAAGACTGCTTACATCCAAGAAAGCGAGTCAGTATCTGTTGAAGAGGATGACAGAAAGTATAGTTGCAGAAAGAAACAGACTTATCATCTTGCACTCTAATCCTTGCACTTGTTATCTGATCCACTGTATGAGCAGCATAGAACATAGAACAGTACAGCACAGAACAGGCCCTTCGGCCCTCGATGTTGTGCCGAGCAATGATCACCCTACTCAAACCCACGTATCCACCCTATACCCGTAACCCAACAACCCCCCGCTTAACCTTACTTTTTAGGACACTACGGGCAATTTAGCATGGCCAATCCACCTAACCCGCACATCTTTGGACTGTGGGAGGAAACCGGAGCACCCGGAGGAAACCCACGCACACACGGGGAGGACGTGCAGACTCCACACAGACAGTGACCCAGCCGGGAATCGAACGTGGGACCCTGGAGCTGTGAAGCATTTATGCTAACCACCATGCTACCGTGCTGCCCTTTACATGTAGCATGTTACAAAGCAGCAGCTTAAGCTCCAATGATATGGTAGAAATTCTTGTAAAGAGCAAAGGGCAGACCTATTTCAGCTGTATTTTAATGAGTTTCAAATGATACAAACGGCAACTGAAATACTTGGGCCACAGATTAAAGTACTTAGTGGAACAATAGAAACTGAATATCTGCTTACAGAACAGCAAATTTGATTATCAGTTCATCCCGAGTTTGATATCTTTGTCGGAGTGTTGGAATGTTACAAATGGCCTCAGAAGGCTAGAATGACCAGGAGCTGGTGGAATGGGGAAGAGTGGGGTGGGGGAAAAGAAGAGGAGAGAATGTTACACAAGGTCTTTAACGCTGGTAGATATAAACAGTGCAATACTGAGTGAGTGGGATGCTATCTTTTGAATGAGTTGTTCAAAGGCAGCCCCGTCTGCCCTATTAGGTGGATGTTAAAAAGCAAGAGGGAAGATCTTCCTGTGTCCTGGCCGATATTTAGCTCTCAATCAGTATGACAAAAAAGATTATGGTCATTGTCACATTCAAGTTTGTGGGAATTTGCTGTGTATAAATAGGTAGGACGAATTTCCGACTACAGTTTGACCACACTGTAAAGAATACTTCATTCCTCTTCCTACGAAAGGAGACAAGGACGTACCCACAACCGCCACGACAGACACTACTGGAAGACCTACTGGACGCAAGTATCCTAGAGAAAGGGAACTGTAGTGACATGTATGACCGACTGGTAGATAGGGATGACACCGTACTGGACGCAACAAGGAGGAAATGGGAGGACGACCTGGGGATGGAGATAGGGTGGGGACTCTGGAGCGAAGCACTGCATAGGGTCAACTCCACCTCCACGTGCGCAAGGCTCAGCCTGACGCAACTAAAAGTGGTACATAGAGCCCACTTAACAAGAACCCGTATGAGTAGGTTCTTCCCGGAGGTAGAAGACAGATGTGAACGGTGCCAAAGAGGCCCGGCCAACCACGCCCACATGTTCTGGTCTTGCCCCAGACTCGTGGAGTACTGGACAGCCTTCTTCGAGGTTATGTCCAAAGTGGTGGGAGTGAGGGTGGAGCCATGCCCGATAGTGGCGGTCTTCGGGGTTTCAGAACAGCCAGATCTATTCCTGGGGAGGACGGCGGACGCCCTTGCCTTTGCCTCCCTGATCGCCCGCCGTAGAATCCTGTTTGGCTGGCGGTCAGCAGCACCGCCCAGAGCTGCGGACTGGCTGTCCGACCTCTCGGAATCTCTCCAAATGGAGAAAATCAAATTTGCCATCCGAGGGTCGGACGACGGCTTCCACAGAATGTGGGAGCCATTCATGCAACTATTCCGGGACCTATTTGTGGCCAATGTACAAGAGGAAGAATAGTCGGGGGAAGGTAGCGGGAGGGGGGGGGGGGGGGGCTACAGGTTCGTTACGGGGGTTCGATGGCTAGCTAAGGCCCAAAACCAAACTAAATAAACATGTTGAGGGGGGGGGGGGGGGGGGGGGGGGGGGGGGGGGGCAGTTACTACTACGAAGATGCTTACCTGTAAATATGTATGTTAATTTTTGCGTGTTTGTTTTTTTTTCTCTCCTAACAATTTGTAATTTGTTCAATATAAAATATGAAAACTGAATAAAAACATTTATAAAAAAAAAATACTTCATTCCTGAAGTCATGAAAAGTCGCTATTGAAACATAGTCGGTTGACATACAATCTCTGAGGAAAATAAAAACGGCATATAGAGAAATTAAAAGACCATGTGTGGATTGAACAACAGGTTAAAGGGCTTCAGAATGAGTTTATCCTATCCTGAACAGTTAAATGCTTAACGATCTTCAGACGCACATTGCAGCCTGCACAAGCAGTCAAGATTAGAGCTTCCAGAATTACACATAGTAAAAGTGCCATGGTCCACAAGGAGGGAGAAAAGGCCACAGACAAGATTATCAGGCCAGGCACAGCACAATAAATCAATCAACCAGAAAAGTTCAGTTGCAGTATCAGTAAATAGAAAAGTTAAGTTGATTCTCTGGACTGGTCTAATGGAAGGACACAAGACAAGGCTCTGGGGGGACGGGGGTGGAAAGAGATACTGAAGCAATTTATACCTGACCTCAACTTTATCGAATTTGGAGAATGCTGCAGCCGCATTGTCAGAAAATAGGGTGATCCATTGGGGCACTACCAGCCCTGCATTCATTTACATTATAGCGCTGTCTCCAGGGATCACTGTGCTATATAAATAAGGTTGTTTAATTGCCTCTGGTGGTGAGGGACATCATCTATTGCACCAATTTGCATCTTATCGAGGCATAGGTTGCCTATGCTGGCCCTTGTCACTAAGGCATCTAACAACAGTTTCATCTGGGAAGGTCCGCAAGGAGAACAGGAATACATCCAGCAAACAGCTGGGCATGCAGAGTGGCCAGAACCTGCATGAATAGTGGGGCAGAGCAGCCTGCAATGTAAACTCTTGCAGCAGTCAAGTTCAAAAACTGCTGCATGAAAATGAAAATCGCTTATTGTCACGAGTAGGCTTCAATGAAGTTACTGTGAAAAGCCCCTAGTCGCCACATTCCGGCGCCTGTCCGGGGAGGCTGGTACGGGAATCGAACCGTGCTGCTGGCCTGCTTGGTCTGCTTTAAAAGCCAGCGATTAGCCCTGTGAGCTAAACCAGCATGAACACCAATGTGAGATTGCACTGCAGCTGCTGCATTAGAAAGAACTTGGAAGTGTATTTCACATTTAACCTTTATTTGTATGCATCAATGCTAGTGAATAGAATACAGTACTTTCTACTTCAGGTATTCTAGTGTCCATTTCAAATCAACACAGTAAAATTCCCCCAAACCAAAGTGCCCCGCCTCAATTGAAAAAAGCACTCTTCATACCAGTGTGACAATTTTTAATTTCTCAAAATCAACCAACCAGATTTGAAAAAAAAACAGTTCAATACTAGCTGAACAACAGTTTCACTCTAACTGAAGGTATGTTAAAAACAAATTGGTAATGCCAATACTGTATTACATTAAAACAGTGTGAGGCAGCTTTCCTTTTGTTAAGTGCTTCAACACATCCCTCATCGAGTCATAGGTTTACAGCACGGAAACAGGCCCTTCGGCCCAACTTGTCGATACCGCCCAATTTTCTTACCACTAAGCTAGTCCCAATTACCCACATTTGGCCAATATCCCTCCTATACCCATCTTACCCATATAACTGTCTAAATGCACAGCCAGTACGTCTCAAAAGATTTAGCCAGACCTTGCAAAGTGTTGCGATCAGGATCCCGCCTGCAATTGACGTGACCAAGCCTCGCACGCCTAAGTCAGTGTTAAACCCACTCAGGCGTACTCACCCGGGATCTACTGGGCTCCCGGCATCTAACAGTCTCCCCAAGGAGTCCTCAACCGAGCACCAAACAGTACTGCTGTGGGATAATGCTCATATGTATGAGGAACCCACAAGCCCACTTGGGGCACCCTTATAAGATAGTGGGTCGAGGAGCAGGTTCAGCTTCCCCCCCCCCCCCCCCCCCCCCCCCCCCCCCCCCCCCCCCCCCCCCCCCCCCACCCCCCCCCCCCCCCCCCCCCCCCCCCCGATAATGAAAATAATTCAAAGTGTGGACTTGAACAGGGTGAAACTCCCCAGAGCCCAAAATAGTGACTAAATATGGTTAGATGGCTCTGGGGAACTTTCGAGCAAAACCCACCACAAATGACACTTAGAAACTTTTCCATTAGGTTGTGCCCGAGAAATCTTTTCTCTCACAGGGTCATTAATCTGTGGAATTCTCTTCCCCACAGAGCAGTGGATGAGGTCATTGAACATATTGAAGGCCATCAACCTCACATTCAGACGCAACGCGGCAAGTAGATTGTGCCCCTCATCTCAGTCTTAAATGCAAGACTCCTAATTTTGAAACAGTGTCCCCTAGTTCTTGGTTCCCCACAGGGGAAACATCCTCTCAGTATCCACCTGATCATGTTTCAAAGAGGCCCCTTCACAATCTTCTAAACACCAATGGATACAGACCCAAACCCGCCCAATCTTTCTTCTTGAGATAATCCCTTCATCACAGGAATAAGTCAAATGAAGCTTCTCCAAACTGTTCCTAATGCAATTATTTCCTTTCTTAAGCATCATAGAATCACTAGTGCAAAGGAGGCCATTCGGCCCATCGAGTCTGCACCGACCCTTCCGAAAGAGCACCCTATCTCGGCCCAACCCCTGCCTATCCCCTTAACCCCACCTAACTTTTGGACACTAAGGAGTAATTTAGCATGGCAAACCACATAACCTGTACATCTTTGGACTGTGGGAGAAAAACAGAGCACCAGGAAGAAACTCACGCCCACACAGGGAGAATGTGCAAACTCCACACAGTCACCTAAGGCCAGAATTAAATAGGGTCCCTGGTGCTGTGAGGTAGTAAACAACTGTGTCACCGTGTTGCACAAGTAAGCAGAACAAAACTGTACACAGAATTTCAGAAACTAACTAAAATCCCGCACAGCTGCAGCAACTTTGGCTTTTATATTCTATCCCCCTTGCAATAAATGCCAACTTTCACTTTGCCTTCCTAATCACTGTACCTACATTCTAACGATTTTGTATTCATGTGCCAGGACACCCAGATCCCTCTGTACCTCAGAATTCTGCAATCAATCCCCATTGAAATGACATACTATTTTACTATCCTTCCTGCCAAAGTGGGCAAATTCGCATTTTCCCAAATTATCCTCCAGCTGTCAAATATTTGCATATTTATTTAGCCTACGGACACCCCTTGGGAGATTCTGTACCCTCTCTTTCCTATCTTTGTGCCATCTGCAAATTTAGTGACCACACATTCAGTCCTTTCATCCAAGTCAAACCACGTTAGGAAACTTGAATGGGTCAAACATGAAGAATAATACATGCTATTCTGTATTAAAATCCATACTTAATCAATGGGCTAAATAAAATCAGATTGTTGCAGAAAACAGATCATGCTCAGGAAAGAGAACATATAAAGGGGCAGCATGGTTGGGGGGGCAGAGGAGGAGGGGAGCTTATGGAAAATAATAAGACTACAAGAATTTGCTGTGCACGTGTGAAGTCACAATCATGTTTTTTTTTAAATAAACATTTTATTGAGATATTTGTGGTTTTACAACAGAAGTGTACATACAAACATAAACAAGCTATCCTTCCCACCTTTTCTAACCCCCTACTTTAAACTAACCACCCCCCCCCCCTCCCCCCCTTCTGCTGACGGTTAATTTTCCCCACAGAAGTCGACGAACGGCTGCCACCTCTGGACGAAGCCTAACATTGACCCTCTTAAGGCAAACTTGATTTTCTCCAGACAGAGGAAGCTAGCCATGTCAGTTAGTCAGGTCTCCAAATTTGGGGGCTTGGAGTCCCTCTAAGCTAATAGTATCCGTCGCCGGGCAACTAGAGGCAAAGGCCCAAACGTCTACCTTTTCTCCTCCTGGAATCCCGGATCTTCCGACACTCTGAAAATCGCCACTTCTGGACTCAGCACCACCCTTGTTTTCAACACCTTGAACATGACATCCACAAACCTCTGCCAGAATCCCCCAAGCTTCAGGCATGCCCAGATCATATGAACATGGTTCGCTGGTCGTCCCGCACACCTGTCTTCTATCCCAAAGAACCTGCTCATCCGGGCCACTTTACTTTGAGCCTGGTGAACGACCTTAAACTGTAGCAGGCTGAGCCTGGCACATGTTATGGACGCGTCGACTCTACTCAACGCATCCGCCCAGAGACCATCCTCTGTCTCTCCTCTTAACTTCTCTTCCCATTTGTTTCAGCTCCTCGGTCTGCGTGTCCTCTAACCCAAGGAGTTCCCTTCAATGTCCGAAACCCTCCCTTCTCCCACCCACTCTGGAAACTACCCTGTCCAGGGCAGCACGGTAGCATGGTGGTTAGCATCAATGCTTCACAGCTCCAGGGTCCCAGGTTCGATTCCCGACTGGGTCACTGTCTGTGCGGAGTCTGCACGTCCTCCCCGTGTGTGCGTGGGTTTCCTCCGGGTGCTCCGGTTTCCTCCCACAGTCCAAAGTTGTGCGGTTAGGTGGATTCGCCAGGCTAAATTGCCCTTAGTGTCCTAAAAAATAATGTTAATGGGGGTTGTTGGGTTACTGGTATAGGGTGGATGCGTGGGCTTGAGTAGGGTGATCATTGCTTGGCACAACATTGAGGGCCGAAGGGCCTGTTCTGTGCTGTACTGTTCTAATTCTAATTCTAATTCAGTATCCCCCCCCTTGGTAGTAGGAGCGGGAAAGTTGAGACCAGCCTGCGTAGGAAGCCCCGCGCTGGCAGGTACATAAACTCATTCCCTCCCGTCAATTCAAATTTCTCCTCCAACTCCCTCAGGCTGGGAAAACTCCCCTCTATAAACATACCTCCCATCCTCTCGATCCCTGCTCTCTGCCATCTCGGGAACCCTCCAAATAGCCTCCCCGGGCAAACAGGCGATTATTACAAATTGGAGACCAGACCGATGCTCCCATATGTATCCTCCACACTTAGGGCCGCAACCACCACGGGGCTGGTGAAGTACCGTACCGGCGGGAACGGCAGAGGCGCCATTACCAATGCCCCCAAACTAGTGCCCTTACATGATGCTGCCTCTACTCGCTCCGACATTGACCCCCCTCCCCACCCAATCTTGGCAATATTCGCCGTCCAGTAATAATTACTAAACTTCGGGAGTGCCAACCCGCCCTCCCTGCTATACTTTTTAACTTGCAGGGTCTTACCCGCCCATACAAAGACCGAGATCACCTTGTTGACCTGTTTAAAAAAGGACCGTGGAATAAAGATGGGGATACATGGAAACCCAAACAGGAATCTCGGGAGGACCGTCATTTTCATTGTCTGTACCCGCCCAGCCAGTGACAGTGGGAGCACGTCCCACCTTCGAAAATCCTCCTTCATTTGGTCTACTAGTCGGGCCAGATTTAGCTGTGCAGCCGTTCCCATTCTCGTGCCACCTGGATGCCTCGGTACCAAAAACTTCCCCTACCACTCTTGAAAAATGGCAGCTCCCCCAATCGCCTCTCCTGCCCGCTTGCCTGGATCGCAAACATCTCACTTTTCCCCCCCCCCATGTTCAATTTGTAACCTGAAAACCGGCCAAAATCCCCCAGAATCCTCAATTTCTTCCATCCCTTCCATTGGGTCTGACACATTTAAGATCAGGCCGTCTGTATACAGTGAGACTCTATGTTCCACAGCCCCCCCAGACCAGCCCCTTGAGGCTCTCAATGCAATTGCCAGAGGTTCTATGGCCAGTACGAACATCGGGGAGAGGGGGCATCCCTGCCTCATCCCCCGGTGCAGCCTAAAATAGCCCGATGTCAACTTGTTCGTCCAAACACTCGCCACGGGTGCCGTGGCAGGGATGCCCCCTCTCCCCGCTGGTTTAGCACACTGGGCCAAATCACTGGCTTTTAAAGCAGACCAAGGCAGGCCAGCAGCACGGTTCAATTCCCGTACCAGCCTCCCCGAACAGGCACCGGAGTGTGGCGACTAGGGGCTTTTCACAGTAACTTCATTGAAGCCTACTCGTGACACTAAGCGATTTTCATTCAATTTTCATTTGATTCAGCAGCCTGGCCCAGTCAATGAAGCCCCGTCCAAGTCCAAACCGCCCCAGTACCTCCCACAGATAATCCCATTCCACCCGGTCAAATGCCTTTTCTGCGTCCATTGTGACCACTATCTCTACGTCCCTACCCTCTGGGGGCATCATAATTACATTCAGCAGCCTTCTTATGTTGGCCGCCAACTGCCTCCTAACAAATTCCATCTGGTCCTCCCCAATCAAGTCCAGAACGCAGTCTTCAATCCTTGAGGACAAGATCTTAACCAACAGTTTTGCGTCTACATTCAGTAGGGAGATCAGTCTTTAGGACCCGCATAGCTCCAGGTCCTTATCACACTTCAGGATCAATGGGAAGTGGCCTGTGACATCGTCGGGGGAAACCTCCCTCTCTCCCTTGCCTCATTAAATGTCCTCATCAGCAGTGACCCCAGTATCCCAGAGACCTTTTTGTAAAACTCCACGGGGTACCCGGCCGGTCGCGGGGTTTTACCCGACTGCATGGCCTTCAGCCCTTCTGCTATCTCTTCCAACCCAATCGGGACCCCCAGCCCTTCTACCAACTCTTTGGGAACTTCAGCCTCCCTAAGAATTGCCTCATCCCCTCCGACCCAGCTGGAGGTTCCGACTCATACAGCCTGCTGTAGAATTCCTTAAACGCCTTACTGACCCCAGCTGAATCTCTGACCAGGTTCCCATCCCTGTCCCTTACTTTCCCAATCTCCCCGGCTGCCTGCCACTTCCCAAGCTGCTGCGCAAGCATTCTACTGGCCTTCTCCCCATATTCATAGATCGCCCCCCTTGCCTTCCTCAGCTGCTCCGTCTTCCCTGTAGTTAACAAGCCAAACTCTGCCTGCAGCCTCTGTCATTCCCTTAGAAGCCCTGCCTATGGGGCCTCCGCTTACCTCCTGTCGACCTGCAGTATTTCCTTTATCAGTCGGTCCATCGCCGCTCTGTCCACCTTCTCCTGTGAGCCCGTATCGGGATCAGCTCCCCTTTAACCACCGCATTCAGCGCCTCCCAGATCACTGCAGCCGAAACTTCCCCCGTGTCGTTGATTTCCAGATAGTTCTGGATACATCTCGTCAGCCGCCCACACACCCTTTATCCGTCCAGCCTCCAGTGCGGGCGTTGGCCACCCTCCTTGCTCGCCTGTTGGTCAACTCAGCGTGGGGCAAGATCCAAGATCATGATCGCTGAATACTCAGTGTCCACTACCCCCGTCAGTAAAGCCCTTTATAGGATAAAAAAACGTCAATCCAGGTGTACACTTTACACAAGTGCAAGTAGAAGGAAAACTCCTTCACTCTCGGCCACCCAAATCTCCATGGGTTCACCCCCCCCCCCCCCCCCCCCCCCCCCCCCCCCCCCCCCCCCCCCCATCTGCTCCATAAACCTCTTCAGCTCCTTTGCCATTGCTGGCACCCTGCCTGTCCTTGAGCTAGACCAGTCTAGCCCTGGGTTAATGAATGGGTTGAAGACACACACACCCCCCCCCCCAAAACCAGCTTATGCAAATCTAGGTCCGGGATCTTCCCCAACATCCTCCTTATGAACTCCACATCATCCCAATTTGGCGTGTACACATTCACGAGTACCACTGGCAACCCCTCCAGCTTCCCACTGACCATGATGTACCGAACCCCCCCCATCCGCAACTATTCTTCCCGCCTCGAATGACACTCGCTTATTAATCAGGATCATGACCCCTCTAGTCTTAGAGCCCAGCTCCCAGTGAAAAACTTTTCTGACCCATCCCTTCCTTAATATGCCCTGATCAGTTACTCCAAGGTGCATCTCCTGCAACATTGCACGCCACCCCGCCGATCAGCAATCAGCTTTCTTGGGCCAGTCTCCGGCCCGCATCCCACGCATCCGCAGGCTGCCTCCGTCCCCGACCTCCCTATTGTCCCACAGCAAAAGTCCCTCCCGTGTCAGCAGAAATTTCCCCCCCCCTCAGTAACAGCACTATACACACAGCCCCCTTCAACAAGTATAACGTCTGCTCATCCCCCCCCCCCCCCCCCCCCCCCCCCCCCCCCCCCCCCCCCCCCCCACTGCGCTTTTGTGAACTAGCCCGCCCAGCTAGCTTGGTGGCCCCCGCCCATGGTGCCAGACATTTTCTCACCTATTGTTCGCCCCCCTCCCCCCCCCCCCCCCAAACTCGGACACACACATATGCAAACGAAAACAATCCCAACCCAATTGCCCAAGAAACACAAAGAAAATCAAAACGAAGATCCATCTAACATTCACACCTCCATCCCCCATCAGTGCAAATGCAATTTTAACTCAAGCAGCTTATCCGCAGGCTCCAAATCGATACAGAAGGCATAACAAATAACATCCAAACACAAAAACATTTTAAAACATGAACACCTCAGTCCGCTACCAGCCCTTTCTCGCAAGTCCATTGCTTCCTCGGGCGACTCACAGTAGAAACGTTCCTCTTCGTGAGTGACCCAAAGACGGGCCGGATACAGTAGCCCAAACTTAACCTTCTTCTTAAAAAGGATTGATTTTATCTGGTTGAACCCTGCTCTTCTCCTGGCCACGTCAATGCTCAGATCCTGATATATACGCAGGACGTTGTTCTCCCATTCACAGCTCCGTGTCTGCCTGACCCACCGTAGGATGCACTCCTTGTCCAGGTACCTGTGGAATCTCACCACCATTGCTCTCAGAGGGGGGGGGGGGAAGTCACTTACACACGGCTTCCTCGCTAGTGCTCGGTGCGCCCTGTCCACTTCCAAGGGTCAGGTGAACGTCCCCTCCCCCAGTAACTTCTCGAACATAACCGCTATGTATGCCCCTGAGTCCGTTCCTTCGGATCCCTCCTGGAGACCAACGATTCCCAGGTTCTGTCGGCGGGACCTGTTCCCTAGATCTTCCACCTTCTCCTGAAGCCTTTTCTGTTGGTCTCTCAGCATCCCAACCTCCAACTCCACTGCAGCTTGGTGTTCCTCCCACTCAGTCAGTGCCTTCTCCACTTTCTGGATCGCCCGGTCTTGGGCATCCAGTCTGAGTTCCAGCCGCGCAATCGATTCCTTAATCGGGTCCAAGCATTCCTGTCTCTGCTTGGCGAAGCCCTCCTGTATGAACTGCATCAGCTGCTCCATCGACCGCTGAGTCGTCGACCCTGAACTCTAGTTGTCCGCCATGCTTTCTCCCGCTGCAGCCTCAGCCCAAGCCTTCTCCGTTTGCCTATTTCTTCCTTTGCGAGCACTCCTGGTCCGCCTCTCCATGCACTGATGTAAGATTCCTCATCACAGTTACATTCAACATCAATTTTCCACTTCAGATCCGACAAAAAACAAAACGGGGAAAAAGGTCCAAAGTTCCGACCCGAGCGGGAGCCACCAAATGTGTGACCTACTCCATCATAGCCGCCACCAGAAGTCATCACAATCATGGTTAATCATACATTGCCCATAAAGCAGCAAAGGTCCTGAGCAAAAGAGAGAGAGAGACCATAAAACAGCGGGTGTTCAGACAGAGAAAGCACCTACAAGGCAGCGGAGGGTCAGAGAGAGCCCATAAAGCAGTGCAGAGTTTGGAGAGCCCATAAAGCTATGCAGAGCTTGGAGAGCCCACAAAGCAATGCAGAGTTCAGAGAGAGCCCATTAAACAGCGGAGATTCGGAGAGCGAGAGCCCATAAAGTAGCGGGCGTTCAGAAAGAGAAAGAGCCCATAAATCAGCAGTTGTTCAGAGAGAGAGAGAGGGAGCCCATAAAGCAGCAGGTGTTTGGGGTGAGAGAGTCCATAATGCAGCAGAGAGAGCGAATAAAATCTAAAAGTAAAATCACAGGAATCCCACAAGTCTATTGGTTTCCAAGTATAGGCCTTTCTGAACAATATATTATTATATTGCACCATACTGGAGTAAACAGTTCATATTTAAATTTGGTCAGTGCAGCTCGGCCGTATGAAATGTGTGGGATGTGGGAAGTCGTGAAAGCACAAGTGCCCTCAATGACTACACCGACAGTGTCACCTATTACAGAAATGTGGGCTCTGGGCTGCAGAACTTGAACAGTGGCTGTGGTCACTGTGGTGCTGCAAGGCTGCGAATTACTTGGATAGTACTTTTAGAGAGGTAGTCACATTGCAGCTAAGAAGCACACATGATGTGGAGATGCTGGCGTTGGAGCACAGTAAGAAGTCTTACAACACCAGGTTAAAGTCCAACGGGTTTGTTTCGAATCACTAGCTTTCAGAGCACTGCTCCTTCCACAACCCTGCCATGGCAATCTCTGCAAGACGTGCCAGATCGACATGGGTACCACCATTACACACGAGAACACCACCCACCAGGTACACAGTACATACTCGTGCGACTCGCCCAACGTTGTCTACCTCATATGCTGCAGGAAAGGATGTTCTGAAGCATGGTACATTGGCGAGACCATGCAGGCGCTGCGCTAACAGATGAACGGACATCGCGCGACAATTGCCAGGCAGGAATGTTCCCTTTCAGTCTGGGAACACTTCAACAGTCAAGGGCATTCAGCTTCTGATCTCTGGGTAAGCGTTCTCCAAAGGCGGCCTTCAGGAAATACGGCAAAATCAACGAGCAGAACCTTATAGCCAGGTTCCGCACACATGCGTGCGGCCTCAACCAGGACCTTGGATTCATGTCGCATTACGTTCATCCCCCACCATCTGGTCTGGGCTTGCAAAATCCTAACAACAGTCCTGGCTTGAGACAATTCACACCTCTTTAACCTGGGGTTACCCCTATCTCTGGATCTGTAAAGACTTAATTACCTGCAAATGCTTGCATTCAAAGCATTGTCTTGCATCTTTGACATTGTCTATATATATGTTTCTGGAACATACCTCTTCATTCACCTGAGGAAGGAGCAGTGCTCCGAAAGCTAGTGATTCGAAACAAACCTGTTGGACTTTAACCTAGTGTTGTAAGTCTTCTTACTAAGAAGCAGAGAGAGAATGGGTGATCGCCAGCATATCTAACAGAAACAGGCAGGTAATGCAAGAGCGTCCTGAGATCATGGAAATAACAAAGAACAATCCAGACCAGGGATAACTCATTGGGGAAAGCCAGCTTTGATGCCCGAGTGGTGAGTTAGAATCAAATTTGGCAGAAAAGACAGAAGTCTACAATACGTTTTCTTTGAAGGTGACCCAATGTCAAGGAATATTCCCTTGAAAGGGAAAGATGAGGCAGGTAAATTCAGAGCATCCTGGATGACGAGAGATAGAAAAGGATGAAGTGCGCGTATGACAGATGTCACGTAGAAAATACAATGAAGAATCAAGCTGAATCTCGAGGACTAGAAGTGGTGAAGTGAAAAAAAAAACAAATAAGAAAGCAAGGAGAGGGCATGAAAAGAGACCGGCAGCCAACATAAAAGAGAATCCCAAGGTTTTCTATAATGACGTAAATAATAGAAGGGTGGTAAAAGAAAGAGTTGGGTCGACTGATGCTTAAAAAAGGGGACTTGCACATGGTGGCAGGAGAAATAACAAGTACTTTTTGTCGGTCTTTACAAAGGAAGATGCTACCAGGCCAAGGTGAGAGAGGAAGTAACTTGTACACTGAGGAATTTACAATCGCAAAGGAGGTGGTGTTAGGTTATCTTTCCTAAAACTGATAATGTACCAGAACCAGATGAGATACAACTAACAATGCTGATGGAACTGAGAGTGGAAATTGCAGAGGCACAAGTAATAATCATCCAGTCTAAGGAAGACACAGGAGAGGCAGCAGAGGACTGAAGAATTGTGAATATTGCACTCTTGTTAAAAATGGGGGTGCGGTGCAAGGATAAAGCTGGCAGTTACAAAGCAGTCAGTTTGACTTCAATAGTAAGGAAACTTCTGGAAACTATGGTTTGGGACAGTCAACAGTTACTTTGTCAAGTGCAGGATAATTAAAGAAAGCCAGCATGGATTTATGAAGGGAAAGTCATGTTTAAATAAATTGCTGGAGTTTGTTTTTTTAAGGGTTACAGCGACGGTTATAAGGGCAGCGCTGATGTGGTGTATATGGATTTTCAAGAGGCATTTGATACAGTGCCACACAACAGACTTGAGAAAAATTCTAGCTCAAGGAATAAAAGGGAAAGTAGGCACTTGGATTATAAATTGGCTGAGTGACAGCAAACAAAGAATAGTTTTTTTTCAGATTGGAGGAAGGTTTGCAGTGGAGTTCCCCAGGAGTTAGTGTAGTGATGCTTGCTCTTCCTGATACAGTATATATATAAATTACCTAAACTGTGGTGTGTAGGGCATAATTTCAAAATTTGCAGAATATACAAAAATTGGATATGTTGTCAACTGTGTACCAAACTTCAAAACGACAGAGACAAGTTGGTGGATTGGGCAGACAAGTTGCAGATGTAATTCAATGTATATAGGTTTGAGGTGATTCATTTTGGCAGGAAGAATAATGAGACAGAATAAAATAAAGGGAGAAACTCTAAAGAAGATTCAGGAACAGAAGGACCTTGGTGTACATGTATACATAAGTCATTGAAGGTGGCGGGGCAGGTTTGAGAGACCAGTTAATGAAGCAGATAGTATCTTTGGATTTATTAATAGGAGCATTGAATACAAGAGAAAGGAAGTCATGTCGAACTTGTATCAGACACTAGTTCTGCCTCATCTGAGACTGTGTCCAGTTCTGGAAGCCACACTTGAAGGAAGATGTGAAATCATTGGAGAGAGTACAGAGGAGATTCTAAAGAATGATTCAGGGACAAGGAACTGTAGCTGTGAGGATAGATTAGTGGGGTTGGAACTATTTTCCTTAGAGAAAAGAAGGCTGAAAGGAGATTTGATTGAAGTATTCAAGATTCTGAGGGGTATGGACAAAGTAAATAGTGAGATACTGTTCCCACTCAAAAGTGCAACAAGAACTAGAGGGCAGATTCAAAATAATTAGCAAAAGGAGTAGAAGTGTTGCGAGGAAAGATATTTTCACTCAGAGGTGGGTGGTGCCTGAAACAAAATTCTTGAGGGATGGTGGAGGCAGATTTGATCGAGATATTCAAAAGGAAATTGGACTGCTATCTGAAAAGTGAAAGGTTACAGAGTTAAGGGAGGAGAGTGGGACTAGGTAGAATGTTCGGAGAGCCAGTGCAGACTTGACAACCTTGAATGTCCTCCTTCTGTACTGCAAAGATTCCATGGTTCTGTAACATTGCCCCAAACCAAATAGAGGCAGTTCCAATGTAGTGTAAATTTTAAGATCTTCTAGTCCACACGAATTAGTGTGCTACCTTCTACGTGTACTGTAATTTTATAGTCATCAAGACACCAAATACTCAAGGATGTTAAAGTGACATCTTGTTTTGTGGTTCGAGTTCTTTGCAGAAATCTGGCAGACACATTCTGGGCCGAATAGCCTTCTTCGGTACTTTAACCATTCTAAGTTTCTGACAAATTGAAACATGGTTTTCAGAGCAAACGAAGGAACTTAGAACTGATTATTTGATTGAATTTTGAGGATGTGACTCGGTGTGTAGAGGAGGACAGTGCAATTGATGTAGTACACGTGAACCTCATTAAAGGCTCCTAACAAGGTCCCGCATGGGCAGCTGATCAAGGTGGTAAGAGCCTGTGAGATCCAGGTCAAATTGGATCCAAAATTGGCTTAGTGGCAGGAGAGAGGGTGATGGTCGAATGTTATTTTTGTGACTGGAAACTTGTGTCCAGTGCTGTATCACAGGCATTGGGTCTCTTGTTTGTAGTATACTTTAATGTGAGAGGTATGATCAGTAAGTTCAATGACTTAAACAGGATGACATGAAAATTGGTGGTGTTAAATAAGTGAAGACGAAAGACTTGGATTTCAGGAAGATATGGCTGGGCTGGTTGGATGGGCAGAACAGTGGAAAATGTTATTTACCCGATAAAAGTAGGAGGTGATGTATTGGTAGTGCTAACAACGCCAAGAGAATACACAATGAACGACTCTGGGAAGTAACCTTGAGGTGCATGTCCAAAAGTACGTGAAGACAGAACAGGAGGATAAGGTGGTGAAAAAGGCATATGGGATACTTACCTTTATTCATCGTAGCATAGAAGAGCAGGGAGGTTATGATGGGGCTGTATAAAATGCTTATCAGGCCACAGCTGGAGTACTGTATGCAGTTCTAGTTGCCATAATATGGGAAGGATGTGATTGCACTAGAAAAGGTGCAGAGATTCGTGTCTGGGCTGGAACATTTCAGCTATGAAAAGAAGCTGGTTAGACTGGGGTTATTTTTCTTGGAGCAGAGAAGGTTGAGGGGGGTCCTGATCAAAGTGTACAAAAATATGAGGGACAGATCAGAAGATATGGTTCCTTCATAATTAGGGGCATAGATTTAAGGTAAGGAGATTTAGAGATTTTTTGAGGAAAAGCTTTTTCACCCAGAGGATGATAGGAATCTGGAACTCTGCCTGAAAGTGTTGTAGAGATAAGCATTAGGTTGAGCATTTGAAACGCGTCAGCATGCAAGGCTCAGACCAAGTGTTGGAAGATTGGATTAAAATAGATAGGTGCTTGAAGGCTGGCTCGGACAGAAAGGGCCTCTTTCGGTGAAACTCTGAAAGGGTTAGGGTGGTGATCGGCCGGCTGGTGGTCCCTGTCTCCTGGATAATCGTGTCAGGCTGACCCCATTGAACAGAGCTGCAAAGCACCCTTCCGGGGTGAAATCTCAGCCACTTGGTGAAGGAGGATGTGGGAGAGCGGCCGGGCCCAAATTGCGGCATGAAGCTGGGCCAGCGAGTACAGTACTAACCCGGTGTCGTGTCTCGGAATGTGGCCGCGGGCAGCACGATGCACCGACCCTGACAAGCCTGCCCCTCCCTAACTCACATGAATACGCTTCCCAGCGCCTCAACGCTTCGCACCTTCCTCACGAACCCCATAAGAAGCTGCTCGTTCATTGGTCAGACGGCCGAGAACCGACCAATCACTGCGGCTGTTACTCAGTCCGTAGCAGCCGTGTTACTAGGGCCAGGCTCTGCGACCAAGAGAGCATGCTGTATGAATATAACGCACTAGACGTAGCTCCCCCGCTTGCTGACTGAAAAATATCTAACCTACTAGGAATTAAAAAGTAAGACAAAATCGATTTCCTTCCTCAAGAAAACCGCGTTGCATTCTGGTAGTTGTAGTCCTGACTGACATTTTGCCTGCTTCGTCATTGTGATGCCGCGCAGGCGCCGGACTACATTTCCCGGTATCCCCTCTGCTCACCCCTCCCATCAGTCGAGCCATTGACCAATCGGACGGAGAGTTGTGGGGGGAAAGGGGCGGGGGACCAGGACCAATCAGCAGCAGCGTTGCTGCGTGGAGTCGCCTCATCGTGGTTGCTCCTGAATCATGGCAGACGAGAATGAGACAGCAACAAAAGAAATTGAAGAGCAGGACGGGTGCGGCAGTGACTGTGAGAATGAAGAGGAGCACGCGCTCAGTAAAGGGTATGTGAGGCTGCCGCCGCCCTCTGACACCGCGCTTCCCCTCAGGCCGGCCGCCTCCGGGCGAAAGGGCGCTGCACTCAACCTCAAGCTGACAGCGCAAAGCCCGCCCCTGCACTGCGCCGATTGGCCAGGTCCTCTGATTGGCAGCTGTAGTGGGCGGGACCTGCCGTTCCAGCGTCTCCTGATTAGTCTAGCCCCGCTGCCCATCAATGCAGCCAGCTTCCGCTATCTGATGGGGCTGGCACAAGGTCTCCTCCCTGTCCTGGAGCCTGGTGTTCAGCTTCTGCTTCCCTGTACTGCTCATCTGCTATCCTACTGACAGCAACCTGTTAGAGCCATAAGTTATTGTGCACGTTTACTGGAATTGCCACCAGCAAAGAAGTTAAGTAGTGACATTACAACCCAGATCCAGTGTTTGGATTTGTACATTTGCAATTTACGATTTATGTAGCTCCTTTCATGTCGCCTGGGCGTCCGAAAGCGCGATACAGCCAATTAAGTACTTTTAAAGTACATGCAGTCACGAAGGAAAGCACAGCTGTCATGTTGCACATTGCAAAGTCCCACAAACGACAAATGAGATTAATCACTTTCATGAGACTGGTTAAGGTGTGAAGATTGGTCAGGATATTGGGGAGAACTTCCCTGCCTTTTGAATAGTGCCCTGAGACCTCTTACTTCCACCTGTGGAGATTGTTAAGAGTCTCTTTTTAACGTCTCCACAAAACACAGCACTCAGTCCTTCCATGTACCCCTCTCTCCCAAGTGGAGTTTCAGTCAAAACACTGTGAAGTGAATGTCTTGCCACTGAACTAAGATTGACTCTTAATAAAACACACTTGATATATGTCACTTGCAAATGTAAGATTCTGTGTGTCTTCCCATTAAATGACAATGTCATCACAAAAAGTGGGATTCTATTTTAAGGGTGGGCAGAGGGATGAGAAGAGTTTTTAAATTTGTTCAGTGCTGATGTGATACATTTCTGGACTGTGCTGTGTGTGTCTGTCATACATACATACTCAACATGTGTCATCAGGTCTTTGAAGGGATGTGACTTGACTCTAAGATCAGGGTCACCTAATACTAGATGGTCCCCTGCTTCTACTTTTTAACCATATCAGGGTGATTATAAAGAAGGAAAATTCTGTCATCCATCAACTTGAACTGAAAAGTCCAGAATTTTGACATTCCAAATTTGGGCTTGGTGTGCAGAGAACATGTTACTGATGGAGAATTAATTTATAGTGATGAAGAGCATTGGTGTGATGAATATATTGTTAAATAAAACTGTCCACTTAGTTTTGTAAACATTTCATAAATCCCTTGGAAAATTCTCTAAATTTAAGTTACATTGAGAAATACTAAGGGACAAAAAACATTAGTGGGTGTCATATATAGACCCCCAAACTGCACTGGTGAGAGGTTGGGAATTGCATTAAACAAGAAATTAGTGATGCATGTAATAAGGGAATATTGGTGATCATGGGTGATTTTAATCTTCACATAGATTGGGTAAATCAAATTAGCCACAATGCCGTAGAGGAGGAAATCCTAGAGTGTATACAGGATGGGTTTTTTCTTGACCAATATGTGGAGGAACCAACTAGAGAGCAGGCCATCTTAGACTGGGTACTGTGTAATGAGAAGGGAATTATTGCCAATCTGGCTGTACGAGACCCCTTGGGGATGACCGACCATAACATGATAGAATTTTTTATCAAGGTGGAGAGTGAAGTAGTTGATTCGGAGTTTAGGATGCTGAATCTTAATAAAGGAAACTATAGAAACATAGAATTTACAGTGCATGGGCTCGATTCGGCCTATCGAGTCTGCACCGGCTCTTGGAAAGGGCACCCCACCCAAGCCCACACCTCCATCCTATCCCCATAACCCAGCAACCCCACCCAACACGAAGGGCAATTTTGGACACTTAAGGGCAATTTAGCATGGCCATTCCACCTAACTTGCACATCTTTGGACTGTGGGAGGAAACCGGAGCACGCGGAGGAAACCCACGCATACACGGGAGAACGTGCAGAATCCGCACAGACAGCGACCCAAGTCGGGAATCGAACCTAGGACCCTGGAGCTGTGAAGATATGAGGCGTGAGTTGGACTTGATAGATTGGCAGAGTTACTGAAAGGAATGACCATGGATAGGCAATGGCAAACATTCAAGGAATGTATGAGGGAACTGCAGCACTTCTGTCTGGCACAAAAGCAAAGAGGGTAAGAGGGCCAATCCATGGCTTACAAAGGAAATTAGAAATAGTATCCAATTCAACGAAGAAGCATGCAGATTGGTAAAGAAAAATAATAGGTCTGAGGATTGGGAGCAGTTTAGAATTCAGCAAAGAAGGACGAAGGGATTGATTAAGAAGGGGAAAGTACAGTATGAAAAGAAGCTTGCTGGGAACATAACGACTGACACTAAGAGTTTCTATAGATATGTGAAAAGAAAGAGATTGGTGAAGAGAAATGTAGGCCCCCTACAGACAGAAACAGGGGAAAGCATAATAAGGGACAAAGAAATGGCTGAGCAATTAAATACATACTTTGGGCCTGTCTTCACAAATGAGGACACAAATCAGATCCCAGAAATGTTGGAGAATGAAAGGTTTAGTGAGAGGGGCGAACTGAGGGAGATCAACATTAGTAGAGAGATGGTGCTGGGAAAACTGATGGGATTGAAGGTGGATAAATCGCCAGGGCCTGAGAATATGCATCCCAGAGTGCTCTGGAAATAGTGGATGCATTGGTGGTCATCATCCGGGATTCTATAGACTCTGGAACTGTCCCTGCAGATTGGAGGGTAGCTCACGTCACTCCGATATTCAAAAAGGGAGATAGAGAGAAAGCAGGGAATTATAGACCAGTAAGACTAACATTGGTAGTGGGGAAAATGCTGGAATCCATTATCAAGGACTTTATAGCGGAACATTTAGAAAGCAGAGGCAGGATCAGTCAGAGTCAGCATGGATTTATGAAGGGAAAATCATGCTTGACAAATCTGTTGGAATTCTTTGAGAGGTAACCTCGGGGGTCCTTTTGCTAACACTGTTGGGGAGGTTTTAAACTAATGTGGCAGGGGGATGGGAACCAGATTAGAAAGTTAGAGGTCAGTAAAGAGGCAGCAACTAAAGCCAGCAAGGTACGAGATAATAAACTCAATGTGACTAAGGGGAGGAGTAGACAGGGAAGAGATGATGAATGCAAAGGGACAGGTGGTCTGAGGTGCATTTGTTTTAATGTGAGAAGTGTAGTAGGTAAGGCAGATGAACTTCGGGCTTGGATTAGTACCTGGGAATATGATGTTATTGGTATTACTGAGACTTGGTTGAGGGAAGGGCAAGACTGGCAACTAAATATCCTGGTGTATAAATGTTTCGGGAGGGATAGAGAGGGAGATAAAAGGGATGGAGGAGTTGCATTACTGGTCAGAGATGATATCACAGCTGTGATTAAGGAGGGCACGATGGAGGATTCGAGCACTGAGGCAATATGGGTAGAGCTAAGAAATAGGAAGGGTGCAGTAACATTGTTCGGACTTTACTGCAGGCCTCCCAAAAGCGAGCGTGAAGTAGAGGTACAAATATGAAGACAGATTATTTAAAAAATGTAGGAGCAATAGGGTGTTTGTGATGGGAGATTTTAACTTCCCCAACATTGAATGGGACTCGTGTAGTGTTGGAGGCGTAGATGGAGCAGAATATGTAAGGAGCATCCAGGAGAGTTTTTTAGAGCAGGATGTAAATAGTCCAACTCGGGAAGGGGTCATACTGGACCTGGTATTGGGGAATGATCCCGGCCAGGTGGTTGAAGTTTCAGTTGGTGAGTACTTTGGGAATAGCGATCACAATTCTGTAAGTTTTAGAATACTCATGGACAAAGACGAGAGTGGTCCTAAAGGAAGAGTGTTAAGTTGGGGAAAGGCCATGTATAACAAAATTCGGCTGGAGCTCAGGAATGTGGATTGGGAGCAGCTGTTTAAGGGTAAATCCACATTTGAAATGTGGGAGTCTTTTAAGGAAAGGTTGATTAGAGTGCAGGCCAGACATGTCCCTGTGAAAATGAGGGATAGAAATGGCAAGATGAGGGAACCATGGATGACGGGTGGAATTGTGAGACTAGCTAAAATGAAAAAGGAAGCATACATAAGATCGAGGCGACTTAAAACTGATGAAGCTTTGGAGAAATATCGGAAAAGTAGGACAAATCTCAAACGCGCAATAAAGAGGGCTAAAAGGGGTCATGAAATATCTTTGGCTAACAGGGTTAAGGAAAATCCCAAAGCCTTTTATTCGTACATGAGGAGCAAGAGGGTAACTAGAGAAAGGATTGGCCCACTCAAAGTCAAAAGAGGGAATTTATGCGTGGAGCCAGAGGAAATGGGTGAGATTCTTAATGAGTACTTTGCATCGGTATTCACCAAGGAGAGGGACATGACGAATGTTGAGGCTAGGATGGATGTTTAAATACTCTAGGTCAAGTCGGCATAAGGAAGGGGGAAGTTTTGGGTATTCTAAAAGGCATTAAGTTGGACAAGTCCCCAGGACCGGATGGGATCTATCCCAGGTTCCTGAGGGACGCGAGGGACGAAATAGCTGGGGCCTTAACAGATATCTTTGCAGCATCCTTGACCACTGGTGAGGTCCCGAAGGACTGGAGAATTGCTAATGTCCCTTTGTTTAAGAAGGGTAGCGGGGATAATCCAGGGAATTATAGACCTGTGAGCTTGACGTCAGTGGTAGGCAAACTGTTGGAGAAGATACTGAGTGATAGGATCTATTCACGTTTGGAAGAAAATAGACTTATCAGTGATAGGCAGCATGGTTTTGTGTAGGGAAGGTCATGTCTTACAAACCTAATAGAATTCTTTGAGGAAGTGATAGTTAATTGATGAGGGATGGGCTGTAGATGTCATATACATGGACTTCAGTAAGGCGTTTGATAAAGTTTCCCATGGCAGGTTGATGGAAAAAGTGAAGTCGCATTGGGGTTCAGGGTGTACTAGCTAGATGGATAAAGAACTGGCTGGGCAACAGGAGACAGAGTAGTGGTGGAAGGGAGTGTCTCAAAATGGAGAAAGGTGTCTAGTGGTGTTCCACAGGGATCCATGCTCGGACCACTGTTGTTTGTGATATACATAAATGATCTGGACGAAGGTATGGGTGGTCTGATTAGCAAATTTGCAGATGATATTAAGATTGGTGGAGTTGCAGATCGGGAGGAGGACTGTCAGAGAATACAACAAAATATAGATAGATTGGAGAGTTGGCAGAGAAGAATGGCAGATGGAATTCAATCCAAGCATATACGAGGTGATGCATTTTGGAAGATCTAATTCAAGAGTGGACTATATGGTCAATGGAAGAGTCCTGGGGAAAATTGATGTACAGAGAGATCTGGGAGTTCAGGTCCATTGTACCCTGAAGGTGGCAACGCAGGTCGATAGAGTGTTCAAGAAGACATACAGCATTCTTGCCTTCATCGGACGGGGTAATGAGTACAAGAGTCAGCAGGTCATGGTAGCATGGTGGTTAGCATCAATGCTTCACAGCTCCAGGGTCCCAGGTTCGATTCCCGGCTGGGTCACTGTCTGTGTGGAGTCTGCACGTCCTCCCGTGTGTGCGTGGGTTTCCTCCGGGTGCTCCGGTTTCCTCCCACAGTCCAAAGATGTGCGGGTTAGGTGGATTGGCCATGCTAAAATTGCCCGTAGTGTAAGGTTAATGGGGGGATTGTTGGGTTACGGGTATACGGGTTACATGGGTTTAAGTGGGGTGATCATTGCTCGGCACAACATCGAGGGCCGAAGGGCCTGTTCTGTGCTGTACTGTTCTATGTTCTATGTTACAGTTGTATATGACTTTGGTTAGGCCACATTTGGAATACTGCGTGCAGTTCTGGTCGCTACATTACCAGAAGGATGTGGATGCTTCAGAGAGGCTGCAGAGGAGGTTCACCAGGATGTTGCCTGGAATGGAGGGTGCTAGCTATGAAGAAAGGTTGAGTAGATTAGGATTGTTTTCGTTGGAAAGACGGAGATTGAGGGGCGACCTGATTGTGGTCTACAAAATTATGAGTGGTATGGACAGGGTGGATAGCAACAAGCTTTTTCCAAGAGTGGGGGTGTCAATTACAAGGGGTCACGATTTCAAGGTGAGAGGGAAAGTTTAAGGGAGATCTGCGTGGAACGTTTTTTACGCAGAGGGTGGTGGGTGCCTGGAATGCTTTGCCAGTGGAGGTGGTAGAGGCCGGCACAATAGCATCATTTAAGATGCATCTGGACAGATATATGAACGGGCGGGGAACAGAGGGAAGTAGATCCTTGGAAAATAGGCGACAGGTTTAGATAAAGGATCTGGATCGGCGCAGTCTGGGAGGGCCGAAGGGCCTGTTCCTGTGCTGTAATTTTCTTTGTTCTTTGTTCTTTGTAACCAGTACAGTTGACAAGGGGAAGCCAGTCGATGTGGTATATTTGGACTTTCAGAAGGCGTCTGACAAAGTCCCGCGTAAGAGATCATTGTGCAAAATTAAAGGCATGGGATTGGGGGAAATGTATTGAGCTGGATAGAAAACTGGTTGGCAGAGAGGAAACAAAGAGTAGGGATTAATGGGTCTTTTTCAAATTGGCAGGCAGTAACTAGTGGGCTACCACAGGGATCGGTGCTGGGACCCCAGCTATTGACAATATATATTAATGATTTGGATGAGAGAACAAAATGTAACATCTCAAAGTTTGCAGATGATACCAAATTAGGTGGGAGGGTGAATTGTGACGAGGATGCAGGGATCCTACAACAAGATCTGGACAGGTTGGAAGAGTGGGCAAACCAATGGCAGATGCAGTATAATTTGGATAAGTGTGAGGTTATTCATTTTGGAAGCAAAAACAGGAAGGCAGATTACTACCTGAATGGTTGTAAATTGGGAGAGGAGAGTGTGCAGTGGGACCTGGGTGTCCTTGTGCACAATTCGCTGAAGGTAAGCCTGCAGGTGCAGCAGATGGTAAAGAAGGCTAATGATATGTTGGCCTTCATTGCAAGAGGTTTCGAGTATAGAAGCAGGGAGGTGTTGCTGCAGTTGTATAGTGCCTTGGTGAGGCCTCACTTGGAGTATTATAGAACATAGAACAGAACAGCACAGAACAGACCCTTCGGCCCTCAATGTTGTGCCGAGCCATGATCACCCTACTCAAACCCACGTATCCACCCTATACCCGTAGCCCAACAACTCCCCCCTTAACCTTACTTTTTTATTAGGACACTACGGGCAATTTAGCATGGCCAATCCACCTAACCCGGACATCTTTGGACTGTGGGAGGAAACCGGAGCACCTGGAGGAAACCACGCACACAGTGGGAGGAGACGTGCAGACTCCACACAGACAGTGACCCAGCCGGGAATCGAACCTGGGACCCTGGAGCTGTGAAGCATTTATGCTAACCACCATGCTACCTTGCTGCCCCATTGTGTGCAGTTTTGGTCTCCTTCTCTGAGGAAGGATGTTCTTGCTCTTGAGGGAGTGCAGCGAAGGTTTACCAGTCTGATTCCAGGGATGGCGGGACTGTCATATGAGGAGAGATTGACTAGCTTGGGATTGTTCTCGCTGGAGTTCAGAAGAATATGGGGGGATCTCATAGAGACTTATAAAATTCTAACAGGACTAGACAGGGTAAATGCAGGGAAGTTGTTACCAATGATGGATTTGTCCAGAATCAGGGGTCACAGTCTGAGGATTCAGGGTAAACCATTTCGGACAGAGATGAGGAGACATTTCTTCACCCGAAGAGTTGTGAGCCTGTGGAATTCATTACCACAGGAAGTAGTTGATGCTAAAACTTTGAATATATTCAAGAGGCGGCTGGATATAGCACTTGGGGAAATGGGATCAAAGGCTATAGGGAGAAAGCAGGATTAGGCTATTGAGTTAGATGATCAGCCATGATCGTGATGAATGGTGGAACAGGCTCGAAGGGCCAAAGGCCTCCTCCTGCTCCTATCTTCTATGTATCTATGTAAGTCATAATATAGAATTGCAGGAGCTGGTAGGTTGGCATATACACAGAAAGAAGGACTTGCCTTTCTCAATCTCAAACATCCCAAAGTGCTTTATAGCCAATGGAGCACTTTGAAGTGTAGTCACTGTTGTAATGTAGAAACCAATGTAATGTACCAAGCACCCAGGAAGGTCCTGCAATTAACAGTCAGATGATAAATCAGTTAATATGTGACTGAAGGAGAAATATCAGCTAGGACATGGGTAGAAGTCTCCACTTTGTTTCAAAACAATGCTACTTGACCCTTTAAAACTGACTAGAACGGAATCATTTATCCTTCATCCATCTGACAGCACTCCCATCCCCAACAATGCAGCACTCCTCTCGTACACTGGAATGAAAACCTTGATAATGTGCTTAACTCCTTGAACCACGGCCTTGTGCCTCAAATGAGCTAAGATGATTCAGGTTACCCACCGAAATGACCATATCGAATAGTTCACCATTTTTAATTAACTCCAATTATTGAGTAATTTATTGAAAATTGCTATCATAGAATCCCTACAGTGCAGAAGGAGGCCATCCGACCCATCGAGTCCGCACCAACCCTTTTGAATGAGCTACGAGCTACCCATTTACACCCCTCCCCCATCCCCCCGTCCACATCACCCTATTCCCATAACCCCATACCCTGACCTGCACATCAAGGGCAATTTAGCATGGCCAATCCACCTAACCCACATATCTTTGGACTGTGGGAGGAAACTGGAAGCACATGCAGACATGGGAAGAACGTACACCACTGTACACAGATAGTGAGCCAAGACCGGAATTGCAGCAGGGTCCCAGGTCCTGTGAGGCAGCAGTGCTATTCACTGTGCTGCCCTAGGAGTGCCTATGTGAAATAGAGTTTGAAGTGTATTAACTTCTGGAGTGCAAATATGTTAAACTAGAGTTGCTGCTGTTCACTTGAAGGTGCAGTTTCTTTGCAAATTAAAGAAATTTGATTTGAAAATGAAATACAGGAGGCTGAAAAACACTGTCTAATTAGGAATTGAAAGACAGTAGACAAACATAACAATATTGATCCGTTGAGGACTGCACCCACACCACCCCAATATGATTTGCGAACTATGTTTGGACTTGTACCCAGCAGTTCTGTTTATGCACCCCAACATTCTGATTTCAACTATTTACCACCTTAGCTAGATAATTGAAGGTGAACAGTTTGTGGTTCCTCTTTCCAATTTCCCTGTGTTGATTCTGTTCCATTTATTGCCAGCAGCTTCTATTTCCTTGTTTGTCAGATCGGTGCAGGTGTATCTCGGTGGCTGATTTAGTTGTGTGTAATTATGCTGTCCTTGCCTTAACTTGCACCAAGTCCTATTCCTTAGCATGTCTTGTTCACTGGCCTACAGTGCCTCTTGGTTCAGTAATGCCTCACTTTTAAAAAACATTTCACCCTCATTTTCAGATTCCTTCATGACTTCACCCCTCCCCATCTCCAGTCCTACAATCTGTGAAGATATGTGCTCTTCTAATTCTGGCCTCTGCACATCCCTGTTTGTCAATGCTCCCCCATTGATGACATGCCTTGAGATGCTTTACTCATTAAAGATTCTATATGAACGCAAGTGGGTGTTAGTGTACACTAATTAACGTTCCAGCTAGAATTGGATGACTTGTTAGTGTTTTGCCAAAAGCATGAAGTTGCTCTGCTGCAGAGAGATGACCAAAATGCAGGTTGCACTGATTGGCAGTGTGATTTTGAATGGACCATCTCTCAAAAATGATCTGACAGATTACCTATCAGTCGTCATCTTGTGACTTGTACAAATGGTATAAGGCTTGAGACTACATGCAAGCCCTTTCTGATAATCCACAATTTAAGGTCTTGGAACATCCTTTATCCCAGATTGAATATTTTAACTTGCAAGTTGTAATGCGCCTCCACCGAGTTATTCCTTTGATGTAGAATGTAACTGATTTTGAACCAAAAACAAGAATAGAGACTCAAAATTTTGTTCGGATTCTGGTAACTTTGTGATCTGATTGAGTGTTCACTGGAACAATTCAGCTTTTTCAAGTTTCCACTGTCAGGAACTCTGCTGAACTGTTTCTTCCCCATCTCCCAGTGAATACATTTAAAAAAAAATAATTGCAATTCAAATTTTCACATTTTCACAAAAAACCCAGGCCTCCACGCTTGGGAGCCTCGCATCCTTCCACTGAAGAAGAATCCTCCGCCGGGCTACTAGGGACGCAAAGGCCAGAACACCGGCCTCTTTCGCCTCCTGCACTCCCGGCTCCACTGAAAACCCCAAATATTGCGAGTCCCCAGCCTGGATTGACCCTGGATCCTACCACCCTCGATACCGTCCTTGCTACACACCCTTCCAAAATTCCACCCAGCACTGGGCATGCCCAGAACATGTGGCCATGGTTTGCTGGGACCCCAGAGCACCTAATACACCTGTGCTCGCTCTCAAAAAAAACGGCTCATCCTTGTCCCGGTCATATGAGCCCTATGCAGCACCTTAAACGTATGAGGCTAAGCCTCGCACAAGAAGAGGGAGGAGTTCACCCTTTCCAGGGCATCCGCCCACGTCCCCTCCACAATCTCCTCACCCAGCTCCTCCTCCCATTTACCTTTCAGCTCCTGCACCGAGGCCTCGTCTACCTCCTACATCACCTGGTACGCTTCCGAGATCCTCCCCTCTCCAACCTAAACCCCCGAGAGCACCCTGTCCTGAACCCCACGCGGCGGCAGCAGAGGGAACCCCGCCACCTGCCGCCTAACAAACGCCCTTACTTGCATGTACCTAAAGGTGTTCCCCGGGGGGGAGACTGAACATCCCTTCCAGCTCACCCAGGCTCGCAAACTTCCCGTCTATGAACAAGTCCCCCAGCCTCCTGACACTTGCCCTGTGCCAACTCAGGAACCCGCCATCAATTCTCCCCGGAACGAACCGGTGGTTCCCCCGTATCGGGGACCCCATCGAGGCCCCCCCTGTGCCGCCTCCATCGCCCCCAAATCTTGAGGGTAGCTGGCACCACCGGGCTCGTGGTATACCTCGTTGGAGGGAGCGGCAGCGGCACCGTTACCAGCGCTTCCAGGCTCGTGCCCACACAGGATGCCATCTCCATCCTCTTCCATGCTGCCCCCTTCCCGTCCATTACCCACTTACGCACCATCGCTGCGTTGGCAGCCCAATAATACCCACAGAGGTTGGGCAACGCCAGCCCCCCCATCCCTGCCCCGCTCCAAGAACACCCGTCTCACCCTTGGAGTCCCCTGTGCCCACACAAACCCCGTAATGCTCCTGTTAACATGCCTAAAAAAGGCCTTCGGGATAAGGATGGGAGGCACTGGAACAGGAACAGAAACCTCGTCTTGACTGACTACACCCTACCCGCCAAAGACAGCGGCAGCATGTCCCACTTCTTAAACTCCTCCTCCATTTGCTCCACCAGCCTTCTGAGGTTAAGCTTATGCAAGGCCCCCCAGCTCCTGGCCACCTGAAACCCCAAGTACCTGAAGCTCCTCTCCGCCCTTTTCAGTGGGAGCCTCCCAGTCCCCCCCTCCTGGTCCCCCGGGTGTACCACAAACAGCTCGCTTTTTCCCAAAGTTAAGCTTATACCCTGAGAAATCCCCAAATTCGCAGAGAATCCCCATCACCACCAGCATTCCCCCCACCGGGTCCACCACATACACAAAGGTCGTCTGCGTAGAGCGACACTCGGTGCTCCTCCCCACCCGGACCAGCCCCCTCAATCCCCCGACTCCCCTCAGCGCCATAGCCAGGGGTTCAAATGCCAGCGCAAAAAAGTAGGGGGAACAGGGGACACCCCTGCCTCGTCCCTCGATATAATCGAAAATACTCCGACCTCCTCTTATTCGTGGCCACACTCACCATCGGGGCCTCGTACAACAGCCTCACCCAACTGACAAACCCCTCCCCAAACCGAACCTTTCCAGCACCTCCCACAAGTACCCCCACTCGACCCTATCAAAGGCCTTCTCCGCATCTAGCGCCACCACTATCTCTGCCTCCCCTTCTACTGCGGCATCATTATAACGTTCAAGAGTCTCCGTATATTAGTGTCTGCTGCCTCCCCTTCACCAAACCCCGTGTGATCCTCGTGGACAACCTGCGGCACACAGTCCTCTATCCTCGTGGCTAAGATCTTTGCCAACAACTTGGCGTCCACATTCAAGAGTGAGATCAGCCTGTATGACCCACACTGCAGGGGATCCTTGTCTCGCTTAAGAATCAAGGAGATCAGCGCCGAGACATCGTCGGGGGCAAACCCCCAGTGAATAAATTTTAAACGGTGCTGTGTTTAATAAGAAGGCCGCTAGGTTTTGTTTTCCAGGCCTTCCAAATACTGGGCTTCAACCTTCTGCTGAAATGTTAGGCTTTCAGTGGCTTACAAGAAATGTTTCTTCTTCATTCCTCACTTCGTTGGATAAAGGTTGCTTGGTATAACTCGAGCTGTGTGGATTACGAGGTCACAGCTTTGTTCCTTGGTCTGTGTGCTGCTAGCTGATCTTGAGCAGGACAATAGTTGGGGTGTCACTGGGTTAAAATTTGGGAAATTGACCAGGGTTGCCATTTGATTAGTTTGTGTGCTGAGTGGACCTCAAGGAGGCACCTGTGATTTTGTCGCCTCGTAGAATAGCCTATTAACACTCAGGCTTGTTCTTGTATGTACAAGTGAGTAAGATACTGAAAGGCTGCCAGCACCTGTGCCCAGAGATGTACCCACACATGAGGAAGGAACAGTGCTCCGAAAGCTAGTGATTCAAAATAAACCTGTTGGACTTTAACCTGGTGCTGTAAGACTTCTTACTGTAGTACCCAGAGAAAAGAGAACCCACCAGAAGGAAGAAGCATCAGTTGGCCTTGGGCCAACACTATTCACCTCTGCCAGCTGTGGAAGGGACTGCTACTTGCAGATTGGACTCTACAGCCACAGCACATGATATGCAGTCCATCATCTTGTGAGATAATCTTTATTATTGTCACACGTAAGCTTACATTAACACTGCAATGAAGTTACTGTGAAAATCCCCGAGTCGTCACACTCCAGCGGCTGTTTGGGTAAACAGAGGGAGAAATAAAAATGTCCAATTCACCTGACAACACGTCTTTTGGGACTTGTGGGAGGACACTGGAGCACCCAGAGGAAACCCATGCAGACGCGGGGAGAATGTGTAGACTCTGCAAGGCAGTGCCCCAAGCACGAATCGAACCCTGGAGCTGTGAAGCGACAATACTAACCACTCTGCTACCGTGCCGATGGATGCCAACAGAATGTCGGAAACTGGTCAATTTGAGTACCGAAAGCTTCCACAAATGGATAACAGCCAAATAATCTGTTTTTAAGTGTTTGTGGGAATATTTTTGGGTTCCATTTGTACCAAGCTCAGATGAAAGCTATCTATTTTGAGTAGCAGAATCATTCTTGTTGATGCATTTATGCCCTTTATGTGGTGACCAATAGCTATTGTGTGAGGTGCTGGATGTCTGATGGGCATTTTGGGAGGTACACAATACTGTGGCTCAGGGCAAGTTTCCTTTACTTGCAATAAACTCAGAATGTGCCAGAAATATGAAGCAGGTCCTTACCTGCATTTGAAATTACTGAATTATAAAAGACACTCTGGGAAAATCTCTTTTCTACTTAATAAAGCACATCCATTCATTTAGTTGTCAGTTTTACAGCTTCTGAAAACACCTTTTAGCTGGATAAAGCTGTGAAGTGCTGTCATTGTTTTACATAAATACAGTGCACGCTCACAACTTCACCGAAGTACCAACCTAGATCGTGTGCTGAAATCTATCATTTAATGTAGTTCCCTGATTTCAACAACACTAAAAATGCTGTCATTAACATTTCCAGTGAAGTCTATGGTTGAGATTGGTGGCTGCTTGGTTCTGTTACAATTTCAGACCTTTGACTTTTCGAACTGTATTTGTGTCTGTAAAGAGCATTTTGAAACGTAGGATTGTGAAGTTCATGTCTGTCCATGTATAAACAGTGGGGTATTAAACACTGGAGTAATAACTGGTGGGCACACGTCTGCCACAGTATAACATTGGAATATAACGACAACCTTGTACCCACAACTACTGTATAACAATAAGATAAGGCACAGGTGGGGACTGGGCTGTCACTGTTAATGCCGGGGTACAGGTGCTATTGGGTGGTCTTGGTTATCAGGTCAGGACATAGACCAGACAGATTTTATGGCTGACCTACAAATGAATTCCATTTCATGCCTGGCTCTAGTAATCCTTGACATTCTGACCTAACAAAATCCATCAATCTCAAGTTTTTAGAATTCCACTTGTCCCTTAGCATCCACAGCGTCTGTGAGGTCGAGGCTTCCAGATTCTTACTGCCCTTGTGTGCAAGAGTGCTTTCAGAGTTCCTCCTGAATAAACCCAGCTCTCATTTTCAGATTATGTGCCCTGAAGCTTGATTTTCCCCCTTTATAGGGTAGATGCAGAGAACTATTTCCTATCAATATTTTTTACAGTTGAATACTTGATTAAAACCATCCTCAATTTTCTACACTCGTTGTACGAGCCAAGTTTGTGCAGCATCTCCTCGTCATTTTTGTATTGTTCTCGTGAACCTGCACTGCAGCTTCTCCAAGGCTTGTTCCTGAAGTGCCCATCGTATTCTGGATCGAGATCTGACCAAGGCTGTATACAACTGAAGTATAACTTCCCTCCCATTTGAAATATCATAACATTCTGTAATCCCTTTTGTTTATTGCTTGTTGTATTTGTCCACTTTAAATGTGCTTGTACTCTCAAATCTCTTTATTTCTTTACAGATCCTAGCTTTTCACCATTTAGAAAATTGTTTTAGAATTTATCTTTCTTGGGTCCGAAGTGGATAACCTCACGTTGTTCACGTTGAGTCTATATGCAATTGTTTTGCCCGCTCACCTGATCAGTCTCTACCCCTATACAAATGTCTTGTCCACCTGCACTACTTAATGTAACTTTGTCATCTGCAAACCTGGATATTTAACTATTTTGTTCCTTCATCCAAGTCATAATTAGGGTAAAACATTATGCGTGGGAACAGATCCCACCACATGGCACACCACATGTCATTATCACTCCAATCTGAGTGCAAACCTTTATCCCCACTCTGAGTCTTAACTAATTTCCAACCAAAATCAAAATGTTACTTCCAATTCTACAAGCTCTCAGTTTTTGTCAGTGATCTTTGTGTGGAACTTCATTGAATGCCTTCTGGATGTCTATACAGTAGACAGTTGTCTATCGTATTAATGACTTCCAAAAAAAAATCAACTAGATTCGTCTGACCTGATTGACCTTTGACAAATGTTGTATATTAGCTGGGGTTACTGGGATAGGGTGGAGGTGAGGGCTTAAATAGGGTGCTCTTTCCAAGGGCTGGTGCAGACTCGATGGGCAGAATGGCCTCTTTCTGCACTGTAAATTCTATGATTCTATGAAGTGCTGTCACTCTCCTCCTTGTTTACCTTTGCCTTTCATTGTATATGCACAGGGCTGGTTTAGCACAGTGGGCTAACAGCCGGCTTGTAATGCTGAACAATATCAGCAGCGCGGGCTCAATTCCTGTGGGCTAACAGCCGGCTTGTAATGCAGAACAATACCAGGGCTCAATTCCTGTACCATCCTCTCCGAACAGGCGCCGGAATGTGGCGACTAGGGGCGAGGGGCTTTTCACAAATTCATTGAAGCCTACTTGTGACAATAAGCGACTATTATTATTATTATTATTATTATTTTGTTGTGTATTAACTGATTATGGCTTTGGCATTGCATGCAGGAAGTATTTTGACCTCTTGAGGTGAAGTTAGCGCGTAATGTAGGCTGGAGAGCCACGGTTGACAGTCAATCAGACTCTGCTTGGCAGTGTCACTGGGAGTTAGTGGCTGCTGCCACCTGAGTCCAGGATCAGCGAGGAACCCAAGCCGTGGGGGAGGAGGAGAGAATGAGGGGATAGAGGGAGAGAGTGGTATTCAGTGTCTTTGAATAGGGAACCCGCACAGAAGAACCCTGACAATGGTTTGCATTTTAGGCTCCTCCGATGACGATTGCTCCACCTGCCGCAGGGTGAATATCGGTGGTGGTGGAATATGGCCATTAAATGCCCACTTGGGTGCCTCAACTGGCAATGGGGTAGGAACACCATCTCCTTGATTTCACACCACGGGCAGAGACAGGAAGGTGGCATGGTCCCCACACGTCACCATCCTGCCTGATTCAGTGGCCCCGTCACCAACCTCTCACTGGAGTGGGCAAGGTGTGCATTTGAGGATCAGTTTCAGATGGCAAATTAAGAGACATGGGTAGCTGAAATGTGTTTTTTATGATTTTAATTAGTGTGCTAAATAAGCCAAGTTTATAGCATTAACTATTTCTGCTGGTTAATTTTAATTAATTTTCAGAAGTGGTCTACTATACCTATGTTCCAAATTTCCAAGGAACCAAAAATACCCAGTAAGTTACGTATATAGGGATTTTTTGCCTAAATCACAATATGCTGCAGAATTTCCGGATGTGTACTTGCGATGCCAAGGCATACAAGGCAATGGGCCAAGTGCTGGAAAATAGGATTAGAATTCTTTTGACCGGTGCAGACACGATGGGCAGAAGGGCCTTTTCAGTGCTGTGGACCTCTAGGACTATGGCAATGTGCAGAGGCAGGAGAAACTTGGATGAGTCAAGATATTCCAGGAAATAGAGCTATTTTGAGATTATGAGCATCAGGAGGCTGTTTTTGCTTTGGTCAACTTCCCGCTCTGGATAGAAAGGGGTAAAGTAGGAACCTTGTAATGTAAGGGGGTAAAGTAGGAACCTTGTAATGTGATCAAGTGGATGTTCTAAAATTCAATCAGTGTGTACAAATTTCTGATCTGGAAGGAAAATCTAAAAGAAACACTGGGCACCACCCACACTTTTCTTCCCAGCTGTCGGGGACACATCAGGGCCTTCTCCATGCTTGTCCACTATTATGTCAATGGCTGATAATGGAAGGGCGTTAGAGTAACACAGAGCGACTGAACCTGGAAAAGCCACATATTGACTGGAGCTTAAGAGTAATTCGTATTTCTCCCAGTCCAATTTAATATTTTTACAGAATCATAGAATGGTTATAGCACAGTCAGAGGCCATTCGACATATTGTGTCTGAGCAGGTTTTCTGAAAGAGAACTCAGCCATTCCCACTCCCCTGTCTTTTCACTGGAGCCCTGCAATTTGTTCCAATCATTGCCTCTTTTATTCCATGGGCTTTGACTTTGCTGACAAGCCTGTCACATGTCACTTTATTACACCCTGTGGTAATTTTATTCCATTCATTCTTTACTTGTGCTGCACCTTTTTCCCCCAGTGTACAATATCTTTATTTCTAAGTAATAGACCTGTTTGTCATTCTGCTGTATGACTAATCCTCCAATCTTCATCTGCATTCACTGCTTCTGCTTTCCCCTGGTAACATTGGCTGTGAACCTGACAATCTTAAAACTAGGCTGCAAGCACTGCACCCAGCAGTACTCCATTCAGTCTTGTCAGAACTCTATGTCATCTTTATTTACCTGGCACCCTCACTTTGTTGTGTTTATTCTGGACTCGCAAGGATTTGAGATTAATTGGAAGTCTTTCATGGGAAACTTTGTCAGATGTTCCAAACCAGGGATGTACTTCTGAGGCTGTATAATGCTCTGGTCAGACCCCATTTGGAGTAATTGTGAGCAGTTTTGGGCCCCGTATCTAAGGAAGGATGTGCTGGCCTTGAAAGGGTCCAGAGGAGGTTCACAAGAATGATCCCTGGAATGAAAAACTTGTCATATGAGGAACGGTTGAAGTTTAGAAGGATGAGTTTAGGGGGATCTTATTGAAACTTACAGGATACTGCGAGGCCATGGAGAGGATGTATCCACTTGTAGGAAAAACTAGAACCAGAGGACACCATCTCACTAAAGGGGCGATCCTTTAAAACGGAGATGAGGAGGAATTTCTTCAGCCAGAGGGTGGTGAATCTGTGGAACTCTTCTCCAGAGAAGGCTATGGAGGTCAAATCACTTGGTGTCTTTAAGACAGAGATAGATAGGTTCTTGATTAATAAGGGGATCAGGGGTTATAGGAGACGGAAGGAGAATGGGGATGAGAAAATATCAGCCATAATTGAATGCGGAGCAGACTCATTGGGTCGAATGGCCTAATTCTGCTCCTATGTCTTATGTTGGTGAATGTCAGCTGTATCATTGAGCGTTCTGCATATTTACCAGTATTGCACATTTCAATACCACAGGTTGACAAATGTATGAATAGGATGGGAATAGCGGGATGTGGACCCCGGAAGTGTCAAAGATTTTAGGTTAGGCGGGTAGCATGGTCAGCGCAGGTTGGAGGGCCGAAGGGCCTGATCTTGTGCTCCAAGTTGCAACGGTGGTGACTATTGTAATGTCAAAGCATGGTAATCCTGTTTATAGACAGAAATGAAATTATTTGTTTCAGCACTGTTGGTTAAGGAACAAATGTTGGGCAGGTTACTACAAAACTCCCCATCTCTTTTAATATCTTTAGATTTTTGTAATCTTATTGAGTGGGCAAGTGGGGCCTTGGTTCAACACCTCATCCAAAAGCAATCATCTCCAACATCACAGCACTGTCCCTCACTCTGAAGTGTCAAAGAACAAAGAAAATTACAGCACAGGAACAGGCCCTTCGGCCCTCCCAGCCTGCGCCGATCCAGATCCTTATCCTAAACATGTCTGCTATTTTCCAAGGTCTACTTCCCTCTGTTGCCGCCCCCGTTCATATACCTGTCTAGATGCCTCTTAAATGATGCTATCGTGCCCGCCCCTACCACCTCTGTTGGTAAAGCGTTCCAGGCACCCACCACCCTCTGCGTAAAAAAACTTTCCACGCACATCTCCCTTAAACTTTCCCCCTCTCACCTTGAAATCGTGACCCCTTGTAACTGACACCCCCACTCTTGGAAAAAGCTTGTTGCTATCCACCCTGTCCATACCTCTCATAATTTTGTATACCTCAATCAGGTCCCCCCTCAACCTCCGTCTTTCCAACGAAAACAATCCTAATCTACTCAACCTTTCTTCATAGCTAGCACCCTCCATACCAGGCAACATCCTGGTGAACCTCCTCTGCACCCTCTCCAAAGCATCCACATCCTTCTGGTAATGTGGCGACCAGAACTGCACGCAGTATTCCAAATGTGGCCGAACCAAAGTCCTATACAACTGTAACATGACCTGCCAACTCTTGTACTCAATACCCCGTCCGATGAAGGCAAGCATGCTGTATGCCTTCTTGACCCACTCTATCAACCTGCGTTGCCACCTTCAGGTACAATGGACATGAACTCCCAGATCTCTCTGTACATCAATTTTCCCCAAGACCCTTCCATGACCATATAGTCCGCTCTTGAATTTTGATCTTCCAAAATGCATCACCTCGCATTTGCCTGGATTGAACTCCATCTGCCATTTCTCTGCCCAACTCTCATCTATCTATATTTTTGTTGTATTCTCTGACAGTCCTCCTCGCTATCTGCAACTCCACCAATCTTAGTTTCATCTGTCAGCCTGGATTATGTGCTTAAGTCTTTGGACTGGCTGCTTTAACCCAGAACTTCTCACCTAGAAAGACAAGTGCTAACCACTAAACCTCGTCTAACATTATATTTTATCTGTCGTGTTCTCAAAATAAGTCAGTGTGACTAAAAGGGGATCTTGCCCTTTTAAATCCCATAGAAGCTGGTTTTATCATTATTGGCACAAGGATTGTACTTTAGAACCAAGTACATTGTTTTTCCTGTACTACCAGGTGATGGACATGTTGCCATGGGTTTGTTTAAAACGTAGATGCTTAGGATTTCCAATACCTCAATGTTGTGACAGGAGCCAGCTGATTTTCTCCTTTGTCTCTTCAGTGCAATATTATCAGTCAATTTTCAGTCAACCATAATATTTGGATCGTATCCACTGGGTGGTGGAAACAGACAGCAGTATAATGGACATGTTTTGCATTGAGGACTGAATAGATATCATGGATGGGAAGGATTGCAGAGGAACTTGGTTTTCAGTGAGCCTGACAAGTGTTGGAGAAGGTTAAAGGAGAGGATTTGGGGCGAGTGTAGCAGATTGGATTAAAAGCAAGTTAGAAGGGAGTAAAAGATCGTCCTAAATAGATGGTGATGGGGGTCAGCTTGGTTCGGCTTGCATATGATGAGTTTGGTACTAGTAACTCCATATATAACTACGAGTAATTGCTGAGTGTTATTTATAAACTTAATTCCTATTTAGTTAAAGAAAGTATAATAAAGATGGCTGGGTAGATGCTGGGTTGCAGCTGGGTAGGTTCTTTACCCAGAGAGTAGTGAGGGCATGGAATGCACTGCCTGTGGAAGTAGTTTGTCGGAAACATTAGGGACCTTCAAGCGGCTATTGGATGGGTACATGGATTATGGTAGAATAATGGAGTGCAGATTAATTTGTCTTAAGGGAAGCACGGTAGCATTGTGGATAGCACAATTGCTTCACAGCTCCAGGGTCCCAGGTTCGATTCCGGCTTGGGTCACTGTGTGGAGTCTGCACATCCTCCCCGTGTGTGCGTGGGTTTCCTCCGGGTGCTCCGGTTTCCTCCCCACAGTCCAAAGATGTGCAGGTTAGGTGGATGGCCATGATAAATTGCCCTTAGATTATCATAGAATTTTGGACACTATGATTAAACTAGGACAAACGTTCGGCACAACATCGTGGGCCGAAGGGCCTGTTCTGTGCTGTATTTCTCTATGCTCTAGCTTTAGTATATGTTGGTGGAACATCAGAGTGATCACACATATCTACAGTACATATCTCCAAACGTGTGATGGATCAGGAAGTGGGAAAGTTAGCTGGACACTCTTCCAGGAGTTAATAACACCTCTTAGACTCAGTAGTTTAGATTTGGTCTGTGGTCAGGGACAGGAAGGTACAACTGCAAGAGTGGCAGGTATGGGGATTGAGAGTGTAGAAGTGGTGGAGCCTCAGTGCTTACAGTTACCTAACAGATTTGATGTTCATACAGTTTGTATGGATGAGAGCGGAGACAAATGGCAAACTGTGACCACAGCATCATATCCAGGTGACCATTCAAATAGGGGAAGTAAAAAAGAATATAGTTCTAGTAAGAGCCAATATAGTTGCGGGAATACATACTGTTCTCTGCAGCCGAGGGTTAGTGTCCCGATCATGGTGTTAATGCTCAGTGTCAGGGTTAATGACATTTCTGAGCTTGAGAAGAGCTTGGAGTGAGAGTGGAAGGATCCAGTTGTTGTGGTCCACATGGGTACCTATGGCCTAGGTAGATGAAGAAAGAGGTTCTGCTGAGGGAGTATGAGCCACTAGATGCTAAATTAAAAAGTAGAACCTCACGGGTAATAACTTCTGGATTACCACCTGAGCTGTAAGAAAATTGGCACGGGATAAATTAAATCAATGTGTTTGAATGCATGTCTCAAAGACTGATGTGGAAGAAATGGGTTTCAATTTTTGTGGCCCAGGAAAAAGGGAGCTTTACTGTTGGGATGGCCTTCAATTGATCCCTGCTGGGACGAGAGTCCTTGGAAATCGCATTCTTAAGCCTGTGGATCGGGCTTGAAACTAGATAATTGGGGGTAGTGTGGGCTGGGTAGCTTTCACGTGAAGGGAGATTTGGAAAGTTAAAGAGAAAGGACCAGGCAATAGTGTGGGATAGTCCTACAGGTAATGACCAAGTGCAGCAGGGTGGCAGAGTGGTTAGCACTGTTGCCTCACAGCACCGGGGATCCGGGTTCAATTTCCGACCTCGGGAGACTATCTGTGTAGAGTTTACATGCTCTTGTGTCTGTCTGGGTTTCCTGTGAGTGCTCCGGTTTCCTCCCAGATGTTCGGTGCAGACTCAACAGGCCGAATTGCCTCCTCCAACGCTGTAGGAATTTTATGAATATTTCTATTCTGAGTGTGCCGGGAATGGACAGTGCATACAAACTTGAGTGTACCAGCAATTATGGTCAGAGTGGAGAAACTGGTAAAACGACAGACTTAAAGACTCTTTATCTGAATGCATGGTTCCTTACTGCTCCATTAGCAGCTTCTCCAGATTCTTCTTTCTACTTGGCAAACCCAGTTCTTAAAGTATATTGTATATTCCAAAGGAATTTGATTACTGTCTGCTGTGGTTATTGTTGTAGAACAGGTAATCTGGTTTAAATGTTTCATCTCAAAATATTTGATACACTTCAAGTGTCATGTGAGAGTCCCTTTAAGAAAAGTATGTTTCATCAAATGGCTGCAGTGATGTCACTGTGGGTGGAGCTGGAATTTGATTCTGTCCTTACTTTCGCTTTAAGCTGGGAGCTGTTTTGGCTCTGTTTAGTTTCACTTTCAGTTGGAGAGCTGCATTTGAACCAAGCATATGTATGTTTGATCTCTGCGTGAAAAAGAATGTCTCCAGATCACTTGATGATTTCAAAGTAATACCTGTTTCTGCAAGGAATGCAAACCTACTGTCTTTGTTAAAAAGGATTTTTTGACTTATGGATGGTGTTAGGAAAGTTACTAAGGGTTACCTTATAGAGTACTGTATCTTTTTGGGGTGTTATCAGGGTTGGTAGTTGATAGGATGTTTACTGTGTGTTTATAAAATGTTAACTGGATTCATAGAGTAAACGTTGTTGTTTAAAAATACTTTTAGTTCTCTGTTGCATCACATCTGTAAAGTGGGCCATTGTGCTCCCCATAACCAAGATCTATTCAAAGTTGTGGGTCAGGTGAACTCCATGATATACTTTGGTGTTCTCTAAACCCTGGCCCATACTACAAGATTGTAGAAACCAACAGGATAGGATTCTTGCATCTTCCACAGTGGGTCTGAGTGTCAGTTGTTTGTATATCCTAGCTAATAACTCCACGTTGTCTTGATAGAATTAAAGTCCAGCTCTGCATTTTTAATATCTTTCTTAGCGTTGAATTTTGCTGTTTCTATCTGCACTTCCTTGGGGGAGGTCTTGTTTACTTTTCTCACTTTTACTTTGCATTTACTTACCTGCATTTTTAAAGCAGTTTGTTCTGTCCCATTTCAAAGTAGTGTTTCAGTTGAAGGAAAAAAAGAGCTGTGACTAGGGGCAGCACGGTAGCATTGTGGATAGCACAGTTGCTTCACAGCGCCAGGGTCCCAGGTAGATTCCAGCTTGGGTCACTGTCTGTGTGGAGTCTGCACATCCTCCCTGTGTGTGTGTGGGTTTCCTCCGGGTGCTCCGGTTTCCTCCCACAGTCCAAAGATGTGTAGGTTAGGTGGATTGGCCATGATAAATTGCCCTTAGTGTCCAAAATTGCCCTTAGTGTTGGGTAGCGTTACTGGGTTATGGAGATAGGGTGGAGGTGTTGATCTTGGGTAGGGTGCTCTTTCCAAGAGCCAGTGCAGACTCGATGGGCCGAATGGCCTCCTTCTGCACTGTAAATTCTATGATTACTTCATGATGGAAGACAAATTGTTTTTTTATTGCAAGAGGATGGAGTATAAAAGTAAGGAGGTCTTACTACAACTGTGTAGGACATTGGTGAGACCGCACCTGAGGTACTGCATAGAAATTTGGTGGTCTTCCCTAAAGAGGGATATACTTGCATTGGGAGCAGTTTAGAGAAGGTTCACCAGACTGATGGGATGAAGGTGTTGTGTTATGAGGAAAGATTGAGCAGTCAGGGCTTATACCCCAAGAATTTAGAAGAATGTGAGGTGATCTTATTGAAACATCTAGAACTGGCAGCAGAGTTAAAAAATAAGGAGTCTCCCATTTAAGGCAGAGATGAGGAGGCCAATTTGCGCACACTAGATCCAACAACGCCAATGTGATGGTGCTCAGATAATCAGATGTTGGTTGATGAATAAGTATTGCCCAAGACAGCAGGAATAATTCCCCTGATGATCTATTGGTTGTGGATTTATTTCTGCTATCTTCAAAGGCAAAAGGGGCTTGGATGAATGCTTCATCTGAAAATTGGCACCTCCAGTATTTCCAAACTCGCTCAGTATTTCACTGCTATGTCAACCTGGAATATGTGTTCAATCTCCAGAGTAGAACTTGAACCAACAACCTTTTGAGGCATGAGTTGATAGAAGCAGGTTAAATAATCCCGAGGATCAAAGGAAGTTCCAATGGGACAATGATAGAATGGCAGAACACAAGAACTAGGAGCAGGAACGCTTCAGGAATTGCAACTGAGGGAACAACTTGTGATCAAATCTCATTGGCCAGTATGGGGAATCGAAACCACGACCTTGGGCGTTATTAGCACTCTTGTCTCCATTGTCAGTCAAAAATCTATCTAATTTAGTCTTGAATATATTCAATGACCCCAGTCTCCACTGCTGTTTGTGGAAGAGAATTGAATAGATTAACAACCTCAGAAGAAAATAATTCTCCTCATTCCTCATGGAATTTGCAGGTTTGGCTGCAAAAGAGACCGCAGGATGGTATGCTGCCTCCTGGTGCCAAGGTCAGGGATGCTACTGAGTGACTGCAGGGCACACTGAAGGGGAGATAAACAAACTAATATTGTGGTAGACATTGGATACAACGATATAGGCAGAAAAAGGGACGAGGTCCTGAAAGCAGAATGTAGGGAGCTAGGAAGTAAGATTACTAAACAAGACCCAGAAGGCAGTAATCTCTGGATTACTTCCGGTGCCACGTGCTGGTGAGAATAGGAGATTAGTCCAGATGAATGCGTGGCTGGAAGAGATGGTGCAAGAGGGAAGGGTTTAGATTTGTGGGACTTTGGGAACATTTTTGGGCACGATGGGACCTGTGCAAGGCGAACGGTTTGCACCTGAACTGAATTGGGACCAGTGTCCTTGCAGGGATATTTGGGTAGTGCAGTCGGGGAGAATAAACTAGCTTGGCAGGGGTCTGGGATCCTGAGAGAAGGTTCAGTCAAAAGGTTCAGTCAGATAGATGCACAGTCAAAATTAGAAGAACAGCAAGTGAGTCAGGAAGGCACAGAATGCCTAGACCAGTTAAGTCACAGGGAGTTTGGCAAGATTGGATGGCATTTTAAGGAGTCTGAAGGAACAAGGCAGATGAATTGAGGGCACAAATTAAACAGGGGGGTATGATATTACTGTCACTGGAGACATGGTTGAGAGATGGGCAGAATTGCCAGCTCAATATTCCAGGATACAGGATCTTTAGGAAGGGGTGTCACAATTTTGAACAGAGAATCAATTACAGCAGTAAGGAGGGACGGCATCTTAAAAAGCTCATCAACTAAAGCTACATTGGTATAACTTAATAACCAAAAAGGAGCAATCACATTACTGGGAGTGCTCTATAGGCCTCCTAACAATCCAAGACAAATAAAAGAGCAATATGTAGGCAGATTTCAGAAAAGCGTAAAGAGGATTTCAATTTCCCTAATATGAACTGGGGTGTCCATAGTGTGAAAGGGGGAATGGAATTCTTAAAATGAATCCAGGAGAACTTTTTAAGCCAGATACGTAGAAGGAACTACAAGAGAGGGCGCAGTCCTGGACGTAATTTTCGGGAACAAAACTGGACAACTGGTCGAAGTATCAGTGGGGGAGCATTTTGCAGCCAGTGTCATTACTCAGTTAGGTTCAAGATTGTTATGGAAACAGGCAAGGATGGGCCTGATATCAAAGTTCTAAACTGGGAAAAAGGCCGATTTTAAAAAGATCAGATATGATTTGGCCAAAGTTGTACTGGGAGTAGAACATAGAACTGTACTGCCACAGTACAGGCCCTTAGGCCCACGATGTGCCGAACTAGTCTGAAACTAAGATCAAATCAATCTACTCCCATTCATTCTAGTGCACTCCATATGCCTATCTAATAACCGCTTGAAAGTTCCTAAAGTGTCCGACTCCACTACCATAGCTGGGAGTGCATTCACGAAACCACTCTGAGTAAAGAACCTACCTCTGACATCCTTCCTATATCTTCCATCATGAACCTTATAGTTATGCCCCCTTGTAACAGCTACATCCCACCTGAGGGAAAAGTCACTGAACGTCCACTCTATCTATCCCTCTCATCATCTTATACACCTCAATTAAGTCACCTCTCATCCTCCTTTCCTCCAATGAGAAAAGCCTAGCTCCCTCAACCTTTCCTCATAAGACCCACCCACCAATCCAGGCAGCATCCTGGTAAATCTCCTTTGTACCCTTTCCAATGCTTCCACATCTTCCTATAATGAGGTAACCAGAACGGCACACAATACTTCAAATGTGGTCTAACCAAGATCTTGTACAGTTGCAGCATAACATCACGGCATCTTAAACTCAATCCCCCTGTTCATAAATGCTAACACACTTTCCTTTCCTCCACGGCTCTATCCACTTAGGTGGCAACTTTCATAGATCTATGGACTGAACTCCGAGATCTCTCTGCTCCTCCACTTGTTCAGAACCTACGTTAATCATGTAATCCGCATTCAAATTTGTCCGACCAAAATGATCACGTCACACTTATCAGGGTTAAACTCCATCTGCCCATTTTTCAGCCCAGCTCTGCATCCTATCAATTTCTCTTTGCAGCTACAACAGCCGTCCACATTATCCACTACTCCACCAACCTTGTGTCATCAGCAAATTTACTAACCCACCTTCAACTCCATCATCCAAGTCATTGATAAAAATCACAAATAGCAGAGGCCAGCACTGATCCCTGTGGTTACACCGCTGGTGACTGGGCTCCCGGATGAAAAATTACCATCTACTACCACCCTCTCTGTCTTCTATGTAATAACCATTACTGATCCAATCGGCCAAATTTTCCTCTATGCCATGCATCCTTACTTTTCTGCATGAGCCAACCATGGGGCACCTTATCAAACGCCTTACTAAAATCCATGTACACAACATCAACTGCTCTATCTTCATCTATGTACTTAGTTACCTTCTCAAAGAATACAATCAAACTTGTGAGGCAAGACTTACCCCTCACAAATCCGTGCTGACTATCCTGGATTAAGCTGTATCTTTCCAAATGATCATAAATCCTATCCCTCAAGACGCTTTCTAATAATTTACCGATGACCGAAGTGAGACTAATCAGCCTATAATTCCCAGGGTTATACCTATTCCCTTTCTTGAACAAGGGGACAACATTCGCCTCTCTCCAGTCTTCTGGCACATTCCTGTAGACAGTGAGGACATAAAGATCAAAGCCAAAGGCTCTGCAATCTCATCCTCGGGCTTCTCAAAATTTCTAACATATCTTCCTTCCGAATATCTACCTCCTCCAGCCTACCAGCCTGTATCGCACTATCTCCTCAACAACATGGCCCCTCTCCTTTGTGAACACTGAAGAACAGTATTAATTTAGGGCCTCTCCTATATCTTCAGACTCCATGCACATGTTCCCACTACTGTCCTTGATCGGCCCTAACTTCACCTTGGTCATTCTTTTATTCCTCACATAAGTGTAAAAAGCCTTGGGGTTTTCCTTGATCCTACCCGCCAAGGACTTTTCACGCCCCCCTCCTAGCTCTCCTAAGCCCTTTCTTGAGCTCCTTCCTAGCTATCTTGTATCCTCAAGTGCCCTAACTGAACCCTTGTTTCTCATCCTTACATAAGCCTCCTTCTTCCCTTTGACAAGACATTCAACCTCTTCTGTAAACCATGGTTCCCTCACTCAACCATTTCCTCCCTGCCTGACAGGGTCATAAAAATCAAGGACACGCAGTATTTGCTCCTTGAACAAGCTCCACATCTGTTCCTGTTCCTGTTCCCATCTTATGCTCCCCAATGCTTGCCTAATCACATCGTAATTACCCTTCCCCAGTTATAAACCTTGCCCTGCCATATGTTTCCTATCCTTCTGAAATGTAATGAAATGAAAATCGCTTATTGTCACAAGTAGGCTTCAATGAAGTTACTGTGTAAAGCCCCTAGTCGCCACATTCCAGCGCCTGTTCGGGAGGCTGGTGTGGGAATTGAACCGTGCTGCTGGCCTGCCTTGGTCTTCTTTAAAAGCCAGCGATTTAGCTCAGTGTGCTAAACCAGCCTGTCCATTGCTATAGTCAAAGTCACCAAATTCTGGTCACTATCTCCAAAGTGCTCTCCCGCAACCGAATCTAACACTTGGCCCGGTTCTTACCGAGTACCAAATCCAACGTGGCCCCGCCCTTTGTCGGTCTATCCACATATTGTGTGAGGAAACCCTCCTGCACACACTGGATAAAAAACAGCCCCATCCAAACTATTCGAATTATAGTGGTTCCAATCAATATTTGGAAAGTTAAAGTCACAGTAGATAGAACAATAGGACACATTCAGGAAGAAATGGGAGAGTACAGGGCTAACATGTTCAAATACAGAAAAAGGGTGGGACCAACAGATCCAGTGAACCTAGATATCAAGACATATGCAGCATTGGATCAGTAGAAAAAGGGAGGATTATGGCAGATATTGAGGGTTCAAAACAGCAGAAGTACTAGAGGCATAGAGAATGTGCAAGAGAGAACTTAAAAAGGAAATTAGGAGTGAAAAAGAGTACATAATGGCAAGTAAAATAAAGGAAAATCCTAAATTGTTTTACAAGTAGATTAAAGGTAAAAGGATAACTAGGGAAAGAATAGGGCCCATTAAGGACCACTGGTAATTTGTGTGTGGAGCCCGAGGGTATAGGTAGGTTCTAAATGTGTTGGTGTTCACTTGAGAGGAAGGGATGTTACGGATATTGAAACCATGGAGAAGGACTGAGAATTTGAGTCCTTTTTGCCCTCAGTCTGGTTCAGTAAATAAACTGAGTCAGAATTGTAGGTAAAATTAATTACTATATTTGCGCGGTTCGCCAGCGAATTTACGCTGAGCAATGCACTGATTCCACCAGAGTCTGTCGAATCCACCAGAGTAAGTGAGGGACAAAACACTTTATCTCATATACATTGGTATAGAATGAGGTTTCACACACGACCAAATAAGGTAACTTGGCAATTGTAGGTTTTCCATAGGTTCTTTTCGCTTCCTTTAACCTGGCCATATAAAGTAATCTTAGCAATTACTGGTCCCTAATAGGCTCCTCTCGCATCTCTTTTTCCTGAGGCCCCTTTTACCAGTATCTTCTCCAACCGAACGACTCAGTGATTACCCATCCCCCTCACGATGCCTTCCTGGAATCCCACAGTGAAGGCTGTATCTTTCTTCAGCATAAGCCCGAGACCTCTACAGAGTCTGCCGCTCTAGCTCCAATTTCTACTGCAGTAAGAGTTACTCCTGACTTGGCCTAACTACCCATCATGCTCAGTGCCATGCCCTTTTGTTCATTTCCTCAGGACCTATAATAATATTAAATAGATTAACATAAACAGAGATTAGGTTCTGAGTGGTCTGGCAGGCTTAAAAGTAGACAAACCTCCAGGGCCAAATGAAATGTTATCCCGACTGTTGAGTGAGGCAAGGGAGGAAATAGCAATGGCGCTGGTAATCATTTTCAATTCCTCTCTAGCTACAGGAGAGGCACAGAGGACTGGAGGATAGCCAATGTGGTACCATTGTTGGAGGAAGGATATACCAAGAAACTACAGGCCAGTCAGTCTAACCTCCATGGCGGGAAAGCCATTGGAAGCCATTCTGAGAGAATTAATCTACATTTGGAGAGACAGGGATTAATCAAGAACAGTCAGCATGATTTTTTTAATCATGTCTGATTTGCTGATCATGTCTGACCAACTTGATTGAATTTTTCGAAGAGGTGGCCAGGTATGTAGATGAGGGATATACATTTGACGTAGTCTACTTGGACTTCAGCAAGGCTTTTGATGAGGTCCCACATGGGGGACTGATAGCGAAGGTAAGAGCACATTGGATTCAAGGAAATTTGGTTAATTGGATCCAAAATTGGCTGAGTGGCAGGGAGCAGAGGTTCAAGGGGTGTTTTTCTGACTGGAATCCTGTGTCCAGTGGGGCTCTGCAGGGTCCCATGTTGGGGGCCCTTGCTGTTTGTGGTTTATATAAATTATTTAATCTTGAATGTAGGAGGGTTGATCAATATGTTTGCGGATTATACCAAATTTGTTGGGGTGGTAAATAGTGAGGAGGCACGGTAGCACAGTGGTTAGCACTATTGCTTCACAGCACCGGGGACACTCAGGTTCCATTCCCTGCTCGGGTCACTGTCTGTGCTGAGTCTGCACGTTCTCCCCGTGTCTGCTTGGGATTCCTCCAGGTGCTCCGATTTCCTCCCACAATTCCCGAAAGATGTGTTTGTTAGGTGAATTGGAAGTTCTGAATTCTCCCTCTATGTACCCGAACAGGCACCATAGTGTGACGACTAGGGGATTTTCACAGTAACTTTATTGCAGTGTTAATGTATGCTTAATTGTGACACAAATAAAGATAAAGGATAGCCTTCAATTACAGGAGCTGGTAAAATGGGTTGATCAGTGGCAAATGGAATTCAACCTGGATTAGTGTGAAGTGAAGCTCTTGGGCAGGACAAGTAAGGCAAAGGAATACATGATAAATGGCAGGACTCTGGGAAGCACCGAGGATCAGAGGAACTTTGGTGTGCATCTACACCGGTCACTTAAGGTGACAGAGCAGGTGGATACAATGGTTAAGAAGGCATATGGTATACTTGCCTTTATTAGCCGAGGCATAGAGTTTAAGAGCAGGGAGGTTGTGTTAGACCTGTATAAAACGTTGGTTAGGCCACAGCTAGAGTATTGTGTGCAGTTCTGGAATTCACATAGGAGGGCTGTGATAGCACTGGAAAGGGTGCAGAGGAGATTTACCAGGATTTTGCCACAGCTGGAGAGTTTGAAGAGAGATTGGATAGACTTGGATTGTTTTCCCTGAGGCAGAGGAGACTGAGGGGTGGGGGGGGGGGAGGGGGGGGGGGGGGGGGGGGGAGGGAAACATGATTTGAGATGTACAAAATTATAATGGACAGAGATAAGAGTTGCCAGAAAGAAACTTTTCTCCTTAGTGGAGGGATCAATGACCCGGGGGCATAGGTTTAAGGTAAGGGGCAGGAAGCTTAGAGGGGATGTGAGGAAAACCTTTTTTACCCTGTGAGAGGTGGGTGTTTGGAACTTGCTGTCTGAAAGGGTGGTGGAGGCAGAGACCCTCATAACATTTAAGAAGTATTTAGATGTGCACTTGTGATCCCAAGGCATACACAAAGCTATGGGATTAGAATAGTTAGGTGGAGGGGCGGCATGTGGTGCAGTGGTTAGCACTGGGTCTGCAACGCTGAGGACCCGGGTTCGAATCGCAGTCCTGGGTCACTTTACATTCTCTCCATGTCTGTCTGGGTTTCATCCCCACAACCCAAAGATGTGCAGGTTAGCTGGATTGGCCACGCTAAATTGCCACTTAATTGGAAAAAGAATAATTGGGTACTCTAAATTTAAAAAACAAAAGAAAAAAAACTTTTTCTGTGTTTTTGTCCAGCACAGACTCGATGGGCTGAAGGGCCTTTTCTGTGCTGTATAACTATGACAGTACTTGTGGGGACAGGTCTGTCACTATAACACCGCGTTACGTCTGGTGGGAATGGGTCGGTCTCCGTATAACACCGGGGTACAGTACTGATGGGAACGGGTCTGTCTCTATAACAATGTGGTACAGTACTAGTGGGGACTGGCCTGTCACTATAACACTACATCACTTCTGGTGGGAATGGGTCTGCCTCTGTATAACACAAGGGTACAGTACTAGCGAGAACAGGTCTGTCTCTATAACACTGGGGTACAGTACTAGTGGGGACTGGCCTGTCGCTGTATAACACAGGAGTATAGTACTAGTAGGGACAGGTCTGTCCCTGTGTAACATTGGGATAAAGTACTGGTGGGAACTGGTCTGTCACTACAACACGGGGGTACAATACTGGTGGGAACGGATCTGTCTCAGTATAATTCTGGTTGCCACACTACCAGAAGGATGTGGAGGCTTTAGAGAGGGTGCAGAAGAGATTTACCAGGATGTTGCCTGGTATGGAGGGCATTAGCTATGAGGAATGGTTGAATAACTTTGGTTTGTTCGCACTGGAACGACGGAGGTTGAGGGGCGACCTGATAGAGGTCTACAAAATTATGAGGGGCATAGACAGAGTGGATAGTCAGAGGCTTTTTCTCAGGGTAGAGGGGTCAATTACTAGGGGGCATAGGTTTAAGATGCGAGGGGCAAGGTGTAGAGGAGATGTACGAGGCAAGTGTTTTTACACTAGAGGGTAGTGGGTACCTGGAACTCGCTGCCGGAGGAGGTGGTGGAAGCAGGGACGATCGTGACGTTTAAGGGGCATCTTGACAAATACATGAATAGGATGGGAATAGAAGGATACAGACCCAGGAAGTGTAGAAGATTTTAGTTTAGACGGGCAGCATGGTTGGCACAGGCTTGGAGGGCCGAAGGGCCTGTTCCTGTGCTGTACTTTTCTTTGTTCTTTGTATAATACTGGGGTATAGTACCAGTGGGGACAGGTCTGTTATTGTATAACATTGGGATACTGTACTAGTGGGGAGAAGTTTTGTCAGTGCAACAGTGGAGTTCAGAACTGGTGGAAACAGGCCTGTCGCTGAATAAAACGGTACAGTGCTAGTGGGGACTCGTCTGTCACTGTACGACACTGGTGTTCAGTACTAGTGGGAACAGGTCTGTCGCTGTGTAACACTGGAAATCAGTACTAGTGGCGATGTGACCGTCACTGTATAACACTGGGATACAAGTAGGGATGGGGTCTTTCATCCCAGTCCTTTTTTTAAAAACTGAGTAACTTGCCACATTTACAATGAAAGTGGCGCTTCGGGTGTGATAGCAGAAATTGGCTGGCGCCCAGGGAAGTGTGAACCATATAATACTAGCTTCTAAAATTTCCTTCTCTGGTGATTCAGTTTGATATATTTATCAATTTATTTTAAGCAGGTTAATGCATCAAAACCTTGGTAATCCATTCCAAGAAGCCAAAGCAACAGACTGGCACCTGGATTTTGTAGTTTTTTTTGTACCTGGAAATAGTTGTTTTTAGTGGTGGTGTTTGTTGTGTTACGTACTCTGGGATAACACAGGCTGCAACTCGATGCAACTTTGACCTAAAGAGACTCCAGACTTTGACGTAAGTTCAACGTGATTTATTGAACCATTAGCACAGTTCTCTGAGTTCGACTCTCCTGCTAATCTTGCTATAGTAACTCAGTCTAACTAACCAGTCTGCTCTAAGCCACGTGGTGGGTGTGATGCTTCTGATCTGCCCCTGTTCTACTCTCTTAAGTGTCACCTGGGAAAGATACAGAGCATGTGTGCCCTGTCCTTGTATATGGGTTGTGTAATGCCCGCTTGTGGTAGTGTCACCTCTGGGTGTCTTGACTGCCCATTGGTCGTGTCCTATTCTATGTGCTCATTAGCTGTATGTCTGCATGTCATGACGTCTCTGGTGCTCCATCTAGTGTTTACTTAGTTGTAATGTCTTTACATCAACCCCTTGTGTATTTACAGTGATTCATATCACCACATTCCCCCCCCCCCCTTTTTCCGTGTTGCATATTTTCTGCACAGTGTTAAAGGAAAATTGAACAAAAACAGGTTAATAAATGATGACATGTACACGTTATGATGATTGTGATGACGATACAAGATCAAAGAATAGTTATGATGACATTGAGGATTATACAATACCAAATAATAGTTATGAGTTATGAGTCCAAAGTTCATGAATTTACACGGTCGAGTGGCTTTCTTGTGCTGTTATGGAAGTGTTGATGTTGTCATTCCCTTGCAAACACCGTCAGTGTCCTGGTGTTTACGTAACCAAGAAGTCATCAGGTGTTCAAATGGTCAAATCACTTCATTGTCTGAAGTGGACTCTTTTTTTAATGTTTGTGGTAGCAATTCTTGATGGCACCATTCCTGAAAGCTGGTTTGCTTGTCCGTAGTATAGCAAACGTGAATTGGTAAGATGCATTGACATGCCATGGTATGGCTGTACTCTTGCCATTGTTCTGAGCGGAGCAGTAACATTGTCCTTCATGGGCAGAGTTATACCATGTCATACCAGTTATTGTTCTATTGTTGTTGTTATTGATGTGCTTGTTGTTGTGTTTGTTGCCTCTGGTACGCTTCTTGGTGTTGTCTTTGTTATTGTTTTTGTAGGTTTTGTTGTGTTTGTTGTGCTCAATTGACCACACCAAGTGGATAATTTGAGTCCTTCACAAAGTTACTTGTGTCAGTGTCCTTTGTGGCATCTGCTGTTTCATTGGGCGTGCCATCTCTGATTCCTTGGCGCTCCCTGTCTGGAGTCATATCCGGTTCATGTGAATCATCTTTGGCTTGTTGATGCTTCCCGTCTGTTACCCTTTCTGGTTCACCTGAATCACCTTTAGTTTCTTGATGCTTTTCAGGTTCTTGTGGAGAGGCTCGAGTAGATAAGGTTTGAATTAACGTGGTGTCACTGGAGTCACTAGTAGCCTCACTTTGATTGTCAAATGCCTCTGTACATACTAGCTGAGATCTGTCAGTCTCGCTGAGATGTCGCACATCTTGTATGGGAATTGTGAAGCCTTTGTCACTTGACGCACATACAGTGGGTAGACCTTCAGTGTCTTCTTGTCGGTTAGATGAGCTGGGTAGACTGTCATAGTCTTCTTATGGTGGCTCAAATAATCTGGGTAGACTGTCATAGTCTTTTTGTTGTTCACATGAGCGTGGTAGACTGTCATAGTCGTCTTGCTGTGCACTTGAGCATGGCAGACTTGCATCGTCTGCTGCTGGTTGCTCAGATAAGGTTACGAGACCTTCATGGTCTTGTTCATGCAAGGACTGCGCTCTGGAGTCTTGCGTTGCTTCCATCGTGGAGTCTGTCAACGAGCTCGTTGTGGAGGCTTGTATCGCTCTCTCTGTGGAGTCTGGCATAGTTCCCTGTGTGGAGACGTGCAGTGGTCTCGCTGTGGAGTCTTTCTGTGTTCTCTGTGTGGAGATGTGCAGCGGTCTCGCTGTGGTCTGTCATCGCTTTCTGTGTGGAGTCGAGGACTCTTCGTGGTGCGTGGACCACTCTGTGTGGAGTCGGGGACTCTTCGTGGTGCGTGGACCACTCTCTTGGCGTCCCGCTGCTCTCTGTGGGCTTGTACCTCTCTCTGTCTCTTGGCGTCAGGATGCTCTCTGTGGGCTTGTACCTCTCTCTGTCTCTTGGTGTCAGACCGCAGCAGAATCCTGTACTCATGGGTCAGGATGTCGTCTATGCTGGGCTGAGGATCCTCAAATCCGAAGAACTCGTCCATGACTGTGTCGAATGCTTCAATGTACAACACATCTCGTTGCGGTTCGGATTTGGTACTGAGGCCGCCACGTCCAATGATTAAATCATCGTCTGAGTCGTAGTCTGCAAGGACTAAATCACCTCTTAGGGTGGTGCTAACTGCTTGTTGCAGGGTTCTGCGGCGGTTACTTTCAGCTAGTGGTCATAGTTCAGGCATTGTGCTGTCGACCAGGTGAAAGAATTGTGTTTTCCGGCTTTAACATTTTTTCACTATTTTGGGACATTTCCCTTTAAGTGGGCGTGGTCCGGGGCCTCTGACATCCTGATGCTTGTGACGTAGAGTGTAGGAATGGATTACGCATGTGCAGTTTGCTTTCCTTCACTGCGCTCTTCTCGCAACTGCGCATGCGCGGCTCCTTGGGCAAGATGGCTGCCAGTCAAAATTGCCGTTTGTTTCTGTTGCAAGCCTACCTTTGCCTCATGGTGAGTATAGGCGCCAGTTTTACCGATTTCTGTTGTGTTGACCTCGCAGTTGTTTTCAAACTTTTCCAGGACTGTCTGGAAGTCTCTCTTGTCCTGCCCTTTGGAGCACTTGAAGGAGTTGAAGATTTCTGTTGCACTTTCACCCGCAATGGTGAGTAGAAGATCTATCTTCTCAGCATCGGCCACGCCATCTAGGTCGGATGCTATCATGTAAATCTCAAATTTCTGCTTGAATGCACGCCAGTTGGTACTTGAGATTGCCGTGGTACCTGAGCTGCTGAGGAACTGGAATCTCGATCATCTTGCCTGG